>NC_138054.1:47995431-49195431 GCF_964194185.1 Rhinolophus hipposideros
AACTAGAAATCAACTGTATACACCCTTTATTATGTATATAAGATGTTTAAAATGTCATTGGTATCTTAGTTTTTTGCTCTGCTGCTTTAATTTGTTAATATAGTCCACATTTAAAAAAAAAAAAAAAAACCACTGTCTTATTCAACTTCCAGTTATAATAGAGTGGATTGTTATGCTGAGGGCAATTAGAAAAGCCAGATAAAATACCAAAACATCTGTTTGAAGTAATAAGAGACCTAACTGATTCGTCAGGATTTGAGGAGCCAGGTCTTAGAGAGATGAGAGAGGCTCACTGAGGTAAGCCTATTTTTCTGAAAGCCCATTTTTCTCCAGTAGGTTATTTGCCAATTCTTGGCATGGGGCAAGAAGTTGAGAAGCCAGGCAGAGGTCAGCTGCTAAGAGACAGAACTTTAGACACTCTTACACGGCTGCAAAGACAAAAAGTGGAGCTCAGGACTCTAGAAAGGCACATCCTAGAGCGGGTCAGAGAAGTGAGTCTGATACGTGCTTTCTCCTTGAAGTATTGCTAACTGAGTTGCACAGAGTACAGGACTCACAAGCCAAGGAGATAGGAGATGGAAAAGAATGAACATTTTGCAGAGTAGAGTTTTCAGCAAACTCAGAATCTAGGAAGACAAAAATTGGACTTTAGGGCCTGCCATGAGAAACATCTCAGGCTCTCACTCAGTACTCCTGGGGGCCTAGGATTAGGGAAACCCAAAAGCAAGCCAAACCTTAAAAGTCTGCAGAATGGCCTTATTTACAGTGTCTGATCAGGCTTTACTGATCTCCTTTCTTCTGTGGCAGAGAATAAGGTAAATACTCTCAGGAGGGAGATGACATCATCCAGAAGATTTTCACACACAATGTTGGACATTTTTAATAAAAGATTGCCAGGCATATGAAGAAAGGGGATCAAGAAGAAAAACAGAAAACATCAATAGACTGACAAGTGACTCTGACTGTCATTATAAATATGGCCGTTAAAATGACTGTGGTTAATATATTTGAAGAAATAATTGACAAGATGGAATATCTATTTTTAAATAATCTAATAAAAATTCTAAAACTGCAAAATACAAAATGAAACCAAGTAATTAACAGATTGTGTGATAATAAATTAGGAACAGCAAAGAGAACTGGTGAGCCCTAAGATAGCAAAAAAATAAACTGAGAAAAAGAAAAAAGGACTAAAAGTACAGAAAATAAAGTAAAGAATATGTGGGGCAGTGTAAAAGTTCTCTACCCAAAGTAAAAGTAAGCTAGAAATCAATAGCAAAAAGATAACTGGAAACTTGGAAACTCCCCAACTGCTTAGAGATTAAGAAGTACATTTCTATATAACACAGTATATCAAAAAAAAAAAAGAAAAGAAAAGAAATCCCAATGGAAATTATAGAGTATTTTAAACTAAATGATAACGAAACGTGCAGGATGTAGCTAAAGCTATGCTTAGAAGAAAATTTACAGCCTTCAATGAAAATATTTGTTACAAAAAAAAAAAAAACACTGAAAATCAGATATAGGTTTCCACTTCAAAAAAGTAGAAAAAAATTTCAGAAAACTAGAACCAGAGTATAATAGTAGGAACTAAAGAAATAAAAAAATACATAATGTTAAAAAAAAGCACAAAAAAGACCAAGTTAAAAAAAAAGCTAGCTGTTTATAAAGATTAATAGAATTAAGAAAACTTTGGCAATATACAAAGAAAAAAGTGAAAGTTAACAGTATGAAAGAGAAAGGTCACATTAGGAATAGAAAACAGGGAGAAGACCACACAACCTACAGATAGTAACTAGATCCTAAGAGGACATAAAGAGAACCTTATGCCAATAAATTTGAAAATTCAGATGAAATGAACAAATTCCTAGAAAAACACTGCTTCCTAAGTCACACAAAAAAAGGAAATTAGAAGAGATCTATACCTGCTAAAATAAATGAATCCATATTTTAAAACCTTCCCACAACAAAATTTCCAAGCCCAAATAGTTTCACCAGCATATTATTCCAGACATTTAAAGAATAATTCCAATCTTATAAAACTCTGCTGGGGAATAGAAAAAGAAGAAATACTTCCTAACTTGTTCTGTAAGTTCAGCAAAACCTTGATATCAAAACCTGGCAAAGGCATCACAACAATAAAAAATTACAGGTTAATATCTCTCATGAACAAAGATAGTCTGCAAGAAAATACTAGCAAGCCAACATGTTACAATTGAGTTGAGCTTATTCCAGAAATGCAATGTTGGTTTAACAGTTAAAATTCAATGTAATTCATCATATTAACAGAATAAAATAGAACAAATGATCATCGCAATATAGATAAACATTTGGTAAAACTCAGCACCAATTCATGATTCAAAAAACTTAGCACAGTAGGAATAGATAACTTTCTTAATCCAATAAAAAGTATCAACATAAATCTTACATCAAATATTGTACTTAACGGTGAAAGATGGATAGCTTTTCCTGAGATGAGAAACAAAGTAAGAATACTCACAGTCACCATTTCCATTCAATGTTGTGAGAGAAATCTTATTACAGTAAGGCAAGGTTTAAAAAGCATAAGGATTTGAAAGGGAGATGTAAAACTGACAGTATTCACAGAAAACTAACTGCCTACATAGTAAACTCCCCAAAAATCAAAACACAATTAAAATCAATAAAAGAATTCAGCAAAGTCACTGAAATAAGTTCAACAAAGGAAATCAACTATATTTCTATATCCTAGCAACAATTAGAAAATGAAATTTTAAAGTGCCAGTACAGTAGTATAAAAAAATAATTACCAGACAAAATGTTTTAGAAGATTTACAACCCCTACACCTGCAATTTATGTTTAGCTCAATCTCATCGTTGTAGATAGTTCTAATTTTTTTTAAGGAACGAGAAATATAGAATTGAATATACAATCTCCAAAAGCTTTAATGTTGGCTCAAATTCTTTTAAAATATTAAGAAAGCCAAAATGAAATCCTTTTATACACTCTCAGCAATACAAATATACGTAAATATAAAACATTTTTTGTAGTTCTGTTTAGTATCTCAAAATGAAATTCAAAGATAAAATAACCTACCTAACACAAAATTAAACAAAAAGATAAATAAGGGACCAACTATAATGTAAAAAATGAAAGTTACTCATAATAAAACCATATGGATTTCAATATGTAAATGATCAAGCAGGATTGTACTGAGGTCATAATAGTCAGATGTGTGTATCTGTATGTAGATTGAATGAGACAAGTGCATTGCATTGGAGTCTCTAATACAAGTAATGTCGCTTTGGGTTCTGAACAAAATTAACTACAATCTTCCCTCAATTTACATAGCATGTTTAATCCTGGGAATTTCAGTGTATATGTAAAACCAATTTATGTTCTATGCTCGGAAAAGTATAGAGGGTTTTCACTTACCTCTTCAGCAAAACATCTGAAAGTTGCACAAGACATGGGGTAATTTATCATGGGACAAAACAGTCCAGAACAATGCAGCACAGCTAGCTTTTCTGGTTTCTGCCCCGTGAACACTTCTAGAACCCCTCGTGTATTTCCAGTGTGTCCTGCAGGAAGCAGCACCATGCCCATTTGAGAACCACTGGCAAACCAAGATGCAAGCCCAGCTTTATCACATGCTAGCCCTGAAATCCGAAAAATCACCCAACCACTTAACAGATCACCCCAGTCAAAATACCATTTCCTCAATCCACCCAGTCAAAAGAAACAACGAAAGTCCTGGAAAGAATCTGAGTTCTCTAAAAGTATCATAGTAGTCATGACGATTAAGAAAAAACACAACATTTTTAGATCTCCTCAGACTTATTTTATTTTGACTTACAGACTGGGGTGATGGACACCAGAGTCCCTTTAATACTTAGGACCTAAAAGTCTACACCTGACTATATTCCAACTCCCAATCAGATTCTTTAATAAATTTTAATACAAAATCAAATTATTTCAGGAACCACTAGCATAGACCAATGCTCTGATCCTAGTTTAACATTAAAATATGTTATGCATAACTTCATTTGCTCACAAAATGTCATGTTTGCTATTTTTAGATAAAATACAGAAAAAATAACAGAAAAGCTGAAAAGAGACCTATTTGCCCTGAACTCTTGTAGAAAAAAAAAATTTCCACCCAAATTCTCCACTCCTGTCCTTTGATATCTCTGCTTCTAAAACCTTGTTACATAAACAATCAGAGAACTTACTAAATAAAAGGAAAATCTGGAGCTGAACTTAAGAGTTAAAAATGTCTACTTTTCAAATAAACACCATCTAGAAAATTAGTCAAAAGCCATCATTTTCTAAGGTTCACATTTCCCTTTTACAGTAAGTAAATTAGTTCTAATAATAAACGATATTGAAAATGTTACTAAAAACTGCAACTTTGCCATGCCACTTATTCTCAAGCTCTTGCCTATCATGTGAATGAATGGATTAGGAGGTAAAATGACCTGGGTTTGAATCTTGGCTCTGCCACTTATTAGCTATGCAACCCTGTACAAAATTCTTAATCCATTTTTTTACATGTAAAATACCCCCTATCTTGCAGTGTTGTGACAATATGTACAGCCCCTGCAGACAGCTTTACACATACTAATAGCTGTTCATTAAACAGGAGCTAGGGTTGTTATTATTATAATTAGTTGTCATGTTTGCTATTACCTACTTATTAATTCATTCAACTATTTTCTTCTTAGTTGCCTCATACATTTTTTTTTCTGCCTTGCAAAGCATTTTGAGATATGCTGGTTAAATGTTATACAATGTCTCTTGTATTTAAAAGCTTCACCAGACTGCCTTAAGACAAGATATACCAGTAATAGGGAAAAGAAAGAACAGCATTTATTAAACCACAATTCACTATTTACTGAATACTAGTCATATGATGGTAGCTTATAAAAATTCAGTTTCTCTTACTAACATCCTGAGTATTTATTTGCCCCTATCGACTTCTTTAAATTTTATCTGGCTCTTTTTCAGTCTTTGCAAGGAGAGTTGACTTCCAAACAATTCACAACATTTTAACAGTCGTCTGTAGTACTTCTCAGCACAAAGACTCTAATTTTTAGTGTACACGTATTCAAATAGATCTTATGGTCTGGTTACCATGGTTACACCTCTCCAACATGCACATACATACCCACCCCCACCTTACACACCCCCATCGTCCCTGTAGCATACTCCATCTCTCTCAACATTTAACTACTTCCCAGCCCTGAAAGGATTCTTTGATCTGTAAGAAATTAGCTTGGAAGGAACTTCGAAGAAATACAATAATGTATAACCTATGTGGGGTCTAAACCTTTGAAAATGTGAAAAAAACTATTGATATTCTCCTTATAAACAAAAATGGACATGCATATAAAACAGCATTTCAGGCTTGTTGAAAACCAAATTACTGAAGCTTTGATTTATTTCCGTTTCTTCAAACTCTTTTGACTAGAATTCACAATGAGAAATAGTAACTGACATCAATACAGCCCATACCTACCTACAAAAACAGATACCCGAAACAAATTTCAGACAACAGTATTTATCCTTACCATGTGCAATGGCTTCTGACATTTTCTATTCAATTTCATCTTTTTAAATGTTGCTTGAGACTCACTAAATGGCTTTCTTACCACCACAATCTGAAGAACAGTGATCTAGGTCTTAACATTTCTCCATTTTCGAGATAAGGAAACTGACATCTAAAGAAATGAAATCCTAGGTCACTAATGAGTTTCTGGCAGAACAAGCTAGAACCTAACTATTCTGACTCCCAACCAAAGGCTCTTTCCAAAACATAGTGAAACAAAAATTCTAAACCCCAACTACCCTCAAAAAAGCAGCTAGGAATTTAAAGCTTAAAACGTGCTGAGAAACTAGGAGTGTTTCGATTCCAAACTACAGTGAATATTAACCTTAACCTGAACCTCCAATTCAGGCAGTTTTAACTTTCTCGAAATCGTGCCCCTGGCCTAGCATGACATGGCATATAAGCACATTTTTTTCTTCCCAGAAACCTTTTCTCCAGCCACTAAAAACAACACAGGAAAAGTCAACACTGTCCTCGATTTCATTTAAAATACTTTGACTATATACACAGGTTTTATTTGTCCACAGAAGGCTGGCTTAGAAACAGCAGTGGATAAGCCCTCTTTCCACTTATCAGGCCCATGCATAGCTGTTTTCTTCCCTGCTAAGGGAGCTTAATTGAAATCTAAACATCAAAACCACAAAGATCAGTATGTCAATATGAATGATCTAGAACCTATTAGATGTTAATACTATCAACCCCAGCTATGCTGGCCCCTTTTAAAGCCTCAATTATAGACAGTGGGGTAGCTTAAGAACCTTCATTACAAAGAGCTTGGTAGATGGAAATACCAGTCTCTCCACTGGCATCAGGCTGTGTGTGGTTTATTTGGTTTTCTTTTTTTTTCTTTTGTCTTTTTTTAATGTGGAATAAAAATCATTGCCCATTATCAAGTGGGAATCATAAACACCAAGACTGAGAGGCTGAGACTGGTCTGGGGAAGCCGCCCCCACCCTCTACCCCCTCACCCCACTCACTTTCGCTCCCACCCACCCACCCCCACCCCCACCCCCACCCCCACCCCCACCCCCACCCCGTGGCGCACAGATAGGAGGCGGCTTGGGGCTTGTGTTGTTGCACGGATCACCTAAACAAGTTAACTCGGGCGCGAGTAACCTTCCCCGGCGCTGCTTGCCAGACTCCACCTGCGCACCCAAGCCCGGGTGCCCAAGGGCAAAGTGCTGGGGCCTCCTTACGCAGAGCACACGGACAAGACAGGGTGGGGTGCAAACTGATGCGCAGTGCCTCCGGGGTGAGAACGGTAAAAGCCTGCGGGGGATGCGGGGGGAAGGGGAACAGGCAAACCCTAAAATTAGCTCTCAGCAAGCAGCTGCGGGGCACTGAGGAGCGGAGCTGGCGCCCTCTGCCCTGGTGGCCACCCGGGAGCCTTCCCCGGGAGCCTGACCCCACGCTGCCTTCCTCCAGTAACCGGACCAGGAGCTGGACCAGCACACGGAAAGGGCTCCCTCCTGGAAATAGGATCTGGGAACACGTGGAGCCTGCTGAGACCGTGGGCTCTATCGCTCCTCCCCCAACTGCGGCAGAAAATTTAAAGAGCCTCGGAATTTAAAACCCCAGAATCCTCCAGGATCCTTGTGGTTGAACTTAAAATTTGGTTGGCTCATTTTCAGGAGCCCTTTCCTTTCCTGGGTTTTCATTTAAATCCGTTTCGCTCCTCCACCCTCCAAAGGAATTAAGAGTGATGGCGGGCGGGAGAGAGAGGGAGAGTGTTAATGTATCAGGGATCTAGGGGGTGGAGGCTTGGCAGAAAGGGCGGGGGGAACTTTACATCCGAATATTTCTCTGCAAGATAAACAGTTCTGAAGGTCAGTGATGGCTCCCCACTGAGTCGTCCTCAAAAGATTAATGTCCGGTAGGGGATTCTCAGTCAAAGCTTTTCTTGAGAACCCAAACTGTGTAAGTCCGAAGTATTTCAGATATTCCAATTCCAATAATGCATTGAAAACGTAACATAATAATTAACTATTGTGAACACTCCCAACATAAAATTACTAAAATCGTGATAGCTATCATAAGGAAATCTGTGAAATGGAAAGATGTGTTACCCAGTGAGGAGTAAATGAAGAATGCAAAAATATGGGTATGTTTCGTAGCATAAAAATGGAAAATTGAATGATACAATATTTGGAAACCAGAAGCCAGTCATTTAAAAAAAAAAAGTCAGGTTTATTATATAACTAGAATTTTTAAATCCTATGTGACAGTAATCCTAAATCGGTCATTAATACAAGCTAACCATGCCTGTCCAGTACCATCTCCTCCCTTGCACCTTTTAGTCTCCCTCTGCAGTCAGCCCCTTACCTTTATTTTCAGAATCTTTCATTCTCTCCTTCCTCCCTCTGCTGCAAATGAGCAGGAAAGTCCGGCTGATTCTGCAACCCTGACTTTTGATTTGTCATTCACAGTAAGTCAGAGGTCTTGGGGCGAAGTCCCTCAACGGAGATGTACCGGGGCTCTGATAATTGCATGCAAGTCAGTGTGCGGGGTTATAATTTTGCTTATGCTGGAGCAGAAAGGATGTGGGGATGAAGGCAGACGTAAACACAAATTCCAAAACACGGCATGGAACTGGATCTGGAGCTTAGGCATGCCTTTCCTTCCTTTAGGCCCGAGAACCAACTCTATAGCACCTCCTGGTCTCTGGAGAGATTTGGTTCAAGTTGAACGGGGAATGTCTCTGCCACGCACCAGGCTTATTTTCAAATGGAGACCTTAACTTTGGCGGGGGATTAAGAACCCTGTGCTTTGTTCCCTCTTATATATTCATTCGTTTATTCATTCAACAAACCTTTCTTTTACCTCTCTGTGGCCCAGGCTCTGTGCTAAGTACTGGGGATATAACAGTGAGGGGGACCATCCTTCAGTCCTCAGGCTGCTCAAAGACGGTTACAATACAGAGGCATAAAGTACAATACAATGACCTGTGATTGCTGCATGGACACAGGCCATGAACCCATTTCATCCAGGTGTAAGCTGATACTCAAGGAGGCTTTAATGACTGGTTTTAAGCCACTGAGTGGCTGATCCAGAAATGGGTATGAAGCAACCAGACCATGAGACCCCTCTGTTACAGGACAAGGAACATTCAAGTAAATCTTCCAATCATCTAATTCAAGCTTACTTTCAAGCAGCTCAGATTCCTTCTTCCCTGCCTACCTCCCTTCTTTCCTGCCTTCCTTCCTCATATGGTATTTCTGCCAGGCACTATTCTACTTGTTAAGGATTCAGGAATGCAGAAAACAGACCAAGCCCCTGCTCTAACGGCTATTACATACATTCTGGTGGGAGGATTCAGACAATCAACAAATGTAAACCTATAATAAATATCAGTGAATGCTGTGAAGAAAAATGAAGCATGGTTGTGAGATAACAGAGGTGCATTTTAGATAAGAGTGGTCAGGGGAGATGATGTTTATTTTATGGAAAATTGGCCAGGATCAACCCAGTCCCTTCCAAACATCTTCACTCCCAAGTTGTTTTTTAAGTTTGGAACTCTCACAAACTCCTCTCCTTCAAGTACACTCACTGATGGTTGGTGTTTATCCCCCCATTAGACTGATTGGTAAACTGGTATCCAAAAAGATTCACCGACCCAATCCAGCACCTCACTAAGTTGGGAGAAGACTAACACCTACCTATTGCTCTCATGCCCAGAAAATGGTGGGTTAAATGCATTGTTGACATGGAAAATTTGCTGGAGTAAGAGGTGAGACAAGAGGGTTGAAGACCTATCTCTACCACGATTAACTGAGTGGTGTAAGGCGAGTGACTTAGCCTCTCTGGTACCAGTTTCCTCATCTGTAAAGTGGGGCTAATCACACCTGCCCTGTGTATATACTGGGCTGTTCAGAAGATCAAAAGGAAGCACAGATGCAGTACTTTGTAAACTAAGCCCTACATAAATGTGAGGTACAATCATCAACATGCTTGGACACTTAAGAGAACTAATTGCTAGTGTTCACAGGCTCGGTCCTCCAACCCAGGAGTCAAACAGCTGTAGAGTGAAAGCTGTCATGGCCACTAGGGGGTCCTGGAGTTGACTTCTAGCTGCCACAATTTAAAGTCCCTGAGATTTCGGGGAAATTTTAAGTATTGGTTTTTGCTCCCCTCTTTCCTTGGAAATGGATAATACCTTTCTCTTCCTCTTGGACAATGTAAGACCAATGAGGAAAATCTGCCTTCATTCAGTGGCTACCAAATGAGCCACGTTAACTCATAAATCACCTGAAAGAAACACGCCTCTCTGTTTCCAAGGACCAAGTCCAAGACAGTCAAAATGTACCTCGTAGGAACACCATTAGTGGCTGAGAGGGTAAGGGAAGAAGCAGGTGGTGAGAAGCCACTACTCGTGCACTTTCATTCAATAAATATTCATTGTACCAGGCACTGCTCTGAACACTGGGAATGACAGTGCTGAACAAAACATTTGCTGTCCTCAAAGAGCTATGGTCTCAGGACAAGAGGGCTCCACAAGGTATGCCGATGTACTGAATTAGGCAGAGGAACGCCAAGGCCTGGGTCTGAAGAGTGGGGCAGGGCTCTGAAGCAGCAGAAACTGGGTTCAAACATGGGCTCTGCCATGTACTGGCCCCTAGAGTAAGCTGAGACACGTTCTTGTACCTCTTTAATCTCCATTTTCTGATCTTTAAGATGCAGATAATAAAGGTACCCATCTCCTAGAGTTGGGTGAGGCCCAAACAAGTTACTACATGTAAAGTACATAGCATACAGCCTGACACATAAAGTAAGGGCTCTATAAATGCTGTTAAGACTAATATTAGTACCTTGTGACTTGGGTCATGTTCACCCCTTTGTGGCTCAGTTTCCTCATAAAATGCAAAAAATAATAACTGGCCTGTAGGGCTATTGTGAGAATTACATATCAGGAATAATACAAAGCCCTCGGCTTAAAGAAGTAGTTCACCCCCTACCAGCCTCTCTCCAGACCCTTTTTAATCAAGCAAGCTTCCCAGGAAAAAATACCATAAGGCTGGGAGAAGTGAGGAAGTGGGAGAAGGGCTGTCATTTATATTAAAACAAAAGTAATTTTTATTTAAGAGGGTGGTCACTTTTAAGGGTACCTGCATTTTACCTAAGTTTCAAACAAGAAAAGTTGGAAGAACAGCATGATTGAACTCCATACTCCATCTTCAAGTACATTTTGCTATATTTCTCTTATTGCATAACTGATACATCTCTCTATCTACCCTTAATTGGTAGTTTATTTTAAAAATTAAGTTGAAAGAGGTGTGAAGACCTCTTCACATAAAAAGAGACTTTACTTTTTTGTCCTGTCACTATATTTACAGAAGCCCGATAACTCCTAATTCAGTGGCCATTCCAAGCAGTGTCAGGTGAATTTTCAAAAGCTTGGTCTTGCCCCACAGTAAATCTTAAGGCCATACCCAGTAGAGGGACAAGGATGGACTCAAGCATTGGAGCTTTCCAGAACAAGGCAGTGTCTCTGGCAGACCCCATACTTCAAATAAACTGGTACCATGGACCTTTATAAACCTGTATTCATGGACCTTTATAAACCTGTATTAATGGAAATGATGGTTCATCTCAGTAACTGGGTTTAGGGGAAGCTTCAGGCAGGCTCCACTGGCAACCAAGTCCCTTCACAGCTCTGAACAGTCCTTGTCTTGTTAGATGCCACTTCTGAGTCACTAGATTGGTGAGTCATGCCCAGCAAGGGAGGCCATTTTGAGAGCAAAACCAAAGAGAATTTTCAGGAACAATGAGTGGGGCCCTAAATTGAAAGAGAATAAGGCTTTTTATTGTCCTAGCAAAACAAAGAAAAAACACTGCTGTAATATTGTGGGCTAAACTTCCCAGCTGTAAATTTTACTCTGAAGTAAAACTGAGCAAAAAAAAAAAAAAAAAAAAGCTTTTCCATTTCCTTGGAAATTTGAGAGAAGAAGAAACTAGGAGGCTATGTCCCAAATGAGGCAGACCTAATGACCTTTCAACCACTAGCCTGGAACCTCTTCAGGCTTAGTCATTGATCCTCAAAACACGTCAGGGTGGGGTAACAGGAGGACAGCTTCACCCTCCACCACCACATTCAGTCAAGCCAAGACTTCCTCCATCCAGCCAAGACTCTGGTTTGCTCAGAGCATTCAAGTGGCCATGAAAGATGTGAGAACAAAACTGCCTACAAGGGGGTGGAGGTTTGGGATTAGGGTCAACGCAGAAGAGGGCAGCATGACTGTAAGAAAACCTTGGTAAACGCTCATGAAGCCAGGCCTCAAGGCCAGAGAATTAATATATGAAGTACCTACTGTGTGCCAGGCAATCTTCTCATCATCGTCATATATTAATTGAGACCTTATTATTTGCCAACCATCATCTTTTAAAGCAAGAGCTTTCAGAGCACACTGCATGGGTTTGAACTGAATTCCAGCTTACTAGCTGTGTAACTTGGGAGACGTTCCTTAACCTCTGTGCTTTTTCTCATTTGTAAAACAGAGATTGTAAAACACGGTTACCGTAAGAAATAAAATTAAAATATGTACAGGTTTAGGACAGTGGCTGGCACATAGTAAGCAGGGCATACATGTTAACTCTTGCCATTCCATATTTTTAGATGAGAAAAATAAGGCTGAAAGAGACAAGGTGACTTTCCAAAGGAAACATAGCTAAAAAGTAGCAGAATTCCTTCCTGTTATTTACTTCTCACAACAACCCCAAGAGGGAGAAGATATCATCTTCCTTTCACTGATGAGAGCTTGGATGCCCTAGAGGGATTCAGGAACTTACTCATGTCACAAGCTGGCAAATGGAAGAGTTCAGATTTAAAGCCCACATCTGCTGACTCCCAAGTCTTGGCACATCCTACGGGGCCAGTGGTCTCAAACTTTTAGTACAAATCAATTACTGCAGGACTTGTTAAAACACAGATTGCGGAGCCCCACCTCCAGATTTCCTAATTCAGCACCTCTCTGGGAAGGCCAAGAATTTGTATTGCCAACAAGTTCATGCTGCTGTAGATATTGCCGGTCTAGACACTACTCTGGGAGAATTACTGCTGTACAATCATGCACCTGTATGCAGAACAGGTGGTCGGTAAGAGAAGGAATAGGGCCTAATGACTGTAGGTCAATAAAGGTTTCCGACTCTGGAAGTGTCCTTAAGAGCCTAGAAAATACACCTTGTACTTACATAGCCTTTCATATTTATGATCTCACTTGCTCTTTCCAATATCCCTGGGTAGTGCTCATTATTTCTATGCAATGTGATTTGTTTTTAGAGGTATATGCTAGAAAATGGCAGCGAGGGATGAAACCACAGATCACCTGGCAAGTGTTCCATCCTCTTCTCCAAATAACTTTTCCTGGAAAGCATTGTCTTTGCTTTCCAGGAAAAGTTACTGTGACAGAAACTGACTCCAGTTCCGTATGTGTCTTCCCAGGGAATATCGCAGCTCTGGAAAGGGCTCTTCACCCCACCAGGGTCCGGAGGAGGTCATTTCTAATGAGAGGAACTCAGGACCTGTTTTCTACCATCACTTCAAAGGCTAAGCCAGTCTACTGCTCATAAAACGTTTCCACTAGCGATTTGCTCCTTTTTCTATAACCTAAAAGCTTTGATATTTGGCAAAACTACAGACCTTCAGAAAGGATGGAAGCACGCGAGGGGTTAATTTCCACTGGGCACAGCTTGCTCATATTCCCCTTTAGAACCACTTGCATGGTTAGCTATATTTTTTAAAGTTGTTTGGACATATAAGCCAACAAATGATTAGTATCCAGAATATGTAAAGAACTCCTATAAATGGATAAGAAAAATAATAATAAAAAACCATTGCCAAGTAAAAAAAATGGGAAAAGACATGAACAGGCATTTCAAAGAGGATCACATATGGTTGATATTCATGTGAAAAATCTTCAACTTCATTATTCTTCAAGGAAATTCAGTATAAAACAACCATGCAGTACCATTTCACGCCCATCAAATTGGCAAGCCCATCAAATTAAAAAGTCTGACATTACTCAGTATTAGCAAGGAAGTAAGGAATCAGGAATCTCACACATTACTGATGGGAACTAAGTTAGCTCAAATATACTGAGGTCTACTTAGGAATACGTTTCAAAATTAAAGAAACATGTACCTTTTAACCCAATTACTGTCCTTCTATGTATTTATCCTATATTTACTGTCACAGGTGCTCAGACTGTAAATTTTAGACTCATTCTCTTTGGAGACGTGTGTATCTCCTAGAGGATTCATTCATTACAAGCATGTTTAATTGAATATCTGCTACATTCGGGATGCTGTTAGGCTGAAAAGATGCCAGGAGTCCCCAGAAGGTATGTTATTTCTCACGTGCAGCCTTCTGGTGAAAAAAAAAACAACGGGTGGGAAAAAGGATATTGATGCGGAGAGCCTTCTGGTTGGTCCAGAGAGAGCTGCCCTGAAGGAGCTTCCAGCTATGATTTTTTCCCCCCGCAGCTCACTTAACTTTCCAGCTCCACAACGTAACCATATTTGGGGTATGATCATATGGTGGAAGATCTGGGCTACTATTAATAAAAATAATAACTACCACCTTGTATCAGGCATTTTATACGCATTAACTCATTTAATCATCACAGCAACTTTATGGCACTAGAATTATCATCCTTACTTTACATATGATAGATACATGAGCTTTAGAAAGATTTAGCACCCTGCCCAAGATCACACAGCTTATTAGTGTGTCACTAATTAGGGGCAAATTGAAATCATAGTCTGTTTGACCCCAAAGCATATGATTGTAGATGCCCCAGTGATATTGCCATCCTCATGAAAAATCAGGGTACCTTTAAAAAAAAAAGTCAAATAAAATTGGAATATGGATTTCTTTCATTGCATGATATGTACTAATTTTACTTCTCCCCTCCATGAGTATGGATCTTGGAACATGTTTACTTTGCGCAGGGAGATGTGGCAGAAAGGGTGCTGTGTGGGTACGCAGACCTAAGTCTGCCACTCGCCAGTCATCTGACCTCCTGCAAGACATCTGTCTCGTGTCATCTTCCTCATCTGTACATGGGGGAAATAAACACCACCTTCCCTCCCTCCTTCCAGTGGTGCTGTCAAGATCTAAACAAGAGCTTGTAGTTGACCTACTCTGTAAACTGTAAAGTATCGTATACATAAGACATTATAATGACCTTACCCCCAGGTTGTACAGGGGAAGGGGAAATAGAGAAACCCAGTGAGCAACCGAGATCCTATCTAAAAAAGGAGAGATGTGTGAACTCATGAGCAATGGGTGAACTCAGTGAGAGGAACAGAGAAGAAAGGAGAGGATGGCTGTGTATGCAGTATAGAACTGGTTTTAAAATTTATAAAAGTAGGAAACTTATTCTAACCTAATTTAGTACAATGGCAATATCTATTTATTCCTCTTTGGTAGACATTCACACAACACCTGAAACAGCACTAGACATATAATTATCATTCGAGGAATACTTGTTGCAATTTCCAATCTATTGAACTACTCAGGCAACCTAAAGAAAGGGTGCTCAGACTTCAGCCCTACTAAGTTTCAGCAAGTTCTTGATGCCAGTGGGGTAGGAATTTAATTGGTGCATTCAGGAAAAGTAATCACACATCTTTTGAAAGCCAGCAAGAGAACAATGTCAAGACACTGAGTCTCCCTAACTACCAACAATAGAAAAGCTTGTTTCTACTACAATAAATATTTGAAAGATAATTATTGCTGCTCTTTGTCAAATTTATTTTTAGAATGCTATGTGCCAGCAATTTGCAATTATTAACTCATTAATTCATTTAATCCTCAAAACAACCCCGGAGTGGGAAAGTGACAACTATATCCGTAATAGGGCTCTAGTGCAATCTAGTTTTTGCCCTCAATGAGATCGGCCATTTTAGAATTCAAGACATGTCCATCTCTAGTAAGAATCATCAGATGATGGAAATAAATGAAAAGGACAAGATAGGACACACACACACAACACACACACACACACACACACACGCACACAGGTATCTACCAAGTACCAAACCCTGATGCTAAAATGACACAAATAATAACCTGCCCACATGGAATCTATAATACCGGATGAACAGCAACAAATGCCCTATGAGTGACGAGATACTAAAAGAGAGGTTACAGGTGGCAGGAACCCCAGGAAAGGCTTCACAGCAAAGATGCCATTTGCACAAGTCTTGATGGATGAGTAGGAATTGGCCAGGCTGAGAGACCAAGGCATGGCCATTGCAGACAGAGAAGGCAGTGAGCCAGCAGATCATGTCATGTCCCTACTTAGAACATTTCAATGGCTTCCCAGCCCACTGAGAATAAAACCCAGACTCATCATGGACTACCCAGACCTTCATCCAGGCCCTGCTTCCTTCACTTTCCCCCTGCTAAGCTCAGGCACACGGGGAACCGTCCACTTGTTATTCCCTCTGGCAGGAATGCTCTCCCTGGCTCCATGCCGGAGTAACTCCTAATCAGACTTCAGGTCTCATTACATTGCACTGCCTCAGAGCCCTTCCCTGTCCATCTACCCTGTAAGCTAGGGCCCCCTGCCTTGTGTCCTCTACCAACGGACTAATTCCTTCTAAAGCACACACAGCAATTCCTCGTGGGATTTTTCCCTGTTTTATATTTGTAATGGCTCTTTCCCCCTCCCGAAGTAGTTCCACGATTGGAGCCTTGCCTATCTTGTTCATTTCAAGGCACACATGGGGGCTGGATAAAAATTGTGGAATGAATGAATGGAGTGAGTCAGTGATTTAACAAATCACTGAGTTAAGGCCCTGGTGAGGGCAGGGTGGAGTGTGTTTGGGAAATAGTTTGTAGCTAGAGCCTAGGAGATAACAGGGAGCCACCCCAGGCAGATTGGAAAGGGGGTGGGTCTGATGGAGAGGACCTTGAAGGCAGCGTTGGGTCCGGATTCAGTCCCCCAAAAGGTACTGCATTGCAGGTGGCCGCCAGGTGTTGGCAGCGGGGAGGGGCGGATGGAACCTGAGTAAGGCTGTCTCCCAGGCACCCTGGATTCCTTCTGTCCGGAGCCAAACAGACAGACAGAGGCTTTTGCAGGAAGTAAACAAGCAGCGACCACCTGGCCCACGGGAGACGCTGCTCGCGGGGCGGAGGAGTGCAGGGGGAGAGGGCACTGTGCCGAGACCGGCCCCTGCACTTGGACGAGCGGCCCCGGGGGAGCTCAGGGACTGGTCTCGTTCCCGCCGCCGAGGGTCAGAGCGCAGGGGCGCCCCGATCGGGCCGGACTTCCCGGCTGCGTGGCCCCTGCCCGCCGGCCGGAGGCCCGAGCACCCGGCGGGAGAGGCTGCAGTCGGAGGCCCGCGCGGGCCGCGCGCGGTAACAGGTCCCCCGGCCGCGCCCACACTCACCCTGCGCCGCCTTGGGAGCCGAGCGCGTCCTCCACAGCCGCCGGGTGGCCTTCCACGGCCGCAGAGAAGAAAACAGCCTCCGGCTCTTCTTGCCGCCCTTCTCAGTCGCTCCCATCTGTGCGCCCACGCCCCTCCCCCGCCGCCGCCCGAGGGTTGCCTCCTGCCTCCCCCGCTGCCGCGCGTCTGCCAGGTGCCGGGCGGTCGCCCGGGTAGACGCGGCTGCCGGGGGCGGAGCTCGCAGCGGAGGAGGTGGGGACGAGGGGTGAAAGGGGCGGGCGGAGCCGGGAACGGCGGCTCCCGGGCACCCGCGGGGTGCGGCCCGGCCCACGCGTGGGCGCCGGCTGCCGTGATGGGCTGGCCCGGGACGCACTCAGCTCCAGGCAGCTCTGCAGGCGAAGGCTTCTGCCACGCGTCCTTCGTGCAGATGTCGTCGATGGAGTGCCCAGGTACTGCTAGGCATCATTAATTAACAGAAAAATCCCCAGGGCTGTGCACTTGATTTTTGTCCCCAAATTACAATGGTAAAATGGAAGCTCCAAGAGGTTAAGTAATCTGCCCAGAGATCACACAGCTGCTAAATGGTGCCGATTCCCCAAGTCCTGGGCTCCCCGACTATATTTTTTCATACCTTGCTACTGCTTCAGAATAATCCACGTTATTATTCGTTGTCCACGTTAAAACAGATTATTTCTGTTTTCCTCATACAACAGGTTATGAATCACTCATGATTTTTTTTGGGGGAACTTATTCAACATAGGTTCTACATAGGCATAGAATACACACGTGTCATTAAAACTCACAGCACCCCTGTGGAACGGGAGGCATTTTCCCATTTTACAGATGAGGAAACTGAAATGGCAGCGCTAAGGCTGTCTCCACTCCCATCATTTTGCTTCTGTCCTAGTTTTGGCCTGTAATTGGGAGTCTGAGAGGAAGATCAAAACCAAGATTCCTTAATACTGCCTAGCTGCAATAATAATAGCTAATGTTCATGGGGTGCTTTTCATGTGCCAAATTTTACATACATTACCTTATTTAACTCTCCCAATGATACTCATGAGAGAGAAATTATTACTAGCCACGCTTAATAAACGGGGGAAACTGAGCATCAGAGAGGTCAGGTTACACCTATAAAACCTTAATAAAGGTTATGTGTTAGGCTGAGTCATGAAATTGCCATTTTTGTAGGCACAAACAAATATCATACAATAGCTTCACCAGATAATCAACATTAAAATCACCAGTGGAGGCAGATGAAAATTGAGTACCTCCAGATGTGTTACGCTGAGAAAGACACACCACGTTTGTAATATTTTGACCAAGAATGCACCACTAATCATCGGGAAATCTAAGATAAACCCAAAATGAGGACTGCGCTATAAAAGTTGGGGGTATGGGTTATTGTATTCTTCAAAAGTGTCAATGGCATAAAAGATGAAGAAAGGCTGTGGAGATGTTTCACAGGAGGGTAAAGAGTCGTGGCAACTAGATGGTATGCCTGACCCTAGATTGGACACTCTGTTAGAGTTTTTTAAAAAAGACTTTAAAGGACATTATTAGATTGATTTTCAAAAAAAGTTAAAATATGAGTAGGAGATTAGATAACAGTATTTATGAATGATAAATATATTGTGGTTATGTAAGAAAATATCCGTATTTTCAGGAAGTATATGAGGTTTTTAGGAATACAGTCCGATGATACATTTAACCTGGCTTTAAATGGTTTAGAAGAAAGAGGTGTGTGTGTGGGGAGGGTGTCAAATGATAAAACAAACGCAGCAAAATATAAAGAATAATTGAATCTAAAGAGTATATGACTATGTTTTGTAGTATTTCTATTTTTGCAACTTTTCTGTAAGTTTGAAGTGTATTCCCAAGTAAAATGATAAACAAAATAACATTTTTAAGTTCCATAGAAAAAGAAAATAAAGTGGTAAAAATCACTCTACTTGATATTAAGGCCTACTTTAAAGCTATAGTTATCAAAACAGTGTGATGTTGGCAGAGGAATAGACACAAAGATCAATGAAACAGAATAAAGAACCCAGAAATAGACCCACATAAACAGGCCCAACTGATTTTTGACAGAGGCGTAAAAGCAATCCAATGGAGGAAAGGTAGTTTTTTCAACAAATAGTGCTAGAAGAATTGGATATCCATTGGCAAAAAAATGAACCTCGACCTAAACCTCACAGTTTATACAAAACTCAAGTCAAAATGGATTGCAGACTTAAATGTAAAAAGTTTTAGGGAAAAAAATGGGAGAAAAATCTAGGATCTGGACCGAAGAGTTCATAGAGTTATTACCAAAAACACAACCTATAAGAGGAAAAATGGATAAACTGGACCTTATCAAAATTAAATACTTTTGCTCTGTGAAAGACCTTGGTAAGAGGATAAACAGACAAGCTACAGACTGGGCAAAAATACTTGCAAACCACCTGTCCAACCAAAGACTAGAATTTATGATACATAAAGAATTCTCAAAACTCAACAATAGAAAAACCAATCCAATTAGAGAATGTGCAAAAGACATGAACAGATGCTGCACTGAAGGGGCTATACAGATGGCAGATAAGCACACGAAATGATATTCAGCATCGTTAACTATTAAGGAAATACAAATGAAAACCATAATGAAATATCACTACACGCCTATCAGAATGGCTAATATGAAAAATAGTGACAACACCAAAGTGCTGGCAAAGTTGTAGAGGGAGAAACTGCATCACTCATTCACTGCTGATAGAAATGTAAAATGGTACAGCCACTGTGGAAAAGAGTGTAGCAGTTTCTTATAAAACGAAACACGCAACTACTACAAGACCAGCAAATGCGCTCTTAAGTACTTATCTCAGAAAAAAATGAAAACTTATGTACAAAAAGCTATATACAAGCTTTGTTTGTAATAGCCCCAAACTGGGAACAACCCAGAGGTCCTTCAGTGTGTGAATGGTTAAACAAGCTGTGGAACATCCACACCGTGGAATACTACTCAGCAATAAAAAGTAACAAACTTTCCACACAAGCCACAAATGATATGCATCTCCAGGGAATTACGTTGAATAAAAAAAGCCAATCCCAAAAGTTACTATATGATTCCATTTCTATAACATTCTTGAAATGACTACATTATAGAAATAGAGGACAGGTAGCGGTTGCCAGGTTGAGGGGAGATAGGTGTGGCTCTAAAAGGACAACAGAAGGGATCCTGTGATGATGGAATTCTTCTGTATCTTGACTGTATCGATGTCAATCTACTGATTGTGACGTTAGACTATAGTATTGCACCATGTTAACATTATGGAGAAATGGGTACAAGTGTACATGGGATCTTTCTGTATTTTTTTTTACAATGGCATGTGAATTTATAATTATTTTAAAAATAAAAAAGGTAATACTTTTAAAAAGTTATATATCTATAGTTTCGTATAGTTCACGCCCATGTTGAAAACATGGTTGAGCCAAGATTTAACCTAGACCTACGCCTTCGTGGCTACACTAACTTTCTCAAGACCCTGGCTCACTGTGGGAGGCCAAGGCTCATCTGCCAGGTCTCAGAGAGGAGGCGTGGGGGACCCAGAACGGTCATGAGAGCCCAGGGACCTGGGTCAGTCAGGAAGGGCTAAATCATTCTCCTGTTTGGAATGAGTCCTCCTGTGGTCTACATAGGTGACACTTGAAAAGGTAGCATAGGACAGCCCTATTTTATTCTTTCTCTAATCCAGAATAGGAAGATGTCGCTATGAAATGAAGAAGGGAGGTGGGAGAGACTGGGAAGAGGGTGGACGTGAGACGTGTCCTCTTTCTCTCTGTCAGCAATAAGTTGCATTTTCTTCTACACCAACCTTCATTCTCCATGGCATCCAGACTAAAATCTGAAAAATAGGCCCTTAGAAAAAATAATCTAGTTAACAAAGCTATTCCACATTCCACCAACAAAAACCCTAAACAAGGGTTGCCCTCTGCTCCTGGCATTGGGTTTAGGACACCTGGAATCTTGTTTTGGTTCCACAAACCATCTGTCCCTTCCCCTTCTGGCTTACTATTTTAATTACCACCACCTCCTCCACTCGCAGTGATGGAGGGGATTTAACAAGATGACATAGAAGTGTCCTTCCAGGGTCTCCCACCATCTTTCTCTGTATATCCTGACTCTCACTAACTGGTTTTGGAATACTGCTCAGCATTAGTAGCCCCAGAGACTCGCCTTTTCTTCCATTGTGCTAATGCATCCGTGGATCAGAATAGCTCTTTGGAGGGGCCCACTCACTCACTGCTTAGCCGTCACTGGTCAGGGCAGGATGAGAGAAACATTCTTTGGCTCGCCCTTTTAGTCCAAACATCATGTGATTTCATGGCACTCCTCCAACCTGGAGCTGTAACAAGGCCAGGAGTCTCTGGCTCCCACAGTCACAGTTCGCTCCAGGCAGATCCCACAGCGCCTTCCCCGCCGTCCCTGGAGTCCATGCGAAAGGAATGTGGCCTGAGAGAAGAGCTTCCAAACAAGCAGAAACACCCAACTGCCCTTCAGCACATTCATGAGCACACGCAACATGGAATTTCTTTTCAAATGTCAAAAACGCAAAGCAAGCCCACTTATGAGGCCTTACGAGACAAACAAAAAGGAAAACAAATCTTGAAGTTCATTCATGTCATCGTGCTTATGAAGCTAGGTCCAGAAATAGGAAACTGACAGTCCTGAAAGTCAGTGGGATACACGATTCTCCCGTGTGTGTGCATGTGTGTGTGTGTGTGGAGAGGGGGCTAATAGAAAAGAACCTAGGGTTTTCAGCTATGCAGAGCTATGTGAATCCTGGCTCTGCCACTTGCTAACTGTGTGATCTTACCCAACTTGCCTAACTTCTCTAAGTCTCAGTTTCCCCACCTGTAAAATGGAGATCGTAAATAGTACCTACTTCACAGGGTTGTGATAAGTTTTGCTATTATATGTAAAGCATTGAATAGTTTCAATAAATGGTACCTTATCGTAATACTATGTCCATATAGAGAAACAGATATGACAGATATAAAAAATAATGGCACCTGCTTTTTCAATGAAGAAGTGTGTGTGTGTGTGTGTGTGTGTGTGTGTGTGAAGAGAGAGAAATGGGAAAGTCTTGATTTGGGGGTAAGGTCACACCCTTCTAACTTCATGATACAATTCTGTCTCTCCTCTATTATGCCTGAGGGATCCTGTTACCCAGCCTCCCTTACAGAGAGTTAGTTCTAGAATATAAACTAAACTTTACAGCCTAAAGGCATCTCGAGTGTGTTTGGAACCAACGGTGTTGTTTTACATTACCCCGGTGGCAATGCCAATTGGACTATTATTAATGCAGGGAGCAATTAAGGGCAGTCTCTACTTCAAACTTATGTTTCCATCTGAAGTACTCTAAGTTTACAAGGTTATGATAGTCACAATTTAAAGAGCAATACCTATCGAAAGCACCCCGAAATATGACACTTTCTGCCGTGGTATCTAGGGTGAGAGAGCAGAAACTGCTCGACTCAAATGTTTTCAGGGTTTCTAAGAGATGAGTTTCACTGATCTGTTGCCACACAATAAATCACCCCCAAACTTAATGCTTAAAACAGCAACAACCATTTGTTGGTGAATGATTTTGCAGCTTAGGCAGGGCTCAGAGGGGACAGCTCATTTCTGTTCCCTGCGATGTCAGCTGGGTTGCTCAGGGCTTGAAGATCCACTGCTAAGGTGCCTCATTCACACAGCTCACAAGTTGGTGCTGGCTTCCGGTGGGAGCTCAACCCAGAGCCTTGATTCTTCTCCACACGGTGGCTTGGACTTCCTCACGGTATGGTGGCTGGGTTCCAAAAGGGAGGAAGCTGAAACTGCTAGGCTTCTTAAAGCCTGCGCTCAAAAGTCCCCAAAAAGTACTTCCTCTACATTCTACCGGTCAAATCAGTCACAGGCTCAGCTGTTCAAGGGAAGAGTCAGAAGCTTCTCCTCCTAATAGGAAGAGTAACATACACATACGAGGAGGGCAGATGAATTTGAAATTGTCTTCAGTGGGCTAGCTAGTAGCACAGGCCCCCTCCAGCCAAAGAATAACCCCAACCAGCAGTATGTGGGGTAATGCCCAGAGTCTCATAGATAGAAAGCAGAAGCATTGTGCTGAGTGAACACTGCTTTTAGAAACGCATTCTGCACGAGACCCTCTAAATGGGAAAACAGGCACAGAAAGGGGGCGATCATTCAAAGGCAAAATGATAACATCACAAGCGAAAATAATAGAAAACTTTTTTGAGCACTAACCTTCCTCAAACTAAACCTTCCGCCTCTCTCCCACTGAATGACATGAAAAGAGCACCAGTCTAGTTTACTTGCCATGTTAATTAATGTGCTTGCACAGAATCACTTAATTATCTTTCCGCATCTGTAAATCGGGAATAATATTTGCCTTACCCTGTTTACTACAGGGCGATTCCAGATACCCTGGAATGTGGGGAGATTCCAACAAAAGCACATGTGAAAGTACTCTGTTGACAATAATCCAATAAACTACAAGTACTTTATTAATACATGAGGCACTGACTTCTTAAAAACTATTTTTTTTGGTTACCGCTGACCGTCAATATTATGTTATATGAGTTTCAGGTGTACAGCAGAGTGGTGAGATGTTTATATAATTATTGCAGGATGCACTGATCTCAGAACTTCAAAGGGAACAAAACCCCTGGACTTCACTTTCTGCCAAATTTGTGCCTGAAGCCAGCTGGTGGGGACAATGGAGGTGGATTCGATTCATCACCTGCAAGGCAGATTTGTTGTGGCAGGTGGCAGGTGCAAAGATGGGTGAGATGGGAAGATGAAAAGAAGTACTAGAAAGCCATCCATGCAGTTTGTGTGCCTACTTCATGCATTATAATATGATTATAATGCACCTTGTTCTACTACTCAGGCCTTCAAAAGTGTTGATTCATTTTTAAATTAACCTAAAAAGGTAAAACATGTCTCTTGAGAGAGGCGGTATGGCATAGCGATTACAAGCCGACGTTGGTGCCTCACTATTCCTGACTCTAAAAGTTTACTGGCACAGTAAACATTAGAAAGTTGCATGAACATCTCTGTGCCTCAGTCATCTGTAAATGGGGATAAGAAGTGCTCACTTCCTCGGACTGTTGGGAGGCCTGAGTTACGTGGCAACACTCAGAACAGCACCTGGCAATGAATAAGTGTGAGCTATTGTTTTGACAATACTCCCTGCTGTGCACTGTGCTAAGAACTTTACAAACATGACTTATTTCTTGACAATACCCTGTGAACATCAACTAAGCACCGACCGTGTGTCAGCTACTATTGCAGGCTCTTGGGAATGCATGAGGAATGAATCAGATACAGATTCCTGTGCTGTGGTGCTCACATTCTATGGTGGGAGAGACACACAGTAAACAATAGGTCACAGAAATAAGCTGTGAAGTTTGACAGAAGCTCTAAGTGCTATGGATAAAGGAAAAAGTAGAGCAGGGTGAGGGGACAGGAATGCTGGTTAGGGGCGGAGGAAGAGGGGCAGGTTACAGTTTTAAATAGGGTGCTCATGGGAGACCTGGGTGAGAGAGAAAATTTGAGCAAAGACTTGAAGGAAGAGAAAGAAGTCAGCTCTACCCAAGGGAAGAGCACTGTAGACAGAAGTGTTGGAGTCAAGGCCCTACATAGGGAGTGAGCCTGGTAGGAATGAGGAACAGCAGGGAGACGAGTGGATGGAATAGAGGAAGCGAGGAGGTCTGCTATAGGTGAAGAGGTTGGGAGCTGGTGGTGTGGAGGGATTGAGGAAAACCTAGGAGGCCACTGCTAGTCTGTAGCTTACCTGAATAAAATGGGAGCCACTGCTCAATGACGGGAACTATTACTGATCTGTTTACTAATGAAGAAACTGGGACAGAGAGGTTAAGTAACCGCACAAAGTTATGTGACTAGTAAATGAATAGCTGGGATTCTTATCCTACATATGCTTACCCTGTTTATGGGGCACAGAGGGATGATGCAAAAGGGGGTGGGGAAGGTAAACACTGAGGAAAATGTGGTCTGCACATCCTCCTCTGTAAAATGAAGGGATTGCATCAATGATCTCAAAGGTCTATACACAACTGTTTATCGTTCACTGGCCTCCAGAGAACAAGAAGACTAAACCTCATGCAAGACGTGAATGAGACAGCCACTCACGCTTCACTCTGTCATAGCTCTTTCCATATTGTATTGGAAATAGGTGCTTAAAAATCTGTCTTGGGGGCCGGCCTGGTGGCTCAGGCGGTTAGAGCTCCATGCTCCTAACTCTGAAGGCTGCCAGTTCGATTCCCACATGGGCCAGTGGGCTCTCAACCACAAGGTTGCCAGTTCGATTCCTCGAGTCCCGCAAGGGATAGTGGGCTGCGCCCCCTGCAACTAGCAACGGCAACTGGACCTGGAGCTGAGCTGCACCCTCCACAACTAAGATTGAAAGGACAACTTGACTTGGAAAAAGCCCTGGAAGTGCACACTGTTCCCCAATAAAGTCCTGTTCCCCTTCCCCGATAAAAAAATAAAAATCTGTCTTTCCTCCATAGACAAAAGCTCCCTGTTTTTGCATGTGACACCTGGCCTATTAATCACAGGATTCTCTGCACTGGGCACCGGACTTGGCAAAGAGGGGGCTCTCAATAAATATGGGCGGATTCTGTTTTCGTTTTAAAGTCAGAACAAAGGAGCTTTCCTTTAGGGAAGTGGTGATCATGAGTTAGTCCAGGGAACAGCAACAGTGGAAAGTCACCACTGCTCTAGGCTGGAAAGGCAGAAGGAGGTGTCATAGCAGTCCAGGGGTTTGGGTCCAAGCAGAAGCTGGAACCAAGGGGACGCTTTGGAGAAGAAACAGTCTCTGCCAGAGATGCTCAAGAAGTGGTGTCTGACCTCTAACAATGTGCAGCCCCACATAGCCCAAACACCCTCCCCTTTCAAGGAGCTTTTCCAGAAATCCTCCTTCCCTATCTGCCCTGTAATATCTGGATCTTAGAAGCCATGGAGAAGAGTGATTACATGCACAGAATCAATCACTTCTTGGCAACCTTGGGCAACTTACTAGCCTCGTTGTGCCTTAGTTTTCTCCTCTGTAAGCAGGGTTGTCTGACATAAAGCAAATGTTCAGATTATGCTAATCCTCACCCTCCTCTTTTAAATGACACAGAATGTGTTGTAACAAAAGGTTTTTGTATTCAACTTTCGTCTATCAGAAAAGAACCTTTATGTGGATACTGGGAAATCTATCAAAGGGCAAGGGACATTTCTGGAAATGTTTATCCCGTGGCTCAGAGTGTAACTGTATGCCTTGGTGGGTGGGAAATGAAATATAGGGTGAGTGATTATCTACAGACACTTTGCTGGGAGGGGCTTCAAAGTACAGAAGGACAGGTCTTGGGAATGGCAGGTGGAAGCTGAAGGAGAGTGAATTGGGGGTCCTCTTTTTTCTTCAGTCTCCTTGTCAGAGACCTTTTTGAAAATAACCCAATTAAGTGGTGATAAATTTTTTTCTTCTCGTTTCTTTTCTTTTTTTAGCTTTCTATGAATGAATCTTACATGTATAAACAGAAAAATTTAAGTGTGAAATTTTAAGGCCCACTGAAAAAGATGACTCTATTGGGGGGGGGGTGATAAGTAGATGGAAATAAGGTGGGCTCTCATGGGCACTGAGGGGCAGCTGCAGGGGATTACCTTGGCTGTTTCAAACCAGCCTCACTGGCTGGGTCTGCAATCCTCTCACCTTTTGTCCTACTAAAGAGTGCCTTTGCAATAGTTAGGATCATGGTGATTCCTTCAGGGAAAGCTTGTGTCGTGCAGGAGACCCTGCTCCCTGCGCCATTTGTCGTGCGGGGCGGCCTGCGGGGTCTCTGGTCCTGCTCCCCACAAAAGAACTCAGGATGTGGCTAGGCCAAAAAGGAACACCCACGGAGCCACAGGTAGGGGAGTCATACCACTATGGTCTCTACCAACCGACCAACCCTCCTCGACTTTCCTCTACTCTCCTCGACTCTCCTCGACTCACCAACGTAGCAGCGACAGTTATATTAGTGGCCAATGGCTCACTGGTTACGGCTGACAGCCAACGAGCCACAGCTGATGCCCATCCAATCACAGTTGATGGCCATTTACTACCCGAGTGAGCACCTTTCCACGTGAGGCCGAGAGCCTGGAAACCACTCCTGGCTCTGTCCCCACAGCTTGCATGCTTTTAAAATTTACAATGTGTACACACTCCCTTTCTTTCGCTGAAGTATAATTATAGTTAAAATTGGAGTTTTTACCTCCCCTCTATTCGCTGTGTGTCTTTGTTTTCATGGTACTAATTTGCTTTTGTGACAGAGATGCCTGGTGCTCAGCAATGACCATTGTTTCTCTCCTTCGTGGGTGGACAGCTGACTACTTTCCCAGCCTAACTCGCAGTTTGGTCAGGGTCATGTGAATGAGTCTGGCTAAGGGAAGGGAGGAAAATGATGTCCACAACTTAGAAGCCTGGCCTCTGAAACCTGTCCCATAACCCTCCAGTTCTCTTTCTTCACACGTCAGCTAGCTGGAGGCTGCAGGTCCAGTGGCCAACTTTGAAACCCTGAAGGATGGCAGATCTACCAGAGGGAGGGAGCTTGGGGCCCTGAATGACCCTGTGAAACAAACCCCCCACCCCTTCTCCATCAATCACACTGGACTGCAGTGTGAGAAAGAAACCCCTTGGCCATGCCAGGCTTTGAGATTCTGCAGTTGTTAGCTATAGCAGGTAGAATACTCTTTACTAACACACCTATAGAGGCTTCATAGTAGGGGAGAAATATCTGACTGAGTTGTATCCTTGGTAACATGATGCCCAATGGATATTTCCAAGGGAAGATTAGCTGGAGCTGCATGCCAACATCCCCCAAGGGGCCACAAAAAACAACTAAGATCATTTCATGTGACTTCTGAGGACAGATTTCTCTGAATTACATTTGTTGCTTTATGTTCCCCTCTTCCATGATTAACTACTTCTGTTTCTTATTATCAACTGTGGGTAATGATGACGGAGAGAACTGAACAGGGTCGGGTAGAGTGCAAGGTGTTACAACGTGGAGAAGGGTTTTGACAAGACGAATATTCGAGAGCTTGCTTCTGTGAGCTTGACTTGAAATATTAGGTTGCCTTCTCTTGTGATACTGATATGCCACCACGAATCCTTTCTTTCATTCAACAACTTCTTTGAACAGATACTGCACTAGTCCCTTAGGATACAGCTCTGAGCAACTGTGGTTCCTTTATTTAAGGAGCTTGTAGTCTAATAGAGGAGAGAGACATTTCTATTCTGGAAATACCCAGAATAGGCAAATCTATAGACAGAAAGTAGATTAGTGGTTGCCAGGAATGGGAAGAAGGAAAAATTAAGAGATCAACAAATAGTCATACTTGTTTGAACTTAAAAAAAATTTTTCCCCAAAGTAGTATTTAGAAGTTTTCCCATCTACAGAAAAGCTAAAAGAATACTAACCCTGGTGTTCTTCACCCAGAATCAGCAACTATAAACATCTTTTTGCCACATTTGCTTGATAATTGAAGGTCAGCTTGGCTGGATATAAAAATCCTGGGTTTACACTTCCTTTTCATGAAAATGTTGTTTCATTGTTGTTTTGATTTGTATATTGAATCACTTGGTCTTTTGCCTGGAGGCCCAGAGTTTTCTTGGACTTTTCTAACGTTGACTTTTCTGAGTCAATTTTCACCATTTCACAGTGTATCCTTTCAACATGTAGATTCAAGATTTATGTTTTCTAAGTTTTTACTGCAGTATAGTTTTTAACATTGGTTTTGATTTAGTGTTTTGTTTGTCTTTAGAGAATTCAGTTATAGGTGTGTTAGATCTTCTTTGTCTCCAATAGTTATTATTTTCTTTCTGAGGCTTTTGCTTTTCCTTTTAATTCTCTTGTAAATTTTCAATTCACTCTTCCATATCTCCTCTGTACACTTCTTTGAATCTTTTCTTTAAGCATCTTGTAATATAATCCTATGTTTTGAGATCATTCTCTTTTCCTTCACTTTCTTTTGTGTTCAGTCAATTCTTATTTCATGTACTTTTGTTTTGTGCCTGCTTCTCTTCTGTATTTGTGAATTTCTGATTTGTGGTGTTTTTTGTTCCATATCTGTCATTGCTTGTAAAACAATATTTGATTCATGCTGGAGTGTTTTGCTATAGTTTCTTCTGCTGCAAGGTCAGGTCTTGAGTGTTTTAGAGTCAGCTGAAGATGTTTGATTCTTATTTCCTTTTTAAAGTAACTTTCTTTGGATGTTGGCTTCCTTTTTGTTTATTTTCAAGACTTTTAGATTTTCCTAGTCCAGGTGTTTCTGCAAATGGGGTTGAAGGATTTGAGTGGTTTACTAGTTTCGTAGTTCAAGACTGCCCTCCTCAGTTGTTACAGTGAAATGCAACTTCTTTAATGAATAGCATCTTTTGGGGGTGGGGAGTGTTAGCGGTCTCGGTACTCTAATTTCTGTAGGAACTTTAATTTCCATAAACTTCTTTATTCTTCTCTCTTCATCACCAAATCTCCAAGAGATGTCTATTCCTTTCAAGTTCCCTTGATCTCTCCCGAAAGCTGTGCCCTCTCAATACTTAACATGTTTAGACCCATGCACTTTTAAGCCCCTTCCTTGCAATTCCCCATTAGCGAGTGCTGTAATCCAGCAAGGCTGCTGTTGTCAGAATTTCCTCAGTTAGTGTGGAACTCTCTGAGATGCCATTGCACTTTCCTTTTTATAAATAATTCCTGCCTAATTCTGCACTTCTACATGGGCTTCATAGCTGATTTCAGATACTTATTTCCCCATTCAAATAAAATAAGGGTTTGCAGTACTATATTTCCTGATTATGTGGCAGATATAATTGTGTTGTGTGGTGAGTTGTGATTTTTATGAGCTGTCCTTGATCTGTATGGTTTTCCAAGATACGTAGAGAGATTCACATTAGGCATCTGTCATCTTCAAAGAGTCCTCACTATCTAGCTTCAGTTGATAAATTATACATTTTTAATAAGACTTTCATATGAGCATTACATAAGTGGGCTGTTTTATTGGCTTCATATGGGGGAAGCACAAGTTTTTCATATGGATAAAATATGAGATGGATTATTCAGATCTCTAAGCAAATGTAGCCTACACCTCCTTCTCCCTGTCCCTGTTAGACTGATAGAAACCATCCACATTGTGGCAGGTGACACATATGATCAATGAGTCCAGGGTAGTTGGGTGTATCCTGGTGGTCAGTATGTCCGGAGCTCTCTGAGATGGTCAGTGCACCTAGTATAGTTGATGTACGGGGTCAGACAATTAAGTTCAAGAACTTTTTGCAATGATGTTTTTAAGCTTTTTGGTATCAGAGGGATTATTCATTATGAATTTGTACAAACTGGACAGTTAACCAAGTTTACTATTTGGAAGTGCTGAAAAAACTGTGTGAAAAGTTAGACGACCTGAACTTTTCACCAACAATTCATGGCTCTTGCATCACGACAATGCACCAGCTCACACGGCACTGTCTGTGAGGGAGTTTTTAGCCAGTAAACAAATCACTGTATTGGAACACCCTCCCTACTCACCTGATCTGGCCCCTAATGACTTCTTTCTTTACCCAAAGATAAAGGAAATACTGAAAGGAAGACATATTGATGACATTCAGGACATCAAGGATAATACAGTGACAGCTCTGATGGCCATTCCAGAAACAGAGTTCCCAAATTGCTTTGAACTAGGCGCTGACATCAGTGCATAGCTTCCCAAGGGGAGTGCTTCGAAGGTGACCGTAGTGATATTCAGTAATGAGGTACATAGCACTTTTCCTAGGATGAGTTTGCGAACTTAACTGTCAGACCTTGTATATAACAGTGGATCCGGAGTGGTCAGTGTATGTGGGTCACTACTGTGAAGACAGTGGCTGGTCTGTCCTGACTGATCCAGGTAGGGACCATTCATTTTTGTATCCTTGATTCTTCCTTGTCAGGAAATCGTTTCCTTTTCCTAAGGCATATGGTCCTTGAATGAGGGAGTGCAAGGCATCAAGGTCCAGTGAAACATGAGATCTTATCTCTCCACAGGCCTTCTAGGCTTGTTAGAGGAACTCGCCCTAGGATCCTGGATGGAAAGCTGGCCACAGGAGACTCAAAACTGCCAAGTCCTAATCACCTTCAAGTGACAGGGCTCCCCATCCCTTCTGCTCAGGGCCAAAGGTTATCTTGAGTGTAGCACTCTTAATCGTGGCCCCTCTAGGTCTGCGGGTAGTGAGAGGCAGCAGGAGAAAGGACAGCGGACTAATCATGTAAGTGAGCGCTGACTGGATTGGGGTCTTCAGTCCACCACTTACTGGGAAGGTGTCTTGCACAAATAACTCAGTTTCTCTGAGCGGGAGTCTCTTCATCTGTAGCTGGTGTACAAATGCTGGCCTGTTGCCTGGCTCCACAGAGTGAACCTTCAATAAATTTTACTGTTGTCTTCTCTGACAGAGATATATATATATATATATATATATATATATATATATATATATATATATATGTATGTATATATATATATATATATGTATATATATATGTGTGTGTGTATATATATATATTCATATATAATTCTATTTACACACATTTATACATATACACAACCATATGTATATAAAACACATATACATATAGTTTAGGTAGGTTTCCCTAAGTATGGGTATGGTTTTCATTTAATTATTATACCCTTACATATTAACTGGCTGAAATGAATATGGGAAAATTCCCACTCAGTTGAACTTGGGGGTAAAAAATTCAAGTTGATTTACATGAATAGGTGGTATTCTCTGATAAAGCAGAATTCTATACAATTATACATTTTTATTGTCTTTAAAGTTAAAAAAGCCTCCCTTCATACTCTTCTGCTCTTATATATCCTACCTCCTTACCTCATAGATAACTATCTAGCCATGAAGATCTTCATTCCTACCTCCTACGTCTCTAATCCAGAAAATCCCAAAATGGCTTAAACAGATATGCGATTTGGCCTGTGCAACGTTTTATCAAAATTTAAATTGCAAATATTTAGACCTAGGATTTCACACGAGAACAGATTTCTGGATTCTCTTCACAAACGGAATGCCTGGGCAACACTGAGCAGCATTCCTAAGGTGGTAACAGTTGTCCCGGGCTGAGCCAGGACTCCCCTTTAAGGAAAAGCCATGTGCGCCACGTTCTCCCAGGCCCTGCTCCTTCCTACTGCCTAACACCTTTATTTTGCTCACTTTGTTCCCGACTTCTCCCCTGGAAGGATTTAACTCGTTTTCACTCCTGTTCCAAGCATCGCTTCATGCGGACCTCTACCACATCTTAATCCAGACCTGTAGTACAATTACGTCAGGCAAATCTGTGACTCACTTTCTGGCAGCCTGTGCTGTCTACTGGGAATACGGTGAAGACCAGGTCCATACAACTTGCCAATAAAAGTCTATCTCATCTCCCAGTCCTGCCTTACACCGCTCTGGCCTCTACCTGGCATACACATACCACGTCCTCTGCTTGGGTTCCCTTTTCTTTGTATCACTCAACTATTAGCTCTTTCTTGTTCTCTACCTGGTCAGACAAGAGTCACTCCCTCTAGGTTGTCTCAAGTACAATCCAGTTATTAATTCCAACAGTTATGTAATCATCTGTCCATCCCCTCCAGGAGACTGTGAGGAAATGAAAGGCAAAAACCAGTCTTACTCATCTTTCTATCCCCAGCATCTAATAGTGCTTGATAAAAGAATCAAAATTATAACTGGATGACAGGATATATACTAGGCCCATTTCTACCAGGCAGTTTGGTCTAAATTATACTGTGGTACCCAACTCAGCCAAATCTCAGTGGCTTATAAAAGGTTTTATCATGCACGCTACTCATCCATCATGGATTGGCCACATCCCTGCTGCACGTCTTCACTTTAGGATCCAGGTTGAAAGAAAAGCCCCATGAGACCAGTCTCATTGCAGCGGGAGAGATTAGTCCCATACTCTGGCTCCTAAGGCTTCTGCTCAGAAGTGGCAGATTTCATTTCTTCTCACATTCCATTCACTAAAGCAAATCATATGCCCCAGCATGAAGCCAATGAGGCAGAGATGTAAAATCTTCCTAAAAGGCTTGAACTTTAATACAATTTCCCACATTGCCATCGTCCCCAGCTCACCTTTCGATGGGCATAGAAACCTGTAGAACATGTTTCTCAGGCTCTGCTGTCAACTGGCTTCTGGCTGGATTCAGCTGACAGGAAGCCCACATAGGAGATGGGAGAGTGTGACGTTGGGAGAAGCCAGAGCATTTGTACTCCTCTCCTTATCACAAGGGGCCTCTCCTGCAGAGGCTGTGTTTCCTTCATGGCCTGCTGGGGTTTCTGCTTCTGCTGAGTAGTCCTGGATGCTCTGAATTTAGAGTCACATACTCTGGTCCAGTCTCCTAATCTGTAGTATGTGATCTGCTCACGTGATCCAGTCGTTTCACAAATAAAGAATGTCCATGAAAATATGTGAAGAATAAAGTGCTGAACAAATAAGCTGCTTCAGGGTAAACAAAGCGAGACAACATGGTGTAGAAGAAAATGAGGCTAACTCTTGGGTTCAGGATCTTGCTCTGCCACCAACTGTCACCTTATCCAGGCAACACCACGTTCTCTATTTTTCTCGTCTGTAAATTGGAGATAATGCTATCGGTGGTTGCAGAGTGGCACAACTAAGAATATCTGTGCAGAGGTATATTGTCACGTGTAAAAAGCTGCACAAATGGTAAATGAATTCACTAGTGATGAGCAGAAAAAAACTTTATTTCTATCAAATTAAAAAGTATGAATAATCTTCAAGCAAGATAATCAAAATAATCAATAACACAGTTAACAGGAGAGCATTTACAGTTTAGGTTTAGCTACTTTGAATTAATAAGCACATACACCCAAATCAAGAGAGCTGACAACTTTCACACTGAAGAAAAGCACTGACTCATCGTAAACACACAACTTCTGGGCAAGTCGAGCTGACATTTCACAGGACAGTAAACCAAAGAGACAAGTTGTCATTAGGTTAGAGAATTGATTTGAGCTTGAGAGGAATCACAGTGAAATGCCATTGTAACTCAACAATTCCCCCAGAGAGCTAGCTGTTCATCTCAAAAACAAGAATATAGAAAAATCAGTAGTACAAATTCTCATAAAACTAGACAAGCCCTCTCAGCCCTGACACCTTGGAGCTTACATGAAGACTGAATTTTCGTGTTTCTTCCCTTTTCTCTAAATTAAATACAAATCAGTTTTTGTTTAGTACATTTGTGACTTTGTGGCCAAAGTGTTAAAGTGAAGAAAAGAAAGGTTTAATGACATGGAGTTAGACACACACTAACCCCAGGGAGAATCTTCTAGGTGTACGGTTCCTTTGCCAAGTTTTAAACAGGAAATCTTGTCTTTCAACACTGTACTTCCTGAAATAGCCTGATTATCACCAGGGAAGGAAGGAATAGCCATGCCACACAAGAGCTTTCTCCCTTTTGGCAATGTTTCACCATCTTAATCTCTTTTTCTTATACACACACTAATCAATTTGGGGAATTCCCTGAAGCATATAGATAATGGCATTTATTTTGGCAAGAATTGTGCAATTTGTTAAAAGAAAGATAAGGTATGGCATTTCTAAACAATTGTAATTATACTACGTCTCAACAGATGCAGGAAGCAGATTTTTCTTCATAGTTGAAATATGGCTTCATGGTTTCCCGCCATCTGGGTCTTGCACAGTTGTCGTCTGGAAACCAGACTGGGTCAGTTATAAACGGAAAGGGATGATAACTGACCCCATGACCAGGCCACATTCCCATGTTAAAAGAAGTCTCCATTCCGGGGTTCTTCTTCTGACACACCAAATAGACAAGGGAGTTACTAAAAATGGAGGGGAATGGAGAGAAAGCAATTCATACCGTGAGCATGACTGCCTTATGAATTGTCTCTCTGGCATAATTAACTACAGTGAGAAAACATACTGTCTGTTAAATGAAAGATAATAAATGAAATTCATCAGGTAGATACGGCTGCCTCCCGAGCTCCTGTGACCCAGCAGAGCACAGATGAGACATATGCCCTCTGTATATACAGTGTGCACCTACCACCAGAACCCACTGAGTGCCCATTTCCTGTCTCAGCATGAAAGCGCCAAAAGGAGATTCCAGGTGGGAGCAAATATATGTTAATGAGAAGGGAGAGTCCAACTAACGAAAGGAACCAAAAATGCCCTGTTGAATTTCCTGATTCATCCCTATGGGTACATGAACACACAAGTTCACGTGAACAGGGTTATTTCAGTGTTTAAATACAAGGCAGCAAGATAATTGAATACTTATTACCGAGAGTAACTGTGGAAGATTTACACAATGCAGGTAACGAGCTTAGCATGAAGGTCCAATAAACAGTAACTAGGAAGAATGCATTTACTGTAACACATTTGGAAATCTGTAATCTTTATGATTTGAGCAAAGACACCCCCCACCAGCAGACCTGTAAACTGTTTAGATAAACAGTGAAAGTCAAATATTGAACTTAAACCCTACTTACGGGTTTGCACAGGCATGTTTCTATCTAACATTATCACGTCTCAACAGCATTTTAAGAGGCAGGAAAAGCCACAGAAGCACCTTTCTCACCCAAGGCTCTTCTTATCTTTTCCCTTCCCTACCAAAGAGTGGGGCACACTCTGGGTTGAAGCTGGAACTCATCTGAGCTTGGCTGCCCCAGGGTGACGGGGAGTGACCCTGGGGAAGGAGAAGACAGGCAGCCAATCTCCTCTGGTTTTGCCAGGATTGTGCCTGACAAGCAATGCCACCACGTCAGAGGGTGGGCAAAGGTGTGAATGTGGCCTTCAGAAGATCACGTTAATGTGTAATGTAATATAGGAAGATGGTATAAAGTCAAGGGTTACCCTGTATTCAATGCTCAATCACATTGAAAATTCACCTGCTAGGACCTTAGGGACGATCAGTTTATGATCAGGGCCTTGTTTGGGAGTGGGAGCAAGGGACTGATTTGTTCTGATCTCAGGCAAAAAAAAAGTGAGTAGTATCTGGCTAGCTCCCCGGAGCCCAGACCGATGTGCGAGCACCATGGTGGAGTGTGGCTCAAGGGTAAAGGTCTCTGGAGGGGCACAGAAACACAGACCCCAAAGGGTAGGTGAGGAACATGAGCTCACCTCCTCCACAGATTAGCCTGGACCCTACACCAGCCTACTTTGACAGCCTTTCATTTTATTTATAAACAAGTAGTTACAGAGGAGTATCAAGGGCTCAGACTTTCCACTAGCAGCTTCCTTTGCTTAAGCACAGGGCGGGGGGTTGGGGGGGCAGCGCAAAACAAACAGTCTTATCCACAGTTAAATGTCACCCTAGGGAACTCTGCTGTTTTAATGAGAGGCCACTCGTAAATACAAGCAAAACCACACAGGCCCACGCCCTGGGTTGCCTGGGACAGGACACAGCAGGTTAACTAACATTTAGGAGCGAGCTCAGGCTGCAGTCAGGAAAACCTGGGTGTGGTTTACTGGCAGCAGGAGCGTGGGGAAGACACTGCCCATCTCTGACCTGGCCTTCTTTCTTTATACACATGGAATCGTGCCTATCTCATTGGGATGCTTGAAAGATGAAATGAGATGTTTGTCAAGGTCCTGAAACCGCACATATCACTCAGTAGGCCTTTGATAAAGGGAACCTATTTTGTGTTTGCCTTAGTGTGAAAGGGTATTAACACAGCCACGTTTTCAAGTTCTAAGAAAGCAGGAAGCCTGTCAGGAGAATGGAAAGCAAAATGAATTCAGAGCTGGTTGCTATCACAGATTGTGAGGACAGGTAGGGATCTTAGAGACCATCCAAACTACTCTTTCTGTGTAAGAATGAAGGAACTATGCGTGTGGCAGTAGAAAGAAAACCAAGAAGAGCTGTCCCTTGAATTTTACGTTTGTCAAAATATTTTCAAGAAAACTTTAATTTTTTATAAAATCATTGAGGGACACATTGGTTTGTTGAAAAAAAATCAGAAATCGATTTTTTTAGGCCACTGAACATGAAACAAGCATCGTCTTTCAAAGACCACAGAAAAGGTCTTTTATTGGTCTCCTATTGAAGAGGTCTCCTATTGAGACCTAGGAAAGGCCTCTCCGTGCCGGGCCATCTCAGAAACAGCAAACGTGGTTGAGACATACCGAGTAACCTGATGCTGCTATAACTGTCTATTTTGCTGGAAGGGAGAGAAAACGGAAATCTGGAAGAGTAGAGAGAGTATGGAACCAAGGATCAGACCATTTTCCACTTCCTATAACCTCTCCCCAAAACTGCAAAGGCAATGATGACACCGAAGTCACTCCCAGGAATAGTAAAGGACCCTCCCTGGGGATAATCATGATCCATGAAGAGGGATATTCATTTTTAAGGCAACAGGAATAAATTTCATTGTCCTTCCTAGAGGAGAGCAAGAATTATACAAGGTGGCCGCCAAGTCTGGAAACCAAGCAAATCCTTAATAAATGGTTTATTGATATTACATTACAATGTGACAAAATAGTATTATCCGTATTTCTAGACTTAATGGCCACCTTATAGAAAGAATCTTTGGAATAGGGGGAAAAAAAGGAAGATTTTGTTTTCTCATAATTGTAAAGCTGTCGTACTTTGTCCAGGCACAGCTAGTGCAACATGTTCCTTCAACCTCCCAGGCTCCATGGCCTTCACCAGCTATTTATAACATGCTTGGGTCAGTCACAGGAGAAAAACACTCTCAGCATCAACATTTAGCAGCACTTTCAAAATACAGTTTTTCTGTCTTGAATAAAAAGCTACACTATTCTTTTAGTCCAGTAATTCCATATGGTCTTATTAAACCTATACATAAGATATTATCTTTTAACAATTCTGTAAGTGAACATTTCTTCTTTTTTTGGAGGATTTTCCAAAGACTGAGAATTTTATTTTTCCACAATAAAAGAAAGGAGCGGTGTCCACCCATGAGAGTCTGACCAGCACTTTACGCAGACGCTCCGCATAGCTCAGTTCCTGGTGCGTGAAGCGATTTGACATCGTCCTCTAGCTCTCAGCTCTTAGAAAGGCATTTCAGAGGGATGAAGACAGTAACTATCTGTATTACTTACTAGCCTAGGCAGGGAGAAAACAGATGTCAAAAAATACAGTTTCATAAAAATAGCAGAAGCCAAATCTGTTCAATCCAGGATGTCTGAAAAGGAGAGTCTATGGAATGTGTTTCAGAAAAGAAGGTGTCACTGCAAACAGGAAAAATGAATTGTGGACACAGTCCAAGTCAAAGAAGCGACCACTGAGAGCAACTGGCTTCAATCCCGTTGTCACCAAGGGGACACATCCCAGAGAACATGGGACAAAGCCCAGGCTACAGCCTTTGGCATGCTCAGGCTGGGGCTATGGTTCAACAGCCTTTAGGGGATGGAGAGAATCAGAGACCACCACCATCACTGTAAAAAGGCTACTATGGCAACAACAGGACTGTCAAAAATCAGCTAGAGCTGGGGTTAGACACTGCTGAAGTCCAGCCTACACCTGCATTCTTGAGAAGGGCTTGAGATAGGTGCAGAGACATCTTAAACACATGTAGGTAACCCTTCTTTTGAAAGGCAGAAAAGAGCCTCTTCCTCAACTCTTTCTACTCATTAGTTTTCATATCAGTTGACCATTTAAACTAGAAAAGATGTTGCAAACTATCTCCGCTAGCTTCTAATTGGGGCACAGCACCAATACTACACATACAATTGAAAGAATGACCACATCTTCCTAGTTCTTCCACTGGGCGGGCTCAGTATGCTTCTTTGGACTGAATAGGTGTGATCTTGTTCGAGAAAAGCGTGTAAACATAAGGCCAGATTTTGTTCGTCTCCGTTCCAGAAAATTGGTGGAGCACTCCTCGGCTCCTAAAAAACAAAGTCCAACAAAAAAGGCCTTTTAGATTTCCTTTTAACATAACATTAGGGTGGATGAAGATCCTGGGTATAATGCAAGCAGGATCTCATGGTCTCTATTACACAATGCTGCGTGCCAAACGGCCCCTTCAGATGTATTAACACCCCCGCCCCATTGGGGAAAGCCAACTAAATCATAGCTTTTGCAATTCTGGCATACTTGTCATGATGCTACCTTTTCTTTGACATCACTCTTTGGAGACAGTCACAAATCTGCCTCACTACACAATTGAAAATCAAATCATTGACAAAATTTGGTACTATAAAACCTTTATTACTTGCCATGATCATGAAATATGGGATGAATCATAATAATCTGATTAGGAACCTCGGATTGAAAGGCTTGCTAAACAATGAGGGGGCTACAGGTCAGAAAGTGGATTATAGCAGAGGCTGCAAACTGCTATCCCGAGTGCCATCTGCATGTGGGTTTGGTTTGGCTTGCATGCTGCTCAAAGTTTTTAAATTTGTTGCCAATATAAAAATTGGGATTTTTTTTTTCTTTTTCTGCATAGAGAGCCAGATTTCTGCTTCTCCTGAAAAACAGAGATCACTGGTCATATTGTGCCTGACTGCCCTGTGTTGATAATTGGCAGGAGCAGCAGAAGAGCTCATTTGCAACACCTACCTGGCCCTTCCAGCCATCTGAATTTGCAATCTGCAGCTTACCATGTTAGCTTTTGTTAAACTCCTAGACACACGTAGGCCAAAAAATCCCTTCTAATATACTATCCAAATAAGCCATGTGGGAATGTCAAAATGTAAACAGTTATTTCGGCCACTTAAAAAGCAAAATGAAAGTAAGTCTAGGTGCAATCGACTACCACACAGACAGAGACAAACAGATTTCAGCGCTTATAAGGTTTTAGCATGAAAGTATGGGGTCTGACCCCCTACAAACAACCGGAGCATTTCATCTCACCTCTGGGGCTGTGCGGGGCCTTTGGGGCTTATCTGACTGATAGAAACACTACCTGCCCTACATCAGCCCAAGGCCCTTCCCACGAGTCTCCACACCTTCCTTGTGGGCCAGCTGCCATGAAAACGTTCACGCACACTCACTTGTATAGTTCGATGACTGGCTTTGCCACATCCTTGTACTGTCGTAGCCTGGCCGCAACAGCTTCAGGTTTGTCATCCTCCTGCTGGACTAACGGTTCACCCGTGACATCATCCATCCCCTACAGACACCAGAGAAACCAGTTAATACGGGCAACAGTCGGGCCACTCCACAGGTAAAAGCTTTCCTGTGCAAAAGCACGTGTTCACCTTTGATTCCTACCATACAATGAGTTAGGCCTGGGTAACAATGGTTATGGTGAAGGTACTTGTTAAAAAAAAAAAGGCATTCTTAACAGCCTATTGACCTTATTTCATAAGAACAGACATTAAACCTTTATTAACTTCTCGGGCCTTTCCAAACATGTTCCAGTGCTGCTGATCAATGATACCTTCAACTCACAGCTTCCTCAATGCAGCCTCCCCCAACGACAAGCAACCTTTAGACGATGTCACTCTGGCCCTCGGCACATTCCTAAAACTGACTTTCTTTCTAAAGCCTGAGTTCTTAATATAGAAAACAAAATGTCTCAAAGAACCAACTGGCATACTTAGGAAAACAGTAAGCTAGGAGAAGGTATTTCAGTCCTGTCTCTGCTATCAAATTCTATCATGTAGCTTTTCTGAGATTAATCTACTCAGGTTATTTTACTAAATCGAGTAATAAGTTATGGAAGGGTGAATTAAAATAGGCATGAATCATAGATACACAATAATCAGGAACAAACAATCTGAGAACTGAAAAACTGCAATTGAAAAAAAAAGACAAAACAGATTTTCAATGTATTTTAGCCTCCCCAGGAACCATACTTCTAAATAGCAAATTGGATGGATCAGAATTTTGCCTCCCATGTCCATGGTTATTACCCACCAGGGGAGATAGTCAAAAGAAATAAATCTGTCAAAAGGCGGGCTAGAGCAGAACCAAAGTCCCAGTCAACTCAATTGAAAAATCAGAAACTGGCTATAAATTTGAAACGCACTAAAATTCCATTACAGCTCAGGGCTTTGGGTACATAACTTACACTTAGGATTTATTGGTGAGCCACACAATTATCACATGTGAATCCCATGGCTGTTACCCTGACATAATAGGAGAGATGGGGATGAGAGAGGCTGTTCATCACCCACTCCCCTCCTTTATTTGACTTATGGCTGCAAAGCTCAGAAGTCATCTTCAGGACTTGAGAGGACCATCAAATACAGCTGCTTCCAGAAAGAGCAGAAGGATGGTAGGGCGACAGCGTCGTCTTTCCAGGGAGCTGGGCCACTGCGGCTGGTGGAGTTGGCCCAGACAAGCACTTTCACTGCTGCCTTTGGACATAGCGTAAGTAGCATTATAACTGCACTTGTTTTTAGGAAACCCCCATCTTTGGAAAGCAAGTCACTGTTAAAGCTTCTCAAACTTTATGAGAATCTTTGCAAAAGCAGGTCTAGGCACACCAAAATGTGAAGCATTTGTGCTGGACATCAGTGCATATGCAAAACTCTCTTTTTATCCCCATTCATTTTTTTTCTTTTTTCCTGTACTAGCTTCTTGGGATGGAAAAGAGAAAATATCTAATAAAGGGATTCAAGAACCAGTTACATTTTAAAAGGAAGACTTCAAAAGGCATTTAGTGCTCAGCCAAAATGAAAGAAACATTGAAACTTAACTGAACCTATGGCACCCAGGAGCTGGGAAGGCATCCTTAATGGTGTCTGCCAAGTTGCTTTTTAAAAAGACTTAATATTGCATATACGTAATAAAGATGAGAGTACCATTTTTCCCAGATCTCAACCAGCAATCAATGTTATAAACTTTAATTTGCATTCCCTTACTAGTGAATGAAAATTTTAAATATTTGTTGGCTAAGTACATTTGCTTTTTTTTTGAACAGTCTTCGTATCTGTTACCCACTTGTCCATGAAAATATTTTGCCTCTTTCTGGTTAGTCGGTGAGAGTATGTTGTACATTCTTACTTGTACATGAGGTGGATTGAAGTCCAGGTTATAGACCCTCCCACTAGGCAGGTGGATCCAACGTCGGCTGAGCCGATCTTTGAGCGTTTCAAATGGAATGTTCAGAGTGATCACGAGATCCAGGTCACAGATTCTGTCCAGGGCTTCTGCCTGAACTAATGTCCTAGGAAAACCTAAATGCCAAAAACAAAACATATCAAATGCAAGACATTTGTCAGTTCCCATTAGTTGTTGAAATATTATCTACCGCCAAAATTGAATAGCAGAAGAAAATATGCTACTGTATCACGTGGTTCCAGCATTTGTACTATTCAAAGAGTAAGGAGTTACATAATAAAAGTAGAGTGCACAAACTGAAGATTGCTGGACTAGTCCCAGCTCCAGCCTCGGCTCTGCTCTTAACTACCTGTGTGACCTTGGGCAAGTGACAGCACCTCCATGTCCTCTTTTGTTCAAGAAGCAAAGGATCAGAATTTGTGTCCTTTCTGCTCTAAAACTTTATATTATTTTTAGGTTACTACACGTACATGCACCCTCCCCCCTCCACACACACACACGAAGGTCTGACAGTTAAGTTCGCGGGACAATTAAGTTCGTGAACTTGTTGCAAGGATGCTGCTAACCTTTTTTGATATCAGAGGGATTATTCATTATGGATTTGTACCAACTGGACAAACTGTTAACCAAGTTTACTATTTGGAAGTGCTGAAAAAGCTGTGTGAAAAAGTTAGACAACCTGAACTTTTCGCCAACAATTCATGGCTCTTGTATCACGACAATGCACCAGCTCACATGGCACTGTCTGTGGGGGAGTTTTGAGCCAGTAAACAAATCACTGTATTGGAACACCCTCCCTACTCACCTGATCTGGCCCCCAGTGACTTCTTTCTTTATCCGAAGATAAAGGAAATATTGAAAGGAAGACATTTTGATGACATTCAGGACATCAAGGCTAACACAATGACAGCGCTGATGGCCATCCCAGAAAAAGAGTTCCAAAATTGCTTTGAAGGGTGGACGAGGCACTGGCGTCAGTGCATAGCTTCCCAAGGGGAGTACTTCGAAGGTGACCATAGTGATATTCAGCAATGAGGTGTGTAGCACTTTTTCTAGGATGAGTTCGTGAACTTAACTGTCAGACCGCGCGTGTGTGTGGGTGTAATGAGTGTGTATTCTTTTTAAGAGTCAAAAATCAATTAAAGTAGTATCCTTCACTCAGGTTTCAGCTGAGCCTGCACCTTAAGGTGAGCAAACGTCCACTCTCAAAAAGAACTGGTGCTTTTAAAACTATTTGGATACTGAAAAACGTATAAATTCAGCGCGGTTTTCTGCATGTGGGAAAATAAGTACGAAAAGTGACATTTGTGTGCATAGGCATCACTTCCTTTTTGTTCTCTAAGCACAAAATCTAGGTAACTTCAGGAGTTAGGGTGATTTCAAATTAAAATATTTTCCCAGGGATTGACCTGTTTTCAATGTATGTCCACGTGTGGCTGAAGTATCTTTTTCCTCCACAGGTCACTTCAGGTTGCCTGCTGTTGAAAACCTTACTGTATCTAATATCACTTTTTTTAAAAAAAAATGTCCTTTAAATTTAGGTAAAAGAGCCAGGTGGATGGAGACCTGGGTGGAAAGTATAATAGAAAGTGCAACATTCAGAAGAGAAACTTTTAAATCGCTTTAGATAAGGACAACAGCCTATCTCCACCCTTCCATCATGGGAAGTATCAAGATGGCAACGTAAATTCAGGGCCCTAACACACTTAACATTTGAAGGATTCCTTTTCGTACTGCAGGAAGTCAGTTGTTCAAACATCAATGTCCACGACTGTGCTGCACTTTGTTGAAATCCCAAAGTGGTGTGAATGGCAAGTTGATTTCAGAGTGCTTGTTGAGTCAAAGGAGGCCTAGGCTCTGCTTCAGGTACCAACTGCTACTGAAAACTCCCTCCAATACACCTTTAAAAGCCTTCCTTGTTGACTATCCATGAGGCCAGGCCCCTCTCTCCAAACCCCATCCCTCCCAGGCTCCTCATCTAGCATTTTTTCCCTAAAGAAACAGGCCTCCTTTGCCCTCCTCTCCACACAGCAGGACTCTGGGCTAAGACATGGATGAAATTCCTGATTTTCCTGGGTCCTATGTCTTTCCCAGTTGTAACCCAACTCAACTGTTCCCACAGTTTCACCTTTTTCCTTATCTACACTTCCCTAATTTAGTCTTTTATCCAGTATCAATCGACATGAAGCCCAAAGATAACTTCGGCCACATCAACTTACTTTCAATTTGGCTCTCTGTAGGTCTCACTAACACTTCTATCTTTGAATGTATCAAAGATACCTCTACCCCAGGACCTTTGCACTTGCTGTCCTCTGCCCAGAATGTTCTTCCTTCAGGTCTCTGAATATCTGACTCTTTACAATTTGGGATATGTACATATATGTAACTTTTCAGTGAGACTACTTGAACTAGTATGTTTAAAATAGCCCCATTCTCCTCCCATTTTCTATCTTATTACTCTTTATTTTCCATTTACCACTATAAATAATTTATTAGTATTTATTTATTTTCTATTCCTACCTCACTCCCTGAGAAAAGAGACTTTTCTGTCTTGGCCATTGCAATCCGCTTTATGCCCTGATGAACTTGATTATACTTTGCACCCAAGGTTGCAAGTCCATCAGAAATTATCCGTTCCCTACATCTTAGAAAATTCAACATGTGGTCTAAGGTCCAGTGCAAGTCTGGGTCACAGTAAGTATAGAAACAAGAAAAAGCACTTAGGAATTGTATCGCAATTCTACAGAGTACTTTTAAATCTGCTGATTCCAAAATTTGGGCTTGAATTTGGGTTTTTCCTTTTAATTTTTCTAATAATTTGTTTTTATGGAATCTGACAAAAGGATTGCTCTGCAATGGATTAGAAAGAATTAACACTGACTTTCACTACAGATGGTTTATTCTAGGCTTCCCTTGGAGCTTACTTTCTAATTTCTCCATTCAGGTAAACTAACCAATGGCCCTGGTGTCTCACATTTGATGGTGTGTATTACAGACGGGATACAAATTAAGTTGCATCTCTTCCCAAAGGGACCTGAGAAAAGAGAAAAGCAAACCTGGGGCACGTTTCAGCTTAAGACAAGATAGAACAAGTTCAAACAGACGTGGGGAAAGGCTTATCTTGCAGGTTACATCTCAGTTCGCTAGCTATCATGTGCCTAACCCAAGGTATGCACATGTGCCCACTAGGCAAAAGGATTGTTCCAGCATTACAAGATAGCATCAGAAGAAACTGCTTTCACATTCTCCTAGGTGTCCTCTTATGATCCATCTTGCATTCAGGCTGGTTTCAACAGAGAAATTGGTATTTCTGATCCTGCCCAGGCTCATGTGCCAGCAGCCACCCAGCCGTTCGTCCTCCCACAATGGCTCTGACTAAGCGTCCTCTTCACATAAAGGCACCCGCATGTTGGGAAATTATGCTGGAAAGTATGTTCATGGTGATTTTCTTTTGCAGTGAAAAGACAGGATTGTTTTCTGCTCTTCTACCAGTTCTAATTCTTTTCTAAATTGAGCGTACAGGATTTTCAGAATGAAAACAAATGTTACCTTTAAATAAAGTATCGCTAACTACTCGATTTTTTTTTCAAATCTCAACATAATTTCTGTTAGATCAGGTTATGCCTATTTGACATTTGGGGAAGTGAAAGGTCAAATTGTATTTGCCTGAGATCAAGTACACCATGGAAACCTTAGCCTTAGCCTTGGGTGGGAGCAATGCCTGGCACAGTGGGCAAACATTTAAGTGGAACACTAGGGTAGTTGTCTTCTGGTTTTCCATTCCATGACCATACTTATTTGATCCGTCTGCCTTATTTTAAAATCCCAATTTAATTCCATAAAATTGTATGTCTCAGGACGGCCAGATGGCTCAGTTGGTTAGAGCACGAGCTCTGAACAACAAGGTTGCTGGTTCAATTCCCGCATGGGATGGTGGGCTGCGCCCTCTGCAACTAAAGATTGAAAATGGCGACTGGACTTGGAGCTGAGCTGCGCCTCCCCAACTAGATTGAAGGGTAAGTCTCTGGAGAAACACACTGTCCCCCAGTATTCCCCCAAATTAAAAAAATAATTATATGACTCTGTTGAGCTCTGTAAACTGAATGTGTACCCTTCCTTCTATTATGGAATGGTTTGACTGCTTTAATATCAATTTATTAAGCAACTTCTCTCTTGATTATTAAGTTCAAAAACAAACTGAATTTTAGAATTGGGGCTTTATAGCACCTGGGTGTATTCCTGAGCCCCAAAGATATGACAGCTACCAGATAAATAACAATGTGATACTATCTGAGTCACCAAGGAGCAAGATTTGGTCCCTCAAGGCTCAATTCAATCTATGGCTACATAGAGTGAAGGGTGGGGAAGGGGTCTCAGAAGAGTTCAGATAAAACCATGCCTCCTTTATCTTTCCCATCAAATATCTTTTTAGTATTACACACTCCCTCAACTACTGTGTTTCCCCGAAAATCAGACCTAGCCAGCCAATCAGCTCTAATGCGTCTTTTGGAGCAAAAATTAATATATGACCCAGTATATTATATTATATTACATTATATTATATTATATTATATTTCTGATCTTATATTACAGTAAAATAAGACCAGGTCTTATATTAATTTTTGCTCCAAAAGACGCAGTAGAGCTGATTATTTGGCTCGGTCTGATTTTCGGGGAAACAGGGTAGAACCTTTTCTCTGCCTCCCTTCCCCCAACAGATCACTATAGCTCAGACTGCGCAGGCTACAGCACACAGAGAAGGCCTGGGCATTATGCTAAGTCTATAGGCAACTTTACCCTAACTTCCCCTACACTGTCCACCAGAGTCTGGCCCTAATGAGCTTCTTGAGATGGAGATTTAAGACTTGTCTTACTCCTGTTTTTATCCTCTGGAACTATGCCTGGCACATTCTACACTGAAATTCCAGCAACGAGAGGGCACTGAACCTTTCACATAAAGGCAATCTCTCTCACTGATTTCCAGGTCCTGCCTTTCCCTGAATAAACACACTCTTCACTAAAGCTACAAGACAACAACAGGAATTAGAAAGATGCCTGTAGCCAAAACAATCCCAAGATCAATCTCTATGTTCTTTCCCCAGTCCCTGTTCAAAAAACGTCATTTTCTAAAGCAGCAGCTTCCAAAGTGACCCTCACTGGAGCACAGAAAGAAGATCATAGAACTTCTGTATTTTTTTGCTTATTGTTTTCAAGTTTCTATTTGAGGGCACATTTCTATAAGGTATATATATTAATAAAATTGTACAACATGTAATTCGTACATAAATATCTATACATTGAAGACGTGAACTAAACATTTTTACTGACAAGTGTGCACAAAGACTTTTAGAGATCCTGTTGTTAAAAGACCTGAGTTCTTAGCTACGTCCCTGGCCTTGTGTTCTAGCATCACTAGCTACTACCCCGACAAGAACACATTGTTCTGTATCCTTTGGATAGAGGTTGAGAGCTGAGAACAGCAGTAGGAAAGAACAAGGAGCTCTAAAACAGAACATAACAGTTCTTCCAACAAGTATTATAAAAGCTCAAATCCTATTGGCTGATGTTTCCCTAACTGATGAGGCTACAAGCCAGTCTGGTCAGCTTCCCAACTGTTCCTGAATTCTGGGGCCATCTGGAGGAATGGGTGGAAAATGCAACTGTGTACAAGACAAGCTGACCTCAGAAGGAACAGATTTCAAAAATATATTGGGTTGTGCCTACCTATTGCACAGAATAATTAATTCTGGTGGCTTAGCGGTCTTCTGTTACGACAATGGCTCTTATCATGTCCTCCCAACCTCAAAATATGTTAAAGTTGAAAGAACCATGGAAAATACAGAAGTCCATGAGTAAATAAGGGAAGTTAAAATGGAAGAGTTTTATGATGTTAATATTATTGGAATGCAACCATTTCAATAGTTTTAGAAGTACCAACAGAAATGAGTCATTCCACAACTTCGTGGGTTCCCCATCTGATGGGGTACATCAAAATTACCAGGGAAGATTTAAAAGGAGGGAAAAAGGTTACGGGCACCCAGATTCCGCCCCCCCAGGCTTCCTAAAATGAAACGTCTAGGATCAGGACTTGGGTATTTTTTAAAAATTACCCAGGTAATTTTAGCATTTCCCCCTGATTAGGAGCCACCAAATTTCTCAGCAACAGTGGAAGTGTTATATTAAGTACCTGTTATCGGCCCATTTTGGGGATAAGTTCCACATACTTCTAAGCAGGTACAAACCACTTCGAAGAACGAGTCTCCATCATCTCTGTTCATGGGAGAACTGAGAAGGGACATCCCAGAGGCCAATCTTCCAGATTCACTGAACCCCTAACTTAAGTCACCTGTTTATACCATTCCTGTCTAGGATCTCACCTCTAAAGAAAAGTGTGGCAGGGGAGAATTACGAAATATTAGTGAGAACAGTGGACCTGAAGTCAAAGATGTAGGTGCCAGTTGTGATTTCAAAAGTGAGGAGAAGCCACCTTAAGCCAAACACACCCAGGACACAGTGTAACCTGTTCATTGTGGGCACACGCTTTGGAATCAGATAAACATGGATTTCAATCCCAGCTCAATCCAGCCATCACTGTGAGAACTTCTGTAAGTTGTGTCATCTCTCTCTCCTCAGTTTTCTCAGATGTAAAACAAGGGTGTATTAATTTGCTAGGGCTACCATACATAGCAAAGTACCACGAAACAGGTGGCTTAAACAACAGAAATTTACTTTCTCATAGTCCTAGAGGCTGGACGTCTGAGATCAAGACGTCAGCAGGGTTAATTTCTTCTGAGGATTTTTCTCTTCACCTTGCAGAAGGCCATCTTCTCCCTGTGTCTTCATAGGGTCTGTCCTGTTTGTATCCAAACTTCATCTTCTCATAAGGGAACCAGTCATATTAACTATGGGCGCACTCTGATAACTTTATTTACATTTAATTACCTCTTTAAAGACCACAAATCCAAATAGAGTCACATTCTGAGGTCCTAGAGGTTAAAATTGCAACACATGACTTTGGGGAAAACACAGCTCACCTCATAAGAAATGCTAATGTCTACTGCATAGGGCAGTTGAGGATTGAAAGAGACAATCTCTATAAAATGTTTAAGATGCAAAGTGTTAAGCACACAGTGAGTGCTCAGTAAATAGCTGTGGTGGCTCTTCGTAGAGGCTCCTAGAGCTTAGCTGGTTTCCCAGTTCACCTCAAAAGGCAGCAGGAAGGCGAGGCCCCCAATCCACCAATCCACTCACCCATACTGAATTACTTATCTGAGATTTTTAAGAACTTGGGAGTTGCTGGGGCTCTGTGCTCTCTGCCACAATTACAGCTCAGCACTTCTGTCACAGACGCCACATTCTGGTCCCCACCCACTCGCAAGGGAGCTAAACACAGCTGAGACCCCGGGCACAGCACAGCTTCCCACTCTGTGGGTTATCTGCTTGCCTCTCCAGTCACCTACCTCATTGTTTAGGAGTAAAAGCTTTTTAAACCCACTTTCCTGATCCAGTTCAATACCTTATCATGACAAGTGTTAATCTGGGTTCAAGTTAATTAGACTGGTAAATCAGCACACAAACATGCCGCGGCCTTAAGCTACCGACAGACCTTGAGGCAGCAATGGGACACGCTTCCAAAGAGCTAATCCACACAGAATCCAAGTCAAGAAAGGTAGAGCCGTGCAGTCTTTTCTCCTAGTGAGCGCCCCACTCCTAGAAGCACTCACACAGACCAGGCAACTCTGCTTGGGAGAAGCTGGACGAGATGGCTCCCAAGTCCGCGGTTCAACGATAATTCAGCAAACCGTCTTTATGCTTCATACATATTGAAGTTTACTATTTATAAAGCATTTATATACATTTACTTATCTCTTCGTCTTCAGTGCGTCCCCACGGGCAGGGCAGGAATTACCACCCTCAGTTTAACAGATGAGTAAGTTTGGATTCAGTGAGGTTCAATGGCTGACCTTGGATTTCATATCAGGTATCAGGTCTCTGGTGGTTTAAGTGCTCTTTCTATTCTCTGCTGTTGTTCCAGGGACATAAAAGAATAATTCAAAGAATCCAAAAGACCACGCCACCTTTCTTCTGCCGAAAGAGCAGAGCATCATGATAACATCCTCATCATCACAGGGACTATTTGTTGAGCATCGCCAACGTGCCAGATACGTTATATGCAGAAGAAAAGCCAACCCTTGGCAGTGGCCTCCGAAGGCCTGCCTAGCTCCTGGCGCTCTCACCTCAGCTCCCTCTCCATCACTACACCAGCCCCACCGACATCCTTGCTGTTTGAAATAGGCAGGCCCACTCCCACCTCGGACATCTGCAGTTCGTGTTCCCTCTACTTGGAACACTCTTGCTCCAGATTTCCACGTATGCCCTCAGCTCCCACGCGTCATGGCTCAAACTGTGTCTCATCAGTGAGGATGTCTCTTATCATCCTGTTAAATGGAGCCTCCACCCTGCTCCCGGCACCCCTCTGGACTTTATTGTTGAGTGCTTCTATTCCCACCAGAATGTAAGCTGAATGAGGGCAGATCTTTTAAAGTTGTTTACAACTCTTCTCCTTAGTGCCTAGAACAGTGTCAGGCACAGAGTAGGCAGCAAATAAATATTTGTGGAATGAATAGATATTATCTCAAAAGTCACAATAATTCGGCAATGGTGGTGGCATCATCCCCATTTGAAAGTTGTTAAAACTGAGGCTCAGAAAAGTTAAGTGACTTGCCCAAGACCACACGTTTAATAACTCAGGAATTTAGATGTGAACCCAGTGTTATCTGACTCCAGAATCGCACACCATGCTGTCTTCCTCCTGAGTAGAAAACTGAAGAATGTGAGAAGCCAATTCTCAGATGGGGAGAACTACCGGCCCCTGGTGACTACAGCAGTCAGCTTACAGAATGACCTGAGAAACCCCAATCTTGGTGGCTTCAGGGAGCCCACCCGAAGGCACGGACATGCCAGATTCTCTCCCCAGCGATGCTCTGTACCTTGCTTTTTCCTTTTAATATCTCTTGGAGATTTTTTCTGTACACAGTATATACTGCTTTCTCACTCTAATAACTGCAGAGTACTCTATGGTCTGGATGTACCATAATCTAGCCAATCCCCTACTGACGGGCAGCTACGTTGTTGGCAATCAGACCATAATGAATATTATTGCACATGACTTGAAACACATGTCTAGGGGAAAATAGCTTAGCAGGTAGGAATACAGATTCCGCAGGCCAACCGCCAGGATTTGAGGTCCAGCTATGCCACTGACTCCCTCTGTGACCCTGGGTACCCAACCACTGTGCATATAAAATGAGGGCGATAATATCTCATCCAAAAAGTTGTGAGGAATAAGCATATTGCTACATGTAAATCCCAGAATGGTGGCAGGCACAGGGTAAACTGCAGGGTGAGAGGCTTGGCAAAACGAGCAAAGAGAGAAAGGAAGGCAACGTGGGACTGGAGGTAAAAGGACAAATCGCAAGTCTGATCACAAAAACATGAAGGATAAAGATATGTTTGAGCTTTTATAAAAGTATGAAAGAGAGTGGGGAGGCAGAATCATGCCACCACCGTCACCCAATATGATGTTTTCATGTGGGAGAATTTGTCTCTTTGACAACAGGAGAGACGAGAAAGAAAGGAGCATCCTAAGGGGAGACCAGGTTTCCTTTAAGGCAGAAGAAGGTAGAACATTCTTCAAAGAGCTAGAGTGTGTGGAAAGGAGGGCGGAGAAAAGTATAAGGAAAGAAGATTCCAGAGGGGACAGTGAAAAAGTCAAGAATAGGGAGAAGGAGGGGGTAATCCGTAAGAGAGAAAGAGAAGAAAAAAGAAAAAAGGACATTAAGGGATGACTCACTTCCATTAATAACAAGCATCACAGAGATGAAAGACACAGTTGAAAGTGACTAACTTTGAATAATATAATTTTCAGGGCAGATGTGGTGTCCTAATCTCTGGGGATGGGCTGAAGATCCCACTGAAGTTTGGGGTGCAGTGTCACAGGCCTGGAGCCAGGCTCTCTGTTGTACATGTTAGGCATACGGGCAAAGGCTCCATAAAGTGAGTAGCAGTATTTATTTGTCTACAAGACGCTCAAAATATGGCTATTCTTTAGCCCACAGATCCTAACTTAAAGGCTTCAGGCACACAATATGACAGGGTGTCCTACAAGGCAGGCATGGTAGCTCTAGCATTCCTTCAATTGATTTACATCAGTGTCTCAAATTGGGTTGAGCAAATCACGAAAGTAATTCAGGTGTAATTTTCACATTGGTCAGCTGCCAAGCGCAGAATGTGAGATAAGGTGCAATCTGACCAACACATTTTACACCATTTTCAGCAGTATCATTATCCAGCCATACATAGTTTTAAAAATGAACATACTGTCAGAGGAGCACAGTATGAAGACCAGTGGAAACCTACCAAGCAAGAACGTCTCTTTATCAGGACCTGAGATGGTCATAGTCACTTGGGGATGGCGACAGGAGTATTTTGCTCTCTAATACACGTAAGTTATCATTTGCTATCCATTTATCCAAGTTCTCTTCTAGAGAACTACTCCTAGTATGAGACTGAATTCCTTGGTCCTTTGAGTTCCTAGGATATGGGGATTTGAAAGGAAACAACTAATTAGCAGATGCATGGAATGTGAAAATATGATCTGTGGAAATCTTCTAACAGAAATCTTGTGTCTAAATCAGAATGGCCATTCTGAACATGAAAGTATTCAATGCATTTATAAAGTATTTAAATGTATCCCAAGAGATTATCTTCTCTTAGGTACGCGATTTAGACTAGGCAGGCTTTGATTACATTGGTGGGCCCCAGGAGAATTTGCCACTCTAGCTGGGGGGGTGTCTTCTTCTTTACATATGCTTGCTTGTAGTCTCTATTAAAATGAGGAGCTCCTTGAGGGCTGGCGCTATGTTTATTCCTGAAGTGCCCAGGATACAGGCTCCATGTGGCTATGGTATTCCCGCTGGGCAGGGATTACTGACCAAGTGGACCAGACGCACAACCAAATCCTGTCAACAGGTGGCAGCATTCCTAATTTTTCCTTTCAGAACTGCGGCAAAGTTGTGGTATGCTTTTATTCTCACTAAAAGTAAGCCTCAAAGACATGCTTTCTAAATGACTAACATAGTCCAGCTTCCTTCGATAGCCTATTCCACGTGAATATATTCCATTAATTGTTGAGGAAACCAGAAAACCCAATGGGCAAATGAAAATAAAGATCACATGTTAAGCAGAGAAAGCTTGCTTTCTTCCCTTTAACTACACACGAGACTGTTCCATCACAGGATTTCTCACCAGGTATATGGGAAACCTACCTCATGCTTCCATACTAGGCTATCTTCATCCCTCGTCTCCTAACCCAGCCCAGAAAAGCTGCTCTGTCCTGTTGAATCAACCAGCCAATACACATTGAAAACTAAAATTTTATGTAGTTTAACTTCTCCCCAAATCTGTCATGCTATATCACACATTATGGTGCCTGAGGTTGACTGTTAGATTGCTCTCCCTCACCCCACCCCCCACACACACATACAGATTCACTAGGTGCAGAGAGATGTCTAAATTCCTGACTGGCATTGTGTTCCCAGCAGCTCTGGCCACTGGGCCTTGGCCCCTGCTCTTCTCAGCCATGCCAAGAGCCTGAGGGAGGTGAAGCAGCTGAAGCAAGAGGTGCCCCAGCAACAAGCTGCAGCAATAGAGGGGAATAGGGAACTAGGTCACTTCTGTTTTTCTAATTTGGAGTGCATTCACTCCAAAGGAAGGGCACAGAGCCAGAGTCCACCGCCACATTCCCAAGCAGAAAAGCAAGCCCTCCGTTTGATGGAAATAAAAGAGCAGTTCCGAAGGGCAACATCCGCCTATTATGGGCAGCCTGTGAAAAGGCCACACAACATCAAGTGTTCTTTCCACCTCCACTAAGAACTGGGGCCAGCATGGAAGAGACCACATCTCTTGTCAGTTTGTTGAGAAAGCAAGAACCAAATTACAACGGCAAGCCATTGCTCATCACAATTCATCACTGACTGATTAACTAAAGCCGAAAGCAGGCACCTATTCTTCCAGTCTTCCCTAACCCAGGGGCATTCAAACCATTCATGCCACCAACCAGAAACCTTAATAGCAAGTTAAAATTAATCACCATCAAAACCTGTTTCATGAAGGCCTTTTCTCATCTTATAATTACCTTATCTGTTTACATAATATTTGTACATGTATCTAAGACCTCCACATTCCACTTCATCTAGTTTTTATGAACAGATGGGGGAAAAAGAAAGCAGCAGCTGTGCTCCAGATGTCGGCAAACAGAGCTGAAGCTACATTGTATCACTTTGTGAATTCCACATTTCCTATTGTGCTGAGAGCCCTAGGACCCACTTCCTGTTCCACGAAACCTTCCTGGGACACTTGGAACCCAGCAATTGTATATCCTAGAGTTTTACAATCCTAGAGACTTACAAGTGGGACCTGCTCTCGAGAAGCTTGTAGATGAGTAATAAATCATTTAAAAACCTAGATATGCTATAGTCATTCCTTCCTGATCCACTGATAAAGAGAAGATAGATATTCCAGAAAATTTGGTTTTAAACCGTAACTCTGCCTCTTCAAAGTGGCTTAGTGAAATAAAAGATGAAATCCTCTTAGGTAGGCATTCTTTGGGAAACTCCCAAATGGCACTGAGATCCTCTGGCATCAGCATGATGATTTTTCCTGTTTAAGGACACAGGTAAATACTAACTTATAACCGTTGTTTTTATACTAAAATCATTGAGCCCTTTCCCAGTAAGGGAGGAGGCATACTGAATTAAGGAATGATCTGTCATCTGCAATTTCTTTGCTTAAAAGCTCCTCTGTTTAAGAATTCTGCTTTTTTCTCTAAACAAATTAGGAGAAGACTGTTCCCATTGTATCTCAATTAAGACAAAAGGAATTTATAAATAATTTCATCATAGGTCCATATTCTCACCCCAAGGAAAAACACAGAGGCTGAGTGTCCCCCCGACATCTGTCCAGCGACAGTCTGCAGGACATATATTCATCATCAGCCTTTTCTACGTGTCCGACACTGTTGTAGGTAGTGGCAATAAAGCCATGAACAAAACAGACATAATCTGCTTTCTGAAGGCTGCACTGGGGGGTGGGGGGTGTAAGGAAGGTGAGAAACATCAAATATGCAGATAAACGTATAATGTCATGTGATTATAAGGTAAGACGAAAGAGCAACGTGAGGATACAGGATGGTACAGGAAGGATTCTCTCAGGAGGTACATTTGAGTAGAGATCTGAATGCTGCAATCCACATGGATATCTGGAGGCAGAGCATTACACAGAGCATAGTACGTGCAAAGGCTTTTCAGCAGGAGTGTACATGGTACATACAGGCAGAGAAATTACAAAGTAGTTACAGAACATAAGCAAAGCTTTGCGCTCCCCTGCCTTTAATTAAAAGGTCTGAACATGTTTCAGGCCAAAAGGAAACAGAAAAAATTTTAAACAAAATAGGATAAAGACAGAAAACGTTCAATAGAGTATCCAATATAACCAGAATTCTTGAAATAGAAAAACTGACAAATGGACAAAAAAGATCTAATACAGGAGATTTTCCCTAAAGGGAAAAAAAAAATGAATTGCAGATCGAAAGAACACACTACATAAAGATAGGAAGGAAAAAAACCCAACCTTGAGATATTCTATTTATGTCAAATATGAAGAAGCAATTCTTCAGGAACTCTTATATAGAAAAATCAAGTCATGGGATATGGAGTATAACATAGGGAATAGAGTCAATGGAATTGTAATAGGTATGTATGATGTCAGAGAGGCAAAAAAGATTGGGGAAGGGGGTTATCACTTTGTGAGGGGGAGGGAGGTTATCACTTTCACTAGTTTGAAATGTCAAACTAGTGCATTGTTTTGTACACCTGAAACTAATAAAAAAAGAAAGAAATTATTAGTATAGCTCTCAAGTTAGTTAGGCATTAAGCTCAGATTTTTTCAAAGTTACTATCCATTCTCTATTTACAAAGGTTAATTATTACTTGGACAACTGCAAGTAGATGTTTCCCTATCAGTGACTTATTTGCCAAATTACTAACTCCAAATTTGCTTTGGTGGCCAGCAGTTTGTTGATGTGGAAGAATTTTTCCAGGACCTAAAGACTTGAAAGTAAGTTGTACCTTTTTATAATGTTTAAGTTGTCTTATATTAAATAGTAACAATGCAATTTAAAAAAAATCATATTCAAAAGGGGCGGAAAGTCAGACTGGCCTTAGGCTTGTACAGAGCAATAATCCAGGCCAGAAGAAAATAAGAAGATAAGGACTGCAAAATTCTGAAGGACACAGGACCACTCCCGGTCAGCTGAATTATTCAACAAGAAGGAGACACTCTCACACTTGGAAACTCATGTCCCACAGCACCTCAAGAGCCCTTCTGCAAGAAGGGAGAGAAGGAGGGAGAAAAGGGAGCAAGGAAAGAAGGAAGGAAAAACTAACAAAATCCGGTCAACCAAGTGATGAATGGAAAAGTGGTGTTAAGAAAACAGTGCATCTCATCACTATGTTGAACAGCTGAAACTAATATCATGTCACCTGTAATTGAAAAATAAATAATAAAACTTGTCAAAAAAAGAATATCTTATTAAAAGCAGGCTATTAAGACATTATGATTATTGTTTTGCAATGTGTTAGACTACATGCTGGAATGTTTGAAAATCTTTAAAAAAAAATGCACCTTCTTTACAAAATGCCAGAATTATTAATCAGTGAGAAAAAAAATGGTTGCAGATTATTTGGCTGCTTTCACTGGCCTACATAACAATGTTCCATATAAGCAACAAACTATGAAGAATGAACATGTATGAATACTTTAGTTTCATTATCAAATAAAGCTCACAACCAGGTTAATCTAACACCTCCCCCCATCAAAAAAGCAGTGCTTTATTCAGATATAATTCATATATCATATAACTCACACATTTAAAGTTTACAATCCAATGATTTATATAGTATATTCACTAAGATATTAATCAAAATAAAATGAACAGATAAGTGGTAGTGGGTAAGAAAACCAGAGCACAGAATTCATCTAAATTTTTTAAATGTAAGACCAAAAACGGATAAAGATACAGAAGAAAATTTACAATAAATCTTAACAAAAGCCAATGAAAATTGGGAGGAAGGGGAGAAGAGATAGGAGGAAGTATATTGAGTGAACATATAATTAAGAAGTTACAGTTTACTGTAGAGAGACAATATCTGCTGTCTACATTTGAAATGTGAAGGTTTTTAGAAAAACAAAAAACAACAACAAAAATGTAAATCTCCTAACGGCTTTCATATCTTAAAGAGCTCCCATAGGAATTCATATCCCTGGTGATGACGAAAGGTTTATTTGAAATTCAGTTATAAGTCCTTCATGTTCACTTTAGCTTTTGCTATTGTTAAATTTGAGGAAAATTAAATACTTTTAAGAAGTGTGTAAAGTCTGATGCCATTCTTACACATTTCTATCTGTACATGTGCATAGAGAGGTGTCTAGAATGATGCTTTTCAATTGTTAACCCTGGTTATTTCTGGTTAGTTGGATTTTAGGTGATTTTCTGCTTTTCTTTTAATTTGTCCATATGGTTTGAATGTTTTATAATGATCCTGTATCACTTTTATAAAAACAGTGTAAAAAGATAAAAATTAAATTCTCTGCATTTTTTCAGCATCACATTCTACTTTTAACCCTAATTAACTTGTTCATCTTTCCAAAGTCTGGGTTTTCTTATTAGTGATAGGACAATGAACAGAATTATATATATATTGTTTTCTTTTATATTATTAGGTAAAGTTTAATGGAAGATGAGTGGTTTTAGTTATGCATTCCCCAACTATACTTAATGAGGGATGAATATGGTGATCCTTATTTATTAGAATGACATGTTTTAAGTTCTCAGCAGTTTATTATTGAAACATTAAGTTCTAACATCTATATCAGTATGTACACACACACACACACACACACACACTCACACTTCTGTATACACAAGAGCTTAACATTGATAGTAACAACACATATCTACCATTTGACCGCCTAGTATGTTTCAGAACTCCACTAAGAGTTTTACTAAGGATTTACTAAGGATTTATTAGCCAATCCGTGCAAACCAATGCCATACATATTCCTATTTTATGGATGAAAAAAAAAGAACACAAGAACTTTGCTTCCCAAGACTACAGCTAATAAGTTATTCATGTCTGACTCATAAGTCCATGCTTCCCCTACCACATTACCGTTTTCTTAGTATGGTGCTTTCTGCATACTTAGTGCACGATCAATGTTTAATTTTAAACTAGCAAAGTATACCTCTGATGCTTTGGATGAAACTCTTCAATTTTCTTAATTTACCCAATTCCCAAGATACCTGTTTCATAAATTGGGGAAGTAAGCTCTCCTAACATCTAAAATTAAGATTTGAAGACAATTTCATCTTGTGCTTTACTTTATAGGCTCCCAATTAACTATTAATAGCAATAACAAATGCACTAAGTGCATCTGAAAGTGTATGACGAGACGTGCCACAAATACAGAGAAACCACAGTTTAATGTCTAGTGTACCTAAATTTAAAAGTTTTTATATCTAGTTGTTTTTTAAATGTTCATTGGTAAAAAAGTTAAAAAAAATTAGTTATCCACTCTTTCAAACTCAAAGTTTTAATGTTTATTTTAACTTCCTTCTAGCCATTTTTAATATTAACTTTGATGCTTACTCAATTCACTGTTTCTGAATTTCATGCAGTGTTAAACTTTTGCCCTGACCCACTTTTCCAGCCTCATCTGCTATTTTCAGCTCTAGGATGATCCAGTGATTTGTGGTTTCCAGAACACTCCATGTTGTTTCATGCCTCTACCATTTGCACGTGGTTTTCTTCCCTCTCTGTCTAGAATGTGCTCTACTCCCACTTTCAAAATTTAGCTCTTGGTGTAATCTATTCCAGGAAGCCTTCCTAATAGCTGCCTCCCTCATCCCCAAAAGAGGGTCAGGCCTTTTTTTCTCTGGGCTACCTCTCGACCTTTCACCGCCTTCACTTGGTACTCCCAAGATTCTATATTGCTGTTGTTTATGCAGCATTTGCTCCTCCTGGACTATGAGGTCAGAAAGTGGGCTATTCCCTCCTCCCATGAACCATTGCCAAGCACATCAGGACACACAAAAAAATGTACACTCTATTCATTCTTTCATCTCTGAACCAAATTTTTCTAGGGTGTGCTCAAATATCTGTGTACATGTTTTCCAATGGCCCTTAATGCATACATATTAAAATCCAGTCATTTTGCTGAAAACTCAGGATGACCTACTATATTGTTCCTCATGAGGAAGATTGTTCCTCATCCCAAGGCAGCAGTCAGACCAATCAGAAGAAAGCCACCCAGAAAAAGACAAGAGGACAAGGTCTCAGGAGAGAATCCAACCAAACGAGGAAGAGACTCAAGACGACCATGTTTTTCACTTAGATACTGTTGAGCTCATATTGACAAAACTGGTAAAAACCAACTTCTGATAGTTTGGATTTAAATCAAAGATGACCCTCACTGGCTAGGGTAGCACAAAGGCTGAATCAACACTAGGTTCAGATTCCAAGAGGGCTAGGTCCTGCCCACTCTTTTCGTTGCTCCACTGTGATGTCTGGGCAGTGACTGGCACAGAATTGGTGTTCAATAAATACTTAGTTGTAGGAAAAATTATGAATACTTAGAACCAAAAAAAATTTGCACAGTCACTTGTGACCATTAACAAGGGGTTGCAATAGCTTTCATGCAATCAACAGCTATATCTAAAATCTGAACAAACTATGCACTTTAGATAAGGTGTATCATAAGATGAAAAGTGTCCAAAATTTCAAGTCAGGTGTCATCAGAATGACTTCATGACCCAACTCCACTGAGTAATTGTCTTTCCTGTATAACTCAACCAATATTGTTCTGTTTAGAAAACTGTTACCTAGTCTTACTTAAAGTAGATACAGATACTATTTCTTCTTTTTGCCTACCTTCCCCTAATGAAGTCATGTGTTCTTCCTCAGTATACTATTTAACCTGAAATTAATTATGTGTCTACAAATCCTTTCATTTAAGAATATCCAAATACTTAATCATGTTAGGAAATATAATCAAACACAGATCTAGGGTTTTATAATCCCTTCTTCTGAGAATATGACTAAAAATGACAAGTCTGTTTTAAAACACAAATGTAAAGATGCACAGTTTTGGAGAAGACTATTATTGCTTTATGGCTATAATAACCATTTTGAAATCAACCAAATCCAACAAACAGATGTCAATGCTTCAAGAAACTCAAACATACAATAAACAGATACCTGATCAAACTCTACCTTCAAAGCACTAAAATAATAATAATTAAAAATGTGCCTACAGAAAGTAAAATGGTACAGCTACAATGGAAAACAGTGTGCAGGTTCTTCAATAAATTTAAAATAAAACTATCATGTAATCTAGCAATCCCACATCTGGGTATATATCCAAAATAATTCAAATCATATTTTCTCCTGTGTTTTCCTCTAGAAGTTTTTCATTATAGCCCTTATAGTTAGGTCTCCCATCAATTTGGGGTTGATTTTTGTGTATGACATGAGGTGTCAAATTTCAGGGGTTTTTTGCATACATATACCCAAATAAAACTGTCAACTTATGAAAGACAAAAAATATGTGCCCACAAAGAAAATGAGCAAAACAACATTCTTTTAAGGGCTACTGCCCAAATTTTCCCTCAAATGAGAATTTTGGATGCAGAAAAAAAACATTTGTCAGACATATTTACACTGTTTGGGGGCATAAATGGGTCTCCAGGAATGTGGCACTAAGACTAATTATACACACACCCATCTTTGTTCATGCTGTCGTTTTCATCAAAAACAGCATTTCTTATTCGTCAAAATCTTTCCACTTCCTCCCAGAACACAGATGCCATTTCACCTGTATCATGGTGCGCTGAATATATGTTTTCGTCAGGAGCTCCCTGACATGCTTACTCTACTTTTACTCTCTCTCTCCAGTGATTTCTTCTCGTTTTTTTCTTTACTGCCATTATCCCAATGCAAAGTCATACCTATACTTTATTCACTTTAGAAATACCTAGGATTACCGAAAGCAAAGAAGAAAGCCCCTGCCCCTCCCTCCCAAAGCGGAAACCAAAGCAGAGGCCTTGAAGGCAAAGAAAGCTGAGTGAAAGGCGTCCACAGCCATAAAAAGATCCACACATCACCCACGTTCAATGGCCCAAGACACTGCAGCTCCAAAGGCAGCCCAGTATCCTCAGAAAAGCACCCCCAGGAGAAACAAGCTTGACCACTGTGCCATCACCGACTTCCCCTAACTACCGAGTCAGCCATGAAGAACAGAGAAGACAATCACATTGTTAATTGTGGATGTCAAGGCCAGCAAGCACCAGATCAAACAGGCTATGAAGAGGCTCTGTGACATTGACGTGGCCAAGGTCAACACCCTGATCAGGCCTGGTAGAGAGACACAGGCATATGTTCCACTGGCTCCTGACTAGGATGCTTTGGATGTTGCCAACAAAATTGGCATCACCTAAACTGAGTCCAGTGGCTAATTCTGAATATAAAAATTTTTCACTGTACAAAATAAAATGAAAAGAAATACCCAAGATCTAACAGGTATTTCAACCCATTTAGGTATATATAACAAATGTCTGTTGAACAAACAGTTACAATGAGGGGCGCGTCATGAGTATGTCAGGAAGGGTGAGCCTGATGAGGCACAAAGATTTTGATTCTTCTGTCTATGTTTGGCAGGCATAATAACTGCCACAGTACCTTAGGAGCATCCCATCCATTCCAACTATTCTCCATTCCTGAGGAACCATTCCCATTGCTTCAGGTCTTCCATTCAAGGCATGAGAGTATGCATCTTCGCCTTAACAATGATCGAAGATACAAAGCTTATCTGATAATATTTTTCAGGACTGACTAGATATCTGAAGGTAAATGAGGAAGATAATCTATTACGGTCTTACACATATATGCACACATAGAGTGAGAGAGAGAGAAAGCTTGATTCTTTTCTTTTTTCCCCAAAGAGAATATCTTCAGTGACCTTCAAACAAACCTATTATACATTTTATTCTTGAAACATACCCTGTGTTCACAAGGGCAACAGAAAAACAAAATTGCCCTTGGCATTTCTTTAAAAATGTGATTCAGAAGATATGTGATTATTGGCTTTTTGCTATAGACATATGTTGCCCAGTAGGATCTAACACTCTTCAGAGTATCTGATTCAGAAAGAAAAATATGGAAGGGATAAGGTTAGAGCAGTTATGTACCAGTGCAATGTGATAAACCACACCTGCAAAAGTAGGACAAAATACTCTAGTTCCAGCATCTGTAGCTTGGTTTCCCAGCATCTACCTTTTATTTGGATACCAAGGACTCTGGGTGAGCATGTACCCTGGAATATCTTAGGTCTGAGATCATTGAACTCTCAGGGAAAACAAACATACACAAAACATAGCACACATTCAAGCAGCTCCCATTTCTGCTTTAAAAAGAAAATACCAGAATTACCTATAGAAAGCACCAGTTCGTCAGTGTGCAGCACAGCTCAGAACGAAACAAATGAAATATACGACCATAGACCAAATGACGACTCTCATTCTACAAGTATCTTTATCTCCAATGAAAAGGCTTAAATTATATTGCACATATAATTCCAAATCTTAAGGCTGCTTTCTGTGAAACCAAACTTTTGACAACAAATTTAAAATACTTTGATACCTACACCTAAAATCATCTGGCAGACAATTCTGTTACCTCTTGCTACCTAGAGATCAAACTAGGATTCAGTTTAAGAATGTATAGGTTACTGTTTAAAATGCATAGGCTAGCAGCCAAGTTCAGAAAAGAAAAAAAAAAATCTATTACACACCCTGCCCCCCCACTGGCCCCAACACATTGCCAGCCAAAGTGAAGAATTTGTATTTGTTTTAAAAAGCTGGTTATTATTCCCTGACTGCTATTTCACCTTAAGATCACCTAGTAAGCAGTAAATACCTTTTCTCTGAAACTAAAAAACATGGTTTTATAACAAAATTAGAAGGCTTGTGCATTCCATTCCTCTGGTAGAATATCTATCTTAAAATTAAAGAAAACTATTTTTAAAACACTGTTCTCATACATTAAATTTCCAAGGCAATTAAAAGAGAAAAAAAGTGGGGAAAACCCACACATATATACACATATTAACACATAAAAGAGTGTTTCTCACCCAACTGGAAAGTACACTATGAAGGTAAGGTGGTGCTGAACCTTTCTTAGCAAGGACGGAACTGACTGAACCACACAGTATTCACCACCCCCCTCGGTGTACCCTTGGCTTGCATCCACTCAACTCATTTCCACCCACCATTTGCAGGGTGCCTCTCCACAGCCATATGGACCAAGACGATGAGTCATCTGTCATCAAGAATTCTTCTTGTCCTGTCCACACTCAATCATCTTTAGCACACTCAATGGGCACATGCTCCGCAGAGCACACGCTTTCCACCCTAACAAGTTTAAGGCTGGACACAGAACTCAGCATTCCTGACACTCCTCACTTCGCCAGATGGATTTAGTCCAGAACGTTCAAGAAAAATCACAACTGCAAAAGTGACCAGATGGTTGTTCAAGGAGAAAGATACAGACTACCTCGGTTAGGAATCTGGCGTGCTCGACTAAAAACAGGCCTACGATGTAAAAGAACTTCACCCTGAGAAGAAAAGTTATGGCAAAAGCAAAGCATTGGAAAGAGAGACAAAACATTCCATCATTGAAACCGACTTTTCAACTTCTCCTAGCTAAATATTTTTAAAACTACTTTTGAACTTAATACTTTATGCAGTCACCAAGAAAAAAAAAAAGACCAGCATATCAAGTACAACAAATAATATTAACAAAATCTCATACTTATGTAGCACTTACTATATGGCATGCATTCATCTAAGCACTTTGCATATATTCACTCATCCTTACAAACCCTTTCCCAATCCCTGTTTTCCATGAGGAATAAGACGTACAGAGAGGCCCAAAGTATCTCGCCCAAGGTCACACACACGGCCAGTAAGTGGCAGAGCTGGGATGCCAAATGGGCAGTCTGTGCTGATGGGTACAGGTTTCTTTTTGGGGTGGTGGAAGTGTTCTAAAGTGAGATAGTAGTAATGATGGCATAACCTGTGAACACATGAAAAAGCACTGACTTGCACACTTTAAGTGGGTGAATTTTACGGTATGTGAATTACATCTCAATAAAAATATTATGTTAAACATTCTGTTTAAAAAGGGGGCAGTCTGGCACTAATGAGGTTAGTTGTTATTACACTAACCACCTTCCCAAAAAAGTGTGACATAGATGATCCCTTTTTAAAACAGATTTTTAAGTTTGCTATAAAAGTTCACTTTATGAGGTGACAAGCCTTACAATTAAAGAATTTAAACTCAAGAAATTACTGTTAGGTGGTGCAAAGCCGAAGTTTATCACTCATGGCAAACGCCGACATAAGTACTGGAGAGCCAGCTTTCGTGAGTGAAAAGTGTAGTCTGGAGAAATAAACCTGGCTCGAGAAGTGAAGGGAAGGAGATGATAGCTAAAAAAACAAAAAACTCAAAAAGCTCAGAAGGCAATAAAAGAAAACCCAGGGCTATAGTTGTAGTACCTAACATCGTCACAACTCCTGTCAATTCTTCCGCCTCAACCCATTCTCTCCTCAATGGTGCCCCCTTTCCATTCCATTGCTATTGCTTAAATTCAGGTCTTCGAGGTCCCTTGGTGCAACTATTCTACCAATCTTCTAGTCACCACCACCGCCTCCTGGCCCCAGCACCTACTCTCTCCTCTGCTACTAAGCAAACAGTTTTGCTGAGACACAAATCTAATCACGTTAAATCGCTACTTAACAACTCTTCAATGACCCACACAGGCAACAGTTTCCAGTTCCACCATCTTTGTATGGAATGAAACACGATCCATCCACCCAAGGATTTCCCTTGCTGCCTCCAGCTTGTAGGCGCAGGAAAATACTAAGCTAAGTCATTCCTCTCACCCAGTTCACACTGCCTCTCTGCTGAAAAAATCTGCCTTCCCCAACCCCCATTCATCAATCTGTACAGTATCTCTCATTCGTCTCTTTTTCCATAAAGTTGTTCTAATCCCTCCTCCCACCAATAAAACATAATTTTCTCCTTTGTGTCCTCAGGGCACTAAATATATATGCTTCTATTGCACTGTCAGTAATTAATTTTTTACACACCTGACTCCCCTACTGTGATATAAGCCCCTTAAAAAGTAGGGACAATGTCTTACCATTTTATCAACAACACTGAATAGTGTCTGACACACAGTAGGAGTTTTTTTCATTATTGCCTAATGAATAAACACATGCCTTCCACGAGCCATTATAGCCTTCCTCCTAACAAAAATATTCAGTTCATTGGTTTTCTTCATACCCATGAGGACATAGTTTCAGACTTTTTTTAAGGAAGGTATTACATAAACATATGATCTACTTTATAATCAACTTTTTAGAACACCTACAAAGTGAGGAATATATTGAATAGTAGTTCACAAAGAATGTTCCACAGAACAAACCCTGGAGCATCTCAGGGAGTGTTGGGAATGAGGTAGAAGATTCTATAGCCAAATAAATTCAGAAAATACCTTATGATATCTCCTTCTGTTAAGAATTAAATCATATTATCATATTAAAGGTTTGATAAAGTCCTGAAGTAAAGGAAAATGGTTAGTTTTGGCACTTTAACTTTGAGCAGGTAACAGAACCCTACTTTGTCTCAGTTTTCTCATCTAGTAAATGTGGATAATAATATCTACCTCATACAGTTATTATAGAAATTGAATGAGATAATATCAAGTGTTCAGAACAATGCTAGGTACACAGTAAGTGTTCAATAAATGCTAGCAGGTTTTAATATTGAAACTGCCATTTTCTAAACATATTTGGCCATAAACTGTTTTCTTGTCTAGTAGTTACAAACGTTGCAGGCTACACACCAAGAAACACTGATGTAGAATACTCTACCATATTAGTCATTTGGAGATTCGGGGCTCTAGACTTCAGAAAACACATAGGCACTCTTGATAGTTTAAATGTAGGACAATTCCTCTGGTTTCTCTGTGGCTGGCAAACATCAAGATTTGAACTGTTACAACTTTCCCCAGGCTTCAGTTTCACCAAGATAGAAATGAGTGCATTGTGTGAACGGAAGAAAAATTGCTCTGTACTGGAAAGAAGTTTATTGCAGCTAAATCTCACTATCCGCATTTTGTGTTCACAGAGTGCAGTATGTCTATCAAGTTTCTATTTTCTATGCACCAAAGAATCTCGCTATTTAATAAGACAATCCACCCAGTCCATCATTTTCCTTTAATAAATCAAAAGATTTATACTGGGCACACTTAAAGTAGAAGATTCTGCATTCCAGCTTGCTGGAATAAAAAACTGCAATATTCTGTGTGTGAGCTTCTGCGTGCATTTTCTTGGGTGAAATAGCAAGTTGTCATCAAGCGATCCATCATGCCTAAAAAGTTTAGGAACCACTGAGTTTTTAAATCAGGCCCATGTGTTGTTTAAATACGTATTAAACATCAAGCAGTATCAAAGGGTATGTACAGTGAAAGGTAAGTCTCTCTCCCAACCTTAATCCTTATCCAGAGCCAGTAACTGTTACCAATTTTTATATCCTTCCAAAGATAGCTTATGTGTGTGTTTGTAAGTACATATAGTAATATTATACCATCCCTCCATTTTCTCATAAATAAAAATACATGATACACACTATATTGCAGCTAGCTTTTTTCACTTGGCAATTTATCTTAGAGTTCTATCCATGTCAACACATATGTAGATTACTTGAGTAATAAACATACGAAAATTTAACGCATCCTTATGATAGATACTTAGCTTATTACCAATGTCTTGTTATAATATTTACAAAAAATCATGAAAATAAACATCCTTGAAGATTCATCTTTAGGCAAGAAATCTAGCACAGAATTGCTGAATCAAAAAGGATAAAGATTGGCCGGCCCGGTGGCTCAGGCGGTTAGAGCTCCATGCTCCTAACTCCAAAGGCTGCCGGTTCGATTCCCACATGGGCCAGTGGGCTCTCAACCACAAGGCTGCCAGTTCAATTCCTCAAGTCCCATAAGGGATGGTGGGCTCCACCCCCTGCAACTAAGATTGAACACGGCACCTTGAGCTGATCTGCCTCCCGGATGGCTCAGTTGTTTGGAGTGCATCTTCTCAACCACAAGGTTGCCCGTTTGATTCCCGCAAGGGATGGTGGGCTGCGCCCCCTGCAACTAGCAACGGCAACTGGACCTGGAGCTGAGCTGCGCCCTCCACAACTAAGACTGAAAGGACAACAACTTGAAGCTGAACGGCACCCTCCACAACTCAGATTGAAAGGACAACAAGTTGACTTGGAAAAAACGCCTGGCAGTACACACTGTTCCCCAATAAAGTCCTGTTCCCCTTCCCCAATAAAATCTTTAAAAAAAAAAAAAAGTATAAAGATTGCTGAACTGCCCTCCAAAGGTTGCCCATTTTATACTCTCAACCATACTCAATAAAAGATTTTCAGATTTTTTTCCCTTTTTTGTTAATCCGACGCGTGAAAAACGATAACTCATGGCTTTAATTTGTGTGGCCTGTTATGAATGAAAGAACCTCTGATTTCAGATGAGTTATACTGAATGAGGATTTATTTAGTCATGGAAACAAAAGGCATCTTCAAAACCGGAACCATCATGGAATTCAACAGAGGACCAACTACTCACAGAAAACCTGCTTACCCACAGGTGCAACTCACCATCCAGTAGCCAGTGCTGTTCACGCCTGTTCTCCAGCTCCGACATCATTAGGCGTGTGATCACATGATCTGGAACCAAAAGACCTTTCTCTATGTACTGCTTTGCCATATCACCAACTTCTATTAAAAAGACAGGAAAAAGAGATACTCAAAAAAGCTTCAAAAAAATAAAAAAGCTTACAAACTCTTTTCTAACAGGTTAGCCTTCTGCCCCCTTCCTCCGTGTTGGTAATGGGAAGTAAAGTTATAGGTAGATGGTTTCAAAGTAATGCTTTAAATATTGGCTTCACTAATGGTAGCACTGTCTTCCATTTGTCTCCCAAAGAATTTTTAAAAAGCAGCCCTTGAAAATATAGACAGAAATAAAAATAAAATATAAATTAGGCAAAGAGAAAATAACAGTAGGAAACAAAGTGTGAGTCTAGTGGGAGGGTGGTACAAAAAGGCAGGGAAAGAAGTCCCAGAGGTGAGCTAAATGGGATACTGAGCCTTCCAACAGTTTATAACAAGGAAATGCGGTCAACTACCGTGTTTCCTCAAAAACAAGCCCTAGCCAGACCATCGGCTCTAATGCTTCTTTTGGAGCAAAAATTAATGTAAGACCTGGTCTCATATTAATATAAGACTGGGTATAATATAATATAATATGAAACAGGTCTTTATAATATTATAATATAATATAATATAATATAATATAATATAATATAATATAATATAATATAATATAATATAATGTAATATAATATATGACCGGGTCTTATATTAATTTTTGCTCCAAAAGACGCATTAGAGCTGATGGTCCAGCTAGGTCTTATTTTTGTGGAAACACGGTATATGGTTCATGATATACAGAAAACTAAAGGAAGCTGAGAAGCACAATCATTACTTACAGACCAAAGGAAAAAATTTCCACTGGTCTTCTTGAAAGAATGCTGGGTAATACAGACAACAGGTTTTCTTTGTTTCCACGCGCCTCAATATAAGCACCACATATTTGTAAAAGCAACTCGGTGTCATCAGTGGAATGCTAAGCTCATAAAAGGATGAGAATGTTTAAGAAGTTATTTTCAGAGGGAAAAAGAATGCTTCTATCTTAATTTAAAATAACAAATTTGTATCTGTGGAAGTTGTGAGTTGGATTCAACAGAACAAATTATCAGTTTAAAGCGGTTAAATACCTAGGAACTGAATTTTTTTGAATCCTCTGTTGTCCAGGGAACTGATCATGAACCTGTAAGAACCACATTCTCAACAGGCCAGAGAAGTTCTTATAAAAACATCAATCAGAATTAAGTTACTGGGGGGAAAAGCTCAAGAATCCTCCTGCCCCCCCGCCTTCATTTTGAAGTTAAGGCAGAGCCCTTTCTTCCCCAGACTGAGTCTCCACTCCTGACTCCAACTTCAACACTGAAGTGTGGGCTGTGCCGAGCTGGCTCCACCTCACTCCACCACGACTGCTGGACGAGGAGCTCCGGGTTAGGCCCAGAGACACAGAGTCAGTAACATGCTGCAACCGCAGAACACCAGAGACAAGCACATGCTTGAATGTGGCCGAACGGGACTGTGAACAAAACACACTCATTCAACAAGTATTCACTGATGGCATACTATGTGACAGGTAATAGTCTACAAACACAGCAGTGCCGAAAAGTTGCAGCTTCCTGATATTCAAGCAGTATTCCTTTCCTTCAGAGAAATAGTAACAATCATTAACTGAGTACACATTATGTCCCAAGCACTGTGCTTTAGGCACTTCGTGTTATTTCATTTAATCCTCACCTTCAGATAGGAGTTAACACCCATTTTTTTTTTCTAATGACAGCTTTACTGAGATACAATACATGCCATAATATTCAGTGGTTTTTAATTCATTCTCTACGTTGTGCAAACATCACCACTACCTAATTTCAAAACATTTTTATCACCCCAGAAAGAAACCCTGTGCCCATGAGCAGTCACTCCCCATTTCCTACTCCCTCCAGCCTCTGGCAACTACAACCTACTTTCTGTCTTTATAGACTTGCCTGTTCTGCACACCTCATGTAAACGGAATCATACAATATGTGGTCTTTTGTGTCTCGTTTCTTTTACTTAGCAGAATGACTTTAAGGTTTATTTATGTTGTACTATCTATCAATACTTCACTCATTTTCATGGCTATCATTATTCCACTGCATGGATATACCACATTTTGTATATGCATACATCAGTTAACAGGCATTGAGTTGTTTCCACTTTGGGGCTATTATAAACAATGGTGCAATGAACATTCATGTTTTTGTATGAACATATGCTTTCGGGTCTCTTGGGTAATACCTGGATGGTACGTAAGTTTTGTACCTGAAAAATCGCTGGCAGATAAGGCAGTACGCTTGGAGTAACAGAGAAGCATTGGTGCTGCCCTGCTCGGCCAGGGTCAGGCTAACCAGCGCCAGAGACCCGTTCTTAGTCCCACCCACAAAAGAGGAGGAAATGTGGAAAGGAGAAGACTCAGGGGACATAATAATTCATTCATAACCTAATACTTGACACATGAAAAAGGTATTATTTTATTCAGTCCCCAGGGCATAGAAGTAGGACTAGTAGCGAGAATTACAGGTGGATAGAAAAGGTTGCCTCAGGAAATGTTTGAATGGCAACTCAAAGACTGCCTAGGGAAGGACTGCAGAGGGAGTCTGACATCTGGGCTAGGGACTGGGCTACATGAGTGTTTAGGGTCCCTGCAGATGGGGGGGATTTATGGTACAGGGGTACATATGGATTCGGTAATTTAATGAAGAACAATATCCAAAATGATGCCCCTCAGCCCTGTGAATATCTGCTAAACAGCTCCATACGTACCTCTTACTGACACCTCAAACTTATGTCCAAAATCACACTTCCCCTCCCACTCTGTTCTTGTCCTAGCGTTCCTGTCTCAATCAATGGCATTGCTCTTCAGATGTCACCGAAGATTAAACACCAGTTGTGTTGATTTTCTTTTTACTTCTCCTATTCTTTATATCTAATTGAACATTAAGTTCTTGAAATTCTACTTCCGTAGTGTCCCAAGATAACGGATTAAAACATAATAGTGCAACAGTAACTGCTGTGAACAAACAAGAGCAAATTGTGAGGATGGTTGCTGAAGAAGCAATGTCATTTTGAGGTGAGAAAAGCACAGTGTAGGTCTTGGACCCCCGGGGTAAACATCAGTGCGCGGCTCATCAGAAACCCGTCAAAGTGAGGAAGCAGTGAGTTAAGCTCCAAGCCTAATTTACAAATCTTTACATAGTGAAGAGGCGGCCACGGGCTCAAGACTCAACAGACTGATAAAGGATCCCACAGCTAAGACCAAAGTGGTTCTTTACCCACATCAATCCTTGACCTGCTACAAAATCAAAAGATTGCTTTTGGGATCTTCTGCACATCAGTCAACCAAAATAATCACAATACCTAAAAAGTCGATTCTCAATTCTTAGCTTCATTTCTCCATGGCACTTGAGGTGGCTCCTTTGCATAAATACAACAGGTAGAATGAGCCTTTTAAAATGTAAGCTAACTGGAAAACCTCCAGTGGCTTCCCATCTCACTCAGTATAAACCCAAGTCCTCACCTTGGTCTACAAGATGTGGACAGGCCCTGTTCTCTAATCCCATCTCCCACTTCTCTCTTCATTTCCCACTCTATTCCAGCCACTAGCCGCCTTGTAGTTTCCTGAAGATCGCAAGCATATGCCCACTTCAGGGACTTTTCACTTGTTGTTCGCTCTGCCAGGAATATTCTTTCTCCCAGAATTTCACATGGGTCAAGCCCTCATTTCATTCAGGTCTGATTAAGTAGCACCTCAAATAGGCCTTCCCCAATCTAAACAGCAGACACACACACACACCCATCACCCACTAGTCTCTTATCCTTCTCTAGACCTTACATGTTATGTATTAATGCATTTATTAATTTACTTTCTGCCTCTCCTAACTAGATTATTAATTCATTGAGAAAAAGTGAAGTATTTTGTTCAGTGCCATATCCTCAGTGCTTAGAATATAGCCGGCATGTATTAGATGCTCCATAAAAATTTGGTGCATGAATGAATGAATAAATAAAACACGCTGAAGATGACAGAAAAAAATTTTTCTCTGATAAAAAAATCCATTTGATCATCCTGCATAGCTGTTACAGAACCATGATCCCAAGATCAAACAAGGCCCTACATGCCAGTGTTTCAAGGGAAGTAGGAGGCGAAGAATGATCAGTAATAGCTGAGTTGGCCATGTTAGGTTTCACAGCTGAGTCTCTTTTTCAGCATTTCAAATCATGAATAGAGATGAACCAGGGCATGGAAGGGGAAATGAAGAGAAGGAAACACCATGGGCCAATGTTTCAGAGGCACGGGGCTGCTTGGCATAACCCGAGGAACTGCAAAGTAGTGACATCTGAAGAAAAGCACACCATGAGAGATAGAGCTAGATAAGTAGGAGGAGGAGTATGAACTTTTACGGATTTGGAAAAAAAGGTAGTTTCAGAAATGCCATTCTCACATCCAAGACCAGCTACTTAATTTGCAGGGCCCATGCAAAATGAAAATACGGAGTCTCCTTGTTCAAAAATTTAAAATGGCATGGTGAAAGCAAAGGAGGCTGTGAGAGCATTCAAAACATGAGGCGAAGGCCTGCACTAAAGCAGAAGCAACGTTAGAAAACCTTCTGCCCTTGAGCTAACCCAATGTAGGCTGCACCTCTCCAAGTTTAAGATAACTGTGGGAGACATCCACAACCATCTTAATTCAACTGATAGTTAAGAGAAAGATCTATGCGCAACATACTTTTCCAACTATTTCTGGCAGCTTGGCTCTTCTCTGGAGCAGGACAGACAGCATGTCCTCAATCTGATACAAAACCAAACTCCTGCCACATCTCTCAGTTCCCACCATGAAAACCTGGAAAAGTCAGCAGTCACAGCAAAATAGATTGTCATTATTTAACAATGTATCTGCATCTGAATGAAGACCTCATTACAACAGCAAACAGAAATAAAACACTGGTCAGAAGATAGAGGCCCATTCCAGAAAACAAGACCTTCATCTGCCCTTGTCAGTTTGCTTGGAAGAGAAAGCAGCGTCATGAAATGCTACTGCTAGCATGTTGGGATAAAACACATACGTGCTCCAATTTCTCAAGAAGAATTCCAAAGAAAGACTACAGACACACATGTACCTTGTCTTTTTGTTCTCATTACCTATAAATCCCTTTGAGGGCAAACTGGATCTGGAAGACAAGAGTTGGACAACTGTCCACAAAACAGCAAATTCCCCAAGATGCCCGGCTAAATCACCAGAAACAGGTAACTACTCAATGTCGTTTTCATTGTGCATGCAAGAAAATGCTCAGAGGGAAAAACCCCTGTAAACGAGCTTGATTCCATCCTAAGGCTGCCTAGAATTTGGAGAAACCATTGCCACTCCCAGTATCTTCCCTTTTCCCGAAGGTCACTGAAAATGCTCCCCCAGCCCCAAACGCACACACACAGAGGCACACATGCGCTTGTGCACGTGCACTCATTCACACACACACACACTCACGCACACACACCACTTCGCACAAGGCATGGTCAAAATGAACCACAGCTTTGTGATTCTTCAAACTACAAGTTCTTGATCCTCCACACGTAAGAATATTCTGGCACTGAAGTAGTTACTTGAAAAAAATGAAAATAAAGAAAAACTTCATTCTATAAACTGCTCATACTTGATATCACTTTGATGAATCCCTTCTAGTTAAGAAAATAAGCTTAAAAAAAATATTGGTTCAGAAATAGGTACCAAAGACCTTAGAGGGAGAAGTTATGGAAGGAACTCCTACATTTAAGGCACTTTACTCAAATGACTCATTTCAGATGTCCATATCCACCCTTCAATCAGTCTTGCTCAAAGCCAGTCTTTCTTTTCCTTCACACCAAACAGACATGGTTGGGAGCCACTCCATGACACTTGCTCTTAGTAATTATGAAGAAAATTCTGAATCTAGTGTAATGGTCAAGGGCATATACTTTAGAGCCATACTTCCTGGGTTCAAATCCTGACACCGCCACTTGAAGGCTTTTAGGACTTTGGTCACATTGTGTGGTTTTGCCTCAGTTTCTTCATCTATAAAATGGGGATGATACAACCTAGAGTTGTATGTGATTAATACATGTAAAGGACTTAGAATAATGGCTCTGCAAATTTCGCTCAGGGACATGGATATAGCATTTGCTGCTCTATGCCAGATGTTGTTCTAAGCAGTTGATAAAGATGAACCCACTTAATCCTCATAAACACCTATGAGGTCAGTGCTATTATTTTCCCCATTTCATAAGTCAGTCAACTGAAACACAGAAGAAGTTAAGTAACTTGCCCAAAGTAACTCAGCTAGGAAGTGGTGGAGCTGGGACTCAAACTCGAGCAGACTGGCACCAGAGTTCATTTTCGTAACCACTCACTACGGTAGATGATACTGTCTCACAATGATTGTGAGCATTTTACTTGAACAGAAGCACTTTGAATGTTAGCCCACATGTGCATTATTGTGATTTATAAGAAATATATACTTGGTCCAAAGTGGAGCTCACAGCTCCCAAAACCCTGGGAATTTCCTAAGTGATAAGAGCAATGAGGGGATCTTTTGTTATAATACTTGGTCGTTTGTCCTCAGTTCCTGAAAATGTTCCAGAGCCCTAAAGGTAGAATGGGTGTCTTGTTCTTCGTAATAAGCTCCTTTCCACAACTGGGTTGATACTAATGAGGTGACTTTTGGGAAGCACAGTAAGGGTGGGCACCGGTTGCCAAGGGAACGAACTATAAATAGAGGGGTGCACTTTCACTCCTGCCCCAATTTCCTGAAGGAGGGGCTGGAAGGTGACTCAGTCACCAATGGCCAATGATTTAATCAGGCATGCTACGCTATGAAGCCCCCATAAAAACCCAAAAGGGGAGGGTTCCGAGAGCTTGCAGGCTGGGGAACCAGAACACTTCAACGTGCTAGACCCCAAACTCCACAAGGACACCAGCACCTTTGTTTGGGACCTCACTCTCTGTATCTCTTCATCTGGCTGTTGATTCATATCCTTTCATATCCATTGTAATAAACTGGTAACCTAGGGAGTAAATGGGTTTCCTGAATTCTGTGAGCTGCTCTAGTAAATTAATTGAAGCCAAGGAGGGAGTTGTGGAAACCTCTGACCTATAGTCAGTAGGTCAGAAGCACTGGTGACACCTTGGGCTGACAGCTGGCGTCAGAAGTGGAGGGCTGTCTTGTAGGACAGATCCTCTTCCCCTGCGGGGTCTGACGCCATCTCCAGATACACAGTGTCTGAGTTGAGCTCAATTGTGAGACACCCCGCTGGTCCTGCAGAGCTGCTTGGTGGTGGTGTGCAAACTCCTCCCCCCACATGCCAGCGCTGGAAATTGGGTGCAGAACCTTTTAACATTCTTCCGGAATGGCAAAGCCCGTGTAAAGGGACAAGAACATGATAAGGATTGAGTTTCTTTGTGAACTCTAGCAACCTCTGCCTACCTGGTGACAGTATGCCCAGGAGAAATACCTGGTCCTGGTCTGTGTATCCACTTGGCTTCCATTAGGCGCTATATCTTCAACTAACTAAACAGAAAAACTACAGCAAGTGTTTCTGAGCAGCTGTTTCCTCCCAAACTCTAAGAATGCTGCAACTCGTACCTCCTAACTCGTCTAACTCGTCAGCCACGTCCTCTGCCTAAGGCCCTCTCTCTCCTTTGACCCATTCTCCACACCGCTCCCAGAGGCACTTTCCCCATACACGTTGGCATACGTCACCTCCTCCTCCAACACCAACAGTGCATACCCTGTCCTCCAGGGTGACATGGAAACTCCTTAGGACGGCATTTAGGGTCACTCTGATCTGGCCCAGAACTACTCGAACCTTACGTCCCACTAGTCCTTTACTGCCCACCTCTGACCCCTTCGCTATGCCAGGCACAAGTTGAGTGAGACTGTGGTCCCTTCCCTCATGCAGTATATGGACTGATAGAGGAAAAGCGGGTCAGGAGAGAGACAGTGTTCTTACACAGACATGCCCAGGGCACGGACACAGAGGTGGACACCTCAAAGCGACCTCAGACCCAAGGAAAGCTTCCAGCCCTGGAGCTGGCCTTTGCAAATGTGGGCTGGAAGAACCACCCTTCTAGTTCGATGTGTAACAGCCATCTCACAGCCATGCATTTTCCGCTACCTTCAGAGTAAAAATCCTCTCTTCTGTATACACCAGCACCTGGGCTGAAGCTAATTCATACAATACCTCTGTGTAGGTTAGAAAAAAGATGTCCCCTTTGGAAGATGCCTATTCCTCCAGGCGGAGTCAGCTGTATGCCAGGGAACACAGCTTGGTGGACAGAACCAAGGGTGGAGTGCAGCCCCACACACACTCAGCCAAGTGCCCTATCCCCCTTCCCCGGCCCCTGCAGGTCCGTCTGTACAACCATATGTGACAGCACCTCTACCTGCATCTCACTCTTCACTGTCAAACAGAGGTTGTTTGCATATCCTCCACACCAAATTATAATCCCCTTGGAGCCAGATTAGTAAGAGCCACTCTACTTGCGATACTATCTACTAAAGAAGCATGAGATACACTCTACTAAAGATGCTATCATATCTTTAGACTCTCCACCTTCGTGTCCCCAAAGTCCTTCAAATTATTAGATGAACCTTCTTCTCACTACACCTCTGTCATATCTTGTGTCTGTCGTATTGCTCAACAGTGCTGATAACCACAGTTATGACTGTAAGGCAATTAAAGCTCAGAAAGACATTCTCGATGACACTGTAAGGATTATGAGCAGCAATGCTTCCTGTAAATGTTATTATACTGTCTAATTCTTTGGCAAGCCTGGAATGACTGAGTAAAACAAGTTATCGAATTAAGCAACATGCTGCTATCTGATTAGTCTACACAAATGGACATTTTGTACTTTTTGTCAATGGTTCTCACAATTATCGCTTCAGTCCATTCAAGCTGGGGCAGAAAGATCATTACCACAGGTTGCATGCAGATCTCAAGCCTCTGAACAAGATGTGATCTGTTCCTACAAGTGCATGCTGGCTGCTCCTCAAGCTATCTGACATTCTTACACACCCGCAAAATATGGATGACTCAACTCTTAAAAGATTTCTGAAACTAAGATTCCAAAATATTATCTAACAGAAGCAGCAGAAAGTTTGGCAGGAAGGAAACAACTTATTTTCAAACTGACGTGTAGGTCCGTAGAAGTCACCCCAAGTGAGAGGTTATACTAGACTAAACCACTACAATTCTGCCTCCTCTCTTGGAACTGTCTCTTCTGGGTGGCTGTGTGACACAGATAATCTTTACCCTAAAGGCTGCCTGATAAATCACAAGACATTCAGGATTATAAACTATTTCTGAAGAAGGTAAGAAAGATAGCTTTATAACTTATTTAATATAAAATAATACAGAACTTTGAAACTATCAAGTAAGACTTGAATCCGATTTGTTGCGTTGGATCCCTGTGGAATCAAGTCACTGACATGTCTCTCCTGAGGAACAGTCACTTCACACAGAGTACACCCATCTTACAAACCTTTTTCTCTTGCCATTCAGCGTAGGGTACAATGTTTAGCTCATCGTAGGGACAATTATTATTGGTGTTTGAACCAAAGGAAATTGTTAACTAAAATTATTTGAATCTGTGATCTACATAATTGATCATTCCCTAGGTCAAAAGAAAGTTAATGGGAAAAATTTTTTTTTTCTTTTAACCTAGACTGGAACCCAAATTTATGTAAAGTACAAATGGGCATCTCTTTACCACTAATTGTGATATTAAAAATGAAAGAACTTGTAGTGCGATTTCTTTTCTTATTGAGATATAATTGACAGATAACATTAAATTAGTTGCAAGCCTACAACATGATTTGGTACTTGTGTACACTGTGAAATGTTCACCACAGTAAGTCTAGTTGACATCTGTCTCTATACACAGTTACAAATTCTTTTTTCTGGTGACAGGAACCTTTAAGGTCTACTCTCTTAGGAACTTTCAAATTTGCTACACAGTATTATTAACTATAGTCACATTGCTGTACATGACAGCCCCATGACTTATTTATTTCATAACTGGAAATTTGTACCTTTTAAACCCTTTCATCCATTTTGCCCATCTCACCCCCACCCCCACCCCCAACCTCTGGCAGCCACCAATCTGTTCTCTGTGTCTATGACATTTGGTTTCATTGTTTTTGTTTTAGATGCCACATCTAAATGAGATCATACAGTTGATTTATTCTTAATATCTGCATTTTTATCAAAGGAAAATACCCTTTTAAAAACACTGGAATGGTTTCATAATGAGGCAGAGTCTATACGATACACGGAATCCCCACCAGGCTGAGAATCTGGAGTCTGGGCTCTTCGTTCTGCTTCCAAGTGATAAGTCCACAGGACTGAACACATCAATGTACTGCAGTGCGGCCTCGAGTTTCCTCATCTGCATGAGGGAGTTGGGCCATTCTACTTCTTGTCGTCTCAGAGGTGGGATTTCAATTCCCTGTATCTGGCTTTGTGGCCATGTGTGACGGTAAGAGGACTGGCTTTCCGAGTACGCCTCAATCCACCAGTGTTTCCACCACCGAGATTCCACTTCTGCAGTGAGGTGAGGGACCTCAGAGATTAAGGAGAATCTCCCTCCTTTCATGGGTAGCCAAGTCACGGATCATTATACCTACACTAGATGTGAGGAGTGGAGTACAGACCACAACTCAAGTCCGAACTGCCTGTTAGTGTCCTATCATACTTTCCCTGGAAGAATTCCTGGGATGAAGGGTCAATGCTTTTGTTAGGCCTCTTTGCTCTTTTCTCTCTAGCCAGACTGGATGTTTACATTCACTTAGTCTAATTTTGTAACTCTGGGTCCAGAAATGTGTTGGCAGTGGGTCTGTTTCTACAATAGCCAAGATAAAAATATTCACGGATAAAAGCCAAGACTTTGGGTAGGGGAGGGGCTCGCATCACTGATAAAAGAAAGTGATCCAATATCGAAGCACAAAGGCTACCCAGCAGGCTCTTTATCCCACCAGCAGATCAATTCTTATTTGACCCTCCATACTGATTCCCAGAATAAGATAGTGCAGTAACCTCATTTTAAGACTTTAAATAAATCACAAAATAAAAAGATGCTGGGGTTTCATAAGCCAAAAAATCTTGGATGTCCTATGTCAGGAGTATTTTCTTGGCCCAGAATAGGAATACATACACTTATAAACACACCAGGAGCGTCTGGCGTAGTACCATGTGCTGCCTTATGTAAGCAGCAGAGGAGAAAAAGCAGATTGAGATGGAGGCACCAGAAGTTGGGCAAGGGAACAAGTGGAGAATGGCAAGTAATCTGAAAGTTTTCCCAGAATCATAGATGAGTGTCAGACCCAGAGTGTTTAACCATCTCCTCAAGCTCGCGTTCTGTAAATCTGCTCTGGTATCGACTACACCTCGCACGTTCAGCCCCGAGGGGTAGGATTACACTTCAAATCTCTTAAACTCTCTAGATTTTCTCTGCCTCCCATGTAACCTAATCACAACCCAATGACTAGCGCCATTCAGAGGCAAAGGAGGAATTTCACTTGTCAAACAACATAAAAAGGAATTCCTTCCCATTGCAGAAAGCCCGGGATATGGCTCTAGCTGTGCCAGGCACCTTTTCAGCTGCCTCCTTGTGCAGAATCTTGGCTGTCGATCAGCACGAGGGAAGCTGCTGTTTCCTCCAGTGCCATCTGCTCACACAGGATGGATTGCTACTGGTGCACAGAGAGATTCTTCTCCCTCCCGCCCTCCTAGCTCTCTGGCAATGCTCTGGTGGAGAACTACAGCAAGGACACCAAAGATGTGCCGTGCTCACCAGCCGCCGAGAGCTGGTAGCAGACAGTCCTGTGAACAAAGGGAAAGAGAAGGAGACACAGAGCTGATGCTAACACTGTTTTCTGACAGGGCTGCCAGTGGGGTCCTGAGGTCCACTGAGTAGGCAGACATGCAAGAGAATCATCCTTTAACACCCAGCAAGGACAACAATAATACCAGAAGACAGCCACTATGGAAAACGACATCAACTTTCCTCCAAAAAGTGAAAATGGGGGGCTGGCCCGGTGGCTCAGGCAGTTGGGGCTCCATGCTCCTAACTCCGAAGGCTGCCGGTTCGATTCCCACATGGGCCAGTGGGCTCTCAACCACAAGGTTGCTGGTTCAATTCCTCGACTCCCACAAGGAATGGTGGTCTGTGCCCCCTGCAACTAGCAACGGCAACTGGGCCTGGAGCTGAGCTGCGCCCTCCACAACTAAGATTGAAAGGACAACAACTTGACTTGAAAAGTCCTGGAGGTACACACTGTTCCCCAATAAAGTCCTGTTCCCCTTCCCCAATAAAATCTTAAAAAAAAAAAAAAAAAAGGAAAAATGGAACTACCATATATGATCCAGCAATTCCACTTCTGGGTATTTGTCCAAAGAAAATGAAAACACTAACTCAAAAAGATAATATGCACCCCCATGTTCATAGCAGCATTATTAACAATAGCCAAGATACGGAAACGACCTAAGTGTCCATGGATGAATGGGTAAAGAAAATATGGGACATACAAAATGGAAGTCTTCAACCATAAAAAAAAAATGAAATCTTGCCATTTGTGACTACAGTGATAAACCTTGAGGGCATCATGCTAAGTGAAATAAGTCAGACCAAAAAAATACCATCATCTGATCTCACTTACATGTGGAATCTATTAAAAAAACCACTAAGCTCATAGCTACAGAGAAAAGATTAGTGATTGCCAGAGGCAGGGGGGCAAAATGCATAAAGGTACTAGAAAGGTACGAACTTCCAGATATAAAATAAGTCACAGGGATGTAATACAAAGCATGGAGACTATAGTTAATAATAATGTCTTGCATATTTGAAAGTTGCTATGAGAGTAATTTAAAAGTTCTCATCACAAAAAAAAAATTTCTGTAACTATGTATGGTGATGGATATTAACTAGACTTATTGTGATCATTTTGCAATGTATACATATATCAAATCATTATGTTGTACACCTGCTACTAATATAATATTCCAGGTGAATTACAGTCACGTGACAGTCCCGTGTTGCTTCAGAATCGGGATCTGTTTTATGAAATGTGCTGTGTGGCCATTTCATCGCTTTGCACACGTCATAGTATGCACGTACACAAACCTAGATGGTATAGCCAACTACACAGCTAGGCTGCATGGTGTAGCCTATTGCTTGTAGGCTACCAGCCTGTAAGCATGTTACTGTACAAAATTAAATCAAGCACCAGAGAAAATGATGCAAGAGATGTGGCCCGCACCAAATGTAGGAGGCTGCCGCAGGCGTAAGCATACTGCTACTGCTTTACAGCAGGAAAGAGCACACTGTAAAATAACAATGAAAAGTACAGCAAATAACGTAAACCAGTAACACAGTTGTTCATTGTCATTAGCAAGAATTACGTCCTATACATAATTGTGCTTTAAGAGCTGGACCAGTGGTTGTCGAACTGCCGTCCACATCACTACATCCTTTTATGTGAAACTGAAAAATGTTCTATACAGAAGAAAGGGGGAATGTTGTAAATTGTCAAATGTGTTGTCAGTTTTATGTATTGGTATGTATATACTTAATTGTAAGGTGAAATTCCTACTGTTAACCAAATGATTAAAGACCGCGTAGGCAATACAAAGTTTACTTAACACTTCACCAAGTGAACAGTCTCCTTCAGGAGAACTGCAAAAACACAGTAGAAGGCAAGAAGCTTTTATAGAATAAAGACCAAAACCAGAGAAAACATCTCATTGGCTGGGGCCACACACTCAACCTTGTTAGGGTTAGAAGGCCCCGGGCTGGCGGGTCGTTGAGGGATTGGCTGCCTGGGATCTACTGCGTTTCTGGTCAAGGGAGCATATACGGGACATGACAGTTACCTACGTTTCAGTTAAGGTTTCCAGGAGAGAATTCATGCCCGTTCTCAGGAATTTTTTTTTTTTTTTTTTTGCTTTTTCATTCCCGAATCCCGAGAAAAGTTGGTCGGGAAATCAGGGAAATCGTTTCCTTGAACCCAGGTGGTTGGCAGTATCAGCCATCACTTTGTGGAAACGATTCATCATCGAGAACAGAAAACAGTTTGTATCTCGGGATTCAGGAATGGGAAAGCAAAAAACGATTCCTGGGAATGGGCGGAAACCCTCGTTTCAGTATGCTGACATGGCACCCCCAGGCAGAGTGCTTCTATCTTGGGCCTAGAAATTTATTCCAACATTATCATGGGTCACATTTTTAAAAATTAAACATTTTATTCGAATAAGCCGAGCCTTACTCTGATCCCTTATATGCATTATCTCATTTAATTCTTACGACAACACTAAGAAGCACTACCATTATTATTCTTGGTTTGTAGTGGGAGAAACGGAGATACCACATGTTTGAGCAACTTGCTGGCTGGCTGGCTTCCCAGGCAGTGTGATCCCAGAGGCTGCAGTCTTAACACATGTCCCACAGTGGGTGGCTTCCCAGGCCGGGCCTCCAAAGCCTGCCTCCACTTCCTCAAGCAATTAGTCTCTTCCTCCCAGTTCCTCCCACACTGGAATCTTTTGTTCACCCACCTGCCCTCTCCCCTTCTGAACACCTCCGGAGCAGGTCTTAATCAGCTGAGTGACTTAAACTAAGCCTCAGGGAGCAAAGGATTCCTTCAACAGTTTCTAAGGTGAATAAGTGAAGAAATAAAGATGGGATTAAAAAAAAAAGGAAGAAAGAAAAGCAAAATAAAATGTAGCAAGAAAATAATAAACCCTGACACTTCAGGGTCGATCCTAAACGAAGGGAAACTAAGTCTTAATAACCCTCCTTTCTTTCTTAGATACTCGAGGGAAATAAGACACTTTATCTAAAAATTTAATCACGTTAAAAAACACACACACTGGGCCGGCCCAGTGGCTCAGGCGGTTAGAGCTCCATGCTCTTAACTCCAAAGGCTGCCGGTTTGATTCCCACATGGGCCAGTGGGCTCTCAACCACAAGGTTGCCAGTTCAACTCCTCGAGTCCCGCAAGGGATGTGGGCTCTGCCCCCTGCAACTAAGATTGAACACGGCACCTTGAGCTGAGCTGCCGCTGAGCTCCCGGATGACTCAGTTGGTTGGAACGCATCCTCTCAACCACAAGGTTGCTGGTTCGACTCCCGCAAGGGATGGTGGGCTGCGCCCCCTACAACTAGCAACGGCAACTGGACCTGGAGCTGAGCTGCACCCTCTACAATTAAGACTGAAAGGACAACAACTTAAAGCTGAACAGCACCCTCCACAGCTAAGATTGAAAGGACAACAACTTGACTTGGAAAAAACGCCTGGAAGTACACACTGTTCCCCAATAAAGTCCTGTTCCCCTTCCCCAATAAAATCTTAAAACAAAACAAAACAAAAAACCACACACACATACTAAAGTTTTAAAGCATCTGCCCATGCTTTGTTCCAGGTCCTTTGCTCATGGAAAGCAATTTTTTAATCAGCAAAGGCAAGGGTAGGATTTATTTGGAGGGTTGAAGAAGGTGCCTGGATCAGAAAGTAACAGGTATTGAAATCTGGGAGACAGAAAAAGCAATTCTCCAGAAGGGAAAAGAGCAAGAAGAAATTGAAGTCTAAGCAAGGAGAGAGTCTGGCTGGGCAGAGAGAATGCCTGACAGGTGTTCGGGCAGTGACTGATGTCTAAGGTGCCATGCCAAGATACTGCCTCTGCCAGGCTCTAATCCTCATCACCCCCAAACCCTCAATACAATCACCTTATATTAGGGCTTCTTTAGGAGAGGAAAATAAAGGTAAAGGTAGTGTTCAACATAGGGTGAAGGAATGCAGGAAAGGGCAGCCGTTCCAAGAAGAGTCTGGAAAGCTTAAGTGAAGAATTCCAGAGATGCATGAAATCTGAGAAAGACATGATTAGGGAGAGTGGCCAGTCCTGCAGACAGTGGAGTGGAGTAGAATGCTAGGTACCCATTGAGTGTGTAATGAGGGCCCATGACTTTCTAATCCAACAGATAATGTTGGAGGACCAGCCAAGTGCCACAGACTATAATACCCAGTGTCACCAACCACCTCCACTCTGGGAGAACATGTCTTCCTGCGCCATGCCCTCATTCACACGCCTCCCATCGTAATGACTCAACACTAACAACCAGGATTTGTGGTTCACAAATCTCTAAAACTCAATCCAAGCTGGCCCCAAAACAGAAGTAGTAAAAAGGAAGAAAGCATTGGATTTCACGTTGCGACTCGGGAAGTCCTACCTTACTAATGAATCTCAAGATTACCCAATAGGAAACATTAAATCCCGCCCATTAAACCAAGGATCGCTTTCTGGGTAAGACAATCTATTCCCACAGTTGCCTCTATTGAATATGAGTTCCTAGACAGCTGAGGATATTTCCCTCATAAATCAAACTGCTGCTAAGGTACTGGCCTCTCGACTTCAACCTTTAAGCTTATTCTCTACTCAAGTCTCTACATCTTCTTCTGCTATCTATATAGGGCTATTCCAATAGCATATACATGAAATTGAATGCTCCCCTAGACACATTAATTTTAGAATCATTTTAAAACTTTCACTCTTTCTCCACCTGCCAAGTGAAAGGAGGAAAACAAAGCAGGCATATATAGTTCAGCTGCGCAGCTGCTCTCAAAAAACTGGTACAAAGAAGGTGACATACATTCTTTTTGAGATAAGAATTTCCCTTTCCTGTTGGGTTTTGTGGTGGTGGTTTTCTTTTTCAATGCCAAGCCAGAAAAAGAGACCTGGAGTCTCTAAAAATGTGCAGTTAAGCTACCCCATCACAGAAGGCAGCCAATAAAATAGTTACAACAAAATAGTTTTAAGCTCATTCCACTTCTCAAGTACATACTTGGATTCCACTACTTTGCAACCTAAAAACAAAATGATAAAATCGTCAGATAAATGTAAACCTAATGGATACCAATGATAACTACTATGGTGACTACTAGTTTATTCAGCTTCACCTATTGTATGCAACGCATCAACAACATCCAGTTTCTGTAACCTTTTAAGAGACCTATTTCTACTACTTTGTGCAGAAAGCAACATAGAATAAATCTGTATTAAAAAGAAAAAGACCCAAGAGAGAAAAAAGAAAGGGAAGGAGGAGAGGGAAGGGGAGGGAGAGTGGGAGGGAGGGAAGAAAAAGAAAAGAGAGGCAAAGAAAGCGTCATTACAATGGGGATGGCGTTCTAACAAATAGCAGCTGACTTGGACTGCCACGAAGAAAGCTTTAAAAATTGATTCTGTAACGTTTTTCTGCCATTCACGGGCCACTGACTATGAAACAGATTCCCAAGATGTTTATAATCAGGTTGATATAACTAAAAGCAAACTGGAGCAGAACCAGAATGACAGAAAGATTCCATCATCGTAATTTAGCTTCTGAAACACCAGATCCCACCCCACAGTGGGTTCCTGGCTTCTGCCTCTTAGAACATTCCGAGCCGGCTCACAGTAGTTCCAGTGAAGGCTCAGCCACCATCTGTGGCTCTTTCACAGTCCTGGCCATCAAGGACAAGCAAGCAATGGCTCTGTGCTGTTTGGCTTGGCTGCATTCTTCTATAAGCTAAGTGTTCACATTTTTTATTCTCTGGGATTTGAGCTCCAGCAGTGTTTGAAACAGGGCATTCAATACCTAAAACTGACCATGATTATCAGATTTGGACTGGCATTCTGAGACGACCTAACAGAAATATCAATGCTGGAAATAAATCCTTCCACGGGGCTCTTAACTTCCTCTTCAAAACATCATAGTAATTGAGGTGAAGCCAAGTCTGTCACCCCAAAATATGCCTTTCGGGATACTGATTATTTTAAGCTGGTTATTTTCAAGAAATGAACACCTCGGGAAAAAGCATTGACCTTCCCTCTAACTGCCTAAAAGGAATTTTGACAGAGGACCAGCTCCAGGAAGGAAGGGAGTTATTATAGATAACTAGAGTTTAGTATGACCTAAGTGTAACAGACTGGAGGAAACTGGCAAGTCCTCCTGTGTCCCATTGTAAAGATGGCCCAGCAAACCTTTATTTACCAAACATTTGCTTTTCAATCTCCCTGAGTTGCCTTCTGGCCCTTTGAAGTCCCAAACCACAACCCTTCACCCCTTCTGCTTAGCTCAAGGTGGCATGTACGCCTGAACCGTCCCATCTGTCTTGGGTCCCCTATTCGTAGGGAACCCCTGTATGTATGTATATATATAATAAATTTGGTCTTTTTCTCCTGTTAGTCTCTCATGTTAATTTGATTAGTTAAGCCAGAAGAGCTTGGAAAGAAAGAAGAAAATTTATTTTTCCTTCCCCACCCTACAAACACCATCAACACAATGGTCTGCAAGATGGATGAGTGAGGCACTCAACTAGGGCAAACAAAAAACAAAAAAAACCCTCTAGTAATCAAGATACATAATATTTTAATGCAATTTTTGAAAATATCAACATTAATGCAAAAAATACATGATGGAAACTTTAAATAAAGACCCTGCTATGTACAATTCCCTCTCATGCACCTGTCGGATCCAGTCTTCAATCTCAATCCTGTCGGATCCGGTCTTCATTTAAAATTTTGGTATTTTGTTCATTTTATTGCATTAAACTACTATGTATGTAGATTATTGCTGTTTGGTTGTTGTTTTGGTTTGAGTTTTTTTGTTGTTTTTGGTTGTTTTGGTGCTTCCTTAAATTTTTCACTCAAGCAAAGTGCCTCACTTGCCTCAGGATAGCCTCTGCCCAGCCAACACTATTAACTTAAGACTCACAGGAAATCCTAGGAGGTAGCGCTACACTTACTCTCATTTGTAAGTGAATACACAAAAAAGGTTGGCTACTTTGCCTAAGATCATAGAGCTAGGGAGGCCAAGTCAGATTCCAAACCCAGCTATGAGATTCAGAGCCCACACTCTTATTGAAAGACACCAGACTGTCTCAGAGATTTGCATCACTAAGGCCTTCAGCATAAATCTCTATAGCCCTGGATTTTAGAAATACGTGGAGGATAATCCAAATAAACTATTATTAATGACAATTTGGGCAGATTTAGTCATGACCTGTTCGCTGATCAATGTCCCGCTGTGTTTAGGCTAAACCAAACTCCTGGAATATTTCTAATTATTTGTCGCTAATTCTTTAGCCATCCTCACCCTCAGAATGAGCCAAGGCAGAGAGGGTATATCTGGCTCCTCACTCAAAGGACAGGACTATAGATTTGAGTAGCCTGAAGTAACTGGTGCCAATCCAATCTGAGCTGACCCTGATATGTACCCTCAAACACGGTCAGTTTTCCAAGGCTAATTGAGCTACAGTGTGCATTGCAGGACAATGTTCAGAAGCACGTACTCCCAAATAATGTATTCATTTACAGAGTCGATTTTAGAAACAAATTCACTACAGCGACAATGGTCCCACCACATTCAGCCAGTTCTTAGTGGTGGTAGACATTTCAGTTAAAAAGGGTCATAGTGAAACAGGCTGAAAAAGAATCTAGAAATGACATATCATGGCAAGAATGGTGAGGGAACGAGGACTATTTTTCTTGGAGGGAAAAAAAAAAAGACAACTTAAAAGTCGGCGAAGTGGTGCCTAGCAACTATTTTCAATTATCTGAAGAGCTGGTGGATTTAATTTATGTGACACCAAAAGACTGAAGTTGGACAAATGGATGACAGTTTATGGGTAACAGTTTCAAGGAGTTGGCTTTCATCTCAGTATAAGGGGGAAAAAATCTAACAATTAGACCTGTCCAGCAATGAAAGAGCCTGCCTCCAGAGGAGGCAAGTTGGCTGTCAGCTGCCACAGAAGGGATCCGGCACAGAATGGCCACTTGGACAGAGGACTCAAAATCCCTTCCAGCTTTAAGACATAAAGCAATGGAACAAATAATTAAACTTAACACAGTCATTGTTATGCAGAGTGTTTAGTTCCTAAAAACCCTAGAAAACTAAAACAAAACCATGAGCTTAATGGAAAGTAGGTCTTACACTTTCATTTTATTCCAAGCTAGAGTCTTGATTTTTAAAATACTAAGCCACTGAAGAAATGCCAATTAAAAATCAATCTCCCTTCTGGAAAAACTAAATTGTGTCCTGAGATGGTATTTATAGTTTCCATTTAATAATACTGGGAAACTACTCATATATACAATCAATATTTTATAGCTCTCCTGCAAACTACATTGGCTATTCTTACCAAGATCCACTGCATCATATAGAAGAGAACAAAAAAATACAGAAGCAGTTGAGTTAGAATTTAGGAAAACAAAGCAAAGCAAAAGTCAAATCAGATGTTATCAGCAGCCCAGCACATTAAAAGACCTTGGGAAAATATATCCAATCAGGCAAACAGGGACAGGTCAAAAACTGTCCATCTGAATGACGACACAACTTTTAAAAAGCAATTTTGCATTCAGGGAGTCTTCCAAAAGAGATTCACACATACCTTCAATGTAAGCATTTTGTTTGGACAAGAATAGAAACAAGACACATTCAAAGGAAAATAGGAGAACAACACAATAAAGAGTTTTAAAACAGTGAACAAGTGCCTGTAGTCTTTTGCTGAATGGTTGTGTACACACACTCACACACACATACACACACACACTGCCTAAACCCCACTGGATTGTGCCAGTGATTCCATTCAATGCACCATATTCACTAGGGAAGATTTTAAATAAAATCAAAGCCTTATGACTCCAGGGAAGAAGGGAACAAACTACAGAAAGAAGGCTCCTACTAGCCAGGCATTTTACAGAGATGACCCTATCTGACCCTCTCAATAGCCCTGTGAGGTAGGGATTCCTACAAAGAAGGAAATTAAATTAAGTAACTCTAACCCCCCCACCTACCGCCCCCGCCACCACCACAAATTTACAAAGCCCGTAAGAGGTTGAGCCAGAGATACATCTGATTCCAAAGTCCACCTATATTTCCTCTATGCCATATAGCCAACTCCTGTGCCCACTTGCTATGCCCAAACCCACCGGATACTTCCACCTGGAACTTCCTGCAGGTATGCAGATGTGTTAAACTTGTTATCCTGCCCAACCCTGGACTGCCCTCCTTCTGCTAAGTGGGACCACTTCCCCCCACCCCATCACTGAAATTCAGCCCTTCCAAGGGCTGCAGTGGGCTCTGCTCTTCCACCATCCCCACACAATCATACTAAGGCTGCCATCACTACCTCAACTTCTCCCAAATCCCCCGTTAGCCATCACTTTTACCCACTACCCGATCTAAACTGTTCTTGGCACTATCTTAGCTGTGCTCCACTTTCTCTCTACTACAATTCACACTTTGCTATGAAAAACAATCGTGCCACTAAAAGAGTTTAAGGAAGGCACTGACTCCCCACAGCCTTCCTAGTTATAAACTCAATCTGGAATTATAGGTAAGCCTCAAGGGACATTTCCAGCTTCCTTGCCTCCAACTCTAGGTTTCAATCAAAACACCCTTAATTTTAATCACCTACTCCCAGACATGATATGATTCCTCCATCAAAAACACCCTGCTCCCACTTTTCCACCTGCCAGTACCCTACCCATCCTTCAAGGCTCAGTTTTAATGCCATCTCTTCTATAGCTTTCATTGACTCTTTCATACAAAAGTATAACAAACAACTATTAAAAATGAACTCAATAAGAATTTATACAAGTAACTTCTTTCTTCGCTGTTCTTATTATAAAATTTTTCATTCCTTTTTTATAATTCTCAGTATAATCTGCCTTACAAAACAATTGGGCTTATGTTTTACCTTGTCAACTCCTTAAAGGTGGAGACTATTTTTTATTCCCATTAACAGGATGCTATTGGAATACATTGATTTAACAAGTACTTACTGACGTTTAAAGTCTACCAATTTGTCTGTGGATACTGTAACAACCTCTTAACTGTTCTCCCTAGTTTCATTCTAGAATCTTCCAATCCAGTTTCCAAATAGCCTGAGTGATCTACGAAAAATGTAAAACAGACTGTCAGTCCCATATTTAAAAACAATGGCTTCCTCTTGGATTTGGCAATGGTTTATTATCTATGGCACCAAAAGTACAAGCAACAAAAGAAAAAAGGTAGATAAACCAGACTTCATCAAGCAAAATAAAAAGACAACCCACAGAATGGGAGAAAATATATACAAATCATATATCTAATAAGGGACTTGTATCCAGAATGTATAAAGAACTCAACAAGACAAGGACATTTAAAAATAGGCAAAGGATTTGAACAGACATTTCTCCGAAGAAGATACACAAATGGTCAATAACATATGTAAAGACATTAAGCATCATTAGTCCTTAGGGAAACGCAAATCAAAAATCACAATGAGATACCATTGCACAACCACTATGGTGGTTCACGGACAAATAACAAGTATTGAGAAAGGTGTGAAGAGGATTGGAACCTCATTCATTGCTGGTGAGGATGTAAAATGGTACAGCTGCTTTGGAAAACGCTTGACAGTTCCTCAAGGTGTTAAATACAGTATTTCCATATAACTCAGCAATTCCACTCCTAGATATACCCAAGAGAGATGGAAATACATATATCCACACAAAAACTTGTATATTAATGTTCATAGCAAGAAACAACCCAGGTGTCCATCAACTAATGAATGAATGAATAAACAAAATATGGTATATCCATACAATAGAATATTATGTGGCAATAAAAAGGAATTAAGTATAGATACATACTACAACATAGCTGAACCTTGAAAATATGCTAAAAGAAGCCAGATACAAAAAGTCATATATTATGTGAGACCATTTATATTACATATCCAGAATAGGCAAAAACCATATAAACAGGAAGTAGTTTAGTGGTTGCCAAGCGGTGGGAAGGAGCAGGGAAGGGAGAATGATTGCTAATGGGGACAGGGCTTCTTTCTGGGGTAATGAAAACATTCTGAAATTAGATAGTGGAGATGGTCACACAACTCTGTAAAATACACTAAAAACACTGACTTATACACTTTAAAGGGATAAATTTTTTTGTATTCAAGTTATGTCTCAGTAAAGCCATTATACATAAAAAAAAAAACTAACAAAAATAACAACAGCAAAAAAATCCCAATCACCTCCCATCCAGTTTTGCAGAAGCTTAAACCCCTGTTTGTGCCTCAAGGGCAACGTTTCCAGTCTCTTCTTCTACCGTCTCCTTCTTACTAATGGTGCTCTGGAGACACCTGACACTTCTCCTCTCCACTTACGGAAAGCTCACTCCTACATCAGGGTCCTTCCACATGCTGTTCCCTCTGTCCCCAAAATCTTCACTCATTTGGCTCCTACCCTCCATTCAGAGCTCAGCTTCGACATCATCTCCGAGAGGCCTTCTCCAACATCACAATCTAAAATAGGTTTCCCAGTCACTTTCCTTCATTGCACTGTCATATTTCCTTCATAGTACTTATACAAAATAGAAGTTATCAGACCAAAGGTACACCAGGTGATCTTGATGATTTCCCCCTTGTTTATCGCATGTCGTCCCTCCTGCCACAATAGGCTATCAAAACATTTATTGAACTGAACTGCCATGAATTCAGATGGCAAAAGACTATAATTAAAGTTATGTAATAAATCAGCTTCCAGGGAGGTGATAATGAATACCTTCTGTACAGATTAGAAATAAGAGGAATTTCAGAGAGAAAATGACGTGTAGCTGCAACAGCCATGGAAAAGCTTCACGGAAGAAATGAAACTGAAAATAGACTTGGCGAGATGAACAGACGTGTGAAAGGCATTACAGGAAAAAGGTGCATCTGAACAATGCCCTCCCACTCTTTGTCCGTGACCTCAACACGTCACCCACACACATATGGCCCACTGTGACTCATAAGAACATAATGCAGAATCTAGAACTTGAACCCCAGACTGTAAGTGCCTCATAGATACAGACCATGTTTTATTTTTGCATGCCTTCCTATATACCTCCATCTGTCACAAGACTAATGAGATATCAAGTTCAGGTATCATTCCAGAACTCTTACCATTATGATGAGAAGCAATTTCTACCTCCTCACAATTACATGTGATTTCTATTTTAGACCTTTTTTTGGTCCCTTTTGGGAGAGGGAGGAGGAAGTCAGTATTTCCTTTTTTAGATTTTTTGTTTTGTTTTGTTTTAGGGACACAACAACAACAACAAACCACAAACCTTTAGCCTCCCTTTAAGGAACCTGCTGAAGCTCAGTGTACTTGTGGAGAACTAAGCTGCAGTAATTCCCTGCCATCCACTGTCCCAGTGTGGCATTCATAAGACCTGACGTACATTGCATTAGTTACTGGAGTACCTGAACGACACGATGACATCACGGGAAGTTTCACCCTAGCTATGGTGTCCCAAGTTTGAATACTAGCGTCTCTGTTTAACTAGTTATTTCACCTAAAGCAAGTATCTCACCTCTCTGAGACCATTTCTTTATTTGTAAAATGACAGAATAACTGCTCTGTAGATCTGTGTGTGAATTAAAAGATAATATACATACATTAGCCCATGTAAGGCCTAGCACATGCTTGACCCACTGCAAATGTTAGTTATGATGACCAGGTCACAAGAATTACAAAGTGCCAGGGTCACAGGTTGCTGGTCAAGAAGAAATTGCTGAAAATCAGGAAATCACTGATTTCTAGCTTCTTGACAATTTGCAGAGCTGGAGTGACTCTGCATTATTTCAATACTATCGCTCTCTCTGGCTAAGTAATGTAAGCCTGACCTGTTACTTAGTACAAGAACTCTCGGAATTTGGAAGTGAGACTGTTAAAATCTAACATCCGCTCTCTACTTGGACTTTGTGAAGCTGTACAAATGAGACCTTTGTACTACGTCTTAAAGGCCAACCTGAGAACTAAACATCAAGTGATGGGGCAGAAAGGCACAGAGTAATCCAAAGCCTCTACTACCGTATTTCCCCGAAAATAAGACCGGGTCTTATATGAATTTTTGCTCCAAAAGACGCATTAGGGCTTATGTTCAGGGGATGTCATCCTGAAAAATCATGCTAGGGCTTATTTTCCAGTTAGTTCTTATTTTCGGGGAAACACGGTACCTACTCATGCTTTCAAAAAAATCTTGCTTGCTAAAAGATAATACATGGCTGACATATCTAACCCAATGTGAAAGCATACTGTCTAAAACTGCAAGAAAAACTTAATTTCCAAGTCCTTAAACCTTCTCACCACATGGACCAGACAGAGTGCTAAAGAGCAGACTAGCATAATATAATACCCTTCAACAATTTACTTGGCAGATTTTCAAGGAAACAGGCAATTCCATATGTCCTCTATAAGTGGTGGATTTATAGCTCAATAGTCTGGCACCCAATTTACTAATTTCATGATAAGTCGCCATCACTTGAGTTCCAGGAAGTTTGAAGCAGAAGTTTTAAGTTTCATAAACTATGATGGCACAGTATGTGTATGTACCTTAAAGATAAGCACGAGTAATGGAAGATGGAAAAGGTGATACAGAGAAGGCATAATAATCCTTTCCTTTGATGGTATAATTAAGAGACGCATAAGGACTAAAATAATAAACAAGGTGTGATCAAGCCACCAAAGCAACAACCTCTTGTGGACGACAAACAAGCTCCAGAAGAGGAGTTCCAGGTTGACTGGGCAACGACCACCCCATTTCCTACCCGGGTAGCTGGATTCATTTGTCAGAACTCCACTCACGAATCCTCTCCTCTATAAAGCCCTCCCTAATCCCACCTTCCCCTAAATGCTGGGTACACCTTGCGTCCAATGACTCACAGCACCTACACATGCACAACTTGCAGCCTCCATCACTGTACACTTGTCTGCCTGCCTGCCTCTCCCAGTGAACTTGGTAGCCCTGCAGGGAATAGAACTGGTTGCACTTCTTCGTATCCCGCAAGCCCACACTGTCTGGCACTCAAACATCTGTCGAAAGGCATCTACCAGGGCATTCAGTGCAGCATGCTTTGTACACCAAAGGACTGTAAATAATCTAATTTCCCATCCATAGGACATTGGTTAAATAAGCAGCTCACAAAGTGTGGTTAGAAGACTCCTGAGGGTCTATGAGATCTTTTCAGGAATCTAAGAATTCCCCCTTCCTCTAGCTGCGTATCTATGTGGAGCCAGGTATTCTTCCAAAACTTTAACCAAAACAACATAACATACAGACTGAATGAAGAATCAGATATAAGAATCCAGCCTTCTTCTAATAAGTCAAACATTATAGAAACTTGCAAATATACGAAAACAAGATTACTCTTATCATTAGATTGGTTTTGGCAAATAGTTATTTTTCACGGAAATATGTTACATTAACACGTAATGGATTTATTATTGTTATTTTAAATGAATTAATAATTTTTTTTAAATTTCTCAGTTTTAATTTCTAGTACAGTAAATATCTATAAGTATAGCCGGCATAAAAAGACCCTTTGGGGTTCTCAATAATTTTTAAATGTGCTAAAAGATCCTGAGACCAAGACATCTGAGAATGGCTTATGATACAGCTGTAAATAAAAGAGCATATGGCCAGTTTTTAAAAAGATTGAGGTAGATTGTATACTAATAAAAACCAATGTCTAAGTTTTTAGAAAGTGCAAAACAAAGAATATCTGCATGTATTACCTTTTTAAAAAATTTAAAAATGGAATAAAACATTGAAATATGTAGTACAAGGGCATTAAACTCACCTTAAAGAACAGAATGTAATGGCACTGGAAAATGTTCAGTGATACACTGTGAAATAAAGCAAGCGATTTTCAAAATAGCAGTACATAATATATTCCTGAAAAACAGTCTGGAAGGATAAACTGTATATGATGAAAGTATTAACAGCATTTTTCTTTGTAGTTAGTGGGATTAAATGATTGCCTTCTTTCTTGGCTTTCTAAACTTTTGATAACTTACACATGCTATTTCTATAATCAGAAAAACTTTAAATACATATGCACAAATGTATATGTATTTGTCTATACTTCAAATATTTAATAAGCCAAAAAGTACACAAATAAAGTCACGCCTATTAGCTACTTATACCAAGACCTTGATCAGGTATGTGTAAACTAAATTTAAAACTTCCTTCTTCCCCTAAACTTTTAAAAACTATCCTGGTCCTGCCGTTTTATTGCTAGTAACCTAGAAGAATATATTGCTAGAAACCCAAGGATAGTATATTTGCCCAATGATTTACATGCAATGACATTCATTAAGAGTATTATTGAACAGCAAAGAACCCAAATATTCCACACCAGATTGGTTAGACACGTGCTTCCCGGTGCTCCTATGTAGGACTCACTGGGGACTTCTTTCACTCCTTCACCCTTCGAAATCAACTCATTCTGTCCAGTCAGCTCTGCCTTCACGCCTATCCTAAAGCCCTTCATTTCACTCTTCCTTCATTACTACCACCCAGTCCAAGCCATGGTCCACTCTCCTCATCCAGTCTCCCTGGTACCACTTTTAATCACCTGGAGTCACTTCATACAGCATCCCAAAAGTCAACTTTTACAAGGTAAATACACGTCACTGTCTTCTTTAAAACCCATCAGTAGGTTCTTAGGGCCATTAAATAAAATCCAGTCCTTTGCAGGTCCCTCAAAGGCTCATCTCTCTCAACTGACCTTCCATGTCCCTTGTTCACTAGGCTACATACTTTTTGTTCCTCAAACAAGCAGTGCTTGTTCTCACCTTAGGGCCATTGCACTTGCTTCTCCCTGGAACAGGGCTCCTAGACCATTGCATGCTCCTTGTGGCTATTCACCTCCCAGAGAGGCCTGCCCTAATCACACCCTAGGTAGCCACCTCAGCCCTCATCACTAACGCATCACCATTTCATTGCCTTCATAACATCTACCTCTTTCTAATACTACCCTGTTTATTCTGTGAAAGCTTGTCTTCTGTCGTCTCAACCTCATCCCCTCACCTCTCTCTGTGACGTCACACCTCTAAGAACAAAGGGATATTTGGGTAGGTAGTCAAAAAATATCTGCTGAATGAATGGAATATTATGCAGGAATTTAAAATGTTTTTGTAAGTAGCTTTAAAGGAAACAGAAAAATGCTCCCAACACATATATAAAAGTGGAAGGGGGAAGTTATTAATATAACCCCAAGTTAGTTTGCTGGGGTTAGTGGGGCAAAAGAAAAAAACAAATTTGTTAGATTTTTTAAATGTCAAGAGTGCTATTATGGGTAATTTTTTATTGCGTCTTCAATTTCTTCCCCATTTTCACATTTTCCAAATCTTCTACACGGCATGACTTTTATCAGAAAAAGCTACTTTCAAAAAATGACCACACTGAAAGAACGCTCAGATTCAGCAGTGAATGTGGCTGAGGCAGACTTACTGTCATGGGACACCTAATCAAGTCACAAACAGTTCTCTCCAAATACGTGTGAAAACCCTCGGACAAAGCAACCAGGGAAGGAAGGAAGGAAGGAAGGAAGGAGGGAGGGAGGGAGGGAGGGAGGGAGGGAGGGAGGGAAGGAAGGAAGGAAGGAAGGAAGGAAGGAAGGAAGGAAGGAAGGAAGGAAGGAAGGAAGGAAGGAAGGAAGGAAAGGAAGGGAGTGGACCTGTGGAAGAAAGATTCCTTAAAACTGGTCAGACCCCAAGTCTCACCAAAATGGAATATAGCATATTCTAGAAATCCTGTAGTAAGCCAAGACCCTGTATGATCTACACAAAGGTTAACTATTTAAAGTTGTTTTAGATACACTGAACTCTGTCTCTCAAGTCTGTCTAATACAACTTCATCCTCCAATTCTCAGAAGTTTTCATTCTTACAGAAGAAAAGACACATTTATACCTAATGAGTCCCCCCACCAAAAAACAAAACAAAAACCAAGCCCTCTGAACTAGGTCATCTTCTCAAACAGAGGCTCACCCCAGAGTCTAATTTAAAATGCTAGTCCTATCTGCAAACCCCAACAAGAACTGCAGTTAATATTAATTAAGAGCAGAAACAGGTTTGCTCTTGAACATCTCTTCTCTCAGTCAAGTCCAGGAAGCCTCCAAATGGAAATCTGCCAACTTTTGTGCACTTGAGATAGACCCAGTACAGAATAATGTAATTTAAACACACACACACACACACACACACACACACACACACACACTATTTGTTCAACACTTAATACAGGATCCTCACATCTTTCAAAGGAAGGTTGCAATCACCCATGACTCAACAAAAGAAGCTATCACTAAATAAGTTTTAGGGAACATACTACTGCCTCCGTGTGTGCATGCATTCATACATGTTTATGCACAGGCACACACGTACACACGCTAATATTCCTTATGACAGGACCCAGGTCCTGTCAATCTAGAGAATTCTCCCTTCTACGTACTCATGCAATGTGCTCAAGAAAATGCGCACGGAAGATTTGGGGGAGGATCTTCAAATGAGATATTTGATAAATCTCAGCCTGCTCTGCTCCAGGCCAACTAGGCAGAGTCACTGGGTGACAGCTATCGTGAGGCTCTCTGGGATACTGATTATTTTAGGCTGGATAATTTGAAGAAACAGACATGGAAGAAGCTCTGAAAAGCAAGTGGAAGTTACCCTTGTAAAGGGACATTTACATTTGTAAGGGAAATCTCCACTTATAGGGGCGTTTTCCTCACTGTTCCAGGTCTGCCTTCACTACCAATGGAGAGCGCAAGGACTTAAATCTGCAGAGCCATCTTGCCCAGCTTACTGTGCTTTTCCTGGTAACCTCCAAAAACTGACTCTCCACTCCCAACATCTATTCCCATCTTTAGCTGAAAGTGATATTTAAGGTGATGACTTCCACCATTTTGGCCAGCTGCTCAGTTTTCCTGGATCTTCCCCATGTCTACAGAAGGTATACATGTTACTGAACTTTTCATTTGTTTTTCTCCTGCTAAAGTGTCTCATATCAATTTGATTATTAGACCAGCCAGAGAAACCTTGAAGGGTAGAGGAAAATTCTTCCTCCCTGAAAGATGGCAAGCCAGGTAAGAAGTAAACATTTTTGCTCTATCAGCCTCCTTCAACTCTGTCTGGGGGGTTGAGTGGAAGTTAGACATGGTAAGCTAAATTGAGATTGGCAGGAGAAAATATTGGTGAAATTAGTTTCCTGGGCAAATGGGATTCTGGTACAATTTCGTTTGAATACTCTTGTTTTCTATTAATGTTGTTCTTCCCAGAGACTGTAAAGACAGGTCCCTCATGGTTCTAGTTTTCCGCCAGCTCGAGCATGCTCATCTATCTGGTAGGCAGGAATAGGCTGTGGATCTGAGGATAAGGAACAAAAATTTAAAAAATGGGTGAGGTTACCCTACTCTGTTCAAAGCAGGGAAAATACATGGTTCCCTGTGTTTTGGAATGACTGTTCCTAACTCTGGGAGTGAACTCTGGGATCTTGTGAGGGCTGCCTCCTTTGCACTCTCTTGTTGGCGCCTCTTGCATCTTTGCTTAAGCCATAAAACGCGTAATGGTTTGAGTCACTACTGAGATCACTATATCCTACCGTTGGCCAGACAATGAATCATTGAACTGGAAAACCTTCAAAATTGGAAATTTTTTAGAGAGCTCTCATCCTAAACAGGTGTTTCATTGGTACCTATGGAAAGACCAAATTAAAAAGTAGATACAAAGAAACATAATGGCTAGCCTCCTTGATTTGAGTGTTCATTCTAGTAGTCCTTTCTATAAGTGGATCAATGTCTGTGGCAACAGGACCAGAAAACATTCAAAGCCCACCAAACCTTCCCTTTTCATCTCCAAAGGCTTATAAATATCAGCCTAAGGAAACCAAAGTCCTTCTAGGAGGAGCTTCCATTTCTTTCCCTGCATATTTGAGATGAAAATACCTGGTCTTCTCCATGAAGTCCTTTAGGCCATCTTTTTATAATGCGCATTTCAGGAAGATAATTCTTATCTAAAGAAAAAAAAGGGGATGGGAGCAAGATCATTTGAATAGATCCCACTTCTTTTATGGAAACCATGAGGTCTCTGCATCAGTTTGTGTGTCGTGTGTGTGGATATACTCGTGTACCTGTTGTAGATGTGTGGTATTTCCTACCTCCAGATGGTACTGCTAATTTGTAAAACAGCTCTATTTAGTTGGCTTAAAAACAAACAAGTGCTTATATAAATATTAGGTATTCTAAAATTCCCAATATAGAAACTAACCCACATGCTTTTTAGATTCATATGATTCAGGGAAAATATTCAGAATTAAAGCTAATTTAAGTTTGTTGTCTTCATTAAAACAGATGTACTTAGAATTATCAGCAACATAATACTTTTATTCTACCTAGGCTTATGAATTTGTCAGCAAAAATAATAACTTAGAATGCTGGCTGACTTGATCTAACATTTCATGAAATTTTTGTGGGTAACCTAATTACTGAGAACAAGTAAAATAAATAGATGAAGGTGGGATAAAATTTGTAGATGAACTTTTCAACAATATTTATGTTTTATGATATGCCTACTTAATTTTCCCCAAATCTTTTGGTAACTTGAAACCTCAAGTTTTACCAAATTGAATTAAATGGTGAAAATTATTGACTATCTAGATCATTTCCAAATAAGAAAATATTGAAATATTAATTGTTAAATAGTCTATCTACTTTTGGCTCTTATTACAGAGAAACTAAAAGATAATTTTGGGTTTGCTACTAAATGTCTTGTGTCACACTGAAAGAGTATACTATTAAAAATGGCAGGCTGGCCCGGTGGCTCAGGCAGTTGGAGCTCTGTGCCCCTAACTCTGAAGGCTGCCAGTTCAATTCCCACATGGGCCAGTGGGCTCTCAACCTCAAGTTTGCCAGTTCGACTCCTGCAAGGGATGGTGGGCTGCGCCCCCTGCAACTAGCAACGGCAACTGGACCTGGAGCTGAGCTGTGCCCTCCACAACTAAGACTAAAAGGACAACTTGAAGCTGAACGGCACCATCTACAACTAAAACTGAAAGGGCAACTTGACTTGAAAAGTCCCAGAAGTACATACTGTTCACTAATAAAGTCCTGTTCCCCTACCCTAATAAAATCTTTAAAAAAAAAAAAAAAAAAAAAAGGGCACATTTCTTGAAACTATGAAATATATTTGCCAGTAAAAGAGTCTATGTTTCCAGAGGCTATGAAAGCATTCATAAATTTGCCAATCTAAAGAAAGCTAATTGCTTAGTTTTCATTCGAAATTAAGATTTTTAAGGGTTTAAAATTCCAATAAATATAACTGAAACTACCAGAAATAATAAGAGAAACAACTTTGAATGTAAGAAAAGCAGAATATCTGTTTCTAAAAAAAGGAAATGAGGTACAGAGATACAATTTTGGTAAGAGAGAGTAATTTTCTCTAAGCTAGAACTTGTGGTTATGAACGGCAAAACTAAGTGTAAAAAAAAAAAAGTTGAAAAGAAAGAAAATTTTATCTTGTGTAATTAAACTGACTATAGTTGAACTGCTGTTATAATGGTTTTAAAAATTGAGCTTTACTATCAATGGCATACTTATGTAAAGCTAAAACTTAATTTTCTTTCATCTGCTAAAAGAACAGTTTGCTTGGATGGTCAGTCTCCTCCTTACAAGAGATTGTAAAAGGTTTTTCTTTTCAAGTAATCTGTTGCGAAAGAAAATATTGTTTTATCAAATTAATTTTCTGTGTTTTATGTTGTCTGAATCACATTCTTGAATACTTAAGAAAACAATCTTCTCAATTGCAAGAGCTAGGTTTTGCTGACAATTATGTAACCCTCTAAATTTGTCTTTGAAATGTTATTGTTACTTTAGTTAAATGAATAATTATTGTTTCGTTATGACCTATATGATCCTATTTAGTCAAGTGTTTTAAAACCTTTTGATGTTTTTTGACAAACTTCCCAAAATTCAAATTTTAAATACTCTTTTTCCTAACCTAAAAACAACTTTGAGATTTTTCCACAAGGGCCCTTGAAACATTTCAAAGGATATCTCTCTCCTTATAAAAGGGAAATATTAAACTAATTAGGCTGATTCGATGTGTTGAATTACATGGGAACCATTGTGAAATAAATGATGATAAACTTCTAGGGAATACTGTATGGGTATAAAATGTCTGTAAATGAAATGAATAGTCGGGGCTGTGGGAAACCCAAGATGGCCACTTGGTTGTCCAGGCTCCTGGACAAACCCCATTTTTAAGTTTTTGCATTCCTTCATGCATCGCAGTACAATTAAGTTGGACTTCATTCAACTGGCACTTAGTACGGGTTACCCATACGTTCTTGCTGTTGTATTTTTTCCAAATGGGTTGAAGCGTCCTCCTGCTGCCAGGCTGATGCCCTCACAGTGGCAAAGAAACTGTTAGAAAATGTGTTTTCCACTTGGGGTACGCCTTCCAGTCTAGGGAACAACTCAGTTCACTGGGCAAATCCTATGAGCTTTGATGAGGCCTTGCAAACTTGGAATTATCATTCTCACCCTTAGTCATCAGGCATGGTAGAAAGAACTGATGGAAAAACTGGATTCAAGCAGAACAAGTCTTAATTACATGGGAACTGATAAGGAAGATTACAATTTCCATGACTTGTTGTTTGAAATATTTGTGACTTTTACAATCTTTTTTTGTTTTTGTTTTTAATTTTATTGGGGAATATTGGGGAACAGTGTGCTTCTCCAAGGCCCATCAGCTCCAAGTTGCTGTCCTTCAGTTTAGTTGTGGAGGACGCAGCTCAGCTCCAAGTTTGGTCACGGTTTTCAGTCTCAGTTGCAGGGGGCACAGCCCACCATCCGATGAGGGAATTGAACCGGCAACCTTGTCGTTAAGAGCTTGCGCTCTAACCGACTGAGCCATCCGGTGGCCCAAGATCTTTTGTTTTCTAGATATAAGAAAACTTGTTTCTCTTAAATTACCCATGACTTAGAGAAATTTGGTTAATTATACCATTGTAAGTCAAACTGAAAAATTTCTTTTTCTCTGTGGGGACAGAGTCCCAGAGAGCAGTTTCCAGGCTCTCGGCCTCACGTGGAAAGGTGCTGGCTCGGTTGTTAGATGACCATCAGCTGTAATCAGATGGCCATGCGCTGTGGCTGGATGGCCATCAGCTGTTACCGGTTAGCCATTAGCCACTAATATAACTGCTGTGGCTATGCTAGGGGGTTGGTTGGGTGGCAGAGAAGCAGACGCAGATTGTGGGTCGTGTGGCTCCTGCTTTCTGTATCTCCAATGCAGACACCAGTGAGAATATAGTGGTATGAACCCCCATCATGGCTCCGTTGGTGTTCCTTTTTGGCCTTACCATATCCTGCGTTCTGGTGCGGGGAGCGGGAGCTGAGTCCCTGCATGACATTCTCCCTATCTGATCCCTCCAGAATTTGGAAACTCTTAGTATTATTATTTTCATGGTAATATACTTGTTTGTATAAGTTCAATAAGAATCTAGTCTCCTTGTAACAGGACACAACTAGAAACATTGGTTATATTACCGAGGCTTTGAGTGTAATGTCAACTTTAGAGAGACATGCCTGGACTCAGATATGACTAGGCAGCTTTATGGAACTGAGATGGACTTTGGGAGCCCATAAAAAGCCTCAGGAAAATACGGACCTGATATGTTGCTTACAAGGCTTCCCAGGAGCCCCCTAGGTGAGTAAAGGTCACTTCCTGGCAGGCGCCAGATTCTCAAAATTATCTGGGGAACCGCAATAAAAGAGAAATCCTCCCAAATCTATAGATACTCTAGGTGAAGTCTAATGGCAGGTCCGAGGCTTGGCTCTTCTGGTCTCGAGAGGCTTAAAAGGTCAATCTGGAGATTCCTCGTGAAAAATTCTAGCAAAGCAGATTTAAAAGAGCCTATACGGTTATTTCCTGTTCTTTTCGTTTTACACAAATAATTAGGGCAAATGTATTGAAACTGTTAGGTAGAAGTTAGAAAATATAGGAGGAGGAGTGGGTGGGGGTCCATAGTGCCTATAGAAAAAGCTATAACTAGCTTTGATTAACCACCTCCAGTCACGTACCTGTATTTACAACAACAGATGACAAGAGGTGGTCTGGAGAAAGATAAGGATCTGAGGCAACAGACCTCCACCCATCTTAGGAGGTCACGCCCTCCCATGGAAGAGCATGTACCACCTTTTCCCACCAAATCAAAATGTAACTCCCTCAGCCACCCAACAAATTATAAATCCTCAGGACAAGGGCGCGGGCTCCCTCGTGCTCTCTCTCTCTCTCTCTCCCCACCATGTGCGAAGAGGCACATTCTCTTCCCTGAGAATGTATCACTAATAAACCCTGCTTGCATATTAAGCAGCTTGATGACCTTTAATTCCTCACTGCATCTGCAAGAAGAACCAAGATCACATAACAAAAATAGACTTATTTTGCAAATAAATTAGCCTTAATTTGGCTACCTTTGATAAAAATGAGGTTGATTTTGGAGGGAAACATTATGTTTCAGTAATACACCTTTGTGGATATTAGATGCTAGCACTATTCATTGTCTTTTTAGGTTCTGCTCTTATCTGGTACTTGGACCAGATCCCAAATTCTTTTAATTTCCTCAACTATTTGGCTGATCTCTCCAAACTAACATTTCCAATTTTCTCCCATCCTTTGACTTGGAACCACTGAGAACTAAACAGCTCTTTCTCCTGAAGCCCTACAAACTGCTACTAGATGATTTGATACAGACTTAAGAGAAAGGGACACAATGGCTCATGTTTAGACACTCTCCATGACTGATTTACGCCTCTAAAAAAGTTTGCCTGAACACCTGATGACATCATCAGAGACATTTCAAACTCTGTAAGAAGCTGAGCTTGATATCCAGAAATCTTCTTGACTAATTGTCTCCTTGGCTCAGAAACTGACTGATAATTTGCTCCAATCATTAACCTTTGCTTTTCTTTTGTTTCCTTGGAGGTGCCTCTTAATTACCTGATTGTTTGCACAATATAGGCCTAACCTTAACAGCCCACCTGCAAGACCACCTCCTGAGATAAGATACAGCTGTTTAACTGAACTGACTTTCTCAAGACTGAGGCTAGTTTAATAAGATATAATACAATCTATCATTACTTCTGGAATGTGAAACTCTTAGTTGAAGTTTCAAAGGCAAGACTGAAGGGAGCAGAGATTGCCACCCCAAACAAGCCTCTTAGGGATACTGATTATTTTAGTTGGTTAACTTGAAGTAACAGCAGACCTGGAAGAAACTCTGAAAACCAAGTAGAAGTTACCCTTTGTAAAAGGATATTTACATTTGTAAGGAAAATCTCCATTTGTAGGGGGGTTTTCCTCAAGATACCAGGCCTGCCTTCACTATCAATGGAGAAGGTATGGACTTAAATCTGCATAACAAATTTATCCTTGTTTATTGTGCTTTTCCTGGTAACCTCCCATGACTGACTCTCCATCCTCAACACCTTCATTTGTCTTTAGCTGAAGATGGTATTTAAGGAGTTGACTTCTGCCATTTTGGCCAGTTACTCAGCTTTCCTGAGTCTCTCCCATGTATACAGGAGGCATACATACATGTTACTAAACTTTTCATTTGTTTTTCTCCTTGTAATCTGTCTTATGTCAATTTGATTATTAGATTAGACAAGCCATAAATACCTTAAAGGTGTTAAAGAGAAAACCACAAGCCCAAAATGGCATCACTAGTGCAAAAAGCCCACGATACCAAACCTAGATTGAATACCAGATCTAACTGCAGTTTCAGCCTCTCCTAGAAACATAATCTTAATCAAATAGTCTGGATTTTTCTGGTCAACACCAATGAGGTAATCTCTCAGGTGGGCCCTCGCTATCCTCCATAGAAAGAAGAGGCAATCTTAGTTACAAAAACAGTCATAGGGATAAGGTACACCATAGGGAATATAGTCAATAATATTGTAATAACTATGTATGGTGTCAGATGGGTACCAGACTTATCAAGTGATCAGTTTGTAGGTATATAAATATTTAATCACTATTTTGTACATCTGAAACTAATATAATATTGTTAGGTCAAATATAATTGAAAAATAAATTTTCAAAAACCATTATCTTTGTAATAAACACCAATATAGTAATAAAGAGAGGCAATCTGCAAGATAAAAACCCTTTCAATTCTCCTCCCCACCACCAAAGATATCCAGGCCCCAAATAATCTTTTTATTGTTGTTAATAGCTCCCTTCCCCACCCTTCTTCCTGTAAAAATCTTCCGTTTTGTACAGCTCCTCAGAGCACCCTTCTTTCTAATTGCTAGAAGGGATGCTGTCCAATTCATGAATCGCTTAATAAAGCCAATTAGATATTCAAATTTACTTGGTTGAATTTTGTTTAACCAAAGATAAAGGAAAATGTTCTCTTCCCAAAAATAGTACATACAAACTTTTACCATAAATCACAGCTAATTAAACAGAATGGATTTGGTCACTGGAGGCTGGCTGACTTCTGGGGAAGATGTAGATATTATAGAATTCCTGACCCATGCCTTCAACACAAGACTAGTTGAACTCCTTTTATGCATTGGTTACTTTGCCAGCTCCCTGTCCTTTAAATCTCAGTGGAAACTGGAATATGGTGAAAGCAGAAGGGACAGGGTCATAGGGTCATCTTAAATATTGCTATAGCCCCCAGCACCTAGAACACTGTCTGACACATAGCAGATACTCAGTAACTGCCTATTGGATGACTCAGACAGACATCTGCTGCACTACCTTAAAACTGTCTGTGACAGCAGCAACAGAATTAACCAGCTATATGCCAAGGAAAGAGATGAATTCTGCTGGGGCAGGTGAGGGAAGACTTCCCAGAAGCAATGCGTATCCCATGCCGGGAGAAGCAGCTTTTCACCAGGCAGTGGCTGCAGGAAAGCCATGTGAACAGAAGTATGCCCTAATGGAGGCTGGAGCAGATGGCCTGAGCTACTTTCCAATTCAAATTCCTACCAAGGTTTTATTTCCTGGGGTTTTGTTGTGCTTCATCATCTCCTTCAAACCTTCAACATTTATAAAGGGGTACATACACAGGGGTGGCTGTGCTTCTCCACCAGGAAATTAGCTAAAAGCAAAACAGCAGGTAACAGAAAAATAAATACTGTGGAATGTTTTCTTATTTACAAGGTGGTGAGCCTATAAGACTCTTAGACTTTCTGAGAGAAAAATAATCCTAGAACACCCTCCAAATCCACTACAAACAAGCCACTTTAAAAACAAATTACTGTCCTTTATTTTTCTTCTTTTTTCCCTGATAAACAGTTTGTAAGTGGGTCCATGCAAAAACTACGTGATTCCCTACAGAAAAAAAAAAAAAAAGGATAATCTAAACATTTCATTTCATAGTCACTTCTTACTCCAGGGAGAAACACTGAGGAGCTAGTGGGGGGCGGCATTTGAAAGAGAATGGAAACTAAAATTCTGAACAAAGGAAAGTTAAAATGAAAAAAAAAATTGAGAATAAGGGAAAAGAGCAAGTGGAAGATTTTCGAAGAACGAAAGAAAAGCAGAAACACGCCAATTCCCATCACATTCTCTTTAAAAATGGAAAGGGCCACTAACCCAGTCCCCGAAAGGACGGTGTGAAGCCCTTCGTGCCACAAGGAAACAAATCACCAAGTCAGGTACAGAGAATGCTAAGAAATGGGTTCAACCCCTCTCGAGCGTTTCCTCCCCTCACTGTCTCCCTACCATGGACAAGCCCTACCTCATGGCAACACTCTCAGGTGGAGAGCCAGCCTTCCCTCTCACGCTGCTCTCCCAGCAAACTGCAAACCAAACACTGAAAGAATAAGATACATTTGAATTCGGTATTAAAATTAACATAGACCTAATTGAGTCCTCAATACATGCCAGAGAAAAGTCAAGCTATGACCTGGTCCAAAGAACTCTTCCTTAAGAGATAGGCGTGGCGAGGAGAGCAGTCTTGAAAATCAAAGTTAAAACTTGCGTTTACACCGTGCTTAAGAGATCAGGAATAAAAGCCTGCCTTTGAGATCCTGAATTCCTAGCTTTGGAGCCTTCCGTTTTCCAGCACAGTCCTCCTCCCACCTCTTCAAATGAATCTGCGCTTTTGTCATGAAGATCCCTGGATAAGGAGCCCACAAGGGCCAATGCTCACCTTGGATACTGAGAACAGCAGACAGCGTGCAGCACCCCGTTTGCAAGAAGTTTTCATAACAAGAAGCTGCTAATTATGAGCCTCTGCATCACGAGGGGTTTGTCCCTCGAAGCCACACAACAGCCACTTCTTGCTTTTTAATGCCAGTTCTGGAGGAACTGGTGGGAACGTGAGGTGGAAGGAGAGGGAGCAGGGCCATCCTGAAAAGACTCAGAGATCAGGCTACCTATACCCCCAAATTCCCCACGCAAGCCCAACGAGGCATAATCAAGAAGCCATTTCCAGGGAAGCTGGATTCCAAACGTAATTTATCAGCTCATGTCTCCTCTGAGTCCCTAACAGCCAGGCCTCGGCTTGGGGAGGAGGGGAAGTTCGTAGTGAGAGTTTACCTTAGAAGGAGGCAGCGAACAGACAGGCCTTTCAGAGCCACCCAGGGCTCTGCCCCGAGGCCTGCGGCGGCGCGGAGGGGCTGGAACAGCGCGCGATGCGAGCCCCGCGGCGCCACAGGTGCCCCCGCGCGCGGCCGGGCCGGACTCCCACAGGTGGGCGGCGCGCGGGGGGGAGGCGGGGGCGCTGGGGTTGGCCGGAGGCGCGGGGGGGGGGGGCTTTGCCTTAAGGAAGCAGGGCGAGAGGGGAGCTCGGCGTTGTCAGCTGCCTAGTTCTCACTCCGCTGGGTGCTTACGGCTTCTCCCCACGCAGGACGAGCCCGGGCGCGGAGAGGAGCCGCGGGCACCTCCTGCCCTCCTCCCAGGGGGCCTCGGCCTCCTCCCCGGGCGCGGTTAAGCCGCACGGCTGCGGGTCACCGACTGCCTGAGCCCCGGCACGTAGGAGCCTGCACAACCACACGCGGGCGGGGGAAGGGCGCCCGGGGGCCGAAGAGACCCGGCCCCTCTCCGTTCGTTCGGCTCCCCGGCCTAACCGGATCCCGCGTGGATTCACCCCCGCCCCTCGCCCCCACAGCCCCCTCACCCGTGTTGGCTTTGATGTTCTCCCGCAAGAAGTGGCCGCTGGAGAGATGCTGGAGGCCAAAGTTCTGGGCGATCCTCTGGCACACGGTGCCCTTGCCCGAGCCGGGCGGCCCAAGGATGACCGCCCGCAGGAGTTTGGAAGCCATTGCCTTCGCGAGGAGTGGGGCGGCCACACGGGCAACCTGGACGACGGCCTGGGAGAAGCCCCGGGAACTTTGTTTCCTCCGCCCGTGCTTCTGACCCCCTCCGCTCGCGCGGGCACTCGCCGGCCGCCCCTGCAGGGGAAGGAGAGACTTTTGAGACAGCCCCTCCCCTCGGCCCCGCAGCTGGGCGGCCAGAAGGCGGAGTGAGGCGCCACGCTACACCTCCCCGCCTTCCTCGCCCCCACGCCGCTAGCCTGGAGAAGTTCCACGCCCCCGCCCCTGGCGTGGTCAGCCTTCGCGGCTCAGTGGTCGCCCGGCCGGTCCCATCTCGATCTTGCTCCCCGTGCTGCATCTGAGGAGGGGACCGGGCGGCCCGACATTCCCACGCCAGTCCCCACCAAGAGGAGACGCTGGATCCGCGGTGACTCCAAGCGCAACCCCCCATCGCCCCACGCACCGGGCGGCCTGGGGCCAGAGCCCCTACTCGGGTTCTCACACGTAGACGACGTTTAGTCGGCGCCTCGGCCCCTCCCCGGCGGCTGTCACATCCCCGGGAGTCGCAGCGGCAGCCGCCGCCCGCCGCCCGCGCGGCAACCCAGCTCCCACCTCCGCGGAGGACTGACGGAGGCGCTCCCCCGCCGCGAGGAGCCGGAGTCCGGCGCTTCTCCACCCAAGCAGTCACAGGAACACACACCTCGGCCGGGACGCGGCTCCCCGGCAGGATTCCAGCCCCGATCCCGCTGGGCGGCGCCGGCTCCGCCCGCCCCCACACCCGCCGGCCCGCACGCGGGACCAGTGCCTTACGTAAGCCCGGGAGAGCGGCTCCGCGCGCGGGGCCGGTGGGCGCCCTCGCCCCGCCCGCCCCCCTGCTCCCACCCCGCCTTCCCTAGCCCACGTGCTCCCCAAGACCCTGCGGGGGCGAAGGAAGGTGAAGAAGACACAAGGGTCAGAAACCCCTTTTTTGTGGTCGATGTACTTACCGTAAGGGGAAGGAATAATACAACATGTTGACTGCCTACTGTGCGTCAGGTTCTGGACCTGGTGATTTCCTTAAGCAACGCGCGTTCCTCTTAGGTCTTTTCACAGATGAAGACAGGAGGCTTGGAATATGGCCCTTCATTCACGGAACAAACATTTATTGAGCGCCTACCATGTGCCAGACACTGTTTTAGGCTCTTCTGTATAGCTGTGAACCAGAGATGGAATCCTGCCCTCGTGGAAGTCACACTCCAGAGGGAGTTCTGAACGCTCACCCGCCTGACTCCAAAGCCCAGGTTCCTTGGGGAAGAAGGACAGAGCGGAGGATTGATCACTCACCTGCTCTCAGGATCTTGCATCCAACCGACCCCAGGACTTCATGGTCCAGCTGTTGGCACTACACTTGAAACTCACCAAGTCCAATTGGTGTTTACCTCCTTCCTTCCCTCCCATACATACCCCAATTCGTGGGATCTTGAATCTGTTTCCACCCCACACACAGCTTGCGTTTCCCACTAAGACTAGTGCGGTAACCATCCGCCCGTAAGTCTGGCTTTTGCGTCCGTCCTCCATGCAGCTGCCAGAGATATTGCTAAAATGTAAATCAATTTCCATTATTTTCCCACCTCAGATATTATTGTCCCTTCTGAATACAGTAAAAAATCTTCAGCAGGGGCACACAGCCTTCCACATAACTGTCCACCCGCTCCCCTGCCTTGGGAAATCCATTGCAGGGTTCTGACAGCCACCACCCATGGCTCACAGATGAGGAGGGACAGTGTGGAGAAGAGCCTCCTCTAAATTCCTGGCACACAGCCCTTGTCCTCCGCTTCCATCTCCACACACACAGTCAGCACCTAGGCTCTGGCTACCTGGGAGCACACCTGGGCCACCAATGCCTGGGCAACATTTGTTCTACGGGCTCATCCCCTGTCTGAAATATGAGTGTGCTGTAGACCTCAGGAGATTGTTAGTTACACTGAGCCCCTTCAAGCCTTCACCCAGGAACAAAGAGAAGAGGTTGAGGGGGTCCGGGCTGAGATCTCTCCCTCTTCTTCCTGCCACATGCCCTATAATATATAGCAGTTACTTTGTGCTGGTTCTCCAACCTGAGCATGCCTCAGAATCATCGCTCCCAGGGCTTGTTAGAACAAACACCATCCCCACAGTTTCTGATTCTGTCTGACATGGGCATTTCTAACAATTTACCAGGTAATGCTGAGGCTGCTGATCTGGAGACCCCTCTTTGAAAATTGCTGCTCCTGTAAAATGAGCATTGAGACACAGGAGATGTGTGGTCTCTCAATTCCTCTGCCTGCTGTGGGACCTTAGACCCCTAACCTCTTCTCTTTCTAAAATAAGGAGATTGAATTTAGTACATCCCACAGTTCCCTTTGTATCTACCAAGAAGAGATTCTGTAAGTTCCCACAGGAAATACAGCTTCCAGCCTCCAAAAAATTACATGAACTTTATCCAACCTTGCCCTATCACCCGGTCTGTTTGCCTACTTTTGAAAAGTCTTTACCTTATAGTATCAGGGAGCAGTGTTGGCCACTCACATGGTCCTAGGACTTTGTGCTTTCGGAGTGTAGGAACTTTTATTATGAAACAGAAAGAGGAGTTGTGCCATAGGCAAACGTATTAGAAACCCAGCGGAGAATGGAACCCAGCGTTTCCCAAAAGAGGGACCTTCCCAGTGCATAGCCACATCCAGGTCCCACAGTTCAGCTGCTGGTTGGAAGCTGTAGAAGTGGAAGAAATGGGTTTTGGAGTCAAACACCCCTGGGATTAAACTGCAACAGTACCATTCGCTAAGTTTACACACCTCTTGACCTCTGTGAGCCTTAGTTTGCTTATCTGTAAAAGGGAGATAATACTTATCTCATAGACTTGTGGTGTGAGGCTGAAATGAGATAAGACATATAAAGAATTTACCAAGGTGCTGGGCATATATGTATTTCATCATGAACGTCATCACCATTATTAACCATGGGACAATTATTTAGCCTCTCTGATCTCAGTTCCCAAATAGTGAGGAATAAATGAGCTAATGTGACAATGAACCTAGCAGGCTCCCTGGCTCTTGGAAGATACTCTGTAAATGGTAGCTATTCTTATGACATACATTCATGTAATCAATCTCTTCCTGTTTCCTTTACCCCATTCTTAATATTTATCACAGTCTACAAAAGAATAGACATCTATGTGCTTGTCTCCCCTATAGACAAACTAAGCTCTGAGGGCAGAGGCCAAATCTTATTCATCTTTCTATCCTCAAAAATACACAGCACTTTTCCTGTAATAAGTATTCTGTTAAGCTTGCAGAGAAGGTAATGTTCTCATTCCTATCTTACAGATGAGAAAACTAAGGTTCTGAAAGGTTAGGTGGACTGCCCAAGGTCACAGAGTTAGCAAGTGGTACAGCATGGACTCAAACCCAGATTTTTTCCTTCTGAACACCGTGCTCTTGTTGTTTAAACTTCAGTCATTTCCCTACTACTTTCACAATTTTGCCATAACCTTGTCTCACCTGCATTCTTAACTGCTTATCATGTTTCTTTATATTGATTCAATTTGTTTAAATAATTCATTTGAAAAAGAAACTATGTATAACTCACTAACCACAAATAACAGGGTACACTAAAATGAATGTGAAAAAAAATAAAATAAGGTTACCATATTCCACCCGGAATCTACTGACTTTCTACCCATTGAGTTTCTGAGTTTAAAATGTGTTTAAAACAAAAGTTAAGGGGATAGTAAACTGGAGGGGGGTGATTATCACTTTGTGAGAGATGTAAACGTCTAACTGTTACGATGCTTTGTACACATGAAACTCATTTAAAAAATGTAAAAAAACCCACAAAAGTTAGGGGGGTTATTTATCGATGTTAGAGTGGTATTTAAGACATACAGCATCTAACTGAGACTTTCTGTTCATCTGTAATGGCATAGCTCAAAATAAATTAGAGAGGGTATAGTTTTTTAATATTTAGTTTAATATTATCTAAAGCCAGATCCATGTACCTCCTAAAATCATCTCTAGCACCCCATCAAATTATCTCTTGCATCATCAGTGAGGCATGTCACATACTCTAATGTATTTCAAAGTGTACCTTTGAAATGTAATTTAACTCACAGCATTTTTTTAAATGATGTGATCACCCCAGGTCACAGATATGACACTGACCACACTTCAAAAGTGAAACCCCCATTCTTCTAACTATCACCTCTTGGTCACTGTCTTTCTATGTAATTTTAGGCTTCCTTCTGTAGCATTTGATGGAAAAGGTAGCGTCTTTGAACATAGTGGCTTTATCTTTTTTTATCGTGGCCTCTACTCAGCTAGGTACAGCCAGATATGGAGAGCAAACATTATTGAATGACTGACTCAGTGCTGAACAAACAAGTAGAAAAGTTATTTCTCTCTTTGCCCTCTCCGAAGCTCTGGATAGACAGAAGAAAGCCTAGGGGCTTGGACATGCCAAGATTCAGAAAAGAAAGCTGGAAAATAATGGGAAGAAGAAACAAGGGATCTGTTCCAGTGTGCCGAGCTCCTTTCTCCCTGTAGGCACTCACTAAATACTCAAGAAACCAAAAGATTTCATTGAAAGAAGAAATGGTAGGGGCAACTGGTTGGCTCAGTTGGTTAGAGCGCAGTGCTCTTAAAAATAAGGTTGCCAGTTCGATCCCCACGTGGGCCACTGTGAGCTGCGCCCTCCACAATTAGATTGAAACAACTACTTGACTTGGAGGTGAGGGTTCCTGGAAAAACACACTTAAACAAATTTAAAAAAAAAGAACAAATGGTAAAGGACTAACATGGCATTATTTGTGACAATAGTGTGTTTTTATAAGTGAAAGAATTGTCTTATCCCCAAATTTTACTAGCCCACCTGATTATTAAACTATAACATCTTAACAGTTATTGAAAAGAGGCAACAGCATTTATTTTATAAGCCTCCTCTCTCAGACAAAAAGAAAAAAAAAGTTCCCCAAGCAGTTAAAAAGAGAACTGGGAGGAAAGGAATCAACGTTCTTTGTATTTACCTGGTATAACCCATTATTTTCCAGGAGCAACAGACTATTTACAAATCACTGCTGGAAAAATAGTTCAAGATAGAGGTGCTCTCTCAGGAGATGAAGACACTGAACTCCCAACCTTGATCTTTTCACCAGGAAACACTAGACAGCAAAGTAACAATTTGTTATGCTTTCCCCTCCAAATGTAATGGTAGAATGATGATATCTTGCTTGGAACTTTGCTCTGATTTGTGCATCTCTTAGTGGGGATGGACAAAACTGTACACCCTTCACCTCCCCTTCCTAACCACAATCAACCAATCAATACAGAATTCCTTCTAGAAGTTGCCTTGAGTTAATAGGCCTGTCTGGAGATCAGGTGCCTTTGGGTGTGTCTTTCCCAGTGCAAAGTTAACGGCCAGGAAAAGTGCAGCTTTCTTCCTGCTCCAACTGGATGAAGGGACTAAAACTAAACTGAATTTCTTCTGCTCAAGACTAGCTCATCAAGGCTGGGTGGGTAAAGGAAGTTCGGTGGGTAAAGGGGAAGTCTTGTGGAAGTCTTCTAAGTTTGGTCTTCTGATAAAGGCAGCAAAGATTATTAGCAATAATCGTGCCTCAGATAAACCTCATTGGCTACGATACTGCCACTGCGCAAAGCCAGCAGCAAAGATTATAATTAACATTTATCGAGTGTCTGCTGTGTGCAGGCCAGTTCTCTCTCTCTCTCTCTCTCTCTCTCTCTCTCTCTCTCTCTCTCTCCTTCTTTCTCTCTCTCTCCCTCTCTCTTTCTCTCCATATATATATACATATATACACACATATACACATATATATGAATACATATAATTTATTATTGTAATGTTAGATTAGATTGTTATATGTAATATTAGTTCTTACTTTATAGACCTTAAAACTGAAGCAAGACATCTTGTAACTTGCCTGAGGTCCCATAGACATAAGTAGAAGATTAAGGACATAAATGAAGCATCCTGATTCTGGAGCCCATTTTCTCCCCACCCCCCTTCTTCCACCTTCCCCACCCACTCAGGTTCAAGCCATTGTTTCTCAGTCTAGTTGTGTAGGACACAGCTCCCTGGCCCATGTTGGCATTATGAGCCTTGCACTACTCCCCCCCACCTCCGGCTGAGGCAATTGGTTGCTGGCCACTGACCCCTCCTGGCAGCATACGGTAGGCAGCTCCAGTAGGCAGCTCAAGCCAAACTCCGGCTGCTCACGGCAGCCCAGCTCCTGGGAGAGCCCTTGTTCACAATCGTAGCTGTAAAAGGCGCAGCTCACTGGCCCATGTGAGAATCGAACCGGTGACCTTGGCATTAAGAGCATGGCGCTCCAACCACCTGAGCCACCGGGCTGGCCCAGAGCCCATTTTCTTTAATCCCTGTGCTATGCTGATTCAGAGACCTCTGTAGTAACACTGTTGTTATCTTTTTTATTTTACAGATGAAGAAACTAAGATACTAAGAGGTTGGGTAATTTATCACCCAGTGTCATTGAGGCAGTAAGTAGCAGAGCTGGGATTTAATCCCAGGCATCAGGGTCAAAGCACATAACACTAAACTCTCCCCAGTCTCCCCAGTACTTGAGCAAAGAAGGTTTTAAGCCTGTCAGGAAGGTTCTGCATCAGATTTCTGGTGTACAGAGAAATACTAACAGACAGGAAAAAGTTACTCATGTCCAGACTGGCTTGGCTACCTCAACAGCCAGGTGAGACAACCAGGGCCCTATGAGAGGTTCTTTCAGGCATCTCCACGGGTTTTAACTTCCGTCTTCCCTCCTGAACCTGCCAGGTCATCTGTCAGCCAGGTCATCCTGCTGCCAAATTATTGCTGTGTCCCAGGTGTTGGTCTTGCTACCAGACCCCTTTGATGTGAGGCTCGGCTCATTGTCGATCTGGCTTTCAAATGGCGTTCCCACTTTGTTCTTCACCCTGTGACCACAGGCCAGCCTACCATCGCCTGGGTCAAGATCCAGCTATCCTCCCCCCCTCCACCACCACCTCTCTATCACACCAGTACCAAACTTGGCTCCAGATCCCCAGCCCAGGTCATAGATCCTATTGGCCTGAGGGTTCACTACGGACAAGTCATTCTCAGAGACAAACCAAAAGTGTACAAAGCGAGTATAATTTAAAAGATGTGTCTTATTGGAGAGCTGCACAGAAGACCCACAACAGGATCAAGATCAGAAACGCACTGAACAGTTGTAAAGCAAACTGATTAAATAAGTGAATCCCAACTATAGAGAGGCACTTTACCACCAGGGTTAAAAAGATGAAGTCTAGAGACAGATTCACAAATTCAACTCTTGGCTTTATCACTTACGAGATGTGTGTGCCTTTAGCAGTTCCTTAATCTGTGCTTCATTTTTTCCACCTAAAAAATGGAGAATAGTAGTTCATAGAGTTGTTGCAAACTTAAGTGAATTAGTATACATAAAGGGTTGGAACAACGCCTGGCATGTAATAAGCACTATATAATTGTAAATTTCATTATTATTGGGTCTTCAACAAAGGTCATGTATTTCAGGGCACTAAAGACAGATTCTTGAGAGAATTAAGCCATGCCAGACAAATATATTATTCCACTATCAAGGTTGTCTTCTGAGCGTGCTCACGTTATTGGTTTGAGTAATTTGTTTTCATATAAAGACTTTTATATATTTGGAAACACCCATCTTGTCCCACTGGAAGCTTCTCTTCTTTGTGCTAAATATTCTGAATTAGCTGTTCTTTGGGTAATATGGTATTCTGCTGGAGATTAGGACAACAGTGTGTCTTCTGCTGCTTAAATAAGAAATACCAGAAAGTTCATCCTCAAAAGATTTATAGGTACGTAACATATAGAAAGAATTTTCCCTTTTTAATAAGATACAATAATAGCTAATGTGTATCAAATATTACTATGCTATCCACAAGACTTCATTTTGAACTATGCAAATCCCTGGGAGTTCTTAGATGAGCCACAGAGGATCGCTAAAGAGGATGATACAGAATTTCTGCCCATGAAATATTCTGAGTTCCCTTCATGAAATAGCCCTCCTCATCCTATTATCTCAGGAGTAGCCATGTGACTAACATTGGCAAATGAAAACAGAAGCTTTAAGAGCAAGGGCTGCCCTTGTCGCTTTCTTTTTTGCAACAATGGTCTTGAGTCCCAAAATAAAAATGTCTTGAGTCCCAAAATAAACATGACTCTACTGCCATAGAAAAGACCAAACCATGATAGACATGTAACATGAGCGAGAAATATATTTTTATTGATGTAAGCCACCACGATTTTTTGAGGTCATTTGTTATCACAGCATACGCTAGCCTATATTGACTGTTATAGCCTCAGTCTTAGATGCTGAATGATATACAGAGCTCTTATTGATTATAATCATATAATGTGATTCAAAATCCCTTCATCCTCTGAGTCTCCTTTGGATGAATATGTTCCAGGATGAGATACACAGCAACACATAAGACATTCCTAATGTAGATGAGCAGTCTCTTGATTATATTTATCCTATAACAGGATAATATCTCTCCATATTTCAACCCATGGTTCTTCTCCCTCTTCCTTCCAGTTAAGGAATTTTATGCCCATTGCTTTATGAAGAAATAATGCAGCAGAGGAGAGAAACCAAGAGTCTTTTCTTGGCTTTGAGTTTTGGGCTGGGCTCCTAGAAGTGGAAAAAATGCCTGTGCTTGGATAATATCATTGATTTGGGAGTCTGCAAATTGTTGAAGGCTTTTTACTCCCCATACCTTAGACAAGGAAAAGTCCCCTGGGATAGGGAGAGGGGAAATACAAAGGAGAATTTAACCAGAAATTGTTCCTTGGAAAAAAAAAAGGGACCTGTACTCCCGTTTACTTCCCACAACTGATCCCCAGCATGGAAGATGAAAGACACAGAAGACAGGTTGGAAAGAGCGATATGCGGGGAAGGCTTGTGTCCTCTTTCCCAGGTAGCATCTAGAGAAGTGGCCAGACCCCAGAATGAAGTACATTACAGACTGAATCTGGTCCACAAGGTCTTGTTTGGCAATCACAGGATTCATAAACAATCTGATTTTGAATGACTTTGAGCAGAGGTTCTCTAGGTTCTGCAGCCTGTACATCCTGTTATCTTATACCTGGTCTACTAGATTGACTTGCCCCTAAAGGCATTTGAGTTTAAAATCCCTGACCAGACAGGTAGACATGATCAAACTTCACATGGTTCCCCATATACCTCAGCAGAGTAATTCCATTTACTCAAGAGAGTGATGCAAGAGAAAAGGAGAGAGAAGCAGAACAAGAGGATCCCAGTAGTCAAGTACAGTGACAAGTCACCTGTGACTAAAACCCAAATGTAAACAACAGTGTCTCAGTGAATGCTAATGTGGATGGGTGACAACGAGACTGGGATGGGTCCTCAATGTTATGGCACTTCCAAAATCCTACTCTCCACCAAATCTGGGGTAAAGCCAAGATGCTGAATTGATTGCGATTAAGTTTTTAATCACTTAGCAAAATAAACATTTTGGGTTGGACATTGTGATTAATCCCCCCTGAATCTAGTCCTTCATTCTCTGCCATTGAGTACCAGCAATTAATCTTGGGTAACTGGCCTTGACTTAAGTGATATACCTGATTGGTCCAAGAGTATTTTAATTATCCCTTACCCTAATTGATTCAAGAATAGATAAGTGACCAAATTCTGAGGGATTATGAGTAAAAGCAATTTTATGGTAGTTTCTGGGAAGGTTCATTGTAATCAATGGAAGCCAATCAATCTTTCTTTTAAACAAGATGTTGTTGGAGCCCAACCGTTGTTGATGACCACCCTACAGTTATGAGAGGGACCACCCTACAGTTGTGAGGGGGACCAGCACTAGTTTGAAGCCAGTGGTGTGGGTGACAGAGCAGAACGATAAAAAGAACTTAGTTCTGGATGACATAATGCAGCCTCTAAACCAACTCTGAATTCTTCCCTACTTTTGGACTTCCTCTTACATTAGCCAATAAATTCTTTATTGTTTAAGTCAGTTTGAGTTGGATATTCTATTGCCCACAGTAGGCTCATAATAAATATTAATTTTATTTATAGAAAAATTGAAAAGTTATGATTTTCCACATCATGGTTGAAGGACTAACATTCTTTATGCTAAAATTTCATATAACCTAAAATTGAAGTTCCTTTTTTGGCAAACCCAGTAAGTATTCACTCATACTGATATAAAACCCCAAAGACAGTTTTTATAGTCTTTCATGGATAATCACTGGAAGCTAGACAATTCCCACTCTATAGTTCTTCATTTATTCAGTAACAGTATTATTGAGTATCTCCTGAATGCCAGGCAGAGTCAGAGCTGAGGACACAATGGTGGTCAAAAAAGTCCCTGTTTTCATTGACTTACAAATTATCAGGTACAAGGAATTCAGGTCAGAAGTGGTTTAAACGCCTCTGCCAGGAACACTTTAAATGAAAGAAAAAGCTATGGGTTAAGTTCTTAGATGGAAAAAGAATTCAGCAAGGAAGGCATCTCCAAACGCTAGCCAAATGGAATCCAGGTTGAGTTGGTTGTCAAAAATGTCAGGAGAGTTAAATGGGAGCCTCCCAATGATGCCTTGTCTTAAAGGAGACAATATGTTGGGCTATAGTCAAGGCTTTTCTCCTAATGGCTCCAGAAAACATCACTTTCCTTTCTTCCTCAACATAAGTATGTATAAATAAGCCACTTTTCACTTTCTTCATTCAACAAAAATTACTACTGAGTTCCTACTACATTTCAGGTTGTAAGCTAGGTATAGGGGATACAAAGTTGGAAAGGATCCTTGCCTGGCGTAAAGTTTAAATTTAACGTGGGAGTCAGACATATAACAACAACAAAAATAAGACAAAACAAAAAATTTGAAAGAATGGGTTCTAGTGTCACAGGGAACTTAATCTGAAACTGAGGTCCACCATTTACAAACTGGGTGATTTGAATCCATTGGTTAACCTTAATTCCCACATATCTGTAAGGAGAACAATAATAATACCTATTTCATATGTTTTGGTTTTTTTTTTTTTGATGATTAAATGCTGTCTGAAAAAATCATACATCAAGTACATAGTAATAAATGTTAGCTATTACTGCTGTTCATTCAACGCTCTTATTCAAGCTCTGTTCTAGATGCTTGTGATACACCAGTGAATGAAACAAAAAATTATTGTCCTTCTGTAGCTTACATTACTATTTTCATACAGTATAATAAATATAATGAAGGTTTATATGAAACTCATCATTATATCCCCAGAATCTGACTTTCCTAGCTTGGGATTCTCCCAGATCCTGAGAAAAGGATTAGGGTACAAGTTGTTTCTTTGAGAGGTGATCCTAGAGAGCATGGTGAGGGAGAGGAAAAGTAATAAAGGAAAGGGAAGGAAGCCAACACACTACACGTGAATTAGAGGGTCACCTCTGTGGGCAATTGGGGCTCATTCTTACAAGGACCCTCTGAATGATGATGTAGAACACACCTCAGCATTGTCCCGGAATATTAGTCCACTAGCTTGTTCTTCATTGGTAATAGGCTGCTACTGAGGCACCCCTCAAACAGAAAGACACAGGAAGCCATTCTCATGCATAGGAACTATCTGCTGGTGACCTCACAGGAGGGTTCAAGGGATATGGATGAGGAACTAATAGCTCAGCTATACTAGCAGAGTGCCAGGGATGTGGTAAGCATTGGATAAATGTGTAAAAGGAAAAGAAAAGGGGAAATCACTTACATCTGTCTGAAGAAGACAAAGGAGCCTTTCCAGAGGAACTCATAATTCCTGAGGTTAGATTTTGAAGATGTGTCTGGTAAGGGGACAAAAGCACATTTTATATATATATATATATATGTGTGTGTGTGTGTGTGTGTGTGTGTGTGTGTGTGTGTGTGTGTGTGTAGGTAGGTAGGTAGGTAGGTAGGTAGGTAGGTAGGTAGGTATACCAGGCAAAGGGATTAGCATCAAGGATGTGGGGTATCAAGGAAGAAAAAGGCTTAGAGTTACTACTAGAGGTTAAAGAGTAAAGAAGTAAGGATAGAAAAACAGGAGCCAGATCACAGAAACATTTTTATACAGTCCTAACTATTTAGATTTTATTTTAAGGGAATGGAGAATCATTGAGTTATACAAGTACAGAAGTGATGTGATTGATTCTGAATTTTAGAAAGATAAATTTGTCCTCCTTGCAGGCACTCGAGTAGAATGGATTGAGTCTATTATCGGGTAAACTAATGAAAAACATGTTAACAATATTCTAGGAGAGACAGTGGCAGGGGAGAAAGAGAGAAGAGATGAATATAAGAATTACGTAAGAAATAGTATAAATTCATTAGATGTAGAGGAAGAAAAAGAAGTAAGGATGATGTTCAGGTTTCTGGCTTTCATGACTAAGGGAAAATGGCACTCCTCACTGAGCCAGGAAATACAGGAGGAAGAGGAATGGGTGGAGCGGGCGAGGAATTCTTTTCACATATACGAGGTGTGATAAAAAAATGCGGTGAATGTTTAAATAAAAAGAAAATTATTACAGTAAAAGACACATTACCATTAACCCCCCTCAAAATACTCCCCCTCGCTTCGAACACACATCACATTGTTCTTGCCACTTTCTGAAGCAGTTCTGGAAGTCCTCTTTCGTGAATGTTTTTAGTTGCACTGTCGTGGCTGCCTCACATTTTGACTTTGGGGAAGAGCCAGAAATTACACAGTGCCAGATCCAGTGAATAAGGTGGATGAGGACACACTACAATGTTTGTATTTGACAGAAATTGCCCCATGCCAGAAGGGATGTGTGACATGGAGCGTTGTCATGATAGAGGTGGAAGTAAAGACACTCACGAAAGAGGACTTCCAGAACTTCAAAAAGTGGTAAGAACAATGGGATAAGTGTGTTTGAAGTGAGGGGGGAATATTTTGAGGAGGATTAATGGCAATGTGTCTTTTACTGTAATAATTTTTTTATTGAAACATTCACTGTATTGTTTGATCACACCTTGTATGTATATATGTGTGTATATATATATATATATATATATATATATACATATATAAATTTTTGTAATTTCCTGTGACTTTAAACTTTTCTTTGTTAATAACTCAATTTTACAATAGCAAAAACAAACCTGATTAAAAAATGGGCAGAGGATCTGAATAGACATTTTTCTGAAGAAAATATACAGATGGAAAAAAGACACATGAAAAGGTGCTCAACATCACTAATCATCAGAGAAATGCAAATCAAAAGCACAATGAGACATCACCCCACACCTGTTAGAATTGTTCAAAAAAATCCTCAATTCTAGGAATTATTATAATTGTTAGTCATACACTAATGATCAAAATGAATAATGCATTACTTTTTTATCAAAATTATTAAATAAAAGTAGTATTATAAATGCCTCTTTTACTAAGATAAATTATAATTTGAAAAATTGGTTCATGTGAATGTTATTGCTAGACTGAGACAGAGTTCCGCATTAATTCCACTGTATTTTCTGTTTTTGTAGATATAAGTGTTGAGAAAACTTGTTCGCGTAAGTCAGAAGTTGGGAATAGAAGGAGTTTTGTTGCAGCAATATCATTTAATTCTTTGAACTCCTTCCAAGGTATATTCCAAAAACCATGGAGTGATCTGTCATTAAAATCTACTTTTTAGTCATCTGTTAGCTGAAACTTGATTCTTCCCTCCATTCTGTTGCAAGCAGAGAATTATAAGCACCTAACTTACAAAAGGGTTTGCTATCTAGTCGTGAGAGTCATTCACTTTCTGGATATCTGGGAAGTTTATCAAAAAGCCTTTCTCAAGAATTTTCAAATGATTGTTAAATCATACCTATTACTTTCCCCCCTAGAGGTATTTTGATTAACCTGATATGTTCAAAAAGGATTAGCAAATGAAAACATTATTAATTTCAAAATACCTTGGGTAATAAAAGTTTTGGCAAGGAATTTTTCTCTCTTAAATCAAGTGATTTAAATGCATTTTATTCAAAAATCTTAGTCCTGTATTTTTAGCTCATTTGACTTATGGGAAATATCTACCTAACATCTAACTGGCAAAGTCAGCCATCACTGTCAAACCAACCGACCAAATCAGCTTTTTTTCTGTGTCAGGAAAGATCTGACTACATTTTTCTATTCAAATAAACATGTTAAGACACATCCCCATGACAACCATCTCACTTCTGAATTCAAAGAGAGAGAGAGAGAGAGAGAGAGAAGAACCTTACTGAGAATTTGTTCCTGAATGAAAAGAAATATATAAAATGCCATTGTGTTTAATATATATATTTTTTTTATCAATGCCCTCCTTTTGTTTGGGGAGGTTTGTTGGTGTGTGTGTTTTTGCTGTCACAAGACTCTTATGAGAGAAGTGATAGACTCTTTGACAACATTCAAGAGATGGAAAGCCTGCGATGGTGAAATAAAAAGTCATTGTGTCCGTCTTCTATAGTATAACCGGATTCAAAACATCCCAACAGGGGCAAAAACAGTCCATTTCAGATGCCACCTTTCATCCTTCACAGGAAGTGTATGCCTCAGGGAAAAACACAAGCCCTGCTCTGGGTGCATGCTGCCTGGATCAGAAAAAGGTTAGCCTACCTCAGTATTTTGAATGCTCTTTTTGGCGCTCTGGAGGTGTTTACACCCTGTGCAAGGTACAAAATAAGATGGGGACAAGTCATCCTTTTTTATTTTATCAAATGGGACATGGCTGGTTATGAGAGTTGAGAAAGGAAAACTGCATAACACCTCAACACACAGCGTTTTCTCCAAGAAATCTTTTCTAGCAAAAGGAACCGATTCCCTTAAAACTATCTCTGCCATCATACCTCTTGGAAAGTCTTTGAAAACCATTTGATTCATACCCTTTATACCATTTGATCCTCACAACAGCTCTGTGAGTTCTGTGCCTAAAACAGTTATTAACATAACTCTCGTTTAATGGATAAAGAAACTAAGGTGCAGAGACATTACACCAATTCTCCACCGTCACTTGAACCCAGTTTAATCGACCTCCTGGGTTTTTTCAGCAGAGCCACCTGTTTCTGCTCCAGCCAAGCAGGATAACACCCCCTCCTGCCACCACCCCCCCAACACTGTTAACCTTTTGACCTGGAAGTCCTTTGCTGCTCCTCTCTGCCTCCGCATAGAACATGGGACTAAAATGATATGCAGGTTTCTATCAATTTCTCACTGAGACTCAAATAGTGTTTTATCTCTGGCTCAAGCTAATTTTTTATTGAGAAAAAGAAATTTAAATACATCTAAAATGAAAAAATATTTTATCAACCCACCTCTGTACCCATCACCTAGATTCTACCATTAATATTTTACCCTACCTGTCAGGCTTGTTTTCAAACAAATCTTTGACAGTTTCCCGCTGCTCTAAAACAGGAAAATCCCATTGTACCTTCATCTGAGGTGTTTTCAAAGAGTTAGGCTTCTGACCCACAGAAAACCATATGTATAGGTTTTCTCCTCTCCACTGGTTCAAGTCATTCATTTAGTCCAATGGTATCCGACCTAAAAGTACATCAGAATCACTTAGGGAATTTTTAAAACATACCAGCGCCCCAGCCCTATCCCAGATCAACTGAATCAATGTCTCTGGGAGTAGATACAGGATTTTAGCATTCAATTAGCCTACGAGTAATTAATGTGTACCAATCAAATGGCAGGCACCACTGTAGGCATCAGAGTAAATGAGGAAAGTCTTTTCTTTCACGGAGCTCCATCCTCTTGTCTCAATACAGAATTTTTTTCTGCACAGCATGTTCCAGCCCCTTCCACCTAACTCTCCTTCCCTCTCAGACTTCCTGAGTTTTGTTCAGGACCCAGAATATTCTTCCCCTTCTCTGACTAGAGAGTGCCGACCCATGCCTTAAGGTCCAGTTTACATGGAGCCCCCTCTGGATTCTGGCCTGGCCCCCGTACCTCAGTTCATTGCGTTCTTCTCAGGAGTCCTAGAGCTGGTTTTTCATATCAAAGTTAAGATATAGCACATTGTGCTAGGGTTTCTAGTTTCGTGTGTGGGATTCCACTAATTATGAAGAAGCAGAGATTTTTATGTTTGACCTGATAACCTCATCATGGAGGAAAAATCACCCAGAATATGGCACAGTTTCAAGCAAAAGAACAAAAGGACAGTTGATATTATGTTGACTCTAAGGTCATCACCACCTCTGTGCATGACATGCTTCCTGAGCCTCATTCTGAATTCCTCCCAGATGATTTGTTTCATTGTTTGGGGGTTGCTCTGTCTTATCCAAAGGGACAGAAGCTAGACTTTGCAGTGGGCAGACCCGAAATAATGAAGGGGTCTGGAAGCTTACAAATTGTTTTCTTGGGTTTTCCTAAGTCCTCCACTGAAAACTCTTCATTGATAACAAAACCAATAAAATCTGTAGTGAGGAAATGTCCTGGAGAAGACATGCCGTGAAAGAGTCCACTGGGCGTGACTGAGAGCGTGTAGGCTTTGAAGTCTCGTCTCCACCCCCATAATCTATTTGACCTAGGCAGGTTACTTACCATCTCTCAACGTTAGTTTCTTTACTTGTAAAATCGGACAATTATTCTTACCCCCTTCTCCCCACATTCGACTGTAAGCTACATGAAGAATTACGTTAATAGCTAACATTTACTGAATGCTTACTACATGCCAAACACATTCTTAACTCCTTTACAACTCAACACACAGACTCTTCATGGTACTGTTATCATCCCTGTTTTATAGGTCATGAAACTGAGACACTTTAAACGAGTCGTCAGTGATTACAGAGCTAGTGAAGAGTGGATTCAAGTCCAGACAACCTGGCTCTAAGATCTCGCTCTTATCCGCGTCTTAGTGACCTTGTTTGCTTTATTCATCCCGTATTTCCAGGTCCTAGAATAGAAATTGACACGTGGGTGCTAAAAATTGCCGTTGAATGGATCAATCAATACCTTCTTGCAGCATCGTTTTAAGGAGAAAGGGAGTACTATTTATTATTTACCGCGTTTCAGGCTCTTTTAAGTGTCTTATCTGACTTAATGCTCATGTGCTATTATTAAATCCATTTTAGTGATAGCGTACAAAGAGGAGGAAACCTAACTGAGGGAGGTAAATCAACTTGCCCAAGGCCACACAACTGACAAATAGCGTCTAAGCCTCCTTACTCCAAAGCCTGAGTTGTTTCCTCTATACCCGTGGTCCTTAAACATTTTTGCTCACCTTGTACCTATTTATGTTGACATCTAGAATTTTTTAAATCTTTGGTTTAAGTAATTGCAAAGGCTGTAATTTCTTGGATGTTATAAATATTGACATTTTAAAACCATTGCATCCCCTTTTTTGAGGTGGGTGAAAATAAAAACCCGTTACTATTTTATTCTTGGTATCACTACCACAATTTACAAATTGTGCCCCCAAAAAAGAAAAAGTGACAACCAATGAAAGACTTCGGGAATGTACATCGAATTCACACTACATCGCATTACTCATTAACTGCACTTTTTGCAAACTGTGGCTAGGACCGTCCTGAGCAAGAAGGGCTTCCTGTTTAAGCTGCAGTAGCTTTTCTGGCTCTGAATGATCATCATTCCATGTCTTTTGTGACAGATTTTTGTAGTTCCTCTAATGTATGTGGGATGACTGTCTCAAAGTAACCTGCAACATGCCTGACAACTTCTTCTCCCTCCTGCTAAGTACTGTAGCCCTTTCCTGCTGAGTTTTTAGAACCCTCTACTACCATATCTACCACTTCTACCACCAGATTCATAATCACCACCATAGGGATTGCCCCCTTTATTGGTCCATAACTTGATAGTTGTTGTCCGCTATAATTTTCACAATTTTTCTAGTTCCTACCACCACCTTAGTTCCACTGCCAAAGTTTTCTCCTTCTTTGTAACCATTATATCCTGCAGCATGACCACCATATCCTTCACCTTGGTTTCCACATCTTGACCCATCGCCCCCTTCACCACCATAACCAGAACTTTATCTACTGTAGTTGCCACCATCACCTGCAAATCTACTATACTGCCATTATGTCCTTCATAACTTTCCACGCTGCCATCACCTCCATAGCTGACTCCACCGAAATCACCACTGTGGCAGAAGTTCCCTCTGTAACCCATAACATTGCCAGATCCCCTCCATGACAGTTGTGATCCAGCAGACTGCAATTCTATTTTATGAAGAGCTTTTTTTTCTTTGCAGTTATGTCCATTAATAGTGTAGCATTTCTGAACAATTTTGTTAACTGTATCGTGATCACCAAAAACTACAAAAGCAAATCCTCTTTCTTCCATTCTGCTTGTCTTCTATAACGTCTGCAGTGTTGGTCTCATCATACTTTTCTAAATAATCTCTCAAATTACATTCTTCTGTATCTTCCTTAAGGCCACCAACAAAAGATTTTCTTCACTGTTAGATGGGCACCAGGCTATAGGGAGTCCTTTCTAGAAACAGACTCTTTAGTTCCGTTACATGCCCATCAACCTGCTCTAGACACAGTGCTGCATCCACCTCTTCAATGTTAAAGTTACAAATTCAAGCCCCTGGAACATCTTGTTTGGGGGTCTTATCTGAGTCCCATCCTCTCAGTTATCTCCTCTTTTGTATTTTCCACCTCTCTTTCTCTACTGTTTCCCAGTCTGATTATACATTCCCGCTCAAGTCTCTCAGATATTGAGCCCTCTCTCCTTTCCAAGCTCTTTCTCCTTCCCTTCTAGAAAGAATTGTTTTCACTCCAAATCTTCTCTTATCTGCCATTCACACCTTAGCCTATTGCAGTCTGACTTCTGCTTCAACCACCTCACTGAAATACCTCTTATCAAGATGACCATTCAGTCACTTACTCTTTCAACCATATTTATCGAAGGCCTACTTTATGCCAGGCACTGGGAATACAGCCACAAATAAAACAAAATAGCCATACTTACAGACTTTCCATTCTAGTAGGGGTAACAGACTCCTAACTAATAAATATCCTAATGTCAAGCAGAAATATATGTCATCATGAGAAACTCATCAGTTAAGGGCCTCGAGTGAGACGGGGTGCTATATAAGATAAAGTGGTCAAAGAAGCCCTCTTTGAAATGATGGCATTTGAGGCAGAGATCTGTCCAAAGTTAGGGTGTAAGACATGCAAACATATGGGTGCGGGGGGGGGGGGTAAGAGGAGTTTAAGAAGGGAGGGCAGCAAGTGCAAAGATCCTGAGGTAAAGAGACAAATGAGAAGGGAGAATGGACTCCTACTTCTTAAAACCAGTCAAAGAGCATTTCTCAATATTAACCGTATTTGACTCTACAACATTCACCAACTATTGATTTCTCCCTCCATCTTGAAAATCCTTGTGCTATTGGCTTCTACCACGCCATTCTCCTCCACTTTGTCTGCTTTTTCTCTGTCCATCCCACTTCACTTTTGTTCTTGAGAGCCTCACCCTCTACCTAATTGTTGAAAACTTCCTTGGGGAATAATTGACAAGTGTGACTGTATATATTTAAAGTATACAACATGGAAGGGGCTTCTCTTGACCAAGCACTTAGATTCAGCAACTTCTTTTCCAACATGGAAGAAAGTTACATTCATTCCCTGTGCCCTAAATAGCGATTACAATGCCCCTATGATAAAACAAAAAAAAACAAAAAACAAAACAAAAAACCCCCCACGAGATCAGAACCTGCAGATTTCCTTATCATCTTATCAAGTATAGAAAGAATTATCCTGATGCCACCAATTGGTTATTTGTCCCTTCAATGTTTGCCACCAAGTTCCTCAGGCCTAAATCGGTCATCATATCTCAAGCCGTGCTGACAAGAGTTGTACAGAGTAAGATGTTGTCAACCACACCAGGAACCTTGGACAAGAGAGTGGTGAAGAGCACACGGCAGTGCCCTCTTTGTGATGAAGACTAGCTTCAGGCAAGTGCATTCCCAGGTCTCCGCCATGTGTTCTACCATGGAAAAACAATGGAAATGCACAGTAACTGAATATCTACCTCATCAGATGCCTGACCATAAAATACTCTTGCTTCTTCCTGCTACCAGTGAGTCTTCCTTTTTCGTCTAATCTAATTATGAAAGATAAACTCTCAGTGACTTTCAAAAAAATAATAAAGTATATAATGTGCTAATTTGACACACATTGTGGAATGGTTATCAAGATCAAGATAATTGACATCCATCAGCTCATATAGTTACCTCTGTCATTGTGTGTATGGTGCGAATGCTTAAGATCTAGCGTAATCTGAGCAACTTTCAGGGACACATCCCCATATTACTGAAAAGTCACCATGCTGTGTATAATAAGCTCCTCAGAACTGATTCTTCTTGTAACTGAAAATTTGTACCCTTTGACCTGTACATTCCATCCCCCACCCCCTAGTCTCCCGCATCCATCGTCCTAGTTTTTGTTTCTAGGAAATTAGCCCCCCCCCTCTTTTTTAAAGATTCCACATATAAGTGATATCATATATTTTTTGTCTGGCTCTGTCTAACTTATTTCACTTAGCATAATACCCTCCACGTTCATCGATGGGTTCCCGCATGGCACCTCATTCTGAAACATGGGTAATATTTTCCTATGGCTTTGTGTCTCTGACTTGCTTTTCTATTACTCTGTATTCACTTGCTAAGTGATCTCGGTCACGATTTTGGCTTCAGCTACCACTCACAGGTTGATGAAACCAAAGTTTATATGTCTAATCCATACTTCTTTTCTGAACTCTGGACTCACATATCTAACAATTATGCATCCCTCTATTTGGATATATGCCAGGAACTTCAAAGTCATTCTGTCTAAAAATGAGCTCATCGTTTTCCTTCTTAACGCAAATTCTTGCATACTATTCCCTATCTAAATTGGTAAGAGGTACCATCAACCTAGTTGCCTAAGCCAGAAACCTAAATGCCTCTGAGATTCTTCCCACTTCCTTTTCCTCCATGTTTGAAGAGTCACAGGTCCAGTCTCTACTATCTACTATTTCCATGCCCAAAGTCACTGCCTAATGCAGATCCACCTCCACTATTACCTGCCATATTACCTGCCATTTTTTTTATTGACTTGCCAGCTTCCCCACTGGTCTCCCTGAGTCCAGTTTCTTACTCAGGTTCATATGTTCAATGTTCATCCAAGACTGAAATTCAGTGTCCTTATATGAACCAGAACTATGAGGCTCATTCTTGATATTTAATTCTTTATTGTAGGCTGTACACAATTAATCAGAGGTCCACCTTACTTCCAAATCTGCTCATTTCTCTCTTACCCAACCTCCCTTAACCTAGCAAACCTTTTTTTCATGTTCCCTGACCTTATTTTCTGCACTGACTCTGGAAAGATCTTATGAAATGCATATCCAATTTTGTCACTTCTATAATTAAGAGTCTCCCCATTTCCATTAGTATAAATCACAAATTTCTTAGTGAGGAACATTTGGCTTTTCAAGATCTTGGAAAGGTCCCTACCTACCTTTCCAAGCTAATATTCCATTAGTCAACACAGGCACGCTATACTTCTGCTACTCTAAATCAGTTACAATCACAAGTTTAATATACCATGTTCTCACTGATCTCCAGTCTGTTGTATATACTGTACCTTCTGTACAGTCAGTGACGGCAAAATTCTACTCATTCTTGAAGTCATAGCTTAATCTCACTAGCCTCTTCTCATGGTCCATAATCACAGCTGTCACTATGTTTGGTGCTTCCCCTCTGTGTTCTGGGTTGCCTGAGTACTGGCACACATCTCTGTCCTTCACCTATAATTTTAAGTCTACTGATTTCTCTTCCTCTCATTTGTAAGCTCTTTGAGGCCGGGGTCTGTGATTTACCTCTTTACCCTCAGACCCTAGCTTTGGTCTAACACACAGAAAGCATTCAATAAATGTTTTTTCAGAGGTATGGAGGGAAGAAAAAAATAACCAAACAGAACTGTGCTAAGGAGGAATGCAGAAAGTAGGAACAAGATGAGTCCACACATAATGGGGAGAACAAACCAGATGTCCCAAGGTCACTTCCAGCCTTGAGCTGTGATAAATCTCTGGGAGAGGAAAACTTGAAAATCATATTGAGAGAAGACTTTTGTTGTGATTCATCTCACTCATCTCACTCCCTCTTTCCTCTGGTCTACAAAAAGAAAGATATATTTAGACCCTGAATGAGGAATAAGCCAATGGTTTTCCAGGTGCCATTATTTAACTATTTGCCTGTTAGAGCTAAACAATGCACAATCTATCTTTCTTTTCCTCTTCTTCATCTTTATTATCTGCCTTTTCATGAAGAAAAAAAAAAGCAACAAAAGTACAAAAGAATATGTGGTTGTTTAATTTGGGCCTTTTTTTTATCCTCTAATAACCCAGAAAACTGGTGATTCTTAGTCCTTGCTGAATTATACAGGACATGTTATCCTTGCCCATTCCACTGCAGGAGAATAATGGTGTGGGGAAGGAAGAGAAAAGGACATTATTTTTCCAGGCTTTTTTCCCAAACAAAAAGGAAAAAGCTACTGCCAAAGGGCTATGTGTTTTGCTAGGCACTGAATCTTTCTCTCTGGCAATATCTAAAATCCTCAGGAGAACACAGAAATTTGACTTTTGGAAATCTCTCTACTAAACTAAAATTATGAATAAATGGGAACATATACACATGACTCTTTTAGGCACTATTATTTGAAGTGGCAAAAGACAAAAACATTAGAAACTACTGGAATATTTATTATAGGAGCATATATAAATAAAATATGGTGTATACAAACTATGGATATTATGGATAAAATAAGTTAAATCTAAATGTATTTACTTGAAGGGGGTTGAATGAAATATAGGTGAAAAAAGCAAGTTATTTTTATGAGTTTATAAGTCTTGTTTTAAAAAAGTATGACAAAAATCTCTAAATATGTGAATATATATACATATATACACACATACATGTATATATGTTGTATGTGTATATAGACACACACACACACACACTCACACACACACACAGATAAGACAGTAAAAAGATATATACCAAAATGTTCACATTTGTTATGGGGGGGCGCAGATTAAGCAGAAGAGGATATTGGTGACTGATTCACACAATGGCATTATTTGGTTTGTTGCCTCAAGCTGGCATTTCTGCATGAGCGCACACACTCACACACACACACACACAATCTATCTTTCTTTTCCTCTTCTTCATCTTTATTATCTGCCTTTTCATGAAGAAAAGAAAAGTACTTTAACAGTAAAAGTCATACTTTAACAGTAAAAGTCCTCAACTCTTGCTTTTAGTCTAAACACCATTCTCACAAGTAGAATCCCTTTGACTCCTTCTAGAGGTTCCCCAGTGAGCTTGTTATAAACCACACCTGGAGAAAGGGGAAATGGAGACTAAAAACCGTCTCGCTGGGCTGCATAAATCTTTCCTTAAATGGACCAGCCTGCTGACTGACAGCACTGTGGGCTGTGGAAGCCCGAGCTCTGGAATGGTCCATCAGAACTCTGTGTTCTAGGGAAGGAGAAAAAGAAAAATGCAGCCTGATTGTCTCTTGGCTCTTAGCCAAAGGAGTTGCTAGTGGTGGGAGTGGAATTTTTCCATGGCAAAGGAAGAGGAAAAATCAGATCACATTTCCTACAGGCAGAGCCCTATTTACTCAGGAAGATCTTGGGGGCTCTTGCTGTTCGTAGCAGGAGCGTGCTCATTGGGTCATGCCTTGCTTTTCACCATTAGAAATCTTTTTTTCCTTCCTTCTTTCCTTCCTTCCTTTCTTTCTTCCTTCCTTCCTTCCTTCCTTCCTTCCTTCCTTCCTTCCTTCCTTCCTCCCTTCTTTCCTCCCTTCCTCTCTCCCTCCTCTCTCTCTCTCTCTCTCTCTCTCAATCTCGCTCTCTCTCACCTTCAGGTTTGAAAGTATTTCTCCCTAAAATGCAAACGTCCTAGAGAAGCGCTATGTGTGACCATTACCAGATTAAGAGCACAAGAAAGCCAGAACAAACAAACGTGAAGAACTATTCGTTCAGCAAGGAAAGTTACATCCTCCAAAAGAATCCAACTTTGCTCTCTTTTACCTCACAAAACAATTGCATCAGTAGCTTTGGAGCCACTTGAGAGCCCACAAGTGGGGGCTCCTTTCTTTTACCTCTTCTCCCCCTCTTTCCCAGCCAGGTTGTTTGGATAGGATTCATGGACATTCAGGAACCATTTTTGTAAAATTTCACTTTGGAGCAAATTCTATGATAAATGTGGCACCACAGAATTTTGTACTTGGAAGGGACTTAATAGCATCTACTCTCACCTCTACTGATACTAATATTTGACACCATTTTCTGAGAGCTCACTATCAGCTATGTGCTTTGCCAATTCATATAATCCCCATAACATTCCTAGGAGGTAAAAGCTTGCTTTTCCCAGTTTAGATGAAGAAACAGGCTAAGTAACTTTCTGAAGTACACAGGCAGTAAATTATTATGACCAGGCAATCAACCTCCAGATTCCACCCTCTTTGCCCAGGGTATACTGCCTCTCTTTATGATGCCCCTGAAAAGTGATTACAATCTCTGCTTGGACACCTCCTGTAATGGAAGGCTCACTATTTTTAGGGACAGTCCATTGCTAAGCATGAGAAAATTCTTTTTTGTTGTTTTATACTGGCTGTCTTTTTTTCAGCCATGTTAATCAGAACATATCGAATCTCTGTTATCTGTTCTTAGTTCTTTCAACTGTTCCTTCCTGTTTCTCACCATGTTGGTCCGACTTCTCGATACACTTTCCTGTTTCTCAGCTTCCCAACTTAATTGTCATGGCCAGAACTGAACACCTTACCCAATTGTAAACTCCGTGATGGAAGAGAATGTATCTGTCTTGTTCCCCAAACAGAGCCAGACTCTTGCCTCATTCTGGATGCTTTCAAATTTGGCTAACGCAGTCTAGCTCACTGCTAGCTTTATCGGCAGTCCCCCCCACCGCAACACTGAAAACCCACCCAGTTTTTGCTGTCACTCAAATGGCACTAAGACTTTCTGAAAAACACTGGCACATCGCCAAGCACGTCTTCCCCAAACTGTTTTTGTAAAATAGGCTTGTTTTAATTTTTTGCCTCTGGAGACAATGTGTATAGTGCAAAGAGCATAATCTTTGGCGGCATACATATATATCTGGGCTTTACCATTTACCGGATGCTTAACTTTGGATCAATCACTTAGCCCCTCTGAGCCTCCATTTTCAGCATCTGTAAAATGGGAAGAATAATATCTCTTTCACAAAAATGTTCTGAGGATTAAATGAGATAATGGGTGCAAGGAAACTAATGCATAACAAATGCTTGACAAATTGTTAATTTATTCAATACACATTTCTATCTTAAATCCTTACACTACATGTATGTGCAGCTTAGTCACTTAAGGACATTGCATTCAGTCTGAAAAGCAGAGACAAAGAAGAATACCTGAAACTCCAAGTACTTCTACGAAGAAAACAAGCCCGAGGCACTAAAACAACTGCAAAAACAGAAGAAGATCAAAGCTGCTCTGCAGAAGACCACTCAGCCTTATATCTCACTAGCCATGTGCCAAGCCAGGAACAAGCACCACACAGCCTACAATTATGAAACATGAATGGCTCAGAGAGCCCTCAGGTAGGACGGGTGACAGTGTGATGCCTCCTGACCAGGCTTCCACAGCATCAGAAAGATAAACCCAAGGCAACAAAACACCAGCAGTCAAGAAAGAACGAAGACGAGTTTTTGGGGGGATTTAATCCATTCACTTATTCAATAAACATCATAGAGTGCCTCGTATATGCCAGGTGCTGTGCTGTGCTGAGCTGCTGCCCATAATGAAAGGAGAAAAACATGATTGCTACCCACGAGCAGCTCCAAGTCCAGTCAGGAAGACAAGAATACAAGTATTTGAAGAAGAGTGGGGTAAGTGTACAAACGATATGTGCAAAGTCTAGTGGAGGCACAAAGGACCCTCTTGTCTCTCAAATCTTACATTTGAGCAAGAGACAAGATGCCCCTTAAAAAGCAGTGAGCTGAGACACAGGAGACAGGGGTTCTAATCCTTTCTGCTTCTCTTTGGCTCTGCACAAATATGTCCACTACTTTGGGCTTCAGTGCCCCACCTGAACAACGTGTTTCTTAAGGTTCGTGCAGTGACCAAAGCAGTGTGTCTAAGTTTCCTCATCTGTAGAATGGGGATAGCAATAAAATCTATCTCATAGGAGTCAATGGCTTAATATTTGTACTTTTAGGACAATACCTGATTCCCCATAAACACTACACACCTGTTAAATAAAATAAGTATAACTATACCAATTGTTGGTCATCGGGTCCCTATTTTAAACATCTTAGTGAAAGGAATGAAAGGACTTCTCAAGGATCCTACAAGCCCCAGGGGGAATCTCATGTGATCCAACCATGCTGCCCATCACCCTCTTTTTTGCAGTCACCTCCCAACACTTGGGTCCCTGATTTAGCTCCTGGTTCACTATGACTCTCCCAACACTATTCCCATCATAATTCTGTGATTTCTTGACCCACGTAGATAATCCTGCTGCTGTCCTGGCCTCTGCATCTCTAAGGTCTCAGGTTCGTTCTCCTACCTGGGGAGCACGTGTGCCTGGGTCAAACTCTAAACACCGTCATTGTAACTTTAGACAGAGTACAGTTTATTTTTATGTTTACTGAGGGAGTTCCCATGTATTCTTAGTTTGTACAGAGCTGTGCATAAAATATACATTTTTAAAATATGTCTCCAGTTTTTCTGGTAAAGGGACTCAATGAGTCATAGTGTAGTGAGTTGGGATCACAGAGCTACTTACAAATTAAGTGAATCAATTCCGTTCCTAAAGTAAACATTTGATTTTAGATTTTTCTTAGTTGAAAGTTGCAGTCCTTGGAGCTTACACAGGTAGTCTCTATTTAACATTCAATGAATGGATGAGGATGGGGAGAGACTTTGTATTGAGTAGCTCAAAGAGAATCTATGCATGCCTCAAGAAGGGTATGCTTTTATTTTTATTATGGCAAAAGACAGGAAATCTTAACATTTAAGTAAGGCTTTCTTCATTTCTAGATTCTCCTATCCTGTGTTTACCAGTTAATAAAATATCCCTCCACTCCCTCTCCCTCATCTTCTCCAGGCCTTTTCACACTCCGTCACGTGAGGCTGCTTCTCCTGTTGGCTTCACCATGGAGTCCGCTCGCCATCTGGACAGAAGTGGCTCCTCTAATCCAAGCCCTTGCTTTGCTGGAGTCTGGGAATCTGGGATCGGACTACTCCCTGAATCTGCTAGGAACCCTGGGCCCCCACTGTACTCCAAGCTCCGATTCCAGTTTTCCAGAATGCTGATCAACTGACTCAGTCTCTGTAACTGCAGGAGGCACCAAATGTCTCACTTACACTTGAATTCCCCACTGGGCTGAGAGCTCTTCTCTGACTCTCCATCTGTTTATCCGGGTCCTCAGACCTACTTAGCCCTTGCTGGAATCACAACTCTGTCACTAGTTGTGAGTCCCAGGACAAGTAACGTATGCTTTCTGAATCTTCATTTTCTTTTTTAAAATGTTTAGTTCAAAATATTTTACTTATTTTCAAGAACCGGGCATAGATTTATGCTTCTTTCTCTGTGATCAATGGCATAAATTAAGACATCAGAGGCGTGTTCTTCTATGTAACTTTCAATAGGGATTGAATTTGCAGCCTACATCTCATTCAGAGAATGATACCATAGCAAACTAACCAACTTAAAAACAAGCAAAGAAAGAGCCATGAAAAAGCAAAGAGGAGAGAGAGTGGGAGACAGGGAGTGAGGGGAGGAGAGGGAGAGGAAGGAAGGTTGGAGGCAAAGAAGGAAGGAAAGAAGGAAAATAGGAAGGAAGGAAAGAAGGAAGGAAGGAAGGAAGGAAGGAAGGAAGGAAGGAAGGAAGGAAAGAAAGAAAAGAGGTATAGAGGGAGGGAGGGAAGGAGGAAAGAGAAGAAAGAATCTCCATTTTCTAAATCTCCTCAGGGCTGTTATAAGGACGAAACAAGTGTGATAGATATGAGTATGAATATAGCTTAGGCTATAGATAGAGACACATAGATTTTCAAGAAACGTTAATTCTCTTCTCTGGCCTTTACTCATCTCGGCTTCGGGTGCCATGTTCATTGCTTCGGGCCTCCATCAGGCTCCATGAAAGCCCGAGTTTCCCATACCCCCAGAGACAGTCCTATGTGTCTGCCAGCCTGTGCCATGCCGTCTCCCTTCATCTTCCTCCTCAGCCTGTGTTACTGAGGTCCCTGTATGCACCATGGTTGAGCCAGCATGGCCCCCAACAGTTCCAAGTGTTTAGACCATCTTCCCTATGCCCATACTCCCCAAAATTGTTGGTACTCGGAGTTCAGTCTGTGAGCCGGGGCAGAGGAACCACCTGGAGCTTGTGAGGAAGGCAGAATGTGCTGCTCCACCCCAGACCTACTGAATTAGTTCCCCAGGTGATTTGTGAGTGTACTACAACTTCAAAAACACTGCACTAGTTTATTCTTTAGGGCTCAACTCAAAGTCATCACCTCTATGAAAGTGTCATGATCCCGCTATCCAGCTTGTCCACTTACCTCCATTTGGGCACTGTTATTTTCTTTCTTCTCTGCTCCCAGCGACCCAACCACTCTTCCATCCATCCATCCATCCATCCATCCATCCATCCATCCATCCATCATCCATCCATGCCTTCATCTAGCCATTCCTTCATCCATCCTCTGCAAACACTAATTGAGGGCTTATCTTGGCAAGACACTCTCCTTTACTGATGAAGATAAACCGATAAACCCTATACACCCCTTTCTCCCCAAGAGCTCTCAGTCTTGTGGAGAAGGGAACTAGTTATAGACAATGACAAGATATTGATGAGTGCTATTTATTCAGCAGTCACAAATATTTACTTTTTCCTAAGAGGCACACACTACTCAGCCAATGGGGTCAGGAAGACTAACCAAAGACACTGACATCCAAGGTGAATGCTAATCTTTTTAAGTCTCAGCCTACACATTCCTCCTCCAGGGAGCCTTCCCTGATGTTTCTCTACTAGGTTCAGGCCTCTTGCTCTCTGTGCTATCCCACAGGAACCAGCCTGCCAAAATGCCATAAAAACACATTCCCAGTCTAGGGAACAGAGTGTGCAATAGTCTGCAGGCTAAAAATATCACTGAGCATGTGGTGTATATATGTTAATATATCCTCTGCATTGCAATGATTTCTGTCCACATCTGTCTCCCCTACTCATCTGTGAGTTCCTAAAGGGCAGGAGCTACGACTTGTTGGTCTCTGCATTTCCAGCACTTAGCCCCAAGCATGGTATGTAGTAGATGTTCAATAAGCATACACACAGGACAGCAACACGAAGACGTATGTTTAAAGAGGGATATCTTCTGTGTTTAGTTCATTGTCCTTGAACTGGAATCTTGAACTCCCTTCTAGAGTAGTAGTGTAAGACCTCTAAGGGAAAAATTACAGATTATGGCAGGTATGTGAGTCCTGTGTAAGCAAAGATTGTTTTTAAAAAAATTTATCTCATTCATTGGTAACAGGCAAAAGGGTGAGGAAGGAAAAGTTCAGAGGTGGCTGAAGAGGAAAGCATGAGCATATGTTTTTGGTTTCACTGCCTCTCCAGTTTCAAGTCCAGAGGCACATATGTTCTTCACTGGAGACTCATACATGTGACTTAGTTACAGACCCTGTTACATTTCTTGTGCTTAGAGCACCAAGGTGGGTGCCTCCTCTGCTCTTTGCTGAGCAGGGAGCCTGGGGTCAGCTGACTTATTCCGGTTACATGACCTAAAGTTAAGAGAGCCATAACTCCTATGCCTCTTTAAAAATTCTATTGGAAATAGTAACTTTAGAGTCAAACAGATATTAAAAAAATCTTCTAGTTCACCAGTTTTTGACTCGCAGCCTTTGACTCCTTTTGAGTTATTGCTGAAGTCCATGAATCTATTTGGCATTCCAAACTGGGTGCAAAATGAATTATGGTAACCCCTTGCACAAATGGGTTCTATTTTTCAATGCACGTAGTGTAGTGGTTTAGAGCACTGATTCTGAAGGCAGACTGCCTGGATTTGAATCTCAGCTCCACCATTACAAGCCTTATGCCTTTAGCTATGCCTCAATTTCCCCATCTGCAAAATGGGTAATAATTAACCATATCTGTTTTAAAGGAGCTAATATTTGTATAGTGCTTAACATAGCATCTGGAACACAACAGGCACTATACAAATGTTGGTTAAACAAAACAGAAAATAAAGCTGGTTGCAGTATTTATTACAATGCTAATAAATAATTATTTGTACATATATTTATCATTTCCTGTCTCTCCCTAGTCTGTAAAGGCATAAGAGGGCTGTGGCCTTTTTCTTAATGATATTGACAGTGCTGTCAGTGTAGCTGGCACATAGTGTTTGATGGGTACTATTATAAAGGATAGGCTCTTCACCTCTTTCCTCACTGCATCCTCCTGCTCAAGAACCTACTATGGCTCCCTATTGCTTAAGGCACCAAGTTCAGCTTCTCTGCCTGAATTTCAAGGTCTCAGTAACCTGGCCACATTTGGTCTCTGTCCCATTCATTTTCAACAAGGGCAATATCGCCCCCAAGGGGCAAATATTGGTTCTTGGAGGTCGAAAGCAATCTTACTCATTTTATGTATATAGCACATAAACAGATGTATAGCACAAAACAGATATACAAAATATCTGTGATATTAGGATTTCCTGGGTAATAATGACCAAAAGGTTAAGAAACTTTGATCTAGCCTTATTTCCCTCAAGAGAGGAAGCACTTGCAGCATCAAGGGTCATGGAAATCACTTTGTCTTTTCTCTGGTGGTCAGTTTCCTCGGGAGTAACATGAAGGAAGTCTGCCTGTCACCTCTCAGGCCCTTTCAGCTCTGACAGTTGATGGCCCCAAGAGTCCAGTGCTCACCACGATGACACATATGTATGCACCCAATGCCTTTGTCCCTTTCATAAGTGAATTTCATTCCCACCTACTGCTTTTATTTACTCTTGTTGTTCCCCTGCCACATACTCCCAGAACTTCTGTCTTCTCCTCCTCCTCCCCTTTCTAAGGCCCCACCTCCTTCACACAAAGCTTCCTCTCATGACAATCTCTCCCTTCCACCTCCAATCCAGGTAGTACTGGCTAGTGGGAGGAGCTAGTATTTGAGTGTGGGCGGTTCCTCACAGCCCTAGGAGGAGAGACTTCTAGCTGGTCCCCAGCATGGTCTTTGGCATAAGTATGTGCTGAGTGAAGAATGAATGAATGAATGAACGAACTACATTTATGTGTCTCTCTCCTTTCTCCTCTGCAGCCCTTTTCACAATGTCCAAAGCAGTGGGGAAAAAAAACCTCTTTGGACAGAGACGCTTGCCCTAATTTGGGTTTCTCCAAACTAGGGGAAGCAAACCATGAGACAAGGATGGGAGTGCAAGTTGTCTATTTGGGAGGTGACTCCAGGAAACACTGGTAGAGGAATGGAGAGGTGAGTTAGGGAAGTAACAGATACAAATAAAAGTTGGGATATTAAGCAAGTCACTACTACAGACAAGAGCTTAATTAGCCTGGAGGATTCTAGGAGCCAGTGCAGTCACCTCACAAGAGAAGAAGGAGCTGGGCTACTTACTTGTCCTCCAAACTCAGTAGACAGTGGTTGAGAGCTGTTTCCAGGGGGCATTAACTCCATGGTAGTTCCAGCCCGCAGCAGGTGAGGGCATAGTGGTCACTGGCATCTAGAGAATGCCATCTGGCAAAGAGACCTACGCACAGGCAGTTGATATTCACCTCCGAAACCAGGGGAGCCGTTAAGGCCAAGAGATGTGGGCAGACACGTACAGAATCTGCTACAGGGATACAGGTGAGGAGTGAGGGAGAAAGGACTGCTGGAACCTTTTCCTCTCTGCCTTCCCCATCTCCTAAACACAATTCACCCCAGACAGATAAAAGGACTGTTTTGCATTTGTAAAACACCTTGCTTTTTTTTAATTTAAAAAAAAAATGTATTTTTCAATTACCGTTGCCATACAACACTAGTTTCAGATGTACAAAACAACACAGTGATTAGACATTTATACACCTCACAAATGATAGCCCCAATGAGGTTCTTACTCATCCGACACCGCACATAGTTATTTCAGTATTATTGACTATATTCCCTGTGCTATGCAGCCCCCTGACTATTTTTTTTTCAATCACAGGTGACATTCAATGCTATTTTGTATTATTTCAGGTGTATAGCATAGTGGGTAGACATTTATACAATTTATGAAGTGATCCCCCCGATAAGTCTAGTACACTACCACCTGAAACTATTCCTACCGTGTTTCCCTGAAAATAACATTAGGTTTTATACCGTATTTCCCCCAAAATAAGACCGGGTCTTATGTTAATTTTTGCTCCAAAAGACACATTAGGGCATATTTTCAGGGGATGTCTTATTTTTCCATGTACAACAGTCTACATTTATTCAACTATAGTCATGTCATCTTCTACTGGAACATCGTCATAATGTACTATATGTGTCCATCTGGCTGACAATCTTAACTGGGGCTTATTTTCAGGGTAGGTCTTATTTTCGGGGAAACACGGTAGTTTTTACATTATTGACAGTATTCCCCATACTGTATTTTACATCCCCATGACTGTTTTGTAACTATCAATTTGTGCTTTTTAATTTCTTTAACTTTTTTACCCAACCTCTCAACCTTTCTTCCATCTAGTAACCATCAGTTTGTTCTCTGTATCTATGAGTCTGTTTCTGTTTCTTTGTTTATTTTGTTCTTTAGGTTCCACATATAAGTGAGATCATATGGTATTTGTCTTTCTCAGTCAACTTACATCACTTAGCATAATACTCTAGGTCCATACATGTTGTTGCAAATGGTAAGATTTCATTCTTTTTTATGGCAGAGTAATATTCATTGCATGTATGTACCACATTTCTTTATCCAATCATCTATTGATGGGTATTTCAGATGCTTCCGTATTTGGACTATTGTGAATAGCACTGCAGTAAACATAGGGGTGCATATATCTTTTTAAATTAGTGTTTTGGATTTTTTTGGATAAATACCCAGGAGTGGAATTGTGGGGTCATACGCTACTTCTATTTTTAATTTTTTGAAGAAACTCCATACTGTTTTCCATAGTAGGTGCACCAATTTGCAATCCCACCAACAGTGCACAAGCATTCCTTTTTCTCTACATCCTCACCAACACTTGCTGTTTTTTGATTTATTGATGATGGCAATTCTGACAGATGTGAGGTGGTAGCTCATTGTGGTTTTAATTTGCATTTCTCTGATGATTAGTGATGCTGGGCATCTTTTCATATGCCTGCTGGCCATTTGAATGTCCTCTTTGGAGAAATGTCAATTCAGGTCCTCTGCCCATTTTTTAATTGGGTTGTTTGTTTTTTTGATGTTGAGTTGTGTGAGTTCTTTATAAATTTTGGATCTTCAGTGGTTATCAGATATATCATTGGCAAATATTTTCTTCCATTTAGTAGGATGTCTTTTTGTTTTGCTTAAGGTTTCCTTTGCTGAAAACAACTTGTCTTTTTTTAAAGTTCTTTTTTCATCTTTCTGTCACATCAACCCAGAGGGGATACCCCTTTGATGTTGCACAACCTGAGGGTGGGGCTCAATGTCCATTCCTAGAGTTATGAAATGTCCTGCCTGAGAGATAGGAGCACAGGAGTGCTTGGGCGGTGGTAGTATTACCCTGTCTCCCTATGTCAGATAAAGAGACCGTAAACACCCTTTAATCAGGGATAGAATGAATGAGAAGATAAGCACTCATGCAGAAGCCAGAGCTCTTTTCACAGCTCCAGGAGGTGGTGTGTTTAGGATGTTGTGGTCTAGTTACCGGTCTGTTCGCTACTCCTCTGGCTCCTTTCTGTCTGGTAGAACTGACCACACCTGAATCACTTCTGTCCCCAGGCTGCCCCTTGTGCAACTCCATGAACACAGGCAGAGGCAAGGAAACAGCTGTGCTTGGCAAAGGGCCCTGTGACACTCCATCCCACTTGGAATTAGGAAGAAAAGACCCTGAGCTTTAGACTACTCTGCCACCAACTTCCTGTAAAGCTGTGGCCAAGTCATTTAGCCTCTTGACCCTCATTTGCCTTGTACATGAAATGGTTCAATTCTCTTGTTGACACAGAGAGATAAGCTAGGAGAAAGTATTTTGTCAGACTGTAAAGGGCTGTAAAAATATAAGATAATATCACTATCGTCCTTAATAATATCTCCTTTCTCTGAACTCCTAATGTGTTTGTGTCAGAACCACACAAATAGCACTTAGACTTTCTCCCATCAATGCATTTCAAACAGCATGCTGTTCCCTGCAGGTGTCGTGTTCTTTCTTATCTCCATGCCTATGTGTCTCTGCCTCCGCTCAGGCTGACTCCTGCTTACCTCCTACTCAAGCTTCAGACTCTCCGGGGTGCCCATGGTTCCCTGGGTTCCTCTCTGTTGCTTGCTGCCTTCTTCGTCTCATCCACCAAAGTGGAAATTCAGGCAGAGCAGGGGAACTGTATTAATCTGCTAAGGCTGCCATAACGAAATACTGAGTGGGTTAAACTACAGAAATTTATTTTCTCAAAATTCTGGAGGATGGAAATCCAAGATCAAGGTGTCAGTAGAGCTGGTTTCTTCTGAGGCTTCTCACCTTGGCTTGCAAATGGCCACCTCTATGTCTTCACACAATTGTCCCTTTGTTTATTGTGTCTGGGTCCTAATTTCTTCTTCGTAGAAGGACACCAGTCATATTGGATTAAGGCATACCCCAAAGACCCCATTTTAATTTAATTACCTCTTTAAAGACCCTATCTCCAAACATGGTTACATTCTGAGGTACTAGGGGTTAGGCTTTCAACATGCGAATTTGGGGGGACATCATCCAACCCATAATGACTATCTTGCTTTTATGTCCATATAACTCTGGACTGACACATAGAATGTGTGCAGTAAATGCTTGCTGAGTCAATGAATGAAGACCAGATATGACTTAAACATGTTTTCTCAACCAGAGCAGAAGCTACTTGAGGACAATGAAAGCACAAATAGACTTGGAATTGGGGGACCTGGATTACTCTTATTTGCTTCCTGTTAATATAGGAGGAGAATCTTTTAGCAACAGCATTGAAAGATGCCCCTTAACCTAGATTTAACATGCCTGTTTCTCTCCTGAAGCCATTAGAGATTCAGAGCATTTATTTTTCACAACGCCTAGAGCACTTGCCAAATTCCAGGCTCCTACAATTTCAACCTAAGAAAATGCCATTTGCTGCTCAAAAATTTATTGTTGGCCTCCCTTTGCCTGCTACATTCTCTTCAAGTGAGAAACCATATTTCCTTGCAGGGTAAGTAGTTCTTCCATACCCACTTAGTAATCACTGGAAAATCTATTGTTTTTACTATTGTAGCTTGGTTTAGTCATTAGTGTTGTTTCAGCCTAAATATTTCAAACATTTTGAAATGGGAAGGAGCCTTAGAAATCACGGACTTTGGGGCTTTGGAGCTAAGTCTGAATCCTGTCTCTTTGGACAACCTAAGCTTTCCTCATCTGTCAAAAGGGAAGAGTAACATTTCACAGACTTATTCTGAGTACTAACTAGGATAACAAGGATCTTGGACATCAGAGAATTGAAATACTGTTAGTTTTCTTCCTCTCTTCATTTTATAGATGAGCAAATCAATGCCCAGATGAGTAGAAAGCTCTGAGCAATATCAAATCACCAGTTTTTGAACACTGAGATTGAACCCTGATGTCTTTTTAAAATAATAATAATAATAATAATAATAATAATAATTTTATTGTGGTGAGAACACGTCACATGAGATCTAAGTGGGCAATACATCACTGGTGATTATAGACACAGCAGATCTCTGGAACTTATTCATCTTGCTTACCTGAAACTTTATGCTTGTTAATTAGCAACATCTTACTCACCTCTCCCCCTGCCCCTGGCAACCACCATGCCACTCTTTGATGCTATGAATTTGACTACTTGAGATCTCCGATATAAATGGAATCATGCAGTATTTGTCTTTCTGTGACGGACTGATTTCACTTAGCATAACATCCTCATGATTCGTCCATGTTGTCACATATTACAGGATTTCCTTCTTTTTAAAAGCTGAATAGTATTCCATTGTATGTATCCCCGATGTTTTGATTTCCAGTCCAAAACTATTTCTTTTGCCTCCATGCTGGATGTATAAAATCTCTTAACTACCCACTAAGGAAGTAATTATTTTTAGGCAACGAGCCGTTATCTCACCTGGCTAGTCACCAAGTAAAAAACAGCGAACATTTGACAAAGAAATGCACCAGCTTTTTATAAGAGACTGGCATCCAACATTAATTTAAGGGATCTCATGGACAAGTAAAGACAGCTTCCCCTGGAATGCTCTGCCACGCAGGCTAGTCTCACCGGTGATGGAAGTTGAAAAGTAAGGCCTATGGGTGAAATAATGCAAAGCGCGTTTCCCCATAGTACACTCACTTATTCACTCCTGCCCTCAGCACTATGCTCTAGATGTTTCTGGAACTGTAGGCAGAGGATTAGTGCCTCAACTTGCAGACAGCAGCCTCCTCACTAGATTTCCAGCCTCTTTTCAATTCATCCTGTTGACATCAGAGTTCTCTTTCTAGAACACAGATCTGATCTTGTCACTGCTCTGCTCAAAAACTCTACATCGTTCCTGATTTCTACAGGATGAATTACAGACTTTTTAACACAGGAAAAACAAGAGTATATTTTAAAGTAAATGCATGTATACATCTGGCCAGATCATATATGTACGAGTTTACAAGAGCTGCTGTAACAAAATGCCACAGACGGGGTTGCTTCAACAACAGAAATTTATTTTCTCATGGTTCTGGAGGCTGGAAATCCAAGGTGTGGGCAGGGTCCATTTTTCCTGAGGTCTCTCTCCTTGGCTTCCAGGTAGCTGTCTTCTAGTTATGTCCTCACAGGGTCCTTCTTCTGTGCATGCCTGCCCCTGGTATCTCTGTGTGTGTTCAATGTCCTCTTCTTATAAGGACACCAGTCAGATTGGATTAGGGCTCACTCCAGTGGCCTATTTTAAATCAATCACCCCTTTAAAGGCCCTAGCTCCAATTACAGTCACAGTCTGAGGTACTCGGGGTTAGGGCTCCAATGTATGAATTTTGGAGGGACACAGTTCCACCCATTACAATATGTGGGCATTCGATATATTTTAGAACTACACATTCTAGAGAGAGTTTGTTGAAAAGGTATTCTAAATTAAATTATTTGGTTAATTTTATATTTCAGATGCAAGTTCTCTTTGATGGGAAGACCAAGAATTTGGAATTACTAAAAGTATAACTGGCTTGAGATGGACACCAAGAACTACCACAGTAGAACTCCCAGAATTATGGCTGCTGCTAGGTCTCAATCAACATTTCCAGGTTCATTCTCAACAAGATTGTCATCTCAACTTCCATCTTATTTAACTTAGTACCCCCAGCCCAACAGCTAACAAGCATTCCATCATGGCATTTTTTTTTAATGCAATGAAATCAATTACTCCAAAGCCCTGCCCCTTCCACACCCTAGTTTTCAGTCTCAATAAGCATCATTCTCTTTCCCAAGCAGATCTCTCACTCTTGCATCTTTACACATGGTGTTGTCTCATCCTTGGCTGCCAATATAGTCATTGAATCCTGGTGTATATATTGAAGATATTAATGCCCTCCTTTATTTTCCCATTGCACTATGCACGTCTTACTACTTAGTGGATATCAAATGTATTTTAAAGGTCAGTTTTCCTGTCTCTCTCACTAGACTTTATACTCCTTGAGGGCAAGAAAAATGTTTAGTCTAGAACACAGTAGGTACTTAGTAACTGTTAGCTAGATTAGTTGGTCTGCAATTCTGCTTGGTGGCACAAGGGATGGTCCTACACCTGGATGGACCCAAGGATTGAGTTTGCCTTAGCCCCGTTTTTTTTCTAGAACATCTGCAAGCCCAGCCTGACTCCAAGCCAAATAGAGGAAAGAGATCCTTCCATGATGAAGCTCCAGGACCCTCAGGTCTACCCTCAAAGGGAGCCCAAAACACAACCCAGCTTTGGAAGCTGAATACTCCAGTTCTCCGGCTCACTCTCCTTTCTCTAAGCCACTTTTGCCATCTGGCCCCAGGGCTGGAAACCTCTCAGTCTAGGTCTTGGGCTGCAATAAAGAATGAACAAGAATAATCTGGCTTTGAGAAATGTACATAACATTTGGTAAATGAGATGGTCAGAGGAAGACATGTTGATATGTACATGACAGGAAGAGAAAACACAAAATTGCTAATTGTCTCTGGGAGGTAATATTATGAATGATTTTTACTTTATTCTGTAGAATACATTGCATTGTCTAAATTTTCTGCAAAGAGCATATGTGACTGGTAGAATTGAAAATAAAGATATCCATTATGACTAGAATAAAGCCTCATCATAGCATCCTAGGTGGGGTCCATAAAATTCAACTGTGTTAGATGTGGGGTCTTGGTATTCTGAGGTTACTGAAATGACCAGGGCAAACCAGAGTAGCCAGCAGGAGGTATTTGGGGCCAGTTGATGGCATCCAAATCTGTCTGTGTCCTGACTGTGGTTTGGCACTTCCTCTTGGGGGGTACACAACAGCAGCAATTCACAAATTATTCTAATGAGCTGATCCTCATATCGTCAACCCAATATTGGGGACAGTGGGCACTCTTTGCAAAATGAGCTTTCTGCCTTTCTATACACAGCCCCGTCAGAGAAAAGATGGGGAGATGTTTTGGGAAGTGGCAGGCAGGGTCAATCACCTCATGTCTGAATTTGTGTTATGGGGGACGGTCATTACCTCGGGAGTTGTGGTTACCACAAAGTGGTATCACTCAGATCTCCCTTCAAGGAAGAACTTGCTGCCCAGCTTCAAAGAGTGCTGTTGGCTGACAACTTCCAGTTCTTAGCACCTTCAGGATCTTTTTTCAGGAGCCTGTAGCAAATGACTAAGCATGATGAGGAAAGTAGGGCCTGGCTGTTTTCCCCAAATGGGACTCTCCTAATGGACAATCTTCGTTCTAGAGCTTTCCAGTGGGTCATCCAAGAAATTTTAAGGTCTGCATCACTGTCTGAGGCTCTTCCTGCACAATCCCACTTCTTTCCCTTTTATCTTTTATAGGTATTATCTCCAACAAACCTATTACACTTGTAACTCTGGCTTACTGGACCCTACTGACAGTTATATATATATACACACACACACACACACACACACATTCATGGGTAAAGGACCTATGACCATGACTAAGCCATCCAAGCAGCATAGAAAGACCTACTCATTTAGCTAATATACACTAAGTACCTACTCTGTGCAGAAACATTGTGCACTTAGCACAGCCCTGTCTAATAAGGAAACAGGAAAATAGATGAGCAAAACATATTGTGATATCTTTGTGCATACAAGCATGCCTCTAATTGTTTAAGTAAATGAAAATCTCTAATGAGCTCCCAATGTTCTCACCCTACTACTGTTGTCTTTAGCTGAGCAAACATTCCTCTTGCAATCTTGTTTATTGTTGTGCTTTGCAAAGTCTTTTGCTACTGACACAACACAGTTAAACTCGAATATACATCCAATTGGGAAATTCCAATAAATTCTAAATTGGGGATTTGAATTCATGAGTTCCTAAATAACAGTTGATTATTACATTGTCCTTAGTACTCCAGCTGCTGGTGTTTTGTTGGCTTGGGGTGCTGAAATGACTGATGGTCAGCAGATCTAATAATGACAGTAATAACTGAAGTACAAAAATAATGAGACTGAAGCCATAGTCACATTAAAGCCGATAATAATAATAATAATAAGCCACTACCCATACATTAAAGCCTTAGAACACTAATTGTACCTGCAACCTAAGAACCCACAGCAAGCAACTGCTGAGAGTAGAACCAACAACACGACAGAGGAGCCGATATTCTGTAGCATCACTGTGGGATTTTCTCTGTTCAAAGAAACTCTACAGGGATTTATTGCTCACTCTCAGGGAGTTGACAGCAAGGTAGAAGTTGGGCCACGTGACAGTTTTCTGAGTCAATCACTTATAATAGGGCCTGAATTTTATCTTTGACACAGAATTATCCATGTATACCAGCCTCTGGCAGCATCACATATATACATATATATACATATATACATATATATGTATGTAGATAGATAGATAGATAGATAGATAGATAGATAGATAGATAGATAGATAGATAGATCTCTATATATCTGGGTCCTTGTACTCAGGACTGTGTGGAAGTCCAGCACCCCAAGATTTCTGGGGACTCTTCCTAAGAGGGTGATCGGAATTCCCCTTCCATGGCTCACTCAGCCACCCTGCTACCAGCTTGATTCCTCTTGACCATTCTGTACACCATCAAGCCTCCTGAGACTGCTCTCCTTTGTGCCCCTCTGCAGGCCTGTATGTCCATGTTCTCCACCTCCTTCCTTCGCCATAGCAGGACCACATACTAGGCTGTTGTGATTTACAAACTCTTACTGACTGTATAAGAATAACAAAAGCAGGTACAGGGCAGCACAAACAGCAGTCAACTAAAGAACTCCTCTAAATCAATAATAAAAAAAGACAACCCAGTTTTTAAAAATGGAAGTATTGATTTCAAGACAGAAATTTCAAAAAAGATTATGAATCACTAGTAAGCACACAAAACAGTATTCATCAGTGTTCATGTAAATACCATGTAAACCCATGTGAACACCTCATGATTCACTAGGGAAATTCAAATGAAAACCATGAGACCCATGAGACACCATTTCTCACCCACCAGGAGGCCTACAGTTTAATGGAATGACAAATACCAAGGGTTCACAATGTTGTGGAGTACCAGGAACTTACATACACTGTTCGTGGGAGTATAAGATGGCAAATCACTTGGTAAACTGGCAGCTATGGTAAAGAGTATACCCACCTTAGAATCCAGGAATTCTACTTCTAAGCATGTACCCAAGGGAAATGAAAATATAGGTACACAAAAGACGTGTACAAGGATGTTTATAGCATCTTTATTGCTAATAGTGAAACCTGGAAACAAACTAGATGTCTGCAGGCAGGAGGATGGATAAACACATTGCGATATTTTTGTCTATAAAAACATAATAAGAGTAAGAAGAACCTACTGATATACATATCAATATCAACGTTGATGAATCTCAAAAATATATTGAGCAGTACACAAATGAGTAAATATCGTTTGATTCCACTTATAAATTTCATATGAAAAACAGAACTACCGGTAATCTACAGTGATAGATATTAGAACATCTTACCTAGGGTAGGGTGGGACAAATTGACAAGAAAGGAACACTTTCTGGTAATGGAAAAGTTCTCTATCTTAATTAGGGTGATGGTTACAAGAAGATAAACAATTGTCAAAACTCATTGAACTGTACACATAAGTCTGTACGATTCATTGTATGTGGATTATACTTTTAAAAAATCCTAATGCTTAGGCCACAATATAGTCCAATTAAACCAGTCTCTCTGGGGTAGAATCGAAGCACCCATGATTTTTAAAAGCTCCCCCACAGAGGCTTCACCTTCCACAACTAAAAACACCGCCATGGTAATTCCATTAAAAAAAGAAAAACACAAAACAATAAACTTTCTTCCTGTATCTTTTAAAGAAACCAACTCAAACCAGAGCTAAGTTAAAATAATTACTTTTTTCCCACTCCACTCATATTTTTTAATGGACCATCATTGACAATGAAAAAAGAAGGGAACTAACATTTATTCAGCACCCACCATATGCCAGGCACTATACTCAGCACTTTATACACATTATCTAATCTTTGGAACAATCCTTTTGGTAATTATTATCTCCATTTTAGAAAAGATATCCTGAGAGTCCAAAAAAATGGGAAATATGCCCCAATTTTTTGAAAAATGCACAACAGAGGATAAACTTAAGGGCATTTGACTTGCAAGGTTTTATATTATGCTCACACAGCCACTTTTTAGAAAATCTGACACAGTAATTTGGAAAACTACATTGAAAAATAAAGCCTTGGTTCTTAGTTGCTATAGGACATTAGCTTTCGAATTGTTTATTCGGTGAAAATCATACCTTTAAGACTTGGTATTTCTTTTCCTACCACACATAAAGAGTGTTGTGATTTGGCAAGCAGTATGTGGCTTTCACCACACTGAGTCCTAGATTTCATATCTCAGCTGACCATTGTGGGGCAGACTATTTTCTCATAGAAACAGCATTATCATTGGTGGTTGCATTCCCGAGCTATGTTCTCGTACCAAATAAAAGGAAAAAGCAGTGATAAAAACAAATATATACCTTCACAATCATTTTGGACAATCAAACTTTGCTTTCTGTCATATGAAAGGATCACAATCTTTCCAAAGAACCTAGAATAGCAAAACAATTTTGAAAAATAAATACAAAGTCAGAGGACTTTACTTGCTTTTCAAACTTACTGCAAAGCTATAATAATCAAGAAACAATAGGCATTTAGATAAATGGAAGAGAATAGGGAGTCCAGTAACACACTGTCACATACTTGGTCAATTGATTTTCAAAAAAGGTGCCAAGTAATTCAATGGGGGAAAGAACAGTCCTTTGAACAATAGGTGCTTGGACAATTGGATAAACAACAAAAAGATGAAACTCGACCCTGACCTTACACCGTACACATACATAACAACTTAAAGAAGACATAGGATGAAATCTTTGCAGCCTGGGATTAGATAAAGAATTCTTATATATGACACAAAAAGTATGAACAATCAAAAACAAAATCAACAAATTGAACTTTATCAAAATGAAAAATTTTGCTCTTCAAAAAACACAAATAAGAAAATGAAAATATTTACAAACCATATATCTGATAAAGCACTTGAATCCAGAATATATAAAGAAATTTTATAATTCAACCATACGAGAAACAACTCTATAGTTGAATAATCACTGCATCAAAGAAGATGTGTAAATGGCAAATAAGAACATGAAAAGATGCTTAATGTCATCAGTTATCAGAGAAATGCAAATTAAAACCAAAATGAGATACTACTACACACCTACTAGAACGGCTAAAACAAAAAGACTAGAGGTTAGTGAGGACATGGAGAAACATGTACATTGCTAATGGAAATGTAAAATGTAAATGTAAAATTTGCCACTCTGGAAAATTCCTTTGCATTTTTAGAAAAGTTAAACATACACTTATCAATTGACTTAGCAATCAAACCTCTCTCAGTATCTACCCAAGAGAAATGAAAATGTCCATCTACACAAAGACTTGTATACAAATATTCATAATAGTATTATTCATAATAGCCCCCAAATTGGAAACAGTGTCTATCAACTGTGAATCAATAAACAAAATGTTGTGTATCTATAGAGTAGAATATTACTCACAATAAAAGCATTATACTAAATGGAAGGAAGCTGACACAAAAGACTACATATTGTATGATCCCATTTATACAGAAATTCAACAAAAGGCAAAGCTGTAGAGACAGAAAGATCAGTGGTTGCCTAGGGCTGGGGGTGGGAACAGAGATGGATTGCAAACAGACATAAGGGAACATTTTGTAGTGATGAAAATGTTCTAAAACTGAATTATGTTGATGATTGTATAATGGTACAAGCTCACCAAAATTCAACAAAGCTTACACTTAAAATGGGTGAATTTGATGGTATCTAAATTAAACCTCAATACAGATATTTTAAACAAAACAAAACAGAAAGCTATTGTGTCTTCATGGCACCCTTTTGGGCCCTTTGAAATATCTGGTGCCGGCATAACTCTGGTAAAACTCTCCTGGAGATCGCCTCTCCTCACCCTCATAGGAGACCTGAAGTGGATGGTTTAGCCAGCAGCTCTAACCTTGGGGTAGGGATCTTCTTTCTCCTGGTGGAGGTTAGAAGGAGAAAACCCACCAACAGGATCATGAATAGAAGAGAATGATCAGGATGGTAGAGACCTTAAAATCATATCCTAGTCATTTATCATTCTTCTAGCAAATGTTTTTTTTTGGTTGTTCCTGTTGCCAAATAAGTGCTGTGGCTAATGAATATTATGTCAAGATTGTTGCTCTCATGGAGCTTATATTCTAGTAGTGTGAAATGGACGGTGGATGGATGGATATATGGATCGATGCAGAGACAGACAGACAGACAGACAGACAGACAGACAGACAGACAGATAGATAGATAGATATAGATGAAAGAAAGTAATAAGAAAACACCTTAAGTACTCTGAAGAGAGTTAAGAGTGTGGTATCAGAGAACGACTGAACCAGAAGAGGGAGCCAGTCGTGCAAAGAACAGGGAGAGGAGCATTCTAGGCACTAATTTTTTTATTTTTATTTTTTATTTTTTTTTACTGTTCCTCACCCCTAAAGGCCTTCTATCCCTCCTTACTCAGCTAAAAACTCAGGATCAGTAAATGTAATCACTTACAGTGAACTCCCTTGATCACCTTGGTTAAATCCAACATCCCACCTACACTGGTCTCACTTTACACCTGTCACCAGGAACCTAAACAGGCCCTTACTGTTTCCCAGCTAACATCCTATATCTTCCTGACCCCTTCACTTTCTTACATTCTGCATTCCTCCATTCAGTTTCTGCAACAGGACTGTGTTACACATATTCTTCTCTTCTCACTCGCAGCTGGTAATGGCACGTCTTTCCTCACTGAGAAAACTAAAGAACCAAAAGAGAACTTCCAGCCACTCTTCCCACATCTACATGTGCAGACAGATGTACCCCTTAGACACTGCTTTACCTTCCGTCAATCAGGCTGCACGCTCAGTTCCCCTATGTAAAAACTTCCCCTTGTGTATTACATCCCACCCTCTTGCAGACTCTCAAAGACACAAGACCAGCCAATCCTTCCTCTCTATCATCATGATTTTTTCCTCTACTGGATCATTTCTATTAATATAAGAACAAATCATTTCAAGCACTTTAAAGACAAACAAACAAAATTCTCCCCTTGACTCTCTTTCCCTCATTTGGTTGCCCTCTTAATTTTCTGTAACGTTTTGTAGCCAAACAGTTATGTACACTATCTGACTTGAATTCCTTCTCTCCTGTTCTCTCTCAAATTTTCTCCAATCTAGGTTTTGTGCCACTACTGATCTGAAACTGGTCTTTTCAAGGCCAACAAAACAAACAAAACTAGAACCCTACCATAAAGGAAAATGAACAAAACAGCCTTGAGTGAAAGAAAAGGTGTGTGTATATGGGGGACTCTGAATTCTAGCAGCTGGCTTGCCTACCTGTATCATATGAATTCCTTAGATAATTTGTCTTCTTTCCCTCCATCTGGGCCATACATTCTTTCCATATATTTTCCTTATTTTCTCTGGAATCTACTGTTGCCCATCTTCTTAAAGTAGTCTAAATATCACATTAACTGTTCACCATCTAGGGGAAAAGAGAGTAAAACAAAATCATGACAGTGAGAAAGAAAGCTTTCATTTATGTTTTATCTTTGCAATTAGTGTGAAACCTCAGAAATCTAAAAGTTCTTTAACTCATCCAGGAATAATGTTAAAAGTCTGAGAAAGAATTGCCCTCCAAACAATATCCCTATTCTAAGATGAATATAGCTGCCATTTGTGGTAATTCTGCAGCTATCCTTCTTCATAAATGGCCTTGTCAGGAATTTTTACATATTCACCTCAGGGTGCTTAGAAAGTCTCTGGCAGCAATGCTCTGCTTGCTGATCTTATCAGCAGGGACAACCCTGACTTAACCCACTGAGGAGGCTTCAACAACTTTTGTGAGCAAGGTGGGTCCTACTGGAGACAGCACCAAGTGAGAGAGACATTTGCCAATTGTCCTGGTCAGATAGTTAACACAAGAAATCTCAGGAAAAAAAGTCCAGATCAGTGCTTACTTAGCAAAATGCAAGTCACAACCCATTAGTGGGTTGTGACATTAGTTTGGTGGGTTGACAAATTTTTTAAAGATGAACTAGAAGAGAAAATATCAGAGGTTATTACACAGACTCAGCGTTTACATAATTTGTGAGACTTTGATTTTAGTTATGAAAAAGTATGTCCTGGATCATAAAATTAAAATTCTAAAAATTAAAGCCATTGGTTTAGATCCATCCATAGTGCAATAGACAGTATGGCTGAATGCATTAATCAAAATTAGAGGACATTTGAAAAATTTCCACATCATTTTATATCCCTAGACATGAGCCGAAACAAGGGAAATCCAGAGCACTTCGAGAAGGACTTCCATAAACAACACTAGGTAAAGAGCTTAAAATTCAGTCTCTAAACAAAATTACTATCTGAAAGGCTTTAGACTTGCAACTACTTTTACAAACGTGATCTCATTTGAGTCTCTTATCCATACTTTGTAATGGGCAAGACAGGAAAGTGGTGAGGCAGGTTTCAATGATCCATCCAGTTAGGTCAGGAGCCCAGCCGGCAGCACGGAGAAAGAATCTATTAGCTCCACAGCCCCAGGGAGAGAGTTGGCAAGGGTGAAAAACCATGTGTGGGTCCCAGCCAAGTAAACTGGGATTCAGGGCAGAACTCCGGTTCCAGGAGGGAGAATGGAAAGGAGGAAGAGGAACTGGGGCCGCAGCCTAGTTATTAAATAGGGCCCACAGGTGGCCAGGCCCATCTCTACTCCATGGATTCCAAACTCCTACCTGCAGAGTTCCAGAACCCCATGACCGGCTTTTGAAGAGGCAGCAGAAGGTTATCAGGTGAATAAGGAGCAAGGTGGAGAGGTTATGAAGCACTTAGAAAGGCATGAAGAGACTAGTGGGAGTGGCAAGTTAATCAATAAGATTGGCCTGAGTAAGTTTGCCAGATAAAATACAGGATTCTTACTTACATTTGGATAACAGATAAACAATGAATACATTTAAGTACAGGTATGTTGAATATAATATTTGGGACATATTTAGACCCAAAAAAATTGTTGTTGATTGGAAATTTAAATTCAACTGGGCATCCTATGTTTTTATTTACAAAATCTGGTAAACGCTACATGTGGGTCTTATGGAGGATTTTGCTTTGGCAGAGCAAAATCACAAAGGGTCTTGTGTGCCATACTTGGCCTATAATGAGGAGCTGTCAAAGTTTATAAGCAGGGGAATAATATAATCAGTTTTGCATTTTAGAATCATTATTGTAGTAGTCCTTTGGTGAACAACAGTTCAAAAAGACAGTGTCATGCAGGGTCTCTGGTCCTGCTCCCCGCACCAGAACACAGGATATGGTGAGGCCAAAAAGGAACACCAACAGAGCCATGGATGGGGGTTCATACCACTACACTCTCACTGGTGGCAGGGTTAGAGACACAGGAAGCAGGAGCCACACACGATGCACAATCCAACGTCCGCTTCCCTGCCTGCCAACCAACCCACCCAACCCCTCGCCAGTGTAGCCACAGCAGTTATATTAGTGGCTAATGGCTAACTGGTAACAGCTGATGGCCACCCAGCCACAGCGCATGGCCATCTGATTACAGCTGATGGCCATCTAATAATTGAGCCAGCACCTTTCCACATGAGGCCAAGAGCCTGGAAACTGCTCTCTGGGACTCTGTCCCCAAAGACAAGAACTGGTAGACCAGAAAGCTATGTAAATAGCCCAAACTCGAGGAGAACTAAATATCTTTGCTTGCTTCATAATTCTGCCTAAAGCCAGTAAGATTCCCAGGTTCACTTGGGCTGTAGAGACCAAACTATTCTTTCAAAAGCTGCTCTTTTGTTTGGAGGAGCAAATAACCTTCAGGGTAGAGGGACACACACACACACACACACACACACACACACATACACACACACACACACTTTGTCTTGCTCAAACCTTGTTTCAGTCAAGCACTTTTTTTTTCTTTTGGAGCTGGAAAGGCGTAACTTCACTTTGTTTGTATTCCCTCCCACACAAAACTATCGAAACAGGAACAGAGATGAGCAACGAAAGAGCTGAAAATGTGCTCAATCCACATGTTCTCAGGGCTATTCCCCGGAGGCTTGAGGCTGAGTGCCTGTCAGCGGAGCTTCAGATTCAGCACTAATAGTCGTACACTTCTTGAGGAAGCTGGAAAGATACGTGTATAGATCAATCTCCTGCTAGTAAGTTCAATGTCGTGTTCATCATTGCATCCCCAGTAGGTTATTAATAAACACTTGTTGAATGAGTTCCTTAAGGGCAAAGTCTGTGTCTTCTTTATATTTGTTTCTTTAGCACCTGACCCAGAGTTGGGAATGTTTCTCAGAAAACAGTTCTTGGTTAAAGTGATCTAATTAATTAACAACCAGAAGTTCTTCCTATTAACTGTATTTCTCCAACATTACTTCAAAGTACAACCTTGCATATTTTTCACTCTTCTACTGGACCAGAAAACTGTGTTTCAAAGCTGCAGAATTACACTGATCAGATGCAGTCTTAAAGGTAATTTTCCTCATTTATGTGAAAATGTGAGGGGAATTTTTGTTTGTTTGTTTGTTTGAGGGTTTTTCTTGGGCATTTTTCTAACTACCGCCATAAGCTTTGTCATTGCCTAGGTATAAAATAATCTAGGTCTTACATACTTCTCAGGCACTAACTAGGTCATCACAAAGTAGTACGAACCAAGTGCTTGTTTTCAGTATCAGTATAGTAACTTGCACGTGTGTCTTTTCCAAGGTTGAAGCGTGAACTTCTTGAGGGCAGAACCTATTCTTATTTATTTCCATAGTCACAGAACTTTCAGTGATATTAGGTTTGTTGAATGTTCAGAGCAGGAAGCCTAAAGGGATAGAAAAATTCTAGGAAATGCATGGGGTAAATAAAAATACAATAAAAATTATTATAGCCACTCATTATCATATATTATATCCCCAGTATCATGCTAGGTCTTTACATATGTTTTATTCAATTTCAATCCTAAAAGCTCCTTTTGGAGCCAGGTGTTCTATGTTCATTTTATGAGTAATGAACCTGAGAATCAGAACTGATGAATCACTTGCCCAGGATGACATAGCTAAGGGACTGGCAGAGCTGAGATTTGGACCTGATTCCAAAGCCCATGCTTTCACAAACTAGGAATTGTCACTTTTCAAGCATGTGTTGGAGAGATGCAAAAGATTGTTGGAGTGCCTGTAACAGCTCTCTCTCATCAGCAGCTATGTGGTACCCCAGAGGATGAAAGTCTGATCTTCTTTGTAACGATGTGTAAGTGCACATATGTGGAAGACAAGAGCTATGGAGATATCTCCTACATTGTTGAGCAGTGTTCCTTTTTTCTCTGTTCAGCATTGTATTCAAGGGAGCACATGACTTGACATATAATTAAGTCTCATCTCCACCTTGATGGAAGATGATATTGTTATACTTATCACACTGTGTTTATCTGGGATGAAACATATGGACGGTGGATGTTATGATCAGTAATACCAGCTTCATCTGTGCCACTCAAAGGAATACGTGCAGTTCGGCTATGCAATGGAACCGCATCAGTCTGGATGCCTATGAACTCATCTGTAACACTCCAGATCCTCTTCGGAGCTGTAAATATAATTGCATACATCAGTTATGCTCCAGTCTTTTAAAGTTGCAAATGTGTGCATTTTGTCCAGATGCTGACATCTTTTCAGCAGCCCTCTTCAGCCGGCTCAACTGCCAGCCTCCTCACTAAGTTCACTGGGGTCTGGGAGGAAATCAGTCTGATTAAGAATGCTGCCTCTGATAATTTGATGCCAAGGTAAGCAGGATTAAATCACAGCTTCACTTCACCAACCTTTTGGCATCTGTCAAAAGTCAAAGGGCAAATGTTGGCATAACTAATTATATGAATTTAAAAAAAAATTGAAAAAGAGGAACCAAAGATGGTTAAAAAAATGGGGGGAGGGAAAACACTTGTTTTAAAAAAATTGAGAAAGCAAATTGTTTTGCTTGGCTCTGCAAATTAGAAGCCTGCCACAAATGGCCTGCAAAGGTGTAAGAACCAAAAAGCAACTCCAGTGTTCTGCCTTCACCAAAAACTGGAAGGAGTTTCCTAGAGATGGTCAGAATGGAATTATAGAAAAAATCATCATCAAGCCTTCATTCACTCATTCATCGCCAGGGAGGGTGCTAAACATGGGAGATAAAACATGAAGATAGCATGGTCCTCTGCTTCGGAGAGATACATCAACAGTTCTGCACACTGAAGTGTGACAGTCACCAGGACATAATATTCAAATGACATAGTGGGTGCACAGAGGGGGAGTGGTCAATTCTGTGATTCTTAAAAAAAATTTTTTTTAAATTTCATAAGTCACGTACAGTTAGCTGTTTGGTAAGATGACAAACTCTCCCAGGGAAAGATGAAGTGGAATCTGAGTTAACAGATATATTTGAGTCAAATCTCAATTTACACCGGTCCTAAGAAGGGAATGATCTGGTTAAGTGTTCTCTCTTTTAATTTCTAGGATACTAATTTTACACAACAGGATTGCTGTCATACATTACTAAGCAATTCCCCCTCCATGCCCATTCCCCACCCTCCATCTCCACCACTCGAATAGAGATAGGTGAGCAGGGCTCGATCCCGACTCCACTCCAAATGTGTGACCTGGAGTAACTCGCACCACTCCTCGGGGCCTCAGTCTCTTTGCCCGGTAAAGTGAGGAACTCTGGTTAGCTCTCAAGTCCATTTCTGCTCTGAATTACGAAATAGAGACGAGAAACCAGAAAGGAAACTCAAGAGAAACAAAAGTGAAAGTGCCCAGAGGAAATACAGTAGTAAACAAAAGTACAAAATTTTACATCTCACTGGAAAACGTGGCAGAGTTCCCGACTACTTTTTTTTCAGCAACCGTGAACACGAGACTTGAGAACGAAAAGTCTATCACGCCCTCTGAATGTGAATAAGATCAGTGCAACACGAATCCACCTTGCCATGCAGCTGTCTTCTTAAACAATGCTCCCTGACCCTGAACAAGTGTTCATTAAAAATTTCTCCCAAAATAAATCAATCCTTAAGGAAGGGCCCGTTTCCACATAATAAACCCCCACGGAACACCACACAAGGGTGCATCCCGCTTTGGGAAATGAGAGAAAAGGGAGTCAAGAGACGAAGGATTCGAACCAGTATTAGAGGCTGCCTGGCGTTGCCACGAGGGTGTCATAAGCAGCATCGAAGCAAACTATTTTAAAACTTAGGAAATACGGTAGCCTTTCAACTTTATCATTTCTCCCCTTAGGTAAGAGACTTCTCTGAACATAACCCAGGACAGTACACCCGCCCGGGAGCGAAAGCGCGAGCTCTGAGATGGACCGGCAAGTGGAGGCGGCCAGAAGGGAGCAGGATGACAGCTTCGCGGAGCGTTTGCGGCGGGTGTGGGACCCGGACACGCAACCGCCATGGCTGGAGGGTGCGGTCTGAACCCACCAAGGCTCATTGGGTTCCTTTGGAAGATGCTGTCTGCTGCGGGAGCTCCTTTCACGCGGGAGGGTGCGTGAGCGCGCGCGTGCTCACACACACACACACACACACGTCCTTCCCCTGGAGTTGTGTCTCGTCTCCCTTTTGTTTTTCTCCCTTCCCAGTCATGAGACCCGGAAGTTTTTTTTTTTTGCTTTTTTTTTTTTTAATCCCGTCTCTCTCCCTTTTCTAACCGCCCCCCCCCAATCTATCACATGGCAGATAGAATAAAAACAGAAAAATGGCGACGGTCACGTTGTGGCGAGCTTTGCTGCGTCATTAGATAATCCTCATGCAAATAGCGGGAAGAACAAAGGAAGGGGGGCTCGGGACCCCGGGGGGCGCAGGTGGGCGTGGGGGTGGCGGGCCGCGCGCGGGGGCGACGGCGCGTGCGGGGCTCGGGCGCCTGCGGGCGGCGTGCGGCCGCGGGGCTCCGTGCTGCCGAGTGTCTGCGTGTGTGTGCGCGGCCGTGAGCCACCGTGGAACGCTAGCCGGGGGCGCGAGAACGAGAAGCCGCGGGGGCACAGCACGGCGCGGCGAGGCTGGCCGCGGCGCGCGCACACGCACACGCACACGCACACGCACACGCAGCCGCGAGGCTCGGCCGGCGCGGGGCCCGCGCGGGGGGCGGGCCGAGGGCGGGGCGGGCCGTGCGGCGGCGAGGGCCGAGGGCGCGCCAGTGCCCGGCGCTGGGCGCCTGCCTGCTTTCGGCCGCGGGTGGGGACCGCACGCCGCTGGCCACCGCGGGGTAGGCAGAGGGGCGCCGGGGGCGGGGCGGGGCGGGGCGGGGGGGTTCCTCACTCCCGCACGGACTTCCAGCGTGTTGCTGGGTTTGTTGTTGTCGGGGTGTATTTTCCTTCCTGCGGGGTGCGGGGGGGCGGCGACCTCGCCCACCGGCATGTCCGCGGTTTCCCCTTGGCCCTCGCTGGGTTGTCAGGAGCCGCACTGGGTGGACGTGGGCGCGGGTGGCCCCTCGGCGCCCCACTTCGGCCCCCTGGAGGGGCAGCGGCGCGGAGGGGCGGGGCGGGGTGTGTGTATAAATGTTGCGCACTCGCTTTTCCCCCACCCCCGCCTCCTTTCAGGGTGCTGGCGTGGGTCCCTCGCGGTCCGGCGGCGACTGTAAATAGAGCCTGGATGTTGTTTACATGAAGGATCCGGCGGGAGGAGTCTGCGAGGAGGAGGCGGAGGAGGAGGAGGGAGGGAGGAGAGAGGAAGACCGGAGTCCCCGCGGCGGCGGCGGCGGCGGTCAGGGGTAAGGGTGAGCCCCGCGCGGCGTCCGGGGACGGGGCGCTACCACGAGGCCACCGCGCTGGACCCTGGCGTAGGAGGGCGAACTGGCACGGGGCGGGGAGACGGTGGTCTGTCAGAGTGGCATTTTTAGCTTGCAACCTGCCACGCAGATTCTCCTGGGCTGGCGGGGAGAGGATGTGTGTGGGGAGGGCGGGGAAGCCTCGATTTCTCTGCACGTTTATTCTCCCATCCCCAATCTTTTCCCGCTTCTCTTCGGGCTCACCTGTTTATTTTCATCAACCGGAGCCTGCAGTGTTTTTCGTAAGCAGCAGAGAGAGGCTGTTTCTTTTATTAGAAACATTATTGGGGAGGGGGGTGCATTGCTGTAATTTATGCCGGTCCAGGTCGGGTTTTCAAGAGGGGGAGGGGACTTGGCGGACACCTCCTGTTCCTGACCTTAGCTGACCTCAGGGCTTCTCACCGCCTTCCCGGGCCAAAGAATCCTTTCCCTCACTCAGCTACCGCACACCAGCAGCCACCTTTTTGGAGAAGGACCACACCTGTGCTTATTCCGGCTTTGGAGGAGAGGTGAGCCGAGAAACCAGGGAGTCCTCTATTCCCCAGACCTCTTAGCTAACCCCCCGTCACAGAATCTGCCAGAAAGTGCTTCTTTCACCTGCTGGATTGCACTAGGCACGTCCATTCCCCTAGCCTGGCAAGTTGTGGCCTACAGCTGTGTTGGGATTTTTCTCTTCCCTCTGGATCTGCGTTCCACCGAACATCAACTTAACTGCTGGGTTTAGATAGAAAGTGGTGACCCCCGTGGCTCAGTGCCGTTATTTATTCCCCACTGGATCTTCAGCTGTCCTACAGCCCCCAACATTCTTCCCCTAAGAGCTCAGCCCAGAATCAGGCCTAAGCAGTCTGGCTCTCTTTCCCAAGGCCCCACCCTGGCCCCTCTTCTTTCTCCAGAGCCAAACACGCCTCCCAAAGCAGAAGGCACACCCAGCCCCAAATCTGACTATCCAAAAGGGAGGAGAAAACGGTGAAGGGTCTCCTTTCTGTCCCGAATGTCCCCAATATTTACCTTTTCAAACTTGCTGGATTTATAATCCCTTTATTCTTACCAGCTGTGCCTTCCAACCTCTTTTCCCCTAGTCCTATGATAGATACTCGGGGAGGTGGAGAAAGAAGTTGTCACCTTTCTTACCTGGAATGAGGCATTTTTCTCCCCAGTCGTTTTGTTTCTGAGATGCTTAAAGAGTAAAATATAAATATGTTTGCACGCTTATTTGAACTTGTTTTCTTGCTGGCTAATGAATAGCTGGGACTTAAAAGGGAGGGAGGAGAAAGAGATGAGAAGTGAATACTCCCTGTGGTTTCCACCACCTGAGCATCCACAGTAGCTGGAGAAGACCCTTCTGTAAAAGCCTGCAGTCTCCCTTCCATGACATCACCCCCTAAGCCCTTCCAACTTTAGCTTCAGAACAGGAAGAAGGCTCAAAATAGAACTACCTTAGGAACCCAACTCCGTTAGAAGATCAACTTTTAAATCAGCTCCAGGAGGAACACTGAACTTTGACATAGGGAGAAAAAGCTGTAGAGTTTGTAATTGGTTCCTTTGGGGAAGGGTGGGGGGATACTTTCCATGTATATTCAGAAAAGCTTTTCTCAAGATAACTTAGGTACATAGACCAATGAATGATTAATAGGATGATTCAAAATTCATTCATTGAATTATTCATATATTTCAGTACATCAACAATAACAAGTACTGTTCAGAATGAATTAAAGAGGAGCTCCTGGAATGTGAGCTAGAGAGTCTGCTAGAGATGGAGGAAGTTGTGGCAGGGAGGCTAGAAGGGAGCAGTTGAGGAAGGCAAAGAATCCAAGGATGCAGCAGTGACAGCTACTTTGAGTATGGAATTGAGAGGCTCATTGTAAACAATGGCCATAACCTGGGCAGCGTGAGTAATGTCCTGGACACAGAAGTAACACAGAGGTAAGGATGTCAGGATTTTCCACCTTTACCTTGGAAATTAACTCCATATCTTTGAAACAGCGTCTCCGTACTTTCCCTGAATTGAGATATGCCTTTTTGAGTGAAAAGGATTTTTCATATTTTTCAGTCTTTGGAAAGAGCTGCTTAATAAGTGAACATCATTGAAGTAGTGACCATTTAAGGATTAGTCATGGGGCAGAAAATACTTGGCATAACTTGAGCATCTGGCGTGTGCTGTAGGAGGGCTTGCTGTTGAAGGCGTAACATCTTTTAATCTAATTCAGGTTTAAAAGAATCCAGGTGACAGAGACAGGGTTTTCTGTACCTCTCTAGTGGCCTGAAAACAGTAGCCACTAGACAGGTAGCTGTTAAGCACCTGAAGTCGTGTTACAGTGATGAGGAACTGAATTTTAAATTTTTATTTAATTCTTGAAATTGCTACTTGATTCAGGTACTGGAAAACTTAAATATGTTTAGAAACAATTTGGGCACATGCAATTTGGCTACTTTTTAAATTGTAAATTTTATACAATCTGTATACAGATTATTTCTGATGAAATTTAGTGTTTGAATTGAGATGTATTATAAATGTGAAATACATTCCAGATTTCAAAGACTTAGTACAAAAAAAGAAAATATCTCATGAATAATTTTTACATTAATTACATGCCCAAATGGTGATATTTTGGATATATTGAGTTAAACTAAATATATTGTTCAAGTTAATGACACCTGTTTATTTGTTTTTAACTGTGGCTACTAGAATATTTACATAAGATGGCTTGTATTTCACTTCTCTTGGACAGTGCTGGCCTGTGACATCACTCCTTTTGGTCCACGGACTAATTTCCAAAAGAGGTACTGCATGAAATACAGTTATTTCATGTTTGTCCACCGTCTGCTTTCCCCTGCTTTCTTCCATGTGGAGATTTGGGGACCTCAAGAGTTACCATTACAGTACATGAGACCTAATAGTGATGGCTTTGCCTATTTGTATGCAGGAGGCGTGTCCTACTCAGGAAGGTCAGTAACCACGTGCAGGGTACTAGAAGGGCTAGTAGGGGGTGGCATCGGAAAATTTAGGTACCGACACATCTAGTTATAGCTGCTCTTGTGAAAGGCTTCTGGGTATGCCAAAATATCTCCGAGTACAGTAACAATTGTGACACCTGGTGGCATCTTAACGATTCCACTCACCACTCACCTTTGTTTACTTTCTCTTCCTCTTTCATCCCCCCCCCCTCCCCCCGCCGCGTGCTCCATCATAGCTCCACTGGTGGTAATTGAGTGCAGAAGGGTTGCTGACCCCTTTCCTCCAAAAAAAGTTTAATGCTGACCTGAATAGAGATAATGCTGTGTTTGGGGTTTGGTTTTATCTAATGTGATTCAGTAATGGCCCTCGAATGGACTTAGGGGCCATTTAATACTACCCCTTCATTTTCTCCATGACAGACTGTCAAGTGTCTTGCTTACGACCATACTGACAAAGGCTGGAATTAAACATACACTTTTGTTGATAACTTATTTAGAGAATCCCTAGGAAATGAAGAGAGGTTCATTAAGTAATCGAATGTTTGTTGAGCTTGTACTTTGTGAGAAAGACTGACTAGTGTGAAGGGACACGAAGAAAACAGTTTCTGACTTTAGGAATAAACAGTACTACTGATTTGAGGAAATAAGAGGTGACCTGCCAACTTGGGTTATGGTGTAAGATGCAGCCCTTAATAACGAGTGTAACACTGATGTGGCATGTGTTACAAGTAGAAATATGTTCATTTTACAGAAGTAGGAGTAGAAGCTCTGAGAACGGTGGACTCTGCAGAAAAGAGAGGCGTAGACATGTTTCTGGAACAGCCCACAGCTCAAGAATTGGAGGTCAGTGCAAGATTTTGGTATCGTCTCCTTTAGCTGTCCATTAAGGGAATTTGAGAATGTGTAAGACCCACCCAGCATTTTTAAATGGCGCTGCTGCAGTAATGAGAAAATCATAGATTAATTGGAGACAGTCAGGGTTTTTAGAGATGGTTAGCTAGGGGTGGATCATTTTGACTAGCTGTTCTAAAAGGGTACGTAATATAGAGGTGAGATCAGAATAAGGTTGACTTGTGAGCAAATTATAACATCTGAAATCTAGGGCAGAAATGGAATCTAGAGCAAAAGCAGAAAGTAAAATAACTGTGGAGTAGACAGTTGAACTAAAAGTATGTATGCTGAGTGCATGTGTAAGGAGGAAAGGCCCATATAACAGAATTATGGGCCAGTCCATTTATTTGTAAATTTTTAGTCTCCTGGAGCCGTTTTGTGCTAAAATCCCAGTCAGCATGAGCAAGAAAGCTCGTTCCTCTGTCTGTCTCTATAATAATGTCTCTACATTATTGTGTACATACTTTCTGTGATAGGTCTTTTCCTCCAGAGGGACCTGCAAGGGTTATACAGCATGAGATTACTTAGAGGTCAGTGCTTGAAGTGGGTAAAACAGTGACACCCCCTTTATAAATAGTTTCTGTTACTGCTTCTTTGTGAGAATCAGGGTGGACTTTGCACAGGGCAGTCAGTGGTCCTTGGCTATTCCTTCACCTTTTTAGCCAATTTTTTTCTCCTTAAAAAAGAAAAATATCTGTAACGCCCTCACTCCAGGTTTACTACTAAACTTTGGCACAAGTTAGTTTTTTAACACTCTTAATATAGCAAAACGGCAATAAAATGCAAGTATACATTCTGTGTACCTCTGACTAAGCAGTAGTTGACATTTGAGCATTTTTTATTGACAATACATTCTTATAACATCACAGTTTGGTCAAATATGTTTTATAATACTGAATTGGGTTATGGTTTTCACATTGGAAAACAAAATCACACTTTAGTAAAAGACCAGTGGATTTAATTTAAAAATCTATTTCAACTACTTTCGTTTAAAAAGTATTTTCATGTATTTTGCATTGCCAGCAGCTTATCAATACCTTCATTTACGTAATATGTAATCAAATACTTAAAGGTTTAAAATCATTTGTGTTTTCATTTTTAGTCCATATATAAGAGGGACATGACATGTTTTCTGTGTCTGTATTTGTACTCCACAAGATTTAAAAGCAAGTTTTTTATGCTACCAGTTTGCCAGAAGTACTCAGTTTTCTAGATAATAATATTTGGTACATGCATTATGAAGAAATTATTCTCAGTTGTATCATTTTTATCATAGAAGAACTGAGTTTAAAATCAGTTCAATCCCTGGAGGAAAGCATTTTATACCACTATTTCTTTTCCCCTCTCTTACTACACAATATAATTTCATACTGTAGCATGAGCACCTGCAGTTGTTTGTTTTAAAATTAAAACAATTTGATTTTTATAAGAAAAATCTATGGAATGGGAAATGTTTCTGATAAATTTGGATTTTTAAAAGGCACATTTATAAAGAATAATTTCTAAGAAGAAACAAAACTTACATTTTTGAAGCATTTATTAATATTTATAAAATATACTTCGGAAAACCCATATTTTTCTTCCTTGAAGTTGCTTAAGAATTATTCTGAGCATATTAATTTAGGTAACTTCACAGCATAATGACAATTTGCTTTTCGTGAATTGGTCTTTTGGCTCCTCCTTCCCCAACTTAGGTAGAAAAGAAGGAAATGAGAAAATTAAGGAAATATCCTTATTGTATCAAAGTTTAGTTGTCTAGTTTTTGGTCATGGCTAATAGAGTGAATTTCAACTTGGTATTATATTACAAACATTTCATTACAGACATTAAGTTCATCTTTCTGTATTTCATTTTTAGACATTAAGTTGCACTAGTATTCAGTTTTAGTGAAGGATAGTCTAGTAACTAGTAAGAATATCAGAGTTATCTGTTCCCATATGTATCCACCCTCCAGTATCTCAGAGTAAGTATTCATCTTTTCCAAAGCTGACAGAACTTGTGGCCAGGAAGTATTAAGTGGTAATCTATTTACACTTTTTGATGGGTCAGCTATCATAAATTGTATTCTCAAATAATCCCAATATCTTTGTTCATTTAACAGATGTTTATAATTTGGTTGCAAATGTGCAACTACTTCCAGGAACCTTAGGTTATGGGATCCAACTTAAAAAAAATAAAATAAAAATCTTCGTTGCCCTCTCGTGTTTCAACTTTGTATTACATCAGTTGGCCAAGACCTAGGCAATGACCTCTTTAACTTTGAGATATTTTTGCTTTAGAAAATGTTATAGTAATTTGTGTGTAGGTGGATTATTTTGTTGAATATTACCTTTGAAGATAAGGTCAGTTTCATAGTGCATAAAATTAATTGAGTTAGTCATTGTACTCTTATGGCTTCTGATCTAAAGAATTGATTTACCTTCTGACGTATTTGAAGTACAGTGCTAGTATCTTATTTGCATATAATCAGTCTTTGAAACTGAACAAATACCTAATTAAAAACAATTATTTTTCAAATATCTGTTAAATTTCACTGATACTGAAATAACTTGAGAATTTACGACTCACATGGAAAACAACTGAGTGAATCATGGTTTTCATAAGTTAGTATTCTAAAACCTGAATTACAATTTCAGAATCTTTTTGTACTTTTTTTTAAAAGAAAAAGTTATCCCTGAAATGACTTTAGGGTACATCTCAAAGATACAGATAATTTCAAAGCAAATGATATGTATATGTTGATTTTTTTTTTAAATGCGTTCCAAAAGTTGTCAACGATTCTTATACTACCGTAACTGTGGAATTGATAGATGAACTACAGTAAAAAACGCCCTGCAGGTGTGCTAAATATATAATCATCATCAGTGTCATCAATTTGAGTACATTCTTAGTACTCAGGCAGGAACAATAAAAGGTTTTTGGTAATGTGGTAATAAAATTTTTTTGGTAATGTGCATTTCTTCTTAAAACATAACCCTCCACCTAGTTTCTGCATCATGATCTGAGATATTGAGAAAACTAAAAATCTTAAGCAAAAGTAGATATTTTCAGAAATCTTTTTGTTTGTATAAGTTTGTAAACTGAATATCCAATTGATGGAGTTGAATGGCCAGATTGGAGTAGAGGGGAGAAAGCACTGGGCTCAGTCATTAGACATGGATTTGATCCCAGGCTCACCACAACTTAAGGTATAATCTCAAGTAAATCACCTAAACCTCTCTTAGGTTTTTAATTTCTATCTGTAAAATGGGCTAATGATATCTAACCTATTTTCCAGATTCCTTTTTTGATAAATTAATGAATAATTTATTGACAACCACATAGGGTTCTTGTGGAACAGCAAACGAGAAAACACATAGAAAATTATTGAATATTAGGCAGATGTGAAGTATTGTTGCCATGTTTGATCGGGAACAATTTGAGAACAGAGACCGTGTCTTACTTAATCTTAATTTCCTGAGCATCTAGAGGAGGTCTTGGAATATAGTAGTCTCTCAGTAAATATTGCATGAATGATTGAGGTCAGGGGGATATAGAGTCAGCAAATCTATGCATGGAAGAAATACACTGTAACATAGCTGGAAAGCTTACTGCATAATCATGTGGTTGTCATCCTCATTAATATGTATAAATCACGTGTTTGTTTTTCATTTTGTTCTAATTCATCTGGGCCTCTTAATATTTCAGCATCACCACTTGCTGAGCTGTGACCCCACTTTTTCTTCTTCCCCACATCTCAAACCAGAAGGGAATCTTTTAGTCTTCCACTTCATGGGGAGCTTTTGGAGGAAGTCATGCAATCACCTGGAAAAGATGTCGCCAGCCAACACAGTGACTGACAGGCTGCCCTGGCTCAGTTATCACAGTGCTGATGCTGTCCATTCTAAAGGTACAGTACTGTGATAACTGAAGGATGGTAGCCATCTTGCCTTCTATCAGAGAAGTCCCATCACGCCCAGGGAAGAAGACAGAAGAAGAAAGACACATGTAAAACAGGTGCGGGGACCCAGAAACTCTCTTATGCTGTTACTTTATTGTACCTTCCCTAGGGTATACGGAATGTTATTCCATCTGTCTTTGCCTTATTTTGAACATGGGGATAAAGAGGAGTTGGGTAGTTGTTTGCACAACAGTGTGAGGACTTGTACCGAGTGGATATATAGTAAGATCTTTGAAACTTCCAAGAGTCTGATATTAGATAAGTACTAAATGTGAATTAGCATTTTTGGAGTGGTATTCAGAGAAATTTGCCATTTTTATAAGTGTAAAAGGTAACCTGATTAGAATAGCTCGGCACTTACAGTATTAGATAGTCAAAATGAAATTCAACTTAAATGGGGAGAAAAAAACTCTACGTGTTGAACAGTATTGATATAATTGCATGAATAAAATTATGTCTTTGTGTTTGAAGAATGGAGAGGGACATGGCATGTTTCTTTCAGGAACATAAATACTTGAAATCTAGTCTAATTCAAAAAATGTTTGTTGAATGCCCATGTTATTGCTGTTGGTGTCACCTTTACATGAAAATAAGATGTAAATAATTTTTATCAACTAATTAAAGACCATCCTGCAGTGACAGAACAAATTAATTTTAGGGGTATGAAGCTATAAATACCAGCCAACAGAAGGTTTACATAAAAGACTTGGAAATTTTATAAAGCATGCATCTTCAACCTGCATCCTACTCTAGAGAGTATTGTTAGGGTGCGCTTGTTAGAGAAGCCAGGGTTTCCTCCATCCCTCCTCCCTCAACACTCCAAAGGAAGCTGTATACATGGAACAGCAGCAGACAAGAATCAAAGTACACACCCTCATTACGTGTTAGATCACAGTCTGCAGCAAGGCTCAGGAAATTTCATGGAGTTTAGGCTCAATGCCTAAACAGGGACCTCTTACCTTGTCCTAGGCTCATGTCTGTATCTGGGAACCGTATCATTCATGTTTGTATCTGGATGGCTAGCTGGTGAAGAACCTAAAGCAGTAACCCATATGCTTGGGCAAAAAGAGAATAAAGCCTGTTAAGGTCAGACCCTACTTGGACCTGCCTACTACAGGGCGAGAAGAACCAGCGTGAAGGAAAACCACATTGGTGATCTTAACGAACAGAGTCCGAACCCACTAATCAGCACAACCCAGTCAGTCTTAGGTTTGGGCCATTTGTATTTTTACGTCCTTCACTGGAACGGAGTAAGGAAAAAAGGGAACTGGAACTGTCCAGAGAGGTTCAGTTTCACCCTTCAGTGTACAGTCCTCAGGCATTCCTGGTCGTCGTTTCTTTGCTGGTTCCCACAGTTCTCTTTAACCTCTCCTTTCCGCTTTTCCACCTGAAGAACCTTGAGCCACACCTGCTTGATCCTGAATTGTTGTTTTGCATATAGCATTGACCACTTTATGGCCCAGTACCTTCACATCTCCTCGTGTATTCACAATTGCTCTACAGTACAGGCGAGATAGTGTTTTTGATTAATTATCGGGAGTAATGGCTCTGCTCAGTTGTGTATTATACTACCAGCCCTGAAATTCCTTGGAGTGTTCTGCTCCCATAAACAGAAAAGGAATTTCTGACAGAAACTCTGGAAGAACTTCTAAGAAAGGAAAGTTCTGGGATTGGTGAATTCTCAAGTAACTTTAAATACTCCTAATTTTTAGTAGTATAGCAGGTGGAAAAAAGTGCTTCAGGGACTGAGGTGTTATGCAATCGTTGGCGTTGCTGAGGATTTCACCACCTTGCCTGATCTTCCTGTTTTCCCGTTACTAGTTCTATAAAAATTCAGGTTTTATACTTACCCTACCTTGACCCCGAGATTCACACCCAAGTCTTGGGTGTTGCAGAGCTGAGTGTTGGGTGTATTTTGGAATCACCCCTGTATTTGTACAGATGGAGCCGTACTGGGCCCTACTTCCTGTCAACAGGGAAGCCTGAGGCTGGGTCTGCAGCAGTAGCGCCTGGAGGCTAGCACGGGGCTGGGGGTCCTGGGCATCTTCCAGGCAGTTCATAGACATAAGGGTGTTCCAACAGGTTAAGTGAGAAACGGTGCAAGAGAAATCGGATGGGGTTTTTCCACTATGATTAAAAACCCCATCTGGTGGTGTACTCATTGTGGTCTTTGGTTTAGGTATGAGAACGGGAAGGATGGAATTAAGCATAGAAATACCACATGATCCAGCAATTCCACTTCTGGTTATATACCCAAATGAAGGGACTCAGACAGATAATATACCCTGTTCACAGCAGTATTATTCACAATAGCCAAAAAATAGGAAGCAACCCAAATGTCTGTCAGATAAATGGATCAACAAAATGTATGTACCCACAATGAAATACTATTCAGCTTTAAAAAGGAAGAAAATACTGACATGTGCTATAACATGGATGAACCTTGATGATATATGCAGAGTGAAGTAAGCTGGACACAAAAGGACAAATACTGTGTGTCTCCAGTTACTACCTAGAGTAGTCAAATTCATAGAGACAGAAAATGGAATGGTGGTTTCCTGGGGCTGGAGAAAGGGGAAAATGGGCAGTTTGTGTTCAACAGGTACAGAATTGATTGAGGATGATGAAAAATTCTGAAGATGGATTCATAACAATGGGAATGCACTTAATGCCACAGAACTGTACACTTAAAAATGGTTACAATAGTACATTTTATGTCTATTTTCCCACAGAAAAAGCATCAGGGTCATAGCATCATTACAGCCAGCTATAGGATTGATTGCTCATTTCCTTAGGCTTCAGGATGGAAGATAACTGCTGCTGTCAAGTGAGCAATTAAAATGTACTTCTCAGGAGTGGAGTTGCTGGGTCATATGGTGGTTCTATTTTTAATTTTTTGAGGAACCTCCATATTGGCTGCACCAATAGCGGCTGCACCAAATCTGCAACCCCACCAACACTGCATGAGGGTTCCCTTTTCTCCACAGCCTCGCCAACACTTGTTTATTGATTTATCAATGATAGCCATTCTGACAGGTGTGAGGTGATATCTCATTGTGGTTTTAATTTGCATTTCTCTGATGATTAGTGACGTTGAGCATCTTTTCATATGTCTGTTGGCCATCTGTATGTCTTTAGAGAAATGCCTGTTCATGTCCTCCGTCCATTTTTTAATTGGGTTTGTTTTGTTTGGTGTTGAGTTGTATGAGTGTTTTATAAATTTTGGCTATTAAACCCTGATCAGATGTGTCATTGGCAGATATCTTCTCCCGATCAGTAGAATGTCTTTTTTTTGTTGTAGATGGTTTCCTTTGCTGTGAAAAAATTTTTTAGTTTGATGTTGTCTCACGTGATTATTTTTCCTTTTGCTTCCCTTGCCCAAGGGGATATATCAGTAAAAATATTAGTAAGGGTAATGTCTGCGAATTTACTTCCTATATATTTATCCAAAGAAATCCAAAACACTAATTCAAAAAAATATGTGCACTCCTATGTTTATTGCAGCGCTATTCACAATAGCCAAGATACAGAAACAACCAAAATGCCCATCAATAGACAGTTGCATAAAGAAACTGTGGTACATTTATACAGTGGAGTATTATTTAGCCTTAAAAAAGAATGAAATCTTACCATTTGCAGCAACATGGATGGACTTAGAGAATATTACACTAAGTGAAATGAGTCAGACAGAGAAAGATAAATACCTTATGATCTCACTTATATCTGGAATCTGAAGAACAGAATAAATGAGTAAACAAAACAGAAGTAGACTCAGAGATATAGAGAAAAAACTGATGGCTGCTAGATGGTAGGCGGGTGGGGGATGGGAGAGAAGGTGAAGGGATGAGGAAGTACAAATAGGTAGTCACAGAATAGTCACAGGGATGTGAAATACAGTATAGGGAATATAACCAATAATGTAAAGATGATGAAGGGTGCCAGATGGGTGCTGGACTTATCAGGGAGATCACTTCATAGATTCTGTAGATGCCTGACAACTGCGCTTTACACCTGAAGCTGAAGTCGAATAGTATTGAATGTCAACTATGGTTAAATATTATACACACACACACACACACACATACATACATACAGTTACAGGATATAAAGTACAGCATAGAGAATATAGCCAATGGTATTGTAACAGCTATATATGATGTCAGAGGAATAGTAGATTGGGGGGGTTATCACTTTGTGAGGGATGTAAATGTCTACGTTGTTTTGTACACCTGAAACTATAAAAAAATTTTAAATGTAATTCCCATATCCTTAGCATTTAATGTTCTCCAGTCTGTAACCTGTTGAGGTATTTCCAGGGTTTCTGACATAGTATAGCTTTAAAATTTTGTGAAATATACAGAAAACTGTGAAAGAACTTAAAAGAATTAGAAAAAGGCCTCAACAAGAAATCGAATGATCTCTTTATGCCTTTTCTGGTGAAATTGGGCAACATGCTGGACTTCTCCCTACTCCACTTCTTTGGAGTTGTGGTAAAGATGAAAAAATATATATGCATACATACAAACACAAACACGTATGTATGTGTATGTATGTGGTCATTTTGATGACTAAAGCAACATTCAAATGTGGCATATTTCTTATCCTCTAAATGTAGAAATACATTCTGAAACAATAGCATTAGTATTTTAAACCAAAGTTTTAAAAATTAGGCTTGAAACTCAAGTATTTTATCAGCCTCATTAAAGGGAGCTTTCTAGGGGCCACCAGTTAGCTCAGTTGGTTAGAAAGCAGTGCTCTTAAGGTTGCCGGTTCGATCCCCACATGGGCAACTGTGAACTGTGCCCTCCACAACTAGATTCAAACAACTACTTGACTTGGAGCTGATGGGTCCTGCAAAAACACATTTAAAAAAAAAGTTTTAAAAAAGGGAGCTTTCTATAGTTTTCTCTTGATCATGAAAAATTTTTCTATTTTATGTTTAAATTTGAAAATAAGGACATTAAAAACAGATTAGAACTGGACGGCAATAACCTCTCAGAGCCCACATGTTTTATTAGCCATGGGTAAAAAGCATTCATTTGTGGACCCTGTCTACCTCATCACAAAGTTCTTAACTTGGGATCATGCTTTGGAAATCAGATTTTAGTTGTAGGAACTGCCCCCACCAGACCCCATGCAGTATTCTACCTTGATAGTACCACACAAAGTTGGAGCAGACAGTGAGTTCTTGTCCCTGCCACAATTTCAAATATTTTACTATACCTAGTATATTTTTAGCTTTTCTGAATAACCAGCCAATGATAAATGTGCCACAAATTTGTCTATACCATTCTTAAACTGATTTAGTTCTTCCAGATCAATTGTTTTTTGAGACAACAAGCTGCATGTGTTTCTGTGCTTTACACAGGACTTTTAACCCCCTAAAAATTGCTTCCTTAAAATTCTGCATTCATATTCACATGGTCTATCCTTATTTGACATAGTTCATTCTCATTACCAGTTAATCTTTTACTACATGACTTGCTCATGAAGGATGAGCAAGAATAAGGGAGGCAGCAAAAAGCCACTTTGTATTTTTCTTCCAGATCCGAAACATGATTGTGAGGATTCCTATTGGAAGAGAATGCCAAGTACAGGAATGTGTGCCTGGAACATTCTCAGCTGGGGTCCCTTAAATTGTTTGAAAGGGTTTGGGTTGTAATATATGTCTCTAATATAATACATGTTAAAACAATTCACATTACTGAAAATTGGTTAAAGTGAGCCAATAATATCTTGCTATATGCATTCGGACTATTATTCTACTTTTGTTTTCCGTGCAATTATAAAGAGATGGAGAGTGATGTTAAAAAGTGGGAAAATGTGGAGAATGGTTCCAATTTAGTCAGTGGGAAATTTGTTTTCATTTTGTATCTTTGTAAATGAAATTCCAGACGTATTACTTGGACTCTCGTTGCTTGTTTTTTCTTCCCACTTTGAAAATGAATTATCTTTGGACCAGGAATGTTTTAGGGTCAAAATAGGGGTAGCTGCCTAGAGTATTTTGCTGAGAAGACTTGAGGCCACGTCTTGGCTCCACAGAAAGGAAGGCTGTAACCACCTGTCCATGTCTACTTGTGATCAACTCAGTGTCCGTCGTGGGCATCTGATTGAGCAGCAGTGGTACATTTGTTGACCCTTTTCTAGAATACAGTATTTGTCGTATGCAGGTTTAATTCCTCTGGGAAGGCAGAAATTCTCAGTTATATTGATGAGTAGATTTCTGGGAAGCTATGTCATTAGGAATATAGATGGACCTCTTTTTATGGGAAGGGCATTATGAACTTTTTTTTTAATATATAAAGGGTATTTTTAAAAAAATTTTATTGGGAAGGGGAACAGGACTTTATTGGGGAACAGTGTGTACTTCCAGGACTTTTTTCCAAGTCAAGTTGTTGTCCTTTCAATCAGTTGTGGAGGGCGCCGGTCAGCTTCAAGTTGTTGTCCTTTCAGTCTTAGTTGTGGAGGGCGCAACTCAGCTCCAGGTCCAGTTGCCGTTGCTAGTTGCACGGGGCACAGCCCACTATCCCTTGCGGGACTCGAGGAATTGAACTGACAACGTTGTGGTTGAGAGCCCTTGCTCCAACCAACAGCTGAGCCATCCGGGATGCGGCTCAGCTCAAGGTGCTGTGTTCAATCTTAGTTGCAGGGGGCGCTGCCCACCATCCCTTGTGGGACTCGAGGAGTTGAACTGGCAACCTTGTGGTTGAGGGCCCACTGGCCCATGTGGACATTGAACCGGCAGCCTTCGGAATTAGGAGCATGGAGCTCTAACCGCCTGAGCCACTGGGCCGGCCCCGCATTATGAACTTTTAAGTAAAAAGTTATCAGTGTAATATATAGTATTATGTCTATACATGAATCTTCCCCATTTATTATCAGTCACTGATTTCTATTTTAAAAAATCCTGACTTACCCATCAGGTCTCACGTTATTCTAATATCACTATTCTAATGTGAACAAGTTTGTCACTCTGTAGTAAACGCATTTTGGGCAATCCTTGGTATAATTTATATATGTAGAATTTCGTTGACGTAATTGGATCAAATAGCTAGAGGAGGCCTTCCTTTTTCTCCGCTTTTTAAATTGACAGGATTATTTGCTTGAGGTGAGTCAGTATCTGTTGAGTGCCCATGTACCCAGGCACTCGTTTCATCCTAATTCAAATCGTCAAAAGAATAGTTCTCCACATTTCACAGTTGAAGCACCTGCCTCACAAGCTCACAGTCCCCAAGCCACCCAGCTGGTACGGTATGTGGTAGAACAAGGGTATAAGTCCAGAAAAAAATTAATATGTTAATATATGTTAACCCAACTTTGTTCATAAGTGTTGATTAGCAGGTGAGGCCTTGAGAAGGAATTAGACCCAACATGTGTAAAAGTGCCTTAAAACTTAACACATTGCAATCCACGCTACCTTGCCTCATCCACTCTGGCCGCCTTCTGATGCCTTCTGGGCTGTGCAGCTAGAATTACCTTTTTAAAATGAAAATGTGATCATGGCACCACTTTGTTTTAATACCCTCTGACAGCTTTCCTTGCTCTTGGGATCACGACTGCTGCCCTTCCCATGCCCCAGGAGGTCCTGCTCAATCTGATTCCCACCTACCTCCCAAGTCCCGTCTCTTGCACCCAGTTGACCTTTGTCCAGGCATCAACCTTCTTTCTACCTCAGGTGCATTTCCTTTTGCCTAGGACACCCTTACCATTCACTTCACCTGGTTATCTCTTATCCTTCAGTCTCTGGTTAAGTATTCCTTTCTCACACCCCTTCCCTGACACCCCCAACTATGTCCAGTCACCTGCCACTCCGTGCTTTTCCTTCAGAGCGCTTGACGCAGTTGAAGTACGTAGATTGGGGTATATGTTTAATGTCTCAGACTGTGAGCTCTGTAAGGGCAGGGACCACGACTGTATCCATTGCCTTGCTCACAGTGCCTGGCACAGGCTGCATGTAGCTTGCAGTAGAAATCTAATGAGGTGTGAGATTCCGAGTGAAGTCTTCCCTGTTTTCTAAGAATGGATTGAAAGAGTCCAGAGCTAAACACAAGGTGTTTAAAATTCCCGGTTTTCTATGGTCAGGGAACTGCGGCTCTGTGGCCCTCACGTTCCTGCAGAGCTTTTTCAAAAGGGGTCATTTCAGCAGAGCCAGCTGTTGAATTGCCCTCATCCTCCACATCCATATAAGAGAGCTGAAAGATGGAGGGATGTCATCTTTGGGGGAATCTCAGAGAAGGGGAGCACTCCACTTGGAGATGATCTTTTGTCTGAAAGCTGGCGAGCCGCTATCCCAGGAAGAGCTCCCCATCTCCAGTCCCTGCAAAGCCAACACAAGGAGAGGGAAGAAGGAGGGAAGAGAGATGCTGCACTTGGTGTAATAAGAATGAGAGGTTTCTTGGACACCACGGTCTCAAGTGAATCTAGAGACGGTGTCTTGGGACCTAAGCTTTCAGGCTGGTGCCCACAGGGTATCACCTCTCCCCAACCCCTGAGTGGACCTGACAGTGCCTCTCAAGAAAGTTAACAGATGTGCCCCAGGAATGAGCCAGGATAAGATGGGGAGCCAGGTGGGATGGTTTGCATAAGGGACTTTGTGAAGCGACCAGCCAGCATTTCTTGCAGAGCTTTTTTGAAAAATTTCAGCAGAACCATCTTTCAAATTCACTGTGATAGTCATGAAACAACCTAGAGGATAAGCTCAGGGAGAAGGGGAGGCGTGGGGGTAGGAGGGAGACCACGTCACTCCTCCACCCCAAGCCCCTGGTGCCTCGAGCTTCACTTCACCTGGAGAGAGGTGCAGAGCTTTGTATTGAACATGAAATTCAAGTGTTCATCAAAGTGAAACATTTCATTGGTAAGAGGGCAATTGAGATGTTTTTCTACTTGAGGAAAGAGGAGGTTAGAACACAAAAGTAGAAGTTGTTGGATATACGATATTTTTTTTCACTGAGTTGTAATTCAAAACAGTTACAATTATTCATTAAAAGGGTAAAAGGGCTATAAAATATCTCTTCAGATAGATGGTTGCATGTCAGTATTTACTTCCCGGGGAAGTCCCCTCACCCACTGCTTCTAAGGTGTGAAGGAATGGAAATACCAACTCAGTATGAATACCTAATGTTTACGGTGGACCGCTGACTCCTGCTACGGTTCCCTCTCCCCTTCTCCAGAAAGCAGAAGCAATTGAGCGAGACAGCAAAATCCAGGAAGGAAATGTCCCTGTAGCCTGCCTCCTGGCACAGTTGGCTGAAAGAAACTTGCATGAGGGGAGGTAGGGTTTCACCCAGTGATACCTCTAGGTTGTCATCCATTGGTGTGAGGCCCAAGACACCCACATCTTTGACCTTTCTTTTTTGTGACCAACAGATGTACTAAGAATATACCAATGGAGAGCCAGCTGGCTTAGAAACAAAAACAAAACCCTTTAGATGCACATGCCTTTAATAAAGTCAGTCCTATCTAGAAATCAAGTTGTGAGTGAGCAACAGGAAACTACTTCCTAGTTGTTAGTCCCATCAGTGTACCATCAAGGATGGGGATCCTGAAACTGGGTTTGAAATCAAATGTGTCTTGACCATCATTTAAAAAAACAACAACAAAATAGGGTAGAAAATGGGGGCCTGGAATGTGGTAAGGACACTACTACTTCATGAACTTGGCGGTTGCCTACTTGAGTGTATGTGAGTTTGTGTCCTGGGACACATGTATTTTTCACTCGTATCGGTACAGCTCATACGTCACCGATCTAGATGCTAGATTCTACATCATCTCGCTATGTACTGTAAATTTTGCAACTAAAGCCCAGAAACAGTGAAGACACTTGTCTAAGACTGGTAGGAAGTAGAACCTGGACCCACATCTCAGTCTCCCGACTCATAATTCCTTTTCTTTTCACCAGCCGGAAGAGAATAGCAATAGTAAGGCTAATATTTACTGAGTAATTGCACTGTGCCAGCCATTGCACTAAATACATCCTCTTATCTCAGGGAAAGGGGTAAGATGGTTTTGTCTTTTGTTTCAAGTAAATGTTCATGGCTAAACAGTGACTTAGCTCAGTGCTGCAGTCCGTGGCTAGCTTGAATACAGAAGTTGTGAGTAAACATTTAAAGTTTTTATCGCAGTTTGTCAGAATAAATTTGTCTGTTGAATCCAGTCATAAAAACATTGGCTTCCATTTTATGTCTTTAAAAAATTTCTAGCAATTAATTTTTATTGTGTTTTATAAAAGGATCAGTGCATGATGGATTGGCGATCAAAACAAACTGGTCCTTCACCACAGATAGTTTGCAGAGCACTGACTTAGACCCTGCAAAGCCGGCCCCTTGTCCCTTGATGCTTCTTTACTCCTTGAAGTGCCAGGTGGTCTCAGCTATCCCTGAAAGGGGCAGATTACTGGACGCAGGCCCCCTAACAGCAGGGTAGGAGTTACTGTGCTGGCTAGCGCGTGGGGTGGGGGGGTGGGGGGGCTTCCAATTCTAAAAATAGCTGCCCTTGTCTTGGGGAGGGCTAGTGGAAAAGGCACTAACACCAATAACAGCCCAAAGCTTTCGTTTACTTCAGAAGAGGGACTCATGGGGATGTGAGTTTTGCTTTCCCCCTTCTGGGAATGCAGAAAGAGCTCTTTCCTTGTAAAGTCCCCACAAGAAAAAGTTCAGCACAGCACAAATTAAATTCTCATTCCCCAAGACTCTCAATCAGAGTGTTAAGAAGCAGAGGGACGATGCTACAGAGGTCTCTGGGAAAACAGGGCTGATTAAAGGGAGCCTGTGTATCTCCTTGACTCAGGCTCTGTGGAGAGAAGCACACTTCATAAATCCTTTTGGACTGCTTGTTGGCTACATCTCAGATTTGTACGAAGAACTGTTTTGAGTGAATCAGTGTGTCTTTGTTTGCATCTTCTGGAATTCCAAAGACTGCAGCCAAGGAGCTAGCAAGGCTGAGCACTGGACTGAGCACCGAGCATTTAATCAGTTGAACGCTTCCTTATGTTTTCCTGGTTTGTTCTCATAACAAGTGACCTTAGTCCAACTCCTAGCAACACATGATTGTGGAATGTTCCCTCCTGAGGAATACTGCCTTGTTTTTTTCATTCTGAACACACTGAAAATCTCTGAACATTCAGATGAGTTTGTTTGGACAATAATCATAGCGTAAGCTAACTGTACCTGCTATATGCCCGGTATTTTACATATGTTATTACTAAGTGTCAAAACAGCCCTGGTCAAATGGGAGAAAAACTAAGGCTTAGAAAAGTTAGGTCACTTACCTGATACAATTCAGTTCAAGCCCTGGTTTCTGTGTTTGTAAATTTCCTACAAATTCTTATCATCTTTGCACAAATGAGTCAATGCCAGAAACCCAAAGTCATGACATTTTCCTTTATTCCTTTTTTCCATCTGAAAATGATATCAGGATCCACTTCCTTTTGGTTTGACTTTGAATACATATCACTTATTAAATAAGTAAGGAGCATGATGATGCATTTAACTATGGATCCTGTGAACTCCGTTCTCATGGTAATAAGAGCTAACGTTGATTGAAGACTGTTTACTGAACCTGCCCATGCCATAACTTTTACCTGCATTATCATATTTAATCTCTTTCCACAGAAACCACCTCCCCCACCCCCTTTCCTGTCTTATTTTCTCATAGCACTTTTATTTACTATGTCACACTAACACTTCACTTTACTTAAACTGTTTTCATTGCTACCTCTCCCCTACTGGAATGAAAGCTCCATTAGGGCTGTATGTCTTTTTAGCTCAATGATACAAGCCCCCAGCAAGTAGAACCACGCCTGGTAACATAATAGATGCTCAAATATTTGTTAAATGAATGAACAGTCCTCACAGGTAATTATCACTGTCATCCCCATTTTATAGATAAGGAAACTGAGGTTTGTGATGCAAAATAATGTATTTGAATTGGAAGCAATTTTTTTTTATTTTTCAAAATCAGTTTTTAGATGTTAGTGGGAATAATAGCTTCCTTTCTCCACTATATTGTTGGAATGAAAATTTTAACACAAAAAAGGTTGGTTTGGCACTTCAGGTACCCTCCTGAGAGTGGATAAGCAGTACGTATTTGTTGAATACATATATTGGACCTCTCATCTCTAGTAGTAACTATAGCTAGTAGTACAGTAAAAAGATACCTTTCTTTTCTGTCGTGTGCTCCCAAGATAACACAGTGAAGGAAAAGTTTCACTAGCACACGACTGCTACTGTTGGAACAGTTGTGGGCCTCTCAGGAGATAGAATTTCAGAGCTGTGAAGGACCTGGGAGATGGTACCGCAGCCTCTCTCCTCAAACCCCCAGCCCAGTGCCAGATTCTGGGACTCAGCTTCTCCCTCACTGGACAGCCCGGTCCACTGACAGACAGTTGTATTGTCATTGAATGGCTGCATTGTCAGAAAATCCTTTGTACTGAGCTGAAATTTATCTCCAGGTAACTTCTATTCATTAGTCTGAGTTCTGCCCTCCAGGAAATGATAGAATAAATGAAATCAGCCATTCACATATCAGGCCTTCAAATATTGCTTTATTTGTACTCATTCTTGGGTTTCTCTTGTCCTAGTCCCTCAAACATTCCTCATGTGGCATCTTTCCAGCCAGTTTCCCATGCTGCTGGCTCCATTTGGTGGCGTGCTGTCCAGCTTGTTCATGTCCAACTTAACTGTGTCGTCCAGTAGCCCAGGTGTGGTCCTGGGATTACATCCATTGTTTCTTGCAATCACACAACCCTATTGGCTCATCCACACCGCTGGAGTCCGTTAGTGTAAACTGTCTCTGAACTATAGTGGGAAAACAGTGCTGCACAGATGGAACCAAGGATTACTGGTGATTATGAAAAATAATAGTGATGTCTGTGGACGCTGTCCTCCATTTCTCTACATTCTTGCCACACACAAGACAGTTACAAGCACAACCGCTTACTGCGTTCAGACTGCGTCTTATAAGACACTGTCCTGGACACTACATATACTACTTATTTAACTCTTTAATGCATCCATGTTTGTAGATATTATTAAACTAGTTTGCACTTGACACCGAGATAGGAGAGATTAACGTGCTTAAAATCACAGAGCTTGTAATTGGTGGAGCATGGATATAAATCTGTCTGACTCTAAATCCCAAGCTTGATAAGATACATTTCTAGGAGTTGCAAAGAGGGTAAACTAGCTCTCCAAGACTCTTATTTTCATTCTCTTTGAAAAACATACACAGGGAAGTATTTTAAAGGAGTTCCGATATCTTCTTCCTGTCCTTCAAAGAAGGCAAAGAGAAAGGATCCAAATTATTGTGCCGTCGTCTGTGTCATCTGTTTCATATCTGCTTATCTCATTTAGTCCTCTGGACAGTGCTGGGAGGAGAGCACTGTTAACATTTTACAGGTGAGGAATCCATGGCTCAGAGAGGATTAAACTAGGTTACTTATACAGCTAGCCCAGAAGCAACATGCTTCCTGCCACTCTGTGCCACCTCTCTGGAAGGTTTTCAACTCTAACTGCCTCCCCTTCAGAGGGTATGTGGCTAGACAGCAATCCACTGTGATAGTCTCTCTCCTACCCAGCATACCCAAACGTAGTTACTTAACCAAATTACCTAAATGGAAAAGGCTGCAAGAACCCTCACCAAATTAGATGATCATTTATTCATTATTAAAGGCTCCCTATATCTATAGTTTCGGACCAAGGATCGGCCATGGAAACAGCGTACACAGGTAGCACAAGTTAGAGCTCAACTCAGGTACGCCCGTCGTGCCCCCTTCCTCTCCAATTGTGTGACCCCATCCGTGAGTTCATGCAGGTGCAGCACTTGGCCATGCGGCGATGTTCATCTGAGGACCCCGCCCCATCAGCCTTCAGACTGAATTAACTGGCTTGCCAAATCATAGCTACAGAAATTATTTAGGGACCCCTAGTAGGCCTCTTGTCAAATCACATTACTAGTCTTTGCATTTGCAGAGGATTCAAGTGTTCACAAGATACTTTTTACTTACATGATGCCATTTGTTCCTCCCGGGGCAAGGGCTCACTGCCCAATTTTACAAACGGGAATCAGAACCTCAAAGAGACTAAAAGACTTGCTCAGAGTCTCACTGTCTCTAAGGGACAGAATCCGGACACATTTGAGCTGTGTGTCCTGCACTTGTGCTCTGTTGTCCCTTTTCCCTTCACTCCTCTTGCGCCGTACGCCAAACTTCTTGTACATCTCTGCCCTTGCCATTGGCCTGTTGGCTAGGAACCGTCCTCACCAGCTCAGAAGGAGCTAAGCTAGACCAAGCTGGAACTGCTCTTATTTTTTTTCTCAGGCTCCGCTTCCCAAGCCATCTGGTCGCTCTGACTTTCCATAAAACAGATGCACTGGTTTGCAGGTTGTCATCAATCTTTGCTGTCAAATGAGAGTCCAATTGACTGTCTAGAGCACCAAACTGCCATAAATGTTCTTTTCCCCAGGCAAGTCCCTGTGCCGTAATCCTAATGTCACACGAACCATTTGAAAAAACGTACAACTTCACTTAATTTCTTTAGGGTGGACAATAAGCTGAGAAAGTGCTCTGGAAGCCAAGGCTTTCCTGTGGCGTGGCTCAGCGAAGACCGTCTGATCTAAAGTATAAAGGAACGCTTGCTCTGCCCCTGGCCAATGGTCAGAAGCAGCAGTTTCCACGTGACCCAGCTCAGAGGGAAAGCCTGCTGACCATCCCACCAACCAACCCTGTCCCAGCTCTACCCGCCGGCAACCGCTCATTCCGCCTCCCTTTCTAAAATGTTATCATTTCAATACCACCGTAAGAATAGAATCCTGTAGTATGTACCCTTTTGGACTTGCCTTTTTCCTGCTCAGCATAATTCCCTGGAGATTCATCCAAGTCATCCTATAAATTTTTGTTTATTATCTGAAGTCCATACATTAAAAATTTTGAATTTATTATCTAGTTTTAATTTTTAAAAATTTCACTTAGGTTTTTGTTTTGTTTTATTTTGAATTAACCAGAATCTGTCGCCAGGGTTTCAGAGGCTGGCTGTGCCACTTCCTAGCCGGGAGAACTTGTGGATTGATTCATCTTTCTGAGACTCCATGTCCTTACTGTTAGAATGAGCGTACTAGTTAGACCTTAATATTAGTCTGACTTTTTAAAGTTTCAAGGTGTAGAAGCACCCTTACTCCCTTCGTTAACGGAGGCTTGTTAGAGATGGAAGACAATGTCGTCTTTAGCCACAGAATAACTTCAAGGCCCAGCACTTCAAGAACTGGGATAAGCAGCAGGCTTTGCGCATTATTTATAGGGGAAAGGCATTCGATTCAGCGACCCACCTTTCCTGTGGCCCCCCGTCATTCATTCAGATTATCCAGGAGAAAGGCTCTGATGGGTCGGTTGGCTGTTTCCAATATAGGGCACCTGTAATGGGCCTACAACGGTGTTGTTCTCTCCCACGGCCCTCTTGTCGACGCACTAGGGGAATCTATGAACTCTGGCCATCGGTCAGAACCAAGCAAAGATGGAGATTGCCTTGAGAAGTGATGCCCATGTCGCTGGGGGCATTCAGGGTGGGACTGATGACCGCATGGCAGATAACGGTACTAAAAGCAGAGAGCCCTACTGGCCCCCGACCTAGTCCTTGCTGGATGAAGGGCAGAATTTCTTTTACTCCACATAGTGAAAAATGAAGGGTCCCGGATGTTGCAAAGATCGTGTAGGGTGCCAGAGGGGCAATGGACTTGTCAGGGGGATCACGCTACAGGCTGTGTAGGTGCCTGACCAATGCACTGTACACCTGAAGCTGAAGTAAAATAATGTTGCATGTCAACTATAATCATATACGTATAGTCATAGAATGTAAAGTACAGCATAAGGAGGACAGTCAGTTGTAACAGCTTTATACGATGTTAGAGGGGTAGTAGATTCGGGGGCGGTTATCACTTTGGGACGGGAATGTCTATTATGTTGCTTTGTACACCTGAAACTAATAAAAAAAAACCTGTAAACATAAAAAAAGATAATACCCCATTCAGTTAACGTTCTCAGAAAGGGACTCTGGATGTGAAAGGTCTTAATGGGGGACTTAAAGTTCTTAAAAGGGGCTTAATGGACCTCCACTGAGGACCGCTGTTGCACAGGAGGTTATGAGGAATACAATTCAGTGGCCAAAAACACCTTTGGCTAACTACAATGTCATAAACAAACACTAGTGATTTCCAAGTCACCGGATGTAACATGAATTCAGTTTCATCTAAGTAGCTTTTTGGTTATGTGCCACTGGAAAGGAAACTTCTGTGTGTGTATGTGTGCTATTGGTTTTTCAATAAAGGAGCCTGATTTGTCATAACTACGACAAATCCGCTAGGAAGGGTGAATAGGAACGTGGAAGAAAAATGTATACATACACAAATGTTTGCTTGTGTTTCTGAAAGGAGACAGCAGAGTTCAGTACAGAGCTAGAAACACGGCCACTGGTTCCTGTGAAATGTCTGTGGGCAGGAACGAGTAGACTCAGATGACAGCTGCTGGGTTTCTCGTGATAAGATTACAAAATGGCCATCAGGTAGGAACAAAGGTCAGTCACTAGACACATCCAGGGTTCTGGGCTGTGATACATTATATAAAACAAATCATTGAAAGCTTACACGTTCTGGCTCCTTGTTCAGACTCCACATTTGAGATGCAGAGAGGAGCTAAACCACATCTTTGTATATTTAATCTAACAGTTTCTTTCCTTTTTAACTTTCAAAACAGGACCTTCTTTTAGGTCAGGTTCTGACTGGGGAAACGAGAGGATCATCCACCTGGGATGAGCCCATCCCCCACGAACACTGTAAATAGCTTGTTCTACTTGGCAGGGGTCCTGCTCGCCTTGGTGACGAGCACTGCTGGCTGCTGCTGACCCTGTGCTGAAGCCAGGCCTCAGGTGCACAGACCGGTCTGTGTGTGCTCGTGTGTCTCAGTGTCTGAGCAGCCCATCCTGCCTGGCACACATCCTCATTTTGCATCATGAATCCTCCTGTCTTGATTTCGTGGATCCGTGACAGGAATAGAAACAGTAAGACATAATCTTTGCATACCCTCCCCACCCCAAACTCCCAAGTCCTGAGTGCCCCTTCCCCTCCTGTGGGTCCTTTTATCCCAGTAATTGTCATGTATTCTTGTCTTGCATGATTTTTCTTTCAGTTCCATCAAAATGTGAGCTCCTTCAGGGCAGGGACTATCTTTTTCCTTGGTATCCCCTGCCCCTAGCAAAATGCCTAACACATAATAGGGGCATTGTAAATGTCTGTCAACTAAACACAAAAGAACCAGGACGCATCCACAGGAAGATGGAGCAGGACAGGGAAAGCCCTAGAATCTAGGTCACATGAGGGTCTGTGTGTGTGGGGGGGGAGGGCGGAGCAGGGGGATGGGTAGGAAGGTTGTACTGGACAGAACCATGGGTCATCAACCCTCAAAGATGGCCACGTCTTCATGCCTGTAATCTGTGAATACATGGTATTACATGGCCTTTATGGAGCAGTTGTGGAGATTTTATAGTCACGTAGTACCTCCCGAGAATCTGGCAAGCCACTTTCAAAGAAGGAATTAAACTCGCGTCTGAGGGTGATGCAAATAAAAATGGTGGCAAGTAGATTACTTGTCTGTGGGAGGGCTTGCACCCTGTTGCTGGGAAAATATCATCCTGGTCATGTGGCAAGAACAGTTCATGGTTGGGGAGGAGATGTGCGGGTCTGTAGTTTCTGTCAGGTTTCAGGAGGACATGATTTCAATATGGAATTGCAACCAGCAACCACAACCCAAATCTGAACACACGTGTGTTTGCCCGAAATGGATGGGAGGTCTCCAACTAGTCCTTCCCTCTGCTCTCTGAAGGAACATCCTAGAGCTGCATGCTGCCCTTTTTATTCATCGTGGAGGACGGTGTCTGCTGGACACCCTGCAGCATCGCTGACTTTATAAAGCAGAAAGATGGGACGTGTGACCCTGTGATAGGTAAACTTTGTTTTTAATAGGGTTCTGTGGAGGAGTGTTTGGTCTTTTGTTTGCTCTGTGCTGTCCCGATGCCTCTCGGGCATTTGTTGGGTTCTTCTCATGCGGTGCGGAAGGCATCGTGACCAGGCGTGCAGGCCAGAGCTGTCGCCCGAGAGGTATCACTACCATGAATGCCTGTGCATCCAGGAAAAGCATTTTGTTTGGAGAGTCTGGAAATAGCTGCAAATGCTCTCTTCCAGCTCTGCCATTCAATTATTGGGACATTCTGTTTATTTCTTTCACCTCTCCCCCCCAAAGCCCACCGCTTTCTGAAAACGTGGTACTGATTTTGTATAGTCTCCTGCTATGCTTTCATCTTCCTTCCCGTGGCACTCTCTTTGCTGCACTCTCTTTGCTTCTTAGACACTGCTGCTGCATTCAGAATTGTAATCCTGTGGGCCACACGGGTTTCATTGAGGCGAGTTAGAGAGTATGCCTTGGTAAATTAAACTGGAGCAGGATCCAGTTTGATCAGGAGCTAGATTATAAATATGTTCCAGGTGCAGGATTTGGAGCTGAGGGCGATGACAGGAACCCTTTTCCCAGATGAGCAGAGTCTGTGGGTCAGGCCTGTTTCTGTGGGTTCTTGCACGTATCTCATTGAGGAAGGGAAGTGGAAACCCGGTTGTTGCCCGACATCAACATTTAATATGGTAAATCGTATGATCCTGAAACTAGGCCATCTGAAGAAAGGGTGACCTTGATGGAGGCTTCATTTGCATGGATGTGTTTGTCTGTAGTGGTTGGAAAAACCTACTTTTGGTACTTGTCACCTGATAGGTACTCATATATTAGCAAATGTATGCTGATCCAGGATACCCAGACAGTAACTTCTTGAAGACTAATGCGGGTATGCTTTAAACATGACCGGTCACTCATCAGGATACCTAGGATTCAAGTCAGTAATGATTGGGAGTCCCGCAGCAGTCTCCAAGTAGCACTGTCTTATTTGATTCTTGTGAGCAAGGACTGCAGCACCTTAAGTTAAGGCTTTTCTTTAAAACATATCCTTGAAGGTTAGGGAGGGTCCTTAGTCAACTGGTCTCAAAGAAATCCTGACAGTAACAGGCATTTCCTTATTGTGTTTATATTACACTCTTCCTACTTTCCAACTTCTGAACACCCTCTAATTAACACTGTTTGGGAATGTTTTTTTCTAAAAAAAAACAGAGAAGTACAGGAGCCAAAAAGAGGCACTTCATTACCGGTGAAGTTAGATCCGATAAGAAGGTCTCCTAGTGCTTCAAGAATGAATTTCCAGGTATTTGCCCATGGAGAAGGAGCAGAGGTTGTGACAAGAGTGATTGGACTATCAGAGCAATCATCTACTGCTGTGATAAATGGAAATATCAAGGGGAAAAACGGAGAGAACGAGAGCTAAGGGGAAGAAACTACAGACATGACATAAGGGAAAACTCTGTAATAAGCCAAGTAAAGATAGGAGAAACTGGTGCTTCTGTCCCTAGAGGTGTTCAAGCAAAGGGTGGGCGGTCACCTTGCAGTTACTTAATACTGGAGATCAGAGAGCTAAAAATCATCACTAAAAATGTCCAGAATCTGAAGAAATGAAAAATTAACTAAACGACTTCTAAAATTTATTTCCAGTTCTGAGACTTGATAATTCTATAAAATATTTTTCAAACGGGAATTTTAAGAGCCCTCAAACTTTTCTCAAAAATACAATGCAATTTTTGAACAATATAGAAAACACTCACTCACACACACACACACACACACACACACACACACACACCTCTCTTTCCAGCCATCACAGCTTTTGATACATTTTTCCTGTTGTAATTATTCCACTTATAGACAGTTTTTCTGTTTATGCGTTTTCATGATTACATACTATTCCATTAAATGGACATGGTATAATTTGTTATTCCCTAGTTACTGGGTTGTTGAGTTCTTTACAATGTTTAATTATTATAAAGAGCAATGTTCTAGATGTTTTTGCATACACAGATTCTCTTTGCTTTTGAAATACTTTATTATTAGATTGGTGCAAAAGTCATGTGGTTTAAAAGGTTAAAAATAATTGCAAAACCTGCAATTACTTTTGCACCAACCTACTAGAAGAATTGGAGTTTATTTGGTTGTAAACTATACAACTCATTGGAGCAGCCTAAGTAAAAGAGGTTTTACTAATAAGAACGATCAGGAAGATGCAACATACAAGACACACATAAGAACTGGAAAGTTGTCCAACACAACCCATCTCTCCTGGTCTCTTGTTTTCTTAGATTGCCTTTCTCTGATTACTCCTTGAACTTTGGCTCATACTGGGCTTTGACTTGCCTTGAAGCCAGAGACCACAAGTCTTATCAAAAGAGCCCAGAGCCAACCACTATCTGATCAGAATTTCTCTTATCTCTTATGTCAGATTCCTGAGCAAGAGTGGGATTAACCAAGCTCCCCTGACTTTGTGACTTGTGTTCTCTGGTTGGAAATGGGAGGGAATTAGCAGTGGGGGCAGGGCTCTGGAGTCTTCCTATATCCAAATCGAACTCTACTACTTACTAGTTGTGTAGCCTTGAGTTAGTTGCTAGTCTTCTCTGTCTCTATTTGCTCATCTGTGAAATGAGTATAACACTGGCACCTACTGCATGAGGTTATTGGGAAGATGCAATAAAATAATCCTTGCCAAGGAATACAGGAAGGGCACACAAGACTCTATGTAGCTTATATGTGTTAGCTCTTAGGTTTTTTTTTGTTTTGTTTTTTAAATTTGTATTATGGAAAATATGCATAAAAACGTTACCATTTTAACTATACAATGTAGTCACCTTAAATCCATTTACATTGTTGTGCAGTCTTCACCAGTATCCATCCCCAGAATTTTTCTTTCATCCACACTGTAGCTCTTGTGTTTATATTATCATCATTAGGATTATTTCCAATATGGTTGCCTGGGCCCACCCTTTGGAAGCATGTGATGGAGACTCTTCCCAAAGCAAGGAACATAGTGGGGTAGGCGCTCCAAGTGCTACTGAAAATATCATACTTTTACCACTTGTTAAGCCTCACAGAGCATTTTCACATATTATTTTATTCAATCCTCCCAAGGAAGGACTTCTTGAAGTAGGAATGGGCTATAATCCTTTCACAGGAGAGGAGATTGAGGTTCAGGAAATCTCCCGTCTTATTTGGAGAGTCAGGACTCAAGGTCAAGCCTTCTCAGTCCAAGTTTGTGCCTTTTCCATGACATCTCAGAGATGTGATTAGTCAGCCGAGCTTTATGCTGATTTGTTTATAGTTTCTCTTACATTCTCTGTTTCAGATTATGAGAAGGAAGAGAAGAATCCTCAAAGTGGAACTTGTAAATGAACTCTAGCTGGGCAGGACAGGCCTACAAGAAATCTGGCAGCTGGTTTCGTTAACCAGTTTCAGTCCTTAACATATGGGGAAAGCAGTAATAATTTAACCTGATTGTGCAATGTGGTGATTCTGTGAGAACCAAGGAGTGGAGGGATTGGTTAATGGACCTTAACTTTTACCTTGAAAAAGTTCTAAAATATTTGATGGAAATAAATGGCATTACTAAGTGAATTTTTAAAATGAGATAGAGAAAAAGATACCATCAGAATGGAAATGGGTGAGTTTCTGCTGGTGTTTTATGGTTTGTACAGAGAAACATATTTGTCTGATTGGCTTAATTAAACATTCTTTTAGTGAAAAACACCTTTGCTAAATGCCAAAGTCTTCATTTTGTACGAAAAACACAGGAAGAAAGCTGGTGTGGACTCAAACTACACCAGAACACCTTTCTAACAATTAGATTAATGTTTGCTATTAGGCAATCTTTCCATTAAATTAATGGCTACTTCTTGGATTAGACACTCACCTTCCATTTGGCACTCCTACTCATTTCCTTGTCACTTGTTCTAAAAGAAAATCACTCAGGATAACTGAACACTGTAGTGTGATGAGTTTTTATTATGTCTGTTCTGCTCGTTCCTTTGTATAAAATGTATGGATTCTCCCTTTCATATCAAGTCACAGATCTCTGGTTTTCAACCTTATTCCACCCCATCTATGCCACGCGGACCTCACATTACCTATGCCACCCTATTTTCCTCAACTCTACAATATCAGTTATGTTGATTTCCTTGTAACTCTCAAATATCTTCAGCCAAGCCCTGTGTCTTTACCCATGCTATGCTTGCCTTTCCCTTTATCCATGTGGAATACCTTTCTCTTTTACCCACTTTGAACATTGTCATCCTTCACTGCCAAAAAAAAATCCAACTTAATTAATCTCTAAGGCTTTCTGACAATTTCAACCCATAGAGATGTCACCTTTCTGAGAGTTTATATGGCTTGTAAATTGCTGCTAGTATTTATTGAACATCTACTAAGTGTGAGGCCCATTGTCTCTACTCATTACAACCACCCAAGGTAATTATTATCATCCTAATTTTATAAAAGGGGAAACTGAAGTTCAGAAAGGTTAGGTAATTTGTCCCAAGGTCAAACACCCTAAGTTGCTAAGCTGAGAAGTGAACTGCAGGGGCGACTGATTCTAAAGCTTGTGTGGACTGTCTCTTCTTAGCTGCATATGTACTGCCTAGAAGTGTTCTCTAAGTGTTCTGTGTGCACTAGTCTTTTCTCCTCAATTACTTCTTAAAACCAGGGAGCATATAATTTTAAGAATTGCATTCAGCTGCTAGTCACAGAGCTCCAGCGTGATAATGACTTCAATAAGATAGAAGTTGGTTTTTCCTCTCACCTGAAATGGGTCCAGAGAAACCAGGCCAGGACTGACGCCGACCCTAGCATAGGAGTCCTAGCCGTTTGTAGCTCTTCCCTCTTCTAGCCAACCCCAGGGTGTGGGCCTTAACCTTGTGTTTACAAGATGGCTTTTGGAAGCCATCATATTTGTATTCCAGGCAAGATGGAGGAAAGGGTGAAGGGGAAAGGGTAGGCCTCTCGGTAGAATTTTAAAGACCTTTTCCAGAAGCTCATCTTATAACTTCTGTTTATATCTCAGTGGCTACCACATCTGCAAGGAAGGCCAGGAAATATTTTATAGCTGAGTAAACTGCTTTATCCACCAATAAAGGTATTCTGTTTCTGAGAAAGAGATGGATGTTCAGGCAACTAGTAGTCTCTGCCACAGAGATCCAGGATGTCCCAGTCTTATGTTTTTATAGCACCAAGAAGGTGCTCAATAAACAATGGTAGACAGTCTACTGTAGGGGAATGGAGAATGGAAAAAGGTAATTTAGAAAACAGATAAGACACTGAAGAGATGGTAGCCACATGTGATATCACAATTTATGGATATTCTGTAAGAAAATAAACACCCACTGTTTTCTACCTAAACAACCCGGCTGTCACTCAGACAGCAGGCGTGGAATGCTTATAAAGCGAAACTAACATCAAGATGAGGAAAATGAGGCCGAGTCATTTGCAATTATTTTGAGTCGATCCATTGTGTTTCATTCAGCCTTTATTCTTTGCATACATTTTATTTCCATTTATGAAATTGGAATAATAAAATGTTCTGTTTTGCAAAAGGACTCATTGTAAACAACCACTTCTGACAAAATGACCAGTACTCAGGCAATATCTGAGGAGCACTTAGAGAAAAAAAGTAGACTACATTTCCAATAGAAATGAGTGCTATGCATTTCTGGAACTCTCCCTAGTTTCTTGTTTGGCTTTGCAAAGTAATGTAAATGCCTGAAAGCAAAACGTATAGTAATCACCTTAATTGTTTTCTCAGTCCCCACATTAACATCATCAAGAGAGAGTCTTTGTTTAAGATTAAAAGCACACTTTTGTAATTTTTAATTTTGATACATTTAAAATTTAGAAGAAACTTATAAGAATAAAAGAAGGAATGCCTGTAACCCCTTACCCAGTATCAGCAACTGTTTAGATTTGGGCCATTTGCTTTTTCATTCTCTGTCTCTCTCTTTCTCTCTCTCTTTTTTTCTCTTTCTCTCTCTCTTTCTCTCTCTCTCTCTTCCCCCTGCCCACCCCCACCCACTTGTCTCTCCTTTTCTATGTATATGACATTTTTCTCAAACTTTTGAGAGTAAATTGGAGACATCATATGTTAGGAGACCCTTAAATACTTCAGAATATTTGCTGAGGAAAGGATATCCTCTTACATCAGCGCAGCAAAATGATCAAAACAAGAAATTTCACATTGATACAATACTATTACGTAACACGTGGTTCATGTGTAAATGCCCCAATAATGTCCTTTATGTCTATTTTCCCAGGTTGCCATGTCTCTTGGACCTTCTTTAATCTGGAGCAGTTCCTCAGCCGTTTTTTGACTTTCTGTAACTTGACATTTTTTAATAATATGGGGCAATGATTTGGTAGAATGTCCTTCAACTTGGGTTTGTCTTGACTTTGCCCCGTGATAACATTTAGGTCGTACATTTTTGGGAGGAATTCCACAGAAGTGGTGGTGTGTCTTTCTCCATGAGTCATCTACGAGTTTCAGCATTCACTGATGACTTTCAAATTCCATCATTCCTTCTGTTTTCATTAGTTGGCATTCTACTATAAGAATAGATTTTTCTTCTAAGAGACAATTTCTGATACTGTGTGACTACGTGCTTCTGCGACTGTCTAGGGCTGCTATGACAAGATACCATACGCTGGGTGGGCGGCTTAAACAACAGAAATTTATTTCTCACCGTTCTGGAAGTTGAGAAATCCAAGATCAAGGTATGGGCCAAGTCAGTTCCTGGGAGAGTTCTCTTCCTGGCTTGTATATGGCTACCTTGTTGTGTCTTCACACAGCAGAGAAAGAAAGAAGACAGTGATGTCTCTTTCTCATTTGATAAGGGATCCACTGTGAGGGCTCCACCCTCATGGATCTCATCTATACCTAATTACCTCCCCAAAGGCCCTACCTCCTAATACCATCACACTGGGGTTAAGGCTCCCACATAAGAATTTTGTGGGCCACAAACAGTCCATAACAGACTTTATAAAGGAAAAAATAATACCCCCCATTATGAGAAGATGGTATCCCCCTTGGACTGGGATAATGAGCCTTGGAGTCCATGCATAATAACAATAATTCCTTCTTTGTCTTCTTTAACTTTGTTCTTATTTTTACTATCAAATGGTTAAAGAATTTGGCCACTCTCACCTTATTTAGCATTAAAGTCTGGTTTTTATTTTTGTCGCTATCAGACAAATCTGGATTTAAATTCTAAACTTCTTGTTGTGTATATGATGTTGGGTACATTCTTTGGATTTCAGTCTTGCCCACAAAATAGGGATGATAGAGCCTATTTCAAAGGTGTTATTGGGAAGAGTAAATGAGATAGTGCGTGTGGAAAGCATATAACATGGTGTTTGATGCAAGAAACCAGTTAACAAATATGTTTTCTGTCTTTCAATTCCAATTATTAGTGATACAGTTTCTTAACTTGCAAAAGGTTAGATGTTTGACCTTTTAAGAGGTCAGATGATCTTAGATACAAAGTCTGCATCAGGAAAAGTTTAGTGGTATCTACCAATTATTAAATGACTTGTGTGGTTATATCAGTTTTATTCCTTCTTCCTTTTTTCCTTCTTTCTTTCATTCAACACACATATAATGGCTATATTCCAGTCACTATTTTAGGCATGCAGAATAGAGCATCAGACAAAATTTCCTGACCTGACATCAGTTATTTTCTAATCAAAGAAGGCAGTTGATAAATATAGAAACAAACTTTTCAAATCACACAACTCGGGAGAAAAATAAAGCCAGGAAGGGACATAAGGATTGTGAGAGGGTTGATACTTTAATTAGATAGTCAGAGAAGAACTTACAGATGAGGTGACATGTGCTCAGAGACCCAAAGGAGCTGAGGGAATTAGTCATTAGAATGTCTGAGGGAAAAGCCTTCCAGGCAGAGGAAATATTTCAAAGTGAAGAAATCTAAGGTATAGAATGACTTACTGAGCATTTACCCAAGAGAGTCATAAAAAAAGCCAGAGCACAACACTCTACTTCCCTTCTCTGAGTATGATTATAGGCAGGAGCAGAGTGGCCAGATGGATATTGGCAGTTGGGGCAGCTAGGGACGGGGGGTACTTCGACCTTTCTTCAAGAAAGAACTGGCTTCAAGGAATGCAGAGAGCTGACAGCCTCCAGCTGTGGCACCTGGATTCACCCAGCACCCAGGGTGCAGCACTTTGTCCTAGAGAGGCCTCAGCCAGTGAGTGAGCTTGGCAGAGATACTAGGACGTGGCACTGTTATGCAAGGTGGGAGTCCTTTCCAGCCAATCTTTGTGCCAGAGCTCCCCGTTAGGCTGTTGGGGACATTTCCAGAGCTACACCACTGTCTGAGGCTCTATTTACCTAATCATTTTTCCTCCCCCTTCTCCTTTCACAAAGCTCAAACCTGCATCATGGATTAAAGGTGTTTCCTGTTCACTTCTACACTCTTTTCCCTTCCCCTTCCACAAATATTACCCCTCCATACATTGCTTGCACTTCTCACGCTATCCCAGTGTCTGTCTGCTTACTTTGACAACCCAGTCTATTGGGGAGCAGAACAAAAATGCCTGTGGGGAAATTTTCTCTGCCTCTACTACCTGCATAAGTCAGGTGCAGAGTCAGAGAGATGGAAAGAGGGCAATCCTTAGTGGTGTTGAGGGATGATGGAAGTTTCCAGATAATCACCATTAGCCCTACGCCAAACCATCTCAAATACTATACAATCTGGTTGAAACCTACTTATTAAAAGTGTAGTCTCAAAAAAAATTCTCCTAGATACTCATTTCAGCCAGACTGCTACCCCTGAGCATTTCTTACCTAGAGATTCTGGGGCTACCAGTGAAGCAGTTCCAAAGCCTGAACCAAGCGCTAAGGAACAAAGGGCCCGCTGCTTAGTTACGAAACCAGAATTCAAAGGGACAGCATGCATTGAGAGAGGTGGGGAGCTGGTGCTCATTTTTACTTCTAGAAGTCAAACCCTGGGATCAGTGACATTTTCTAGGCTTCTAACGGAGAGGAATGTCTCTGTCTTCCACCCCAGGCTGTGTGCAGAGGCCACTGTCTGCGCCTGACTCACCATGTTCCAATGACATTCCACCCAGAAACCATTCTCAGAGTTCAGAGACCCATGCTCTAATCATGTAGCTGAGGTGACAGTTTGGGCCTCAGAAGGCAATGGATCCGAAGATTTTTCTGGTGCAATCTCTAAAATCCTATTGGGGAAAGCAAGCATTGGCTGGAAAGGAAGTGACTTTGAGGGCAGGTAGAAAAGGTTATGACCCAGGATTTCCAAGTACATATGCTTTATGTGCCAGGCACTTGCATGTGTTTATATTTCTAGAGCCACTTTATGATTTTGGAATTATCCCATTTTTATGGCTTAGAAAAATGTGGTTTGGAAGGTTAAGTGATCTCTCCAAGGTCATAGTGCTAGCATGATTTTCTGACTCTGAGTGATTTTTTGTGATTTTACTGCTGGCTAATTGTTCTCTTGACTTTATCAAAAAACCTGTGTCAATAATAACAATATTTCACCCTGTGGCCAAAACTCCTGGTTTAGTTGCTTCAATAAAATCGTGTCAACTTTTAGTCAGACCCTGGTTGGGAAGCACTGTAATAGACATTTGCTAGTTTTTGACACCTTAACATCTATTTTCCTCTTCTTTTGGTAAACATATTCTAATTTCTCTATAGAGAACTGCCCCCTCCATTCCACACACCTCTTACTTGCAGTTCATGGGTTTGGGGTGGGCTCTAGCTGTGACTTCAGGAATGGGGCCTGAATGACTTCTGCTAAATCCATCAATGTACCCATTCCCCAGCCATTGCAATTAGGAGAGGTGTATAATCAATCAGGACCAATTAGTCTTTGGCCAAAGCTGCTGGGAGAAAAGCAAGTGCTCTTTCCTAATTCACCAGAAACTGGGAGAACGTAGAGTAGAACTGCTTTAGCTGGCGTGCTGCTACAATTGCGGAGGCTGTCCAAGAAAAAAGTAGAGCCAGGAGATGATCAGGGAGAAATCAGATTCTGGTGTCTTTTTTTCTTTTTTTGCACTGGATCAGGCCATTGTTGAGGCCAAAACTACCCCCCAAAACTTTCAGTTCTACAATGCAACAAATTCCATTTATACTTAAGCTACTCTAGATCGTATTTGCTGTCACTTTCAGCTAAAAGAGGTTACGTGATACAACAGACTTCAAAATCTTAAAAAAAAAAAATCAATAAGGACTCAACAATAAAAAGACATAACCCAATTTAAAATGGGCAAAAGAGTTGAATAGATGCTATAAACTGAATATTTGTGTCCCGTTAAAATTCATATGTTAAAACCTATTCACCCAATGTGATGGTATTAGGAAGCAGGGGCTTTGACAGGTGATTAGGCCTTGAGAGCAGAGCCCTAATGAATGGGATTAGTGTCTTTACTTAAAAAAAAAAAAAAAAAAAAAAAAGGCCCCAGAGACTCCTCCCTTCCCGCCCCCCCCCCAGCCCCTTCTGCTCTGTGAGGACACAGCATGATTACTGTCTATGAACTAGGAAACATGCTCTCACCAGACACCAAATATGGCAGCACTTTTGATTTTCAACTTCCCACTTTCTAGAACTATGAGAAATAAATTTCTGTTGTTTATAAACCACCCAGCCTGTGATATTCTGTTATAACGGCCCAAATGAAGATAATAGACATTACTCCAAGGAAGATGTGCAAATGGCCAATCAGCTCTTGAAGAAAATGCTCAACATCTTAGTCATTAGGGAAATGACCAAACCAAACCAAAACCACAATGAGATACAACTTTACACCCCCTAGGATGGCTTTAATAAAAAATACGGACAATAACAAATGTTGGCAAGGATATGGGGAAATTGGAGCCTGAGTCCATTGCCTGTGGGAATGTAAAATGATGCGGCTGATTTGGGAAACAGGCTGGCATTTTGTCAAATGATTAAACTCAGAGTTACCACGTGGGTAACAATTCTGCCCCTAGGTACCTATATACCCAAGAGAAATGAAAAGCTATGTCCACAATAAGCCTGGTATGAGAATGCTCATAGCCGTTCTAGTCATAATAGCTAAAAATGGAAAACAATTTAAATGTCCATCAACAGGGAATGGATAAACAAATTGCGATATATATGCATACAAAGGAATACTAAGCAATAAAAGGAATGAGCTACTGATACATGCAAAAACATGCATGGATCTAAAAACATGTTGAATGAAAGAAACCAGACGCAAAATAATATATATGGTAGGACTCCATGAAGTCCAAGAACAGGCAGAATTAATCTAGAGAAGTCAGAAAGTGGTCGCCTCAGTGAGAAGGAAGGATGTTTGATTATACAGGGAAAAAGTGAGGGAACTTTCTGGATCTTTAGGTTCTAGTTACATGGGTGTGTACAATGGTCGAAACTTATTGTACTGGAACTTAAGGTTGGTGCACTTCGCTTAAAAAATAATGAATACTGTTTTTTAAATGTTGACTGCTTTTTCACTTCTGATAAGAATAAAAGCATCCACTGAATTTATCTAATCTGATATGTGTGAAGAACTCTCCTATCCAAAAATATCTTTCCCCACTAACTTAAGAATGGACTGCACCCCTCCCCACAATTAGTTTCTCCTTTGATATAAAGCATTGAGAACCTTAAATAAAATGCTATATTAAATTTCCCTAAATACTCATTTATTAATATTTTAGCCCAGACATAATTTATGAGATTGGTTCTCCTTCTCCTTAGCAAGGCATCTCAACCCACTATTGACCAAGGTGACCTAGTTATTCAACACCCAGTCCCTGGCATTATAACTGAGTAAATGTGTAAACCATTAATGTCCAACCTCCACTCCTTTAGTTTTGTGACAAAGTTCTTTATTCATCTAACTTAGCTCAATAGAGCAGGTCATTTCTATCTTAAAATCTAGAAATTAAAAAGAGAATGAAAGCAATAAAACAAGGATTACCCTTCAAGTCACTAAGATAAAGAGCCACCAACCCTTATAAACTAAGTTTCCACTTTGGGTAACTCATTCTCATTTCTTCAGTTCTTTTTTTACCACACTGACCCCTCCTCCCCACCCCCCACTCCACCAGCTTTATGCTTCACTTACCATTTACCAGTTTAATGGCCCCAGAAAAGCTATGGAAATCCTAAAATGCAGAGTCACTTACAAACTTTTCTAGCATGATTCTGGAAAGCCCTATGGGTTTACTGGAATATTCATTTTGATGGTGTGTTATGGATTAGAAAGAGCCCTATTGCTTCCCTAGTATGAACTTCTCTATGACTTAAAAAAAAAAAAATGTGAGCTCCTTTGGGGAAACCGAACAGAGAGGAGACATTACAAAAGAATATTTTCCAATACCAAGGAAATTCATTAGCAAACACATTAAAATGCACTTGAGTCGTCATCATCACACTGAATTGTTTTGGAAAAGGTCCTGGTTTGGAAAAATACAGGGTAAAAACATCTTCAGTCCTGCAGCTTGGCACAATGAAACAGCAGGATGACAAATGTCTTTTTATTCCCTATGGTGCCTTAATATTTGCAGGACATCTGCTACTATGTTTCTGTCTCCCGAGGTAGCTTTATCACAGTCTGACATTATGTTACTGCTATTTCCCATGTCCACCTGTTACAGTGATAAGACACAGATGTACTCCTCCAGTGTGTGAGAAACAGATTCGGCGTAAAGTCGGGAGGCTGAGCCGTTCATCTAAGCTCTTGTACCTTCTCTGCAGTCTTCGGCAAACATCTCAAATTCTCTTGGCTTCAGTGTCCTTGTATGAGAAATAGGAAGCATAACGGACATGGTTCCAAGGAAATGGAAGCTGACGTCTCCCTATTCTTTAGGGGTTTCTCAGAACCTATAGATAAAGAAGGGGTGATATCTCCTTATTAGCAGCAATTGGCTGGCTTCTACATGGTGGGAATGGGGTAGGGAGGGCTGTGTTTAGAACTCAGGGATTCAATGGACAACCTCTTCGCCCTTTTTGGCCCAGTGGCCAAGTCTGGTCATTGGAAAAGTGCATTTGCCAAATAAAGACTATCAATGCCTCATGTCCCATATGCGTGAAGTTTAGATTTCTCCAAACCTGATTTAGAAAAGCAGGCAAAAGCACCTTTATTCCCAATGCTTGGAACAAGGAGAGGGGTTTTAAAACAATCAGCCCAAGTGCTGATAGATAACAAGACAGAAGTGGGAGATGGAAGGTAGCTTTGAGTACCAGGTTAGGCCTGTAACCCACTACAGAAGCAGGGATTGTACCAGTTATGTTTTATGTTACTTAGTCCATTTTCCCTCTCCTCCAAACCCCCTGCAATGAAGGTGGCTAACATTTTAGGTTCAGGTGGGCATATGTCCAACTTCTCATCATTCCAGGTCTACTCTCTACCCTTCCTTTTCCGTCCCCTGGGAGGCTGACCTAAATGCACTACATCAGTAGGTAATCTTACCTTCTGGTTTCCAGTTGGGTTCAACAACAGGAAGCGCGAACAGATCAGAGTAAGGAAGGGGGAAGAGTAAGTAAGAGCCGAGTATTATTTATGCCCTTTGTATAGATAGTCACTGGACTCTGAGCTGGCTGAATCTTTCCACTAGAGGTCATAGCTCTAGTCAAGCAACTCCACAGAGCTTTATTTCCTGGTTCTAATAATGGCTTTCTTTCCTTGCCCCTTCAAGCCTATGTGTGGTAATGGTACTCAGTTACTAATACTAGGGTATTTTATTATCACCTTTGGGTTCCGTACATCCTGCCTACGCTTTTGTAAATTGTCCCTTTATTAAACTCTCCTCGCATTACAAAATGTGCACAAGTAAATTATTTCTTTTCTGGTGGAGTACTGACTAATATAGGCTGGTTTTTCATAGGAACCACAGAGGTTAATTGTAAGATCAAATGTGTGAAACTCCTTGGAGGAACATAATGATTTTGTAGAAGCTCAAATGAAACATATGCAACACATATAGAAAAATGCATAAAACATGTATGTACGGTTTAAGGAATAATTAGAAAATGAACACCTACATAACCAGTACTATGATACAACATTGCTGGCTCCCCAGAAGCACAATCTCCCCACCACCCACACCATACCCCTAAAGTCACCTTGGTTCTGACTTTTATGGCAATCATCTCATTGCTTTTCTGCGTGTTCCCAGCCAATGTGTATTTTATCAGCTGTGTAAGCATCGCTTAAATCTACAGTCTCACTTAGCTTGTTACAGGACTTATATAAGTGGAATCACACTACAGACGTTCTTTTGTGTCTTGCTTCTTTAGCTCAATATTATGTTAGATTCACCCATGTTGTTGTGTCTGGCCTCCATGTCCTATAGTGATGGTTTCAGACTCTTCAGAACAATGCTAATAGAAAGATTCTTGTGCTTACCTCTAGTGCGTGATGTAAGCACTTCTCTAAGACAGTGGTCCTGGAGCTTGTTGGTCTCAAGACCCCTTTATACTCTTATACATTATTGAGGACCCCATAGAGCTTTTGTTTATGTGGGTGATATCTGTCAATATTTACTGCATTAGAGATGAGAACTGAGAACATTTTTAAATGTTAATTTTTAAATTTGATTTGATTTTTATTTTATTTTTAAAAAACAATAATAAACCCACTACATGTTAACATAAATAATGTTTTTATTTAAAAACTGTTAGGTTTAGGAGGATAATATGGATGAATTTTTTATGACTTTGGGATAGAGAAAGCATTCTTAAATAATATAGAAAGTAAAACCATAAAAATTTGATAAATTGGACTATATTGAATAACTTCTATAGAAGAAATGATATGAAAAGAGAGTGAAAACTCAAGCTAAAGAATAGGAGAAGATATTAGCTATAGATTTGAAACTAAAACACATGAAGAGTCATACAAATCAATATGAAAAAGTCAGGTAAACTAATAGAAAATGGACAGAAGACTTGAATAGACATCTCATAAAAGCGGAAATCCACGAAGCCAATAAATAAACGAAGACTTGTTGCGCTTTGTACCCCTCATCAGTGATCAGGGAACTGCAACAAAAAAGCAGAGTAAAGTACCAGTGCCATACCAACTGTTTTGATCATCTGGCGTGATGGGCATTCTCATAGGTGTGGATGGGATTCATATAACCACTTTGGAAACGCGTATGGCACTGTCTAGTAAAGCTAAAATTACACGCACTTACAGAAAGAGCAGCTTCACTCCTAGACTTGTATCCTAGAGCAGAGGTACTCAAAGAGGGGTCCACGGATTCCTACAGGTCCCTGCTCTTTCCAGGGGTCTGTGAGGGCAAAACTGTTTTTATAATAATCCTAGTATGTTACTTGCCTTTTCAATTGTGTTAACATTCTCACTATTGGAGCAAAAACAATGGTGGGGAAAACTGCTGGGAGCTTAGCACAAATCAAGACAGTGGCAACAAACTACTGGTAGTCATTGTACTAATATTATTCAACATCCACTTTTTAACAAATGCCAGTTTTACTTAAGAATATCTCTAATGAAGCAGTTAAAATTAATTTTATTAAATCTCAAGTACATTTACAGTAAGTACATTTTTTTCCTGATGAAATCAGTGGTGATAGTAACAGATGTGAGATTTTTTGATATCATATAAGGAAATGTGCTAACATTTGGAAAATCTGAGTAACTCAGTGTGAATCAATATTTTCCAAATGACCAATGCATGATGTTAAAAATTCATGGCATGGGTAAAAGTTTTATTCAAAGTAAAAGAGAGACCAATGGATTTTAATGTAACAGAATACATAGTTCACTGATGTGGTTTTAAATTCTACGTTGAAGTAACGTTTAAGAAAGTACTAGTGTAACGCTGAATAGACGATATGATAGAAGGCATCTTTTTATTTCTCCTTATTTCAAAGGGAAAGCTTCCAGTGTTTCACTATTCAACATGATGTTTGCTGTAGATTTTCTGAAGATGCCTTTTAATTGACCTAAAATTTCCCTTTTATTTCAAGCTTGCTGAATTTATTTATTTACTTATTTTTTAAATTAAAGTTTATTGGGGTGACAATTGTTAGTCAAGTTACATGGGTTTCAGGTGTGCAATTCTGTAATACATCATCTATGTATCACATTGTGTAAGTTTGCTGAATTATAACATTAAGAATCTATATTGATTTTTTTTTAACCATTTGGTTCTTCTGAATACATTGAAATGGTCATACAGGTCTTTTGCCTTTGTTCTATTAATATGACAAATTACAATGATTCATTTTTTTTATGTTAAACCAATTTTGTAATCCTAGGATAAATGTAACTTGGTTATATATATTATCCTTTTGTATTGTTAGATTCAGTTTGCTAATATTTTGTTTCCGCTTTTTCTATTAATGTCCATACGTCAAATCAGTCTGCAATTATATTTCATCATATTGTCCATGATGAGTTTCAGTATCTTACTATGAGTTTGGGGGTGGTTCTCTCTTTTATGCTTATGTGATATTAGAATACTCTTTATTCCTTAAAAGATTAGTAGAATTCGTAGTTCTGCAATTGTAGAGTTTAATATATATAATTTCAATTAGGTCAACAAGAAAATTGCTTCTATCATGACTGAATCATCTAGTAAGTGATTTTACTTGTTTTCTTATTCTATTATTAACAGATGTATTTTTAAATTGCCCATATAATTGTGGGTTTGCCTTTTTCTTCTTATAGTCCTTTTGATTTTCTCTTACATAGTTTCAGGCTATGTTATTAGGTACATATAAATTTTGTATTTTCCTGGTGAATTGAGATTGTATTGTTAAGAAGTGATTATCTTTATCTTAGTAATTTTTTATTGTGGTAAAACATACATAACATAAAGTGTGCCATTTTATCCATTTTTAAGTGTACAATTCAGGGGCATTAATTAGATCGAGAGTATAGTGCAACCATCAGCACATACAGTTTCAAAACATTTCCATCACACCAAATAGAAACTGTATAATGATTAAGCAAAAATTCCCCATGTTCCCCTCCTCCTAGCCACTGATAAATCTATTTTCTGTCTCTATGAATTTGCTTATTCTAGATGTTTCATATAAATGGAATCATACAATATTTATCATTTTGTGTCTGGCTTATTTCACTTAACATATGTTTTCAAGGTCCATGTTGTGGCCAATATCAGAACTTTATTCCTTTTTATGGATGAATAATATTCCATATAGATAGCAGGTTTCTTTGCTATTTGAAAGTAGTGCATACCTATGAAACCTTTTGTAAGCCAAAATGCTATAAATCGAAAAAGCAATTACCACAAATTTATATGGAAAAAATTTTGAGCATTCCCAGATGCACATACAATGTCTTTATTTCGTTCACCATGGTCAAAATGCTTAATTTTGTCCAGTTTTTCCTTTGACAATGATCTCTACTCACGCCTTACCTCAATCTCTTTTTCTTTGTGTTCATTAGTTTTATTACAGTGAATCTAGGTGTAATGTTTGCAGGTTAGTTTCCCTCCTTCTCTCTCTCTCTCTCTCTCTCTCTCTCTCTCTCTCTCTCTCTCTCTCTTTCTCTCTCTTTCTCTCTCTCTGCTTAGGATTTGTTTAGTTTTTTGAGTGTGTGAATTGACGCCATTCATTGGTTCTGGAAAAGTATAGGCCATAATTTCTTCAGATATTATCTCTGCCATGTTATCTCTCTTCTTTTCTTCTAGAACTCTAAACGTATGTTAGATTTTCTCACTCTCTCGTCCATAAATCTGAATGTCTCTTCCATATATTCCATTTCTTTGAATCTCTGTGATGCATTCAGTAAATTCTTGTGCCCTAAACTTCCTGTTCTGTAATTCGCTTTTCATTTATGACTGATACGCTGTTAAACCACTGGTTTTTATTTTGTTTTTAATTTCAGTAATTATGATTTTTATTTCTAGAAGTTTTATTTGGTTCTTAAAATTTTCTTGGTCACTAATTATAGTTTTCAGTATCTTGAAGACATTTTTAAGCTTGTCTTTTATACCTTTAATAATAGTGGGCATAATTGTTTTTTAATCTATGTATCATAATTCCAGTGTCTGAAGTCTTTTTGGCCCTGTTGCTACCATTGTTTCTTGTAGCTCTTATACATGGTACTTATTTCTTTATGTGCTTAGTTGTGTTTTACTGTGAACTGCTCACTGACCTTGAAAAATTATTTATGTAAATCCGTTGAGGCCCAGGAGGAAGATTATTTCTCAAAATGGATTTGTATTTGTCACTTTCAATCCCTAAGTGTTTCACCAATTTAAATTTATGGCTTAAATTTTTGGATCACCAGTTGGTTATAACTGCAATAACACCAGCAAGGGATTACACATTTTCAAGGATGAAATTGTTTCCCCTTGTATTGTTCAGCAGTCTCCTGTGGGTGGAGATTTGGGGGAAATGTATTTGAATTCCTAGTTCTACTGGTACTTTACTTTTGTACTTTACTCTTTAGAAAGATAGAGACTCTAATTGGTTCGATTAGCAAATGCCCTTGGCAAAAGTGGCTTCAGTACTTTGTATACCTTTGATTTTTATCTATCTCATTAGTGCTTTGATACTTTTAATATATTTTAAAAATAAATTTTATGTTTAAATAACTTTGATATTTGATTGCCTTTACATTCAATCCAGCATTCTTAGTCATCAGTCTCTGTAGTCAAGTGGCTGGTGTGAACTGCTCCCTAGACTGGCTCCCAGATGGATGTCTACTGAGGTCTGACTGGTACTCCCTCTGGTTTTCCTCTCTTATCTGTTACTGAAGTCTATAGCTAGAGTCTTTCGTAGGATGGCCATTTTTCTCCACTTGGTCAGGCTCTGGTGGGATGTCTCAGCTGACTCAGGCCCACCGTGGTTCTCATCAGCACTACAGACTTTTTTGAATCTCTATACATTCTCTGTTCAGTGTCTTCATCTGCACTTCGGCCATGGGGTCACCTTGAACTCCTCATGGCAGACCTATTTCTCAACTGAGCCATGTTCTGTGTCCTCTGCGGGTGATGCAGAAAGATGTGAGTCCCTTTCCCACCACACACCGCACTAATGGAAGCTCAGATTGGGTTCTCTACTCTGCTGTCTTTCCTCCTCTTGGCCCATGACGCTGCTGGCTCACCTTAAACACTGATTCCTTCTGGAATCCCACATGGGAAATGGAGAAGTCCTCTGGACTTAGCCTTCCCCTCAACCAGTCTCACACACGTTCCATCTCTGGGATTTACTCCTGGGATCGAGAAAACTTCTTACTTACTATCTTTCCTAATTCCAACTCCAACTCCCCACAATCCATTGGAATAGGAAGAAGGCTGAACCATCCCATTTCTTCCACATCATATCCTTGTTCTGTACTGAGACAGCAAGCTCAGTGGTCTAGTCATCATAGCTCGACAAAGTTGTCTTCCTATAGTTCTAACAAAAAAACTCCATGATCTAGTGTACCAAGTTTAACCCTTGCTATGTCAAAGGTAATAAAAGGAATGTGGAAAATCTCTTCTTACCTTTTTTTCTGGCTTTCTAAATAACTATTTTGATCAAAAATCTTATTTGGGATGTCAGAAACTGACTTTTAACTTTTTCTCTATTGATTCCTCCTTTAATAATCCTTTACATACCACCCTCAAACAAAAGGTTACTTCAGGCCAACTAAGGAAAATACCATATGCATGAAAATGGAAAAGAGAAAAGCATGCTAATATGTTTCATAAACATCCAAGTTACAGATGTATACTTATATACGTGTAATCAAAAGCATTTGTATTAATTATATTGTTATGGAATAAATTACACCAAATTTAGTGGTTTAAAAATAATGAACGTGTATTATTTCACAGTTTCTATAGGTCATGGATTTTGAAAGTGGCTTAGCTTGGTGATTCTGGCTCAGGGTCTCTCAGGAGGTTACAGACTAGATGAGAAGGGGCTACAATTAATTACCTGAAGGCTGGACTGAGGGTGGAGGATCAGCCTCCAAGTTCACTCACATGGCGATTACCGTGTTTCCCGGAAAATAAGACCTAGCCAGACAATCAGCTCTAATACGCCTTTCGGAGCAAAAATTAACATAAGACCTGGTATAATGTTCTGTTCTATTCTGTTCTGTTCTGTTATTATGTTATACCTGGTATTATATTATATTTTACCCAGTCTTATGGTAAAATAAGACCAGGTCTTATATTAATTTTTGCTCCAGAAGAAGCATTAGAGCTGATGGCTTGGCTGGGTCTTACTTTGCGAGAAACACGGTAGCAAGAGGCCTCAGCTCCTTGCTGGCTATTGGCTGGAGGCTTCGGTTTCTCACCACATGGGCCTCTCCTCGTGAGACAAGTGGCTTCCCTCAGAGCAAGTAATCTGGGATCTGGGAGGAGAAAGAGAGAAAGAGAGAGAACGAGCACAGTGAGCCATCATGCCTATTATGTCCTAGTCTCTGAAGTCACAGTGCCACTTTTGCTTTATTCTCTCCATTAGAAATGGGTCACAAAGTCCAATCCATACCAGGGAAGGGGAATTAGGCTCCACCTCTTAAAGGTAGTGTCAAATAATTTGTGGACATTTTAAACCACCACAGTATTCAAAATCACTTTTTGCCCTAGAGGGTAAAAATCAACAACAAAACCAGGATTTCTTGCATAACAGAGCTCAAAGTCTAGTGGGTGCATGAACATGAAAAGTACACTGAGATATGGATGCTGGTTTACTCTCATGTGACATGGGTGACAATAGGTGCGTGAGGGCACACAAGTCAATACATGTGAAAATGCTTTTGTATAAGTGTACTTTAGCAAAAATGATAAAAATTCAAGAGGTAGAATGCCTGCATTCCAATCCCAGCTCTGCCACTTACTGGCTATGTGAGCAGGGCCCAGTAACTCATCTTCTCTGTGCCTCAGTTTTTTCATCAGTAAGATGGAAGAATAACAGGACTTAACTCATAGGATCCTTGTGAGTGTTAGATGAGTTTGCATGTGGAAAAGTCTTAAAAGTTGTTTGGAACGTCGCAATGGTTAATTATCTCAGTTGTAAACTGCAAGCTGCTTCAGAAATGAAAGGTAATATTGTAATTTCTGAGACTGGATATATTTCCCTATGTCTGTCTTAATGAAAATGAAATTAACATTTTTTAAATTTAATTTTTAATGATATATAATATTGGTACTTTTTTCTTTTTAAACGTGTTATCTGTAGTAATACGTGAATGTCGCTTTCATCTCCACCCTGCCCACTCATCAATCCCACTTCCTTCCCCAGAGGAAACCACCGTAACAGTTTTATAAATGTTCTTTCAGAAATTTTCCTACCTGTCTAAAAGCTATATATTTTAAAAATACCTCAATATAAATGGAATCATATAATACATATTCTGCTTCTTTACTTGCTTTTTTTCTGTTGATAATTTTGCTGTTAATATTTTAACAGATATTTTCATGTTGGTGACCATAGCTTTCCATCATTCCTTTCAATACTATATTACATTTTATAGGCTAGCAATACCATCAGTTCCTTAACCATTATCTTATTGATGGGCATCCAAGTTGTTTCCAGCTTTTTATTATCAACAATTGTGTAATAAACATAAGCATTGAAATGGACTTTCTGACCTCCAAAGACTTCATGAATATAACTATTTTTGATGAAAACCTGTTATACTCATTGAACCTATACAGCTCTAATGAAAACATCTACGGAATATTTGACCCTTTTAGCTTGACGCCCAGGAATTTCTCCAATGTGAACTTAAAACGATTTCTCCAATTCTCTCTTAGTACTTTTGCACAAACTTCATGTCTTACTCAGTGTTACCAGAATAACCATATACGTGTCTATGCCTTCAGCGCCTTGACTGGGAAAGGCTTTCCTGCTCGCTTGGCTTTTCTCTCCTACCCACCTATAGTGGGAGACCACCAGGTGGTCTGTCCGTTTCATGGAGGTGACTTCCTGGTTTTCTACCTTGATCACAATTGTTTGGACCAGGAGTTGGCACCCAGCCCAAGCTGTTCCAATCCCAGTCTCTATCAGGGAACTTAGAATTGAGACCAAAAGCCAGGGTCAGTGTCTCTCCAGGAGGCCAGATCTGAGTCATCACGAGAGCTATGGGATGGTTATCTGATCCTTTGGGGCCAGAAATTCAGCCTGGCTGGCAGAGACTGAAGAATGAGACAGACCTACAGAGAGGAGCTGAGAGACAAAGTTTCCGTGTTTTCCCAAAATAGCACCTCGATCTTCTTCCTTCCGGGGCCCAGTGACACCCTGCCTTGCATTTCGTCAGATCCTGGGCTTGCTAAAACTGGTTTTTCCTATTTACATTCATAAAAGTGGGTCCCATTGTATCTTCCTTCAAGGTTGATCCCCAGTTACTCTGATCTGTGAGGTCTCCTTGTCTTCAACAGATCCTGGCCTGAACCTGCGTGCAGTGGCCCTCACGGCCACTCGCTTGGAATTTACATCACTCGTTTTGGCCACTTTGTTTCACAATCATGATTATCTAACATTACTATGCAGGAGGAATTCCAGACAAGGACAATAAAGATCATTTTTTTTTAAAACATTTAACCTTGGATGGACTTTTCTAAGGCAGATTGACAAAAATTACCTAGCTTATTAAACCAAGTGCATTGCTGTTTAATTGTCTCGGGATGATTCAAAGTAAATATTGAAGATCAAGCATTTTATACACAAGGCATAATTCAGTGAGTCTATAGTTTCAACTAACATAATGAGCACCTGCTACTACAACAGAATAAAACATCCCTCCTCTTGAAAAAGAAAAGTACGACGATATCAGATATGAATAATGGCAACTGTTTTAATGAAAGCAAAGCTATGAGGCAAACCACCTAGACTTAAAGATATCTTCAAATTCAGATGCCATTCTATAAAATATTTCAGTTTGTGCAGACGGGAAAGCTAAGATTAAAAGCTAGGTTTATGATTTAGTGAACCACTCACAGACGATTTATGAAGTCAGTCACCGAATAAGATTTAATTTTACCAAACTCAACCCTCTATGGTAAGAAACAAATTTGTCTCTGTTTCTTCCTCACACTTGTGTGAGGAGATAAAATCTCTCTTGCTAGAAAGCTCATACTCATTGTTTACCTCTGTGTCAGCGTGGATGGCAAGATTGTGAAACCGTTTTAATTGTGGGATGTCAAAAAATGGGAGTCGCTGGTGTCCAATCAAGAGAGTTTGTAAATTATATTTACTGCTAAACTTAAGATGATCTTAAGTTGGTTACTTTGATTTAGAGCTAAAGCCCCTTGTTTCCACCTACAAAACCTCCAGGTAATTTTTTTTGTTTGTTTTCTTTTAAATGGAAAAGGTTTTTAAAAATGTAATCATACTCACATGAGAATGTACAAGACATAAGTGTACATTCTGAAGAATAAAAATCAACTGAGCATTCTGCCTAATGTCCCCCAAGTCAAGAAAAGAACATTGTCATTGTCAAAGAAACTCCCAGTGTGGGCCTCCTGAATTGCTCAACCCTACACCACTACGGTAATCAGTGTACTGATTTTAGGATAATCATCCCCTTGGTTTTCTTAAGTTTTGTGACCTGTGTGCATCCTTATACAAAATAGTGTTTAGTTTTATCTGTTTTAAACTTAATAGTAAGAGAACCATATTGTACGTTTTCTTCTGGGGCTGGCTTCTCTCAACATCGAGTTTTGTGTTTTCTATGTTGATGTGTGTAGCTATTAGTTCATTACTTGCATCGCTGTATATAGTCCCTATTATGAATATACAGTAATCAATGATATAGTCTACCCTTGATGGACATTTGGATTGCTTCCAGTTTTTTTTATTATGAGTAATGCCACTATAAACATTTATGTACATATTTCCTAGTGCCAGAGTTTCTAGTCTAGGATATGTAACTATATAACTAGGGAGCAGAATTGAAGAGTCATAGGATAAGTACGTGTGTTCAGTCTTAGTAGGTAATGCCAAACTTTTTTTCAAAGTGCTTATACAAATGTATGCTCCTATTCTCAATGTGTAAGGGTTTCCCTTGTTCCAGAGCGTTTCGTACATTTGGAATGGTTGGACTTATTTTTATCAGTCTGGCGGGTATGTAAAAATATTTCAATGTGGTTTTACTTTGAATTTCCCTCCTTACTCATAAGGTTGGGCATCCTTTCATACGTTTAATGGCAATTTGAGTTTCCCCTTTTGTGAAGTATCTGTTTTAGTCTTTTGTCCATTTTTTTTTGTTTTGTGTTTGTTATTAATTCATAAGTGTTCTTTGCATACTTTTGATATTACTCTTTTATCACTTGAATGTGTTGCAAATACATATCTCTTCCTAGTTGATGGCAAGTGTTTTATGAAATTTTTTGATGAACAAATGTTCTCAATTTTAATGTGGTCCAACTTACCAATCTTTTATTTTATAGTTTGTACATTTTATGTCTTAAGAAAACTTTCCCTACCCCAGGGTCATGAATATTTTCTCCTATATTATTTTCTAAAATTTTTATAATTTTGCCTTTTACATTAGATTTTTATTTCATTTGGAAAATGTATAGTGTGAAGTAAGGGTCCAGTTTCATTTTTGTAGCTAGAATACTCAATCATCCCAGCACCATTTACCGAAAGGTCCATCATTTCTCCTTCATTCTGCGCAGTCTCTTTGTCTACAGATATTTGTGGATCTAGGTCTGGGCTCTCTTTAAATTCATTGATTTGGTCTTCTATCCTTGGAACAATACCATACTGTCTTAATTATTATGACTTTATAAATTTTAGTATCTGGATGACAAGTCCCTTAATTTCTTCTCCTTTTTCAAGAGCGTATTGGCTATTTTTGGTCCTTTGCACTTCCATATAAATTTTAGAATCAAGCTGTCAAATTCTATCCAAAAAAAAGTCTGTTTGGAGTTTTGATTGGAAATGCAATTGAATTTGTAAATCAATTTGGGGAGAATTCATATCTGTAAATGTTGCCTTCCAATTCAGGAACATAGTGTATCTCCATTTATTTTTGTCCTTTTAAACAATAAATATTCAATTAAGTTTTATGAGTTTATTTCATATAATTTGTTAAATTCATTCCTGAGTATATTTTTATGTAAATTTGGATGCTACCACAAATGTCAAGATATTACCCTCTTAATTTTCACTTACGAACTGGTACTTAGAAATCAGGTGTTTTGTAATTGTGTTATTTCTCTAAGGCTGTTATAACAAAATGCCATAAGCTTAGTTGTATAAAACAACAGAAATTTATTATCTCATAGTTCTGTAGTTCAGAAGTCTGAAATGGGTCTCACTGGGCTCAAACCAAGATGTTGAAAAGCCTGTATTTCTTTCTGGAGGCCCTAGGGGTGAATCTGTCTCCTTGCCCTTTCTAAGCTTCTAGAACTGCCCACATGCTTTGGCTTGTGACACTCCTTCTCCATCTTCAAAGCCAGCAACAAGTAGGTTGAGTTCTTCTTACAGTGTATCACTCTGATTGACTGTTTTGATGCCCTCTTTCACTTTTAAGGAAACCTTGTGATTACACTGAACCCACCGATAAACCAAGATAATTAATTTATCTCCAATCCTTAATTTAATCTCATCTGCAAAGTCACTTTTGCCACATAAGGCAACATTTTCACAGGTTTCAGGGGTTAAGATCTTGACGTCTTTGTGGGGGAGGGGGCTTCATTCTGTCTCCCACAGTAATACTGATTTTGTATCCTGCAGTCCTGTTACCAAACTACGTTAGTGTGCCCGACACTTCACAAAGCCAAAATCCAAAATGTCAGAGTTTGGAGCGAAGAAAGGTTTGTTTATTGAGTCAGTACCAGTCGAGAAGATGGGAGACTTAGAAATGCCTGAAATCCATCTTGTCATTGGACTGAGTTAGGGGTTTTTAAGCACCCAAAGGGGAATGGGAGCGGGGATTAGGGTACATTTCTGTGGCTTCCAGTTCCCCGATAAGATCTCAAGGTACAGTCTTGGAGACGACATCGGATGATCACATGCCTTGGGGTGGTCTCCGTTCTCATTCTTTCCTGCAAAGCTAACCTGTAAATCATTTCCTCATGATCTTTTCCACTTTACCTTTTTCTATGAGGAAGAACAAAGACATCATGTTAAGATGTCATCTATAGTTCCCCTAAGACTATTGAGTGACAGGTCACAGGTTATTGATAAGAGAACATGTTGCAAACTTATTGAGTCTTATGATTAGAATCAATTAAAGGAGAGGGCTTGGCTGTAGTCATATACTTACAACATTACTGATCTCTCTTATGAATTCTTATCATTCATCTACATGTTCTTTTGGATTTTCTACAAATACAAAGTATTTGCAAAAAAAATGACAATTTTGTCCTTTCCATTGAGAGAGAGAGAAAGAGAGAGAGAGAGAGAGAAAGAGAGAGAGAGAGAGAGAGAGAGAGAGAGAGAGAGAGAGAGAGAGAGAGAGAGAGAAGGAATGCGCTTGCGTGTGTATTTCCTACCTTTAATGCCAGGATATAACAAAAAGAACGGCTGGGAAAAAAACAAAAATATTAGCTAGGACCTCCAGCATAACATTTAATAGGAGTGTTTAATATCAAGCAATCCTATTTTGTTTCTGATCTCAAATGGTATACTTTCAGCATTTCTCTGTTAAGCATAATATTTGCTATAGTTTTTTCTTCTGAAGTTGAGATGATCATATATAGTTTTTCTCCTTTAATCTGTTAAAATCATTAATTACATTAATTGATTTTCTACTGTTAAGCCAACCTCCATTTCTGAGAAAAACCAAACATGGTCATGCATTTTAGTAATTATGCTAATAAGTGATAGAACCTTTTATTTTCCTTTCTTGTATGCATTATTCTTATCAAGTTATGATAGCCAGGTTATAATAACTTAATAAAATTAGTCACAGATGGTACCTACTTTTTCTATTCTCTGAAATAGTTTGTGTAAGATTAGAAGTATTTGTTTCTGCATTGGTTTTAATAAAATTGCTGACAGTTTCTAAACTTAAAATACATTGTGAAGCTTTGTACATTCTTCAACACTTCTGTGTCAAGTTCTTTAATATATATTATCTTAGTTAATGTATTAATTATTCAGTCCAGGGAGACTGGAGGTATTATCTTTTCTTTCTGAGAGGGAAAATGAAGCTAAACAGGTTATATATATATATGTCTAAAGATTATATAGCTACTAAATGGAAGACCAGAACCTGAATAAAGACTGCATCTGAATCAGTTGTACAACACCACATTTTCATTGATGCTCTCAAGAAGTATTGATATTGTCCTTGGCTGTCATGCTTTCAAATTCTTTCAAAAAACATTTTTAGGGCGTCTCTCTCTTCCTTTGATGTTATTTCTTTCTTCTGTTATTTCTTTTCTTCTTTCTTTTTTCTCGCTCTACTGTTTATGTTATTTCTAATATGTTGTTCTCCCAGTGACAAAAATCACTATTTTGTAAGAGTAAACATGCTCTGACTGTCTGTAGGACAGTCCCAGAAGTTCATGAGCTTTGTAACATCCATTTCATGGGCTAAAAAGCTTTCACCATTCCTTTTGTTTCTCTGTGTTACAAAAATTTCAGGTTTCTACACTGTTAATTATCTTTCTACTTATATGTCCTACCCTTTCCTACTTAAAGTGTGGTCTGTGAACCAGCAGAATTGGCATCTCCTTGGAGCATGTTAGTTGCAAAGTAGAATCATAGGTCCCATCCCAGAACCAAAGAATCAGAATCTGGATTTTAGCAAGATCCCTTGGTGATTCCTACAGACAGTAGGGTTTGAGAAGCATTGGCCTACGTCATCAATTAGAATCTTTGACAGCTCCTTGTAATTTTTCATATCCTGAGTTCCAAGCACCATGCCTTACATGAAACCACACACTCCTGAAATGAAGGTTATGATAATGATTTTATGAAACACGAGGGCAAATCAGAATTCTCAGTTCTGTTTTTGACTATGTCAGGAACTCCATATATTGCTTAATTTCAGTAGCCTTCAGTTTATCATCTATAAAATGAAGGACTATAATTACCTTTTCTCTGATGATCCAATCAATTCCAAATGCTAGACCATGACTGATAAATATTATGGTATAGTTAAACCAATTAATGTTGATAACCATTAAAATTGCCCTGAGATATTTTCTTTGCAAACACTTCAACACCAGTTTTGTAATGGTGGTGAATGACACATGTAATATATGGAAAAGTATCATTTGCATCCAAATAGATTGTTACTTTTAAGATCTGACTTGGAAAAGATGGTTTTTGTTTGATCAGATGCGTTTTCTCAAGTAATAAAGTAGGGCAATAATAGGGGCCAACAATTTGTCTAGAGTTGAGGTTCAGTAGTCTGCTATAATGGCAAACTAGAAATTGCAGTATAGGAAAAATGTAGATGATTCTTTGACTTCATGCACATTGCATAGGATTATCAAACCAGAATTAATATATTCTACCTACCTGCCTAGAATTTCAAAATTTTCTAGCAATTTGTATTCCTTCCCACCTTTAACATAGCACAGGTAGAGGGGTTAGAGAAGACAGCAGAGTTAGAGGATTGCCTCATTTCAGAATGTTTCTGGCTGACCTAAAAAACGTGACATTTCATAATCTGATCTGCTATTCTATCACTAGAAACCACCCCCTCCCCATCTTCTAGGATAAGAATTTGTACTTGACTTGTATTATTATAACTCTTGTCTTAATCACCACTGTGGAAATCATTGTTGAGAACCCACAAAATGAAGTTTTACTCATGAGAGCCACTTTTGATTTCTTTTGATCTTCACATCTACTTGTTTGGCAATTTGGTCCCTAAATTAGACATTTGGTATATTTGGTCAGCCTTGGAACTTCAAAGACAGCAAGTTGTCCAGACATCTGCAAGTCTGTCATTGAAGTCCCTTGTGGTCTCACAGATTGCAGCTTGTTTAGTCTGAACGATGAGCAATGAATCTCCTTTAAGCCTGAGCAAAATAACTGACCAGTCTCGGAGCAATTCTACAGTCACTCATGAGTCCAGCAGTCCCCATGCAAAATACCACACTGGTACTTACAAAAGTAAGGTTAGTGGGAACCTAGTATCTTCCACAACACCTACGAGAAGCACTTTTTTGTTTGTTTTTTGTTTCTTGGTGGGGGGAGCATATTTTGTGTGATTAAGAAGTGCTATTAACTTATGGGAATAGAACAAATTTAGCCTATTTTGCATCATGGGTGAATTGGGCTTGAGGCTTATTGTTGTTTTGTTTGTTTTAGATGGGTAAGAAGAAGGTGTGGAGTTAGGATTTGCAGAGATTACTGCAGAAGGCATTTTATTTTCATAAAAGAGAGAAAAATACACGCATCTCATAATTACAAGTATTTGGAGTGGAAACATGAGACAGATTTCTATTCCTGCCTTCCACATTAATTAGCCAGGTGGCCTTGGGCAAGTCACTTAAATTTCCTTAAATGCAAAATGAAAGCATTGGTCTACACACAGCTATTTAAATCCCTCCTCAAAACATTCATTCCACATTTATCCTGTACCTACTGCGTCCCCATCGGTGCAAGTAACAAACACTGTGACTCGGAGAGCTCAAGATTGTGTCTCCAGCGCATTTAAGCGGCGCCAACCTAGAGCGGGTGTGGCAGAGATCTAATGAGCTTTTCTTTCTTTCTAAAGGGCAACGTCTGTGTTTCAAAGGTCAGCCCAATCCCCCTAAGAAGTGCAACTTAACGGGCTTCTGGGACCAGGGCGGGACACCCAAACAGTTCCCTTTTCGGCTGGGGAAACCTGGGAAAGTCTCTTGGGCGGGGTCCGAGTCACGCGGCAGTTCCGAAGAGGGAATCGTGCAAAGGGGCGAACCCGGCGGCCTTCCGGGGGTGGAAAGACGTGGGGAGGCTGCCGTCGTGCCATCTGTTTGTCTGTTTTGTTAACCACGCCCCCTCACCCCCCCCTCCCACCCCCAGGAACTGTGCGGCCCGATCGCGCAGCCGGGACAGCGGGGGCCCGCACGGCCCCAACACTCGGCCGAGAAAGCCTCGCTTCGGCGCAGGGGCCCGTGGGTGCTGTTCCCGGTCTTGGGCCGAGTCCGCCGCCACGCGCTTTCCCGGACTCAGCGAGGGGCCGCGAGCCGACGGGGGCCGCAGGGCAAGCGGGAACCGCGGCCCCAGGCGGCGCGGGGGGGGGGGGCGACTCGCCAGATCGATCGCAGCTGGGAACTCCGGGCTCGCACTTTCCGTAAGCGCGCCGGGGCTTCCAGCCGCGCCTCGCCCCCGCCCCCGGCTCGCACTTTCGGAGGGTGACACAGCTGGCGGGGTACTCGGAAGTCTGGACCGAAACCCGGAACCTCCCGGGGGGCCGGCGCCTCCGGCCCGCCCCCGCGCAGCCCGGGCTCCGCGCCGCGCTCCTGCCCCTGCGTGGGGAGCTCCGCGCTGCGACCGTGCGCCGTGCCGCGCGGTCCCCGGTGCAGGCTCGGCGACAAACGCTCGGTTAGGTGCGTCACTCAGGCCGCTCTCCTGGTGACGTGCATACTGTTCTTAGTTTCACTTGGAGGTTAGGAAGCCGGCCGAGTGCCTTGCTCCAAATCAAACGGAAGGCAGAGCTGCGATTCCAATTCAGGTGTGTCTTCACCCAGCAATATCACACTTCTCTTGGAGCAGCCATGTCACGGCTCCCATTCCAGTGGGCAGCGAACAGGTAACAGGTGGGACAGGTCAACTGAGAACTGGAGGCCCTCTTCCCGAGGCGGTGGGGGCCCCTTTGCTTCTGGTTGGTGCCCACTCGTGTGCCCAAGTGTGCTGTAAAAATGTTTTTTCCAAGTGTATCACGAAATGGCAAACGTTGGAGAGCATTTCGCAGAACCCCGGCCTCTATTTGCAGACTGTATTGGGATCAAGGACACCTATCATGAGGCGTTGCTGGAGGATTAAATAAGATAGTATTTTTACATGGGTGCTAGCACCCCAGGGCCGCTCAGTACATGTTAATTCTCTGTTCTTTTTGCAGCGCTCCCAGGGACATCTGGGCACTCACCCTCCTCAGTATGGGAGAGGGGACACAGTCGTTCTGCGTCAACATCCTGTCTAACGAACGGGATTTCATCCACTCCACGGGAAAATCACTTACCCCCCGTAGCCATCTAATTAGTGCCAGACACCCAGCTAGGGGCCCTGTTTCTTGGTCCCGTGAAAGGGCTCTTGTCACCTCACCCCCCTTTTTCTCCCAGAAACTTCAGAACAGCTCTGAGCCTAGAACGTGACTTTCTCGGAGACCTGATGGTGGAGACGTGGGCGGGGGCCTCCCGGAAGGAGAGAGGAAGTCAAGTCACCGGTACTTGAAGCTTACCTGCCCCCCGCTGGAGAGGGGAACCCAGCACCTCGGGCGTGAAGCCAGCTCTGCAGGCTTGGGCCTCATCGCTGGCAGGGGCTGGGGCCCTTTTGGTAACTCCAGAAATAGCTGCAGCCTAACAAAAGTGTGTGTGTGTGTGTGTGTGTGTGTGTGTGGTGGTTGTGTCTGGTCGTGGGGGGCTGGTGAAGAGGTGGGGAGGGGTTTCAGCTGTGGAATGCCCAAGTAAATGTAAAGTAAGAAGGCATGTGCTTTAGTATTCTCTCCTGGGTGGGACAGAGTCCTTCCCTGGTAGGTCGTTTCAGGGTCAGCATGTAATTTTGAGGGGACTATCTTGAAATGTGAAACAGGCTAATGGAAGTTTTCCAACATGGTAAAATCTAGTTTGGATTTTAAAATCACTACTCACTAAGGCAGCTGTTTTTCACCTTCCAAGTCTCCATTTTGTGAAATGAGGCTAAAGTATCTGGACAGCCCTTTTCCTTGGATCAACCTGAAATGTTGGGAATATGAATGGCCTCTTACCGTGTTCCCCCCGAAAATAAGACCTACACCGAAAATAAGACCCAGTTAAGATCATCAGCCAGACAGAGGCATTTAGTACCGTATGAAGATGTCTCAGAAGAACATGACATGACTGTATTTGAATAAGTGTAGATTGTTGTACATGAAAAAATAAGACATCCTCTGAAAATACGCCCTAATGCGTCTTTTGGAGCAAAAATTAATACAAGACCCGGTCTTATTTTGGGGAAATATGGTATAAAACCCGGTCTTATTTTCGGGAAAACACAGTAGTAGAGTTGTAGCTCCAAAGAGAATTAGGACCATGAAAGGGCAGGACTCTCTCCTTTAAAAACAAAAACTTTTTATAAAATCTATTGTGGAAAAGTTGTATTTTTTTTCAGAATCAGAAAAAAGAAAACCAATTGAAATCCCACACCCAGAAAATCATTGTTAACTATTTGATGTTTAGCATTATCTGTAAGGCTGAACACACTGCCTTTCTCCTTGAACAACCTTTTTTTTTCTTGAATAAAATGACGTGCCACTAAATATTTTCCATGCATGTTTTTAAGTTGCTATTTTGTATTCTGCTGTGCATTTATTTAGCCAAAGCCGAATTGTAGGTCTTAATGTGTCCAGGATTTTGCTGTTGAATCAGCAAGGAAGTGTGAGTCTTGTAGTTAAATCTTTGAGCACATTTTCAATTACTTACCTAGGTAAATTTCCTAGAAGTGCTATTTCTGGGTTCAGGGACAAAGATTGCCCCACAGTGACTTTTTTTTTAATTGGGGAATATTGGGGAACAGTGTGTTTCTCCAGCGCCCATCAGCTCCAAGTTGTCTTCAGTGTAGTTGTGGAGGGCGCAGCTCAGCTCCAAATCCAGTCGCTGTTTTCAATCTTTAGTTGCAGGGGGCACAGCCCACCATGCCATGTGGGAATTGAACCGGCAACCTTGTTGGTGAGAGCCCCCATTCTAACTGACTGAGCCATCTGGCTGCCCCTACAGCAGCTCAGCGGCAGTTTGTTGTCTTCAATCTAGTTGTGGAGGGTGCAGCTCACTGGCCCACGTGAGAAGCGAACCAGCAACCCTGTTGTTCAGAGCTAGACATATCTGGATACAGAGATGAATACTTTGTAGTACAAGGTGCCATAGATGTTGTTAGAGAAAGCTTTGGGTAGCTAGATGCCCTGTTTGAGAAGGGTTGCAAAGGACCAGTGGACTTTCTTGAGACCAACAGATTTTAAGTGAGAGGACATGAGTGGGGATCATTGAAAAACGATAGGATGGGGCGGATGGGTGGCTCAGTTGGTTAGAGCACGAGCTCTGGGCAATGAGCCTGTGGATTCGGTTCCCACATGGGCCAGCGAGCTGCGCCCTCCGCAACTAGAAGGAAGTCAATGAGCTGCTGCTCAGCTCCCAGGTGGCCAGATGGCTCAGTTGGTTGGAGCGCAGGCTCTCAAACACAAGGTTGCCAGTTCGACTCTTGACTCCCGCAAGGGATGGTGGGATGCGCCCCCTACAACTAACAACAGCAACTGGACCTGGAGCTGAGCTGTGCCCTCCACAACTAAGATTGAAAGGACAACAACTTGGCTTGGAAAAAGTCCTGGAAGTACACACTGTTTCCCAATAAAGTCCTGTTCCCCTTCCCCCATAAAATCTTAAAAAAAAAAAGAAAGAAAGAAAAGAAATTAAAAAACAAAAACGGTAGGATAGACAAGAGGAGGTTCAAGAGGAATTTCCTATACAGAAACACGGTGGCCTAAGAGCCTGGTATATGATCATACATTTGGGGAAATTGTGGATTGTCTTGTGTGCTTGTACTGAGAGTAGAGCTGGGAAATAGGACAGTGACAGAAGGTAAAGAAATAGCCTGTTATCTCCTCCTAAGAAAGTCTGTACCTTAGTCACATAGCAAATGGAGAAAGTGACTTAAAGAGCTTCCAAGGTCATGATGAAATTGGATCCCCCCACTTAACCGACTGAAGGGGGAGAGAAAACAAACGAAAATTTGCAAAGGAAATATCCCAAAAGAACATTGAAATGAAAACTGCAGAGAATCAACCAAATTCAGTGGTTGTAACTAATATGCCTATCACACCTAAGAGAGTGCTGTACTTATCATAAGTAAGTTTGGTGATGAGAAACTTTCTCTTCTCTACTTTAAAGAGCATGGCCTTACCACTGGTGCATACCTAGATTTTACTTCCATTTCCTGTTAGGAAAACAAGCTGAAGACTCTCCAAAAGTCTAAAAACATATAGCATAGATTTTAGTATGTGAAAGCTCATTGTAAACTGTAAAGTAATATTTAATTAAATACATATTTCTGGAAGGTGGTTTAATAAAAACTTTTACTTATAGACAAGGGGTCAAGAAATGCCTTCTGTGACCAAACAGGTAATGACTTTCAGTGATTCTGGAAATTTCTCAGCTAATACCTCATTGAATATTGTCTCTCCCTCATTTTTGCTATCTTCTTGGAGAATTCTGATTATATACATATTAGACCTTCTAATTCTGTTGTCTAAGTCTTGCTAGCTCTCTTTGATATTTTGGATAGTTATTTTAGGATCTGACTTCCAGTTCACGAATTCTTTTTTTCAGCTGTGTCTAATCTTTTGAATTTGAGTTTTAAAATTCTATAATTTTTTTTCATTCCTAGAAGTTCTATTGCAGATCTGTCCAGACAATTCTGTAGGTTCTCGTTTCTCGCTTATATGTTCAGGCTTTTCTTGAAATAAAGGTTTTAAAGCTAAGCAAACCTCTCCCCGGTCTTTAGGCCTCCATCAGCAGGAAAAGAGGAATCCCCGGAGAAACATGTACTTCAGAAATGAATATTTCTTCCCTTCCCTTCACACAAACATTGTCAGGCGCGAAGAGGAAGACCTAGGACTCTGTGTGCTCTTGAGAAGAGACTACTTCCCTCACTGCACCCATACTCATAGTCTTACCATCACTATTGACTTCGAAACCATTATAATCTCATTATGCCTACCTCCCTGTTTTTGTCAGTCATACAAGAAGCCCAGCTCTCAGGTTATCTCTCATACCCAAAGATAATCCCCATATGTCTCAAAGGACAATGAGATTCTTCTGCTATAATACTCCTTAGCTCTCTCCTAGCTTTTTCCCCCACCACCTGCCATACTACATATTTTAAGTTATTTTTTTTGTCTCTCTCTCTCCTGAAATGTAACCTCCTTGAGAGTCAGGGTATTTATTTTGTTGGCTATTTTATCCTTATAGCTCAGAACATTACCTGGCAAATAGAAGGTATTATAAAAATATTTGTTGAGTGAATTAATATTAAACATTCTTATTTTATATTCTATGTCTTGTCATTCCATATCTGAAGATTTCGTAGGTCTGATTTCTGTCCTCTGTGGCTGCTGGCTTTTACTCTCTGTGTCTTATTTATTGTGTGTTCCATGGATTTTAATCTGAGCTTGGATTTATCTGTAGAAATTCTTTGAGGCACAGATTGAAGTTCCGTTTATTTAGAGATCATTTGTGTTTACTTTTACTAATTGCCTGCGGTAACTACATACCCAGGACCAAATTAATATCTTTGCTTGTATTTGTTTTTTATTTTTAACTACTAAAGTAGGATGAATTGGGCTGGACACCCATGTGTGTGGGAATATCTATCTATCTATCTATCTATCTATCTATCTATCTATCTATCTATCTATCTATCATCTATCTATCTATTCACACATCCTTGGAGATTATCTCTATTTCTATCTCTATCTCTACCTCTATCTCTATCTCTGTCTCCTCTATCAAGTGCCAGGATCCAGACAGGCAAGTTTTCCTGTCCCTTTCAGGGCAGCAGGTTTCTTTCCTGTTCATCCTTATACTGAAAGTGTAGCCAGCCCCCTTTGGGTTTTCTGTTTTATTAGACTTCCCCATGTTGAGTGGGCTTGAGCTTGATCTGATTTCTAAAACCCAGTCTTTTTAGATCTTCAGATTTCTCATGAGAAGACTGACTTTTTAAAAAAAAAAAGTGAAATTAGCAACTTTTAAATGTTGACAATCAGTTCAAATTAATATTTTTAAAGTGTTGGACAAAAATATTATCATGAGCCGGTATTTGAGCTTCAGTCTGCCAGTTTTCAATCTCTGTTCCTAATAGCCTAAGCAATCAGCCCATCAATAAACCCATGTGTATTGTGTGTGTGTGTGCGTGTGTGTGTGTAACGCAGAATGCATTCAGTTAGAATGCATTTGTGAGCTAACAATAACCACAGATTTGGTGAGAAAAGTTCAATTTCAGGTTTCTGGTTTTTTTTCTTTATAAATGTACTTTCCAGATAAGTGTGTAGATTTTCTGTTCAGAAATTATGGTCGCTATATCGACAACACAGGAAATATAGGATATAGTCCATGCTCTCAAAGATTTTACATTCTATGCAGCATAGAATATGCAAAATGGATTGAAGTATCAAGAGATTTAAAAAGAGAAGATCAATTAAGCAGTCACTGCCTCAAGCTGGGTCTGCTTCAAAAGAGCCTTAGCTAGGGTCGGTGTGATGGCACTAGAAGGAAATGGGCAGATATCAGGTAAAGCAAGATGTAGCAGGAGTTGATAACAGAAATGAATGTGGGTTAAAAATAAGGGTGAAATAGTATTTGTACTTAGTAAATGAGACAATTCTAATCAAGCATTGTGTAGCATGACTTTAAAGGGTGCTTTCAGTGATTATGTTGAAGGAAATTTTTTAAAAGTCCAATATCACTTTTCTTTTGGTTTGTTCATTTCTTGTAAATCAAAGGCAATGTGAAATATTTTCTAATTTACACAAGGCTCAAAAATGTAATCACTTTTTATATAATAATAATAAGGGAAAACTACCCAAGTATTAGGGGAAATAGTTTGGCTGATATATTCATGTATATTATCCTCTTCTACTACCTTCTCATTAAGTAATTGTCTTTCTCCTTTCATAAACAAACAAAAAAATGTGCACAGGCACATCAAGATTTTGAAATATCTAGAGGCTTCTCATGTTGGAAAGCTTTATTGAAATAGACCATCAGTATTCTCCTAAATCAATGCTATTAGTTCACTTAATGGCATTTCAGTGGCGTTGATCATTTGAAGGGGCTATAGGGAAACCGATGACATTAAATAAGATAGATAGATTATGGCTCACATTCAACTCTCATCTCTCGGTGGGCCTAGCAAGCAAAATACCTCCTGTTATTGCTAATGGAAGTTTTGAGCATAAGCCTTGGTGTACTTAAGAGTTTACCATTAAAAATCTATCCATCTCCTATTCCTTGCAATAGGCTGCAAATAGGCTTTAACTTTAGGTGTAATTGGTTAATTGGTTGGGACAATGGCTTGATTGTAAATGATTAACACCCAATAGGTTTCTTTCTCCCTTTTCTGCCCCTTTTTAGTTCCAGAATGGAGGGATCAAAGGGACCATTATCAACATCCTATGGTAAAGATAACACTAGGAGAATTTGATTGCTTACGTAGACTTCAGACACAGTACAGGAATCCAGGTAGGGTTATGTTTGTAGTAGTTTAAGACTTACCAAGCACATTCACTTGTATGGTGTCATATTTGAATCTTACTGTAATTCTGTCCCGATAGTAGGTTAGTGTCTTAATTTGGGTGGCTATAACAAAGTCCTGTAGACTGGGTGGCTTATAAGCAATTGAAATTTATTTCTCACAGTTCTGGAGGCTGAAAGTCTGAGATCAGAGTGCCAGCATAGTTGGGTTCTGGTGATAACCCTCTTCTGGGTTGCAGACTATCATCTTATTGTATATTTACATGGCAGAAAGAGGATGAGAGAGCTTTATGGGGTCCCTTTTATAAGGGCACTGATCCCATTCTTGAGGACCCCACCTTCATGTCCTAATTACTGCTCAAAGGCCCCGCATCCTAATACCATCTAATTGGGGATGGGATTTCAACATATGAATTTGGGGAAGGAGGACACAAGCATGCAGGCCACTCCAGTTGGGCTTACCTATTATACCAGTGTCGAGACTGATTATAAGAGTTGCTTTGAAATTTCTTGTCCAATGGCACAAAGCTCACATATGAAAACCAGGACTAGAACCTACATCTTATGGCAACAAGTCCAATGCTTTTTCCAGTGTCCCAAATTGCTTCTCAGCCATTCATTTTAATAAGTGTTCCTTCAGGGCCCATTACATGTGTGACTTCATCAGGCTCCAAAGGTGGCAAGAATGTAAACGTTGCCACGGGTCTCAAAGGACTTAGAGGTTTTTTGACCAAAGTTTGTATACCTATAAAATGGCTACAGCAGGAATTGTATTTTCATGAACTGTTTCAGGAATTCAGAGAAAGGGGAAATCACTGTGGGCTGTCCATTGGGGAACATTTCATGGAGGAAGCCTGTGGGTGTTCATGGATGCGCTACAACAAATAAGGTAACGAAAGAGCTAACTCTTTGGAGCGCCTACTCTGGGTTGGGTACTGTGCTAGGTACATCTCCTATCTCCTCTCGTTTAAGCCTCACTATAATCCTCTGAGGTAGGTGTTATACTCTCCACTTTGCAGATGAAAAAAACAGCGCTCAGAGAGGTGGAAGGCACACTTGTCTAAGCACACAGTAGGAGCAGAACCAACGTTGAACATATGGGGACACCAGTGTCCCAACTCTTAACCACTACTGTATACGATTTTATATTAAATAGATTTTAAAAATATAACTTTTAAAAAATATGCAAAATTGTGTGCAGTCCTCCAAAGCAAAAAGAGAAAAAGGACAATTAGAGTTCCTCTCTTCCTTGACACATAGGCAGACCTGTGGGATAGAACAGAGAGAGGGAATCTGTTGTGTGCCACACTCTCACTTTATAAAAGAAAATCCTAGCTTACAAAAGAATGCCCTTGAGCTTCAAGATAATTGTGTAAAGGCCAAGTAGTCAATCAAACATTTTGCCAAATCGAGGAAAACAAAACAAGAGAGAATATAAGTACAGAAGACATTAAAGAATCAGCATGATAAGGGTTATATTAAATCTTTGAAAAGAGACCCCATCTTTGTGGCCTAATACTTGTGGGGGGCAATCTGCTTTAGGAGGTTGAGTTGCCACAGTTTTATTCCCCGAAACATTGAGGGAGGTGATTCAGAAGAAAGCTCATCGCTATGGACAAGTTTCTAAAGCTATGGTTTCCCTGTGCATTCTAGAGCATTTATTCAATGTACATATTTACAATACATACATATTTTTGTACTCATGTTATTTTATATCTTTTTCCCTAATGCCCCATTTTATCTGCCAATAGTTTCTGTCAGCTTCATGTCAGTTGGCGAGTGTATGGTGCTGGTTGAGGCACCCGTCTCCATAGGTGTTGCCAAGTGTATAACAACTTGTTGCCAAATGTACAACAGGGAGGAGAAAGGCTTCAAGCAATTGGGAAAGATGTGGGCAACATTAGGTCACTGGGCTCAAAGGAGGAAGACATGTAGATGCTAGAAAATTAGGTGAAGGGTTGACACACAACAAGAATTTAATTAGGATTTTTTGTTGTGGTGGTTGTAAAATATATGGAACACAAAATGTGCCATTTAAACCATTTTTAGGTGTAAAATTTAGTGGCATTCATTATTCACAATGTTGTGGAACCACTACCACCATCTATTTCCAAAACCTTTTAATCACCCCAAACAGAAACTCTGTACCCTTCAAGCAATATACTCCTCCCTCCAGACCCTGGTAAACTCTAGTCTATTTTCTGTCTCTATGAATTTGCCTATGCTAGACATCTCAGGTATTCATACATTTTGTCTTTTTATGTCTGACTTATTTCAATGTTCACCCACATTGTAGGTTGTATCAGAACTTCATTCCTTTTTATGGTTGAATACAATATTATTTTATGTGTATACCACATTTTGTTTGTCCTTCATTTGTTGATGGACATTTGGATTGTTTCCACCTTTTGGCCGTTGTGAATAATGCTGCAATGAACATCGGCATAGAAGTCTCTGTTTGAGTCCCTTTTTTCAATTCTTTTGTGTATATACTAAGAGTGGAATTGCTGGGTCACATGGTCATTCTATGTTTAACTTTTTGAGGAACTGCCAAACTATTTTCCACAGGGACTGTACTATTTTACATTCCCAGCAGTGTATGAAGGTTCCAATGTCTCCACATCCTTGCCAACAGTTGCTATTTCCATTTTTTTTTAAATAGCCATCTTTGTAGGTGTGAGCTGATATGTCATTGTGGTTCTGAGTTGCATTTCCTAATGACTAATGATGTTGAGCATTTTTATGCACTTATTGGCCATTTGTATATCTTCTTGGGTTAAACATCTATTCAGATCCTTGGCTCAGTTTTTAATTGGATTGTCTGTCTTTTGCTGAGTTGTAGGAGTTCTGTATTTCGGATATTAAATCCTTACCAGAGGTATGATATGCAAATATTTTCTCCCATTCTTTCGCTTTATTATTTTAATATTAGCAAAGTTTTACTTTAATTTTTTTTTAAAGATTTTATTGGGGAAGGGGAACAGGACTTTATTGGGGAACAGTGTGTACTTTCAGGACTTTTTTTCCAAGTCAAGTTGTTGTCCTTTCAATGTTAGTTGTGGAGGGCGCAGCTCAGCTCCAGGTCCAGTTGCTGTTGCTAGTTGTAGGGGGCGCAGCCCACCATCCCTTGTGGGAATCGAGGGATCGAACCGGCAACCTTGTGGTTGAGAGGACGGCTCCAACCAACTGAGCCATCCAGGAGGCAACTCAGCTCAAGGTGCCCTGTTCAGTCTTAGTTGCAGGGGGTGGAGCCCACCATCCCTTGCGGGACTTGAGGAATTGAACTGGTAACCTTGTGGTTGAGAGCCCACTGGCCCATGTGGGAATCGAACTGGCAATCTTCGGAGTTAGGAGCATGGAGCTCTAACTGCCTGAGCCACCGGGCCGGCCCCTTACTTTAATTTTTGTCTTCTTATAAATAACTCTGAAAAAGCCCATATGTAAGAGGCTTGTTGTCTAAAGTCCATGTGGAAACCACTGAGAATGTCTCTCAGATACGCACTGGGGGCCAAGGCAGGAGGAGGGAATGGAGGTCTGCCAACAGGACTGGGGGGCTCAGCCAGGAGCCTGGCTCCCTGCTCTCAAACTCCCTTCCCTGTAGTAGATAGCACGCTGCCAAGTTGATACTTGGAATTCCCAAGGCTGCCTGAATGTTTGGGTATGTTAGGGGAAATGCCAGGGGTTTCAAGATGGCCCACATGCCGATCTGTGTGCTAGCCTGAGGGGCCCTGGGCCAGCACCCCTTTCCCAGTTCAGCTATGAAAGAGCCAAGCTCTATGTCGGCTGGGGCCTGCTTGGGCCCTGGTATGGGCGGCAGCCTTTCACCTCTAGCAGACTTGCTCCCACCCGCCACCACTTTTGGTGTTAATTGTCTCACATAGAGTCAGGTGCTGGTGAGACCTAGCCATGGCTGTGAGGCAGACAGTGAGGGGTGGCAGGCACAGGCTCTGGGACTGGGACTGGAGTGGTCCCTGACTCTGCACCTCTGGCCTGCCTGTACATTTATGTTTATTCCTAGACTGTGGTCCATTGCAGGGAGGGGTGAGTGGAGCAAGGTGCTGGGAGCCTCAGCCTTGTAGTATAGGTGTGGGGGAAAAGGGCAGAGGGAGGGATGAAGAGAGAGTCAGGAAGGCAGGGCTGAGTGAGGGACAAACAGGAACTTGTCTTGAAGGTGACCAACTGTGGCCCACGTGACACAGATTTCTGCTCCCAAGGGGACCCCTCGGGTCAGCCCAATAGATGTGCTAACCACCAGAGGACCCAGAATGTGATGGGACCACAGCAGAGCGAAGTAGAACCACTGGGTGTTATGGCTGATGATTTCCTTGTCAATGAGCCGTAGTGGGTTCTCGATGTCTGGGCTTTCAAAGGTCATGGCTGGGGCCCAACGCTGGGCAGGCTGTAAAGGAACCAGACTGGGGAAAACCCCACATGGCCCAGTGTGCTGAGCTGGGCCCTGTGGTAGTGGCTGTGCCCTGGCCAAGACAACTGGGCCACCTCCTTTTCACTTTCTTAATAATGTCCTTTGATGCACAAAAGTTTTTAACTTTGATGAAGTCCAATTTATCTATTTTTTTTCTTTTGCTGCTCATGCTTTTGGTATCATATCTACGAATCCATTGCCAAATGCACAGTCACCAAGATTTACCCCTGTATTTTCTTCTTAGAGTTTTATGACTCAATTTTGAGGGGTGAAAGCAAGCATCCTTGTCTTGTTCCTACTTTTAGGGGGAAAGCTTTCAGTCTTTTACTATTGAGTATGATGTTAGCTGTGGTTTTTTCATAAATGCCTTTTACCATGTTGGAAAAGTTACCTTTTATTCCTATTTTCTGAGTGTTTTTATCATGAAAAGGTGTTGGAGACTGTCAAATGCCTTTTCTGTGATAACTCAGATCATTTTTTTTTAACCTTTGTTCTATTAATGTGGCTTATTGATTTTTTTATGTTGAACCACTCTTGCATTCCTGAGATAAATCCTATGTGGTCATGATGTATAATCCTTTTAATATCCTGTTGGCTTTGATTTGCTAGTGTTTTGTTGAGGATCTTTGCATCTATAAGGGATATTGGCCTGTAATTTTCTCTCATGTCTTTATCTGCCTTTGGTATCAGTGTAATGCTGGCCTTGTAGAATGACTTAGGAAGTATTCCCACCATTGTGATTAAGTTCATCAACTTTGGAGGCAGATGGTGTGAATTTTAATCATGCCTTTGCCATCAAAAAGTTTGTAGTAAGTTATTTGTTATTTAACCTCTCTACACTTAAGTTTCCCATCTGTAAAATAGGAGTGTTGAGAAGATTAATTGGAATCATTTATTATAAAGTCAATGGTGCTGGTAAGTGTTTAACAATCAGCTCTCAGAGGATATAGGGGTGGGAAATCCTGACATGTACTGTTTGCCAATTTCCATGGTATAAATACTCCTGCCAGGGCTGATTTTAAGACGCCAGTGTGAAATCATCCAACGTGGAGTTGAGAAGACATGCACACAATCTGCTCTCATGAGCCAGTGGGAGCTGACTCCAGCACGTCACTTTTTTTTTTTTAAATATGATGTACATAATATATGATTGATAAATATTATCATTTTCAGTTGCCTTTAACAGAAAGATTAAAAGTGAAAACTGGATAATTCCTGAAAAGTCAAGCTATATCATCTCTCTCTATATTGCCTTATGTTCTGTAATATTCATAATCTAGGTATGTTGAAATGTTATTCTCAGGTAGTCCATTCTCTGTGGAAATCACATTTCATATCTCCTTTCTATCTCTAGATCTTCCATCATTGTTTACAGTGAACATAATCACAGGGGGAGTGGTCCTTACCCACAGATTGCTCTGCCCTGCTGGCGATTGACCAGATCTGCAAGGACTTGTTGCTCCTACTTGCTTAATATATTAACCTTGATGGCTGCAGGAAAACTTAGAGGTATTATCCTGCTTTGGCTCCCTTGTGGCTAAGGTGTTCTGCCTGCTCTGGCCCTGCCGGCAGTCACCAGCCAGTCATGTTTTCCCTGGAAGGCACATAGGAACTGCCCATCCACCCTCATCAGGCAAACAATTCTGCAAACGTCATGTCCTCTACACCTCTGCTTAGACCCAGGGTTAGGATAATTTATGAAGCATACAAAGACTGTCATAACCTGACCCTAATCCTAACCCCATTACCAAGTTGCTATTTCCTATGGTGATATTTCCATGTTTGTTACCCATCCGTCCGAGACTTACAGAGTGCCTATGGCTGCAAATGCAAAGAGGCTTTATGGTCCCGACTGTCCATAAACTCACAGCATGGGATGTGTAGGGTAGAGTGGAGATAGATATTGCAAACCAACAATGAGACTGCAGTGTGATAAGGGAAAATACAAAAGTATATGAAAAGTACTCTGGGAAACTAAAGGAGGAAGTCTGCTTGCCCCTGGGGATGCTAAGGAGGTTCTTTTCAGAGTGTGTACAGGTAACCACAGGGTAAAGCAGAGGCTTGGGGCCAGATTATGATAGACCTTGTATGCCTGACTACGGCATTGAACTTCATCCTGCAGCAACAAAGCAGTTGTTCTTCCCTTTGCTCTTTGATTGCCCTGCATCGTAGAACTTTAAAACTCTGGTCCCTGTTAATTATAAAATAATAACCAACTGGTTTAGGGCTTACAATGTGCCAGATACTGTAGTAAGTGCTTTAAGTTCATTATTTAACTCAATTTTCACAACAACCTTAGAAGACAAAATGTTATCATCCCCATTTTACAGAGGAGAAAACTGAAATTGAAAACTCAGAGTCTTGCGAGTAGGAATATGCAGAGCCGAAGCGCAGCTCTGATTCACCGTGGAGCCTGTGCTCTTAAAAACAGGACTTGGTGTAGTTGAGGAACCGGGAAGAGTGCTTCCATCTCCCCAAACCAGGCCCCTAAAACTTGCCCACATTTTATAGTGATCATACCTAAACCCTCTTACCTGCTACTTGGGTTGATAGCAACAATCTGAAAAACTCTTGTTTAGGAGGCAGTGGTAGTTACTATGGAGAAGGGCTTCAGAGAATGGGGACGCAGTGTCAATTTCCCTCCAAGGACTGTGGTTGCTGTGGGTGACACTGCGTTAATCATTAAGCTGCTCTTGTGTGAGTCAGTTAACACCCTCCCAAATATGTAATGCGTTAACCCAATTAAAAGGAAGCAGGAATTCCACTTAACATTGCTTAACACTAACATATATATATATAAGGCATATATAAGTATATATGTGTGTGTGTGTATATACATGTATATATATATAAAATTTAGTGTTGATGTCAATTCTGTAAAATTGTGTGTACCAATAAATAAGCTGAAGCTCAGAAAGGTGAAACTGCTTGTTCAAGTTCATAGAGTCAATTTTGTTTCTACTATTCCAAGATGCTAACTATTGGGGTGCTCTTATTTAGTTTTATCCTAGTGAATAGCTGTTCTTCTTTGCTGCCCTTCTTTTTAATAATGAGAATCTGAATGTGCTCTGAAGGAGCATTATTATTTTGGAGATGTGGTGTAATGAAAAGAAGGGGAGCTTTGAAGTCAGGTGTTCCTGGGTTAAAATTCTAGTTCCTGCTCTGTGGTTGGTGTGACCTTTGGCAAATCACCAGTCTTACCCGAAATGATGATTGTGAGAATTGAAGCAGATGGCTGGTCCCTAGGGGAACTTCAGTACATATCAGTCCTTTCCAGCTCCTCCTTGGTGTAACATGAGTGGGCATCTCCAGCCATCTCAAACAATTGGTGAAATACTCAATACATCCTTAGAGGTATTTGAATTTATTTCAATTACAACCAACTCTTGCCATGTGACATTTTTGGGGGAAATTGAAGGATGGTATTGTGAAGTTAGGCAAATGATACAGGTCCTGCAGGTTAGGACTCAACAGGCCAATCAGTGAGGCCCATTACCCATGAGAGTTCTGGGAGGAAGGAGAAGAGCTGCTATGTTGGAGCTGTGAAAAATCTGGTCAGGGAGAAAAAACACCTGGACAGATGGAAAGAAAAATAGCAATAGAAGCCAATAGAGGACAAGTTTCCAAGGAGTGATGTAGGTAATAAAAGTTGTGTGAATTTGGAAGAGAGAAAGAGACCACTTGGCAGGGGCCACGTAACCCTCCATGACCCATTTCCCATACTCTCTCTGTCTTCTATCCCTCCATAGCACTTCGGGTTTCTTTTAGGTGTTACCAGTGCACTTACCTTTTTGTAACAAGGTGGAGAAAATATCACCATCTCTTCCTAGCTGGCACCAGAATTCCTCTTGGGGATAGAAGCATCTAGATTTGGAAAATTAGGTACCTATATCAGAATAGGTTGGAGAGTGCTTGAGGCAGAAAGTGGAGACCTGAGGACCTAGAGGTTAGAGGAGGGGCAACTGCTGTGCATTCCACAGGGAGAATTTGGAATGCTTGTGGGCAATTTGAGATGGAGAGTGTGAAGGAAAGAGAAAGGATAGGACAGAGGGAAAGGGGAGAGAGCAGCTAGCAACGCAGCTGAGCTGTGATTCCTTCCGTCATATACCTACATCTCCAGCAACTGCTACCAAATCTGGGCAGCTTCGTGTGAATGCCTTTGATGGGAAAACCAGGAAGGGGCAGTTTCATTTCCACATTGTGCAGAACAGATTAGATGTGAAGAGGTGGAAGTGTCCCTCTGGAAATTACCTAGCTCTTGAAAGGGCTATATCCTTCCACAGGCCAGGTACACTGTTGGGGGTTCAAACCAAGTTGACCCAGATCTTTGAGAGGCAAAGGGGCCTCAGCTGACTTTTAAGTTATACAGCCAATTCCTTTCTCTTTCCTTCTTTACCTTTCTCTCCCTTCCAAAGCTTACCTAGTGCAATGCCTGACCTATAATAGTAGGCACTCTGTAAATATCTGTTGTGCTGAATCAAATACAAGTGTTATACATGGTTTCTGCTGTCGTGGTACCTAAAATTGAGTGAAAACAACACAAACCTATTTCGCACATAAAAATAAGCCTAATTGTAACGATTCTGGGAAGGATGTAAATACCAACTAAATAGGCTCAACACTTTTCCTACCTTTTTGTTTTCAGTATCCTTCAAGGCCCAGCTCACATCTTATCCTCCAGAAAATCTACCTGGTGTTTGCTGACTCTGCAATCTAATGATATTTCCTGCTTGTATCAGCCATTTAACACTTGATCAGTTATTTTTCAAATGGATGTCTTGCCTTTTCACTATGTACTACAACCCCTGAGTCCTACAAGAGTGGTCATCCTTGCTAAGGGACTAGTACAGTAGCCAATACACATAGTGGTTCAGTTGATAGTTACTGATCATATGTGTCCTGTATCATCGTCTCAGAAACTTGAGAACTTAGTGTATGCTGGGCTCATGCTAGTACTGAATAAATACTTGTTGAGTTGAATTGAATTGAATTGTTGGGCTCCATAGCCCTCTGAGAATATATGATTCCTAGATATCACTCTCCTACCAGAAAAACAGAAAATTAGAACTTGGGAAGAAATCAAATCTAATTCTTGTTCAGCTATTTTCCTATTGCGTTAGGGCAGGTAATCTAGGTTTTTTACTTCAAAGCAAATATGATTTCTTGGCTAATAACTTTTACATGGTTAGTATAAATTTAAGGAATAAATATGTACAGAATTTTGATGCTGACAGGTGTCACAAAATCATCTGCTCTAACCCAGGAGAAACGGGAGCTCAGAGAGGTTAAACAGACTGCCTTATTTTTCTTCAGTATGTTGCAGAGCTCACCTAGCATTCAGGTCTCTTGCTTCTTGGTCCAGTGGTCTCTCCAGGACACTAAGCTTGTTTTTCAGAATAGCATTTCACAAAGTGTTTTCATTATTATTGCAGTATACTAAGTCCCTGGAGTAGAATAAACCTTGTTATTATAGCTAGTAAGTCAGTCCAAACCAGTCTGATATTCCTGTAAAACTGAACAGATTTTGAAGTAAAGTATCCTTGGGCTCCCTCATTGCCTTCTGTGGAGGCCATCATCTCATTTATCCTGTGTGTGTGTGTGTGTGTGTGTGTGAGAGAGAGAGAGAGAGAGAGAGAGAGAGAGAGAGAGAGAGAGAGAGAGAGAGAGAGAGAAGAGAGAGAGATCAAACAATACAATGAATGTTTAAGTAAAAAATAATTTATTACAGTAAAAGACACAATGTCATTAATCCCCCCCTCAAAATACCTTCCCCTCACTTCCAATACACTTATCCCATCGTTCTTGCCACTTTCTGAAGCAGTTCTGGAAGTCCTCTTTCATGAGTGTCTTTACTTTATCCTCCATCATAATAATGCTCTGTGTCACACATCACTTCTGGTTTGGCAATTTATGTCAAATAAAAACATTACTATAAAAAAAAAAGAGCATTATGGTGTGTCCTCATCTACCGTATTCACTGGTTTTGGTACCATGCGACCTCTGGATCTTCTCCAAAGTCCAAATGATTCCGGACATGGAGGCAGCCATGACAGTGCAACTAAAGACACTCACAAAAGACGATTTCCAGAACTGCTTCAGAAAGTGGCAAGTATGATGGGATAAGTGTGTTTGAAGCAAGGGGGAGTAATTTGAGTGGGAATAATGGCAATGTGTCTTTTACTGTAATAAATTCTTTTTATTTAAACATTCACTGTATTGTTTGATCACACCTCATGTATATACTCATATGTGTATATGTATATATGAGTACATACACACATATGTGTGTATAAACATAAATGAGCCCTTCTATGGACATTTATTATAACTTAGCTTTATTTATTGTCATAGTGCTATTAATAACAGGAACCACAAAAACCTTCAATTAGATTAAAGTCATAAGAAATAAGATTAGTAATCCTTATTCTGCTCTGTATATTGAGTGTTTTTTATAATAAACTAACTGATTTTTATCTTTTCAAAAATTAGTGTATGGACATCTTGTAAGATATATCAGATATTTTGATATTTTTGGCAAAAACATTTGTTTTCTAATAACTAATGATATTAACTATCATTATTAATCCTCATGATGATTCTATAAAGTAGTCATTATGACTGTTCTCACATTTGAAGAAATCTAAGCTTATCAAAATTTGGTGTTTTGTCCAAGATCCCACAATCGGGGAAGCCAAAATTAAATGAGATAATATATATGTACTTCACGATGCTGGGCAGCCAGTGTATTGAATAAATGCAACTGAAGGGTCCATGGGACGTGGAAATAAGTGTAAGAAAAGCTGAAGCTGTTGTGAGGATAGTACCTAAAGCACATGTTCTGAGTTCCTAATACATATATGACTAAAATTGTACTCTGAGCTTCCTACCCATCAAAGGGAGAAACAGAATCAGTTACACAAGTGATAAGTAACCTTGCTCAAGAGAAGTGTAACTATTTCTGGAGCTCAGACCTAAGGCTCCTCTTTCAAGACACAAGATTTACCATTCCAGCAAGGACCTTAGAGGATGAGGCAAACTCACTATGGGATGGCTGTTGGAAGCCTGGAAAACATGATGGCGAAACCTGAGTGAAATGGAGACGCCCGAGTTGCCCTGGCTGAGGCAGAGGAAGGATTAAGAAGATGAGGAACGGGACATGCTAGAATGGAAATATTACGGAAGACCCAAAGACCCACCAGAGGATTACGTTTCATGGGAGGCCCAAGGGACACACCATTCACCAAGACCATTAAGACTGCTCTCCAGAGAGGAAGCAGTGCCAGTTATCACCAAGAAATGCAAACCACCTCTGAAGGCCGGGGCTCAAAGTTGGAGAGTAGTTCAGAGCTGGGCTCCTGAATAGCTGTGGACACGTTGGCGCTCCTCCCAGGTAGTAGAGACCAATTGCAAGTGCACAGCTACTGGAAGCCAATTGGCCACAATGACCATGATGACCCATAGGGTCAGAGGAGCAGCAAAGGGGGCCTGATCTGCAGGAATAGTAACAGGGTTCATAACTCATGGTATCCCAAGGGGCGAACATGTAGCCAACAAAGGTACTCCATAAAATCTAAAAAAGAGGAGCCGTGACCCCTCTTTATGAATCCATGAATCAAGAATCTAAAAATGTGCAGTCCGTTTGACCCAATTTGACTTCTGTGAACTCTCCTAAAGTAATTATCTAAATATTAAATATTTAATTATTGTTATTTGCATGAAGAAATTCAATATTTGTGAAGACTTTTGTAGTAACATGGAAAATGCATATAAATTAAGGAGCAATTTACAAAATTACATGTATACCATGATTTATATTTATAGTAAAATATGCATAGTGAAAAAAATAACTGGAAGAAAATAAATAATATGGGAAGCATGTTTATGTTAGGGTTACAAGATTACAGGTGACTTTATAGTTCTAGTTTCTAACTCTTTGAATTGTATTTCATGATGTGTACAATGTTACTTTTGTTTTGTTCAGTAGAACCTTTTAAAGGCAAACCTCACTGAATCTTTTTCCCACTGCAATCTAACTTTTGCAGAGAAATAGACTGGTGAGCAAATGCTCGAAGATTTATGTGTGAAACTCATGTGTGTACGATTGCTGGTTGTGGGAGTTATTATTATTATTTTTTTGACAATTTCCTAATAAGAAGCTTCTACGCCATTACGTTTGGTTTATTTCAATTCAGATCAATATTTGTAGCAGGTTTGCAGGTTTCATGCTACATGTTACACGTTAGAAGGAAATACGTATATTTCTCCTATTTCTCCTTTTACACTCCCTCCTTCCCTGCCTCTCTTCCAACCCACCACCATGTATGTTCCCTATAGAGTGATTTTAATTTCTTTTTCTATTCTCAAAGATAAAATTGAATTCCTCAACCAATTCAGTTGGTGGCGTTCTTGGTTAACTTGTCAACTAATTCGGACAATTTGGGAGTCATGTGAAATTCCTCCCTCTGCCTCAGCACCCACATGTAATCAGGTACCACGTACTGTCTACGCTGTCCCTTTAGGTTTTTGACATCTTACTGGTGTCCTTCCCTCGTCCACTGCCTTAGATATGTTCTCATCAGTTGCAGCCTGCAGAGCCTGCAGCTCTGCAGTGCTATGAGATTAATCTCCTTGCCCTCTGATCCATTTTCTGCATCATCCCTAGATTAGTGGTCCTCAGTGAGGTGATTTTTGTCCCCCCAGAGGACATTTGGCAATGTCTGAAGACATTTTTGGTTGTTACAATTGGGCCAGGAGTAGGGTTGGGGTATAGAAGGGTTGGAGGAGGAGTTAAGGGGGATTGCTACTGGCGTCTGGTAGAGGAATAGAGGACAGAGATGCCATGCTATGTATGCTGCTAAACATCCTACAATGGACAAGAGAGCCCCCGTAACAAAGAGTTTTCCTGCCCAAAATGTCAATAATGCTGAGGTTGAGCAACCCTGCCTTCAAGTGATTCTTCTAAAATAAAAACCTGCTTAAATAACTCAAAAACACACTATTTCTTTTAGCCAAACGTTTTTGCATAAGGCTCATCTTTTCTTATTCCCCAGCCACACAGCATGTGCTTCTACTGTCTGAATATGACATCAATTCCCTGGCTCCTGTGACTTATCTGATGCTTGTAGTTTCTTTTCTTGATTTCCTCAGGCTGGGTTGGGTGATTCTCTTCTGTGATCACTTCTAGAAGAGAATGAATCGCATTGAATTGTTGCTTGTCTGTCTCCCCCACTCCACTGTGAGCACCCAGAGGTCAGAACTGGGTCTTTTTTTCTCGGAATCCTCAGCACCTAGAGCAATGCCCGGTACAGGGGAATGGATCTAAAGCCATCTCAGCCAAGGCTGTCTCTCCTTAGCCCTGCAAAGCAGTCAGATTTATTCTTGGGGACAATGGGGTTATTGCTGCCGTCCTGAATTTCCATTTTCTTTACCCTCCACCTTACCTAAAATGTGGTTCATGTTTGTCTCCATTCATGTCACTCCCACCTGTTCTTTAATTAAGGCCCAGCTCAATAAAAATCATGATAATTTACCAAGCTCACCACATGTGCCGGGCCTGCATTATCTTAGTTCATCTTCAGCATAATCCCTATAAGGTATTGTTCCAGTTTACCAGGTAAAATAAATGATGTAAACAGTCTGAGTGCCAGGGGAGGCAAGACATGCTCACAAGCACACATGTTGTAGACAGCTGGGCCACAGCCCTTCCTGCTTGATTCTCTTTTCTCTAGTAGCTCTTCTATCTCCTTCCGGAGGCATGTTGGAGATCCGTTAGTCTGCCCCACGACTTTTACGAGTAAACTGCAAATTGTTTAGGGTAACACAAGTGGTTGGTTAATGGTGGGAGCCAGGCCTCAAATCCAGGACTCTAGATTTGAATGATCTTTTCACTCACCAGTACCACACCCAGCACTTCTTGCTCAGTATGAGAAAAGTTGCAGTCAACTCCCCACCCCCAACCCCCCAAGTTATCAGCGTAGTGTATTCAGAGGAGGTGGGGCAGGCTCTGTTCATGGTGACCTGAGCTGCAAAAGCCTGCCCATGCACGGCCTAGGAGGATTTTCAGAGGGAAGGCTCTGGAGTGTTTTAAGCTTGGGAGTGAGGAACAGATTTGAACTTTTGAAAGCTGTCTGTGGAGAACTGATTGGAGATTGGAGTGAATGCAGAGTGACAATTTAAGACATGTTTTGTGGCCCTTCAGGTGAGAGATTGTGGCAGCTCCAATCGTGTCACTGAAACACTTGGAGAAGCTAATGGACCGGAGAGACATTTAGGAAGTAAGATGGTCAGGATTTGGCCATAGACTGCGAATGGGGTGTGAATCCCACCCATAGTGTGACATTGATCAAGATACTTACATCTCAGTGTGTTTCCTCATGGATAAAATGAGGATACTCCCTACTTGGAGGGATTATTAGTAAAAAAATGAAAAGTGCTGGACACATTAAATATCAGTAAATATCAGTTCTTATTACTATTACATATAAGTTTGTTTCTTTTTTTTTTTTTAATTGAAAAGAACTCTAAATAAGGAACAAGTTGGATCTGAAGTAACTTGTCAACGTTGGAAGATTTATTTCTCAAGTTCCCGTGCGTCCAGTGCTCCACCAGTTTACCTCTTAGGCGGTTGGGGTAAGGGGCATCGCAGGGCACAGAGACACGGACGCGGGAGTGGTCAGCCTACGGCCCAAACGTGACAACGTGACATTCCGCGCGGGGGGACCTCGCATCGCTAGATCAGTGCTTCCAGAAGCCGGGGCAGGAACCGGCGAGTAGGGGCCGGGGCGGGCGCCGCCGGATGGGGGCGGGGCGGGAAGGCTGTCCGCGCCCGGGCCTGCGCGTGGGCGGCGCTGCCGCCTCGACCGCGGCCCCCGCCCCCCGTTCCGGGGCTGCCGCCCGTGACATCAGTGGGAGGCGGAGCCGGCCGCGGGTGGGAGGCGGGTGCGTCGCGGAGCGCAGGCCGCCGCGGCCTCCGAGGACCCAGCAGCCGCGGACGCGCGGGCCCGCGCCCAGCCTCGGTCGCCCACCTGCGCCCCTTCCTCCGCCCCGGGCGCGCGCTCGCCGGGGCCCGGAGGCGCTGGCCGCTCGGCGAGCAGGCCTCCCGATCGGGACCCGCCGCCACCCGGAGCCCCCGGGCTCAGGCGCACACGGAAGTGGTGAGTGTCACGGAGGGGAGTGGGGAAGCCCGTGCGGCTGCCGGCGCCAGGGCGAGGGTCGCGGATCCCCGCGCCGGCTGCAGACGCGGCCGCCGCTCTCGGGCCCCCGGGAGGGCTCCGCGAGCGCGCGCGGGGCTGGGGGCCCGGGTGGGGCGCGGACGTGCGAGTGCGGGCGGGGGATTTCCAGCCGAGCGGAATCGGCGGGTGGCGGGGAGGTCGCGGGGCGGGGGCCCGCGCGGGGGGGGGGAAGGTCAAGGCGCGCCGCCCCCTCCCCCCGGCGCACACCAACTTTTCATAAACAAGCCGGGAACGCCGACATCCTGTTTATACCGGCCCGCGATGCGGGCGCGGGCTTGAGGGCTGACGTCCCTCGCTGGCGCACGGGGAACTCGACCGCCGGCTCTCGGGTGCAAGTGCCGGGGGCGGGAGGAGGTGTCCTCTGGCCTCGGAACCGAGGGTCTCCGAGGTTTTCCTCCTGCTAGGGTTTGGGGCCGTGTTTGCGGCGTGGGCTGGTGCCCCCTCTTCTTTTAGGCTCTGCTGGGACCCAGGCCCCAGGCAGCCAGAGATAAGGGCGACAGCAGCACCCCGAGCTAGAGGGCCAGGAAAGAGGAACACACAGAGAGAGCCACCAGGGGAATTGCGAATCCCACTGTAAAGGGACTGACTCACCGAAACGGCGGGTCTCCGGCCCCCCCCCACCCCCCCGGTCTGATTCCTCAGACCCCATCCGCGTGCGGTCGTCGAGCGTCCAAGCGAAGTCTGGCTTTAGCAGGAGTAGTAAGCTCCCCTGTCAGGGCCCTCTCCAAGGTTCCGGGGACGGGGGCTCCTTGGGTGTGTGTTTACCCCAAGGAATTTCTCTAGGGAGACGAGATAAACGGTGTGATTATTGCCAGGTGTTTTTGCACATTGTTTTGATTGTATGTTTTCTGTCAATTCCTGTGTGTCCCTGGGGAAGCAGATCCCGGTCTGCCACTTAATACATAGCTCTGAGCTGTCTTCTGCTCCTGGTTGGACACATGCTATTAACATTTTCTCTTCCCTTCCTGCGTCCCTTCCTCCCTCCCTTCTTCTCTCCCTTGTCATAGGTTTTTCTCTCTCAGTAGCAGGAGTTTATAGCTGTATAACATTGTCATTACTTCTTTCAGGGAGGAAAGCATTAAAAACCTTGGAGAGTTAAGTGATGAGTATAATGCAGAAACAATTAGATGTGATCCTGGAGTCTGTTGGCTATTTTTTAAGAAAAGGATTCGAGTTAATGGGCATATGCACAGTGGAAAATTTTTAAATCTTTTTTTTTAAAAAGATTTTTATTAAAATATAGCTAACATACAATGTTAAATATCCTTCTAAGTGTACATCACAGTTATTCAATAGTACCCACCTGGCACTATACATAGTTATTACTATATTATTGGTTATATTCCCTGTGCTAAATGAGTGATCACCATATAAGTCCAGCATCTGACACCGGGCTATGTCACACAATATTATTGACTATTTTTCCTATGCTGTACATTACATCCCCATGACTTATTTGTTTTATACCTGGAACTTTGAACCTCTTAGTCCCCTTTACCTTCCCCGCCTTTTTAAATTTGTCAATTACAGTAAACATTCAATATTATATTAATTTCAAGTGTACAGTATAGTGGTTAGACATTTACACAGAAATAAATTTTTAAACGAGCATTTTAAATTGATTAAAGCTTTGTTCTTTGTTTCCAAAACACCTTTCTGTGTTGATTTTTGCTTTTGTTTTGGTGACTGACGTTTTCCAAGACTGGAGAGTTGTTTTCACTGAAGGATCAGTGGATCAGTGTGTTCTTTTGTACTTTGTGGTGAAGGTTAATGGAGACCACGAGGGTACTAGACACTTTGGGTCCAATATGCTTTGCAGTAGAGAGAAAAAGTCTCCTATGTATAGATCAAGATCACGTTTAAAGACATAAGTACATTACACCTGAGTGTGGACATTATGAATAGGAATAATCATAACCTCTTCTTAATTCTATACATCATATTAACTAAGTACTTTTACTATATTTTAGTTTCTCTTAATAAAAATAGCTGCAAAAATGTATTTTTTAATACTAGGATTGCAGTGTGACACTACATTAAATAAAAACCAGTTTAGGTAATTATCCTATTCTACAATAAATTACTACCATTGGGAAATGATAATAGAGGGTGAATAAGTTATATAATACATAGATAAAATATTCAAACATTTCTCAAAATATAGCTACGTTTCAATTTGCTGTAATTTAGGCAGTCTAATATCAGTTTGGCTGATGTTATACTGTAATTATCTCTTTCTGATCATTCGGTGTCCACATTTACAGATTTAAGGTGTTAAAAGGAGTTAGGTTGCAAAATCTTTTCTAAATTTGCTAAAAAGCTGGTGAAAATAAGGAATTTTGAGGGTGGAGTTGCTTTTGCAGGAATGCAAACTCGGATTAAATGGCGTGAAGAAGCTTAAACTGAGTGTCTGTATAGAATGTGAGGTTTGTTACTTTAAATTCTGGGTTCACAAACACTAGTGGTTCAGACCGCAAATTCTAGTAATGTTCCAAAGTTATCGCTGAGTTTCTTCTGAGTAGCTTTAAGTAATACTTATTTGGATAGAAACCCAGCTGAAGCAAATATTGAGAACATGTATAGGTTTATACTTATCTTTATAGAGGGAACAGTAATAAGGTTTATTAGCAAAGACCGATATCTTTTTACTAACTCCTCTGTGTTTTTTCCCCCTAAATATACACATATCATTTTGTATATCTCTATTATGTATGTCCTTACTATGTTCTAAGGAGATAATAAGCTTTTAGATTTATCGCTTGAGATAATATTTGTACAAGGAGATTTTCTTGTCCAGTCTACATTTAAAATAATTTTTTTAAGTGGATAGGGAATTGGTTAATTAACTGAAGCTCGCTGAGCAAGCAGCATGTGATACTCTGTGATTTATGTGGCTCAATGATATATGGAGCCTTGTCATAGAGTAGAGGTGCCAAAAGGAATGTCTCAGATTATTTTAGAGCAGTGTTTTTCCACGAGATATGATTTTTGCGCCCAAGGAGATGTTTGTTGTTTTTGGAGACGTATTGCATGTTATAACTTAGGGAGTGGATGTGGGAGGAGGCAGTTTATTGTACATAGGGAGTAGAGGCCAAGCATGCTGCTAAACATCCTATAATGTGTGGGGCAGCCCCCAACAACAAACAGTTATGTGGCTCAAAATGTCAGTAGTTCTGGGGTTGGGAAATCCTATTTTGGAATGCCAGGTGGGGAACAAGAAGATCCAGGCTTCTGTCATGGCCAATTATTTCACTTCAGCTCCTGTTTTCCTTTTCTGGAAAATGGAACTAAAAATATCCACCTTGGCCATCTCACAGAGTTGTTGGGGGAAAATCAGGTAAATAATGCATGGAAACTGAGTGCTGCACAAATCATAACTATTATGAAGACACGATTTTTTAAATAAATGAGTTGTTAGATATACTGATAGTTGAGGAGGAATGAGGTTAAGGCAATATGTTCAGTGAAGAGATTGGATGGCCTGGTATTATTGAATTCTTTGTTATTCATTTTTGGGAGCGAAGGATTTCTCTCTCTCTCTCTCTCTCTTTTTAAAGGAGGGCACAGCTCACTGTGGCCCATGCAGGGATCGAACCGGCAACCTTGGTGTTATCAGCACCGTGCTGTAACCAACTGAGCTAACCAGCCACCCTGTGAAGGATTTTTTTAAAATGTAGTTTTCTTATGATTAGAACATAAACTTTTTTAGTGCTATAATTTCTTTAAACATAAAGATTATTTTCTCATAACGAGGGAAAACTCAGTGTAGAAAAATTAGAAAACATAGGAAAGTAGAAAGTAGAGAAAAGTCATCCATGGTCTCTATTTCCTTTCCCATTTAAGAAAATCAAGTTCTTACCAATTTTTCTAGAAGAGTTAGTGATGGAAAAGGGGGGAGCAGTTGGTGACTAAGGAAGGTGCTGTTTGTTTCTATGCCCTTCATTTTCTCTTTTTTAATGCCTACGATATACAGGTAAATTCCATGATATGAGATATTAGAGAAATTGGTTCCTTGTTTTGATACTTTGCGGGCTAACCTCCAAGCCCTGGTCTTGTTCGGCATGTTGTTTCCTCTCTGTTTCTTGTTCTCCCCTGTACTCAGCTAGGTGTGCCCTATTGCTTCCTGTCTTGACAACCCTATGGTAACATGGGGTTTTAAACAGCTGCCATGTTGAAATAATCGGGTTTCGGGGGCAGGAAACTACTTCCTATGAATATTTTTCCCTCTGAAGTGCACCAGCTTTTTTTTTTTTTTTAGCAGTTTGAGGCAAGAAGAAAGCATAAAGGATTAAGTTCATTTCCATGATATATTTACTTCTAAGGTTTTATGATCCATTATTCTTAACAGCTGGCAGTGGCCACACAGTTTTCCTTGGTACTCTGCGAGTAAATTGCCCATTCCCAAAGCAAGACCTGCTTTAGTAGCAGAACAAAAATTTTTTGAAGTCTACTTCTGCCAAATGGCAGAGCTGGTCTCTGTTGAGATATTTTTAATCTGTGGTAACTGAATTTACTTAACAGTGATATTCACACAGCACTTTGTGTGTTCGTTTATTCATTCAGTAAATACGTGTTGAGCTACTGCTATGAGTCTCAGAACAAAACAGGCAAAAGTTCTTGCCCTTACAGGGTTGACAATCTAGTGGAAGACCCCGCTCATTCAGAGTTTTTCGGTTGCAGATTATACACCTACAAGTAAGTAAATCCTACTTTGTGATTGTAGAACATTTCCTAGAAATCTTCATGACACTCTTTTCAAATCTGAGGACTAAGAAGTAGCTTCCCCCTTTCCCCTTTTTTTCTATTCCAGATTAATTAACTCATTCTTTGTATGTACAAACATGTCTTTGGGTACCTACTAAGTTCCTGGCAGGCGGATAAGAAAGTTTACATAATAAGCCTGTTGTGTGCAGCCATCACATAGTGGGGATGATGTTGTAGTTGGCATTAAGAGAGCCGGGACCCCTAAAGAGAGCTGGGACCCCTAAAGAGAGCTAAGCCTTACTGGGGGCAAGTGGTGGGTGGAGGTTGGGGTGGAGTAAGAAGCTGCTGTCAGGATTGCAACGGGAACAAGCTCAAATAAGAGATTTTCTGTAGAATGAAAGCTAGTGAGGAATCTTTGCTCCACGAAAGGTACTTGAACTCTGCAAGGAAGGAGTTACTTAAGAGGATTTGGGAGTAGGAGGCTGCCTCTGTGAAACCTGAAAAAAGGAAACCTCACACACTGTTGATGGGAATGTAAATTGGTCCTGAAAAAATTAAGAATGGAATTACCATATGACCCAGCAATCCCTCTCTTGGGTATCTACCCCCAAAATCTGAAAACATTTATCTGTAAAGATGTATGTCCTCTGATGTTCATTGCAGCATTATTTATAGTGGGCAAGACATGGAAACAACCACGGTGTTCTTTGATAGATGATTGGATAAAGAAGATGTGGTACAAATACAAATGGAATACTACTGTGCCATAAGAAAAGATGAAATAGTGCCATTTGCAACAACATGAATGGAATTTGAGATTGTTATGCTAAGCTAAATAAGTCAGGCAGAAAAATCAAGAACCATATGACTTCACTGATATGTGGGATATAAAACTGCAAGCAACAAAGGAACAAGACAAACAAAAACTCATAGACACAACAGTTTAGAGGGTAAGGGAAGAGGCGGGATGCTAGAAGAGGGTAAAAGGTCAAATACATGGTGATGGAAGGAGAACTGAGTCTGGGTGGTGAGCACACAATGTGACATATAGATAATGTATCACAGAATTGTACGTTTGAAACCTATGTAATTTTACTAACCATTGTCATCCCAATAAATTTAATTAAAAAAAAAAGAGCTGTGGTTATCTGCAAGGAAGGCAATAATAAATTTAACCCAGATGGGGGGGACTAAATCAGGTCAACTTATACTTCTGGATGGAAAACAGACTGATTTATTTTATTTCAGCCTTCTTTTCCATAATCTGTGTTTTTAGAGGCTCTGGAGCCAAACTGCTTGGTTTGATCATGCCTGTGAGAATGTGGGCAAGTTATACCTGCTTCCTTATCCATCCAGTGAACATAAATGTGGTACTTACCTCTGAAATTATTTTGAGGATTGAATGACTACACCTAACGATTTTGGAATAGTGCAAGGCACATAGTGCGATGTAAAAATTTGTTAGCTTTTTTGTTTTTTTGGGGGGGAGGAACTGGTGATTATGCTATGTGTTGAAAACAAAATAAAGAGCTCAAATTATATTCCAAATGCTTTTTAAGATTGTAGGGAAGTGCAGCCCACTAAATGCAAAACAGAGTAGCCGATATAGTCTATAGTAGAAAAGCTTCAAGTAGAAAGGGATAAATCAAGAAAAGATGAGGCACTTAGGGAAGGCAGGCCCAGAAGACTTTATTATGTAGACAAGCACCAAAGGTTTTAGGTTTTACTTTATTTTTAAGGAAAGATGAGAAACAAGGGTGCCTTTAATTTAGCTTTAAATGCCACCCAAAGTATATAATTTGGTAGAAATGTATTAGACTTCTTGGGAAAGTCAATATAAAGGTACTGTGTTGCACTCACTTAGTCAGTCTACTTAATAAGCAGTGCACTCTTGGCAGGGAGGTACAGCATACCTGTTGGTAAAATGGTGTCTTCAGACTTGTGTGCAAATTAGAAATCTTATAAACCGGATTTGCTGCGTAAGGAATTATAAGAGTTTAAAGGAAGTCTTAAATATCTACTCAGTTTCCCATGAATCCTGTTTTATCAGCTTCTCTTTCCATAGATGTATTTATCGTGCTTTCCTACAGCATGATTTGTCCAAAATATAAAATTGTACATAAAGTCAGCCCTTCCTACTAATCATATTTTAAGTGTCTCCTTAGTTCCTTCTGTATGCTTATGTTGCATTTCTTCATACTCTCAAGAACAGTAGTTGATGATATTCTCATGCCATGTGCTTTGACAGCGAAGGAGTTTTCTCTGTCTTTTCCTTGTCTTCCCACTTGAGAAGGAAAAAGACAGCGAAACTCCCCGATATGTATTTGGGAGGTGGGGCAGTTGGGAGGGAAGTCCAGTTCAAGTGGTGAACAGGCTGGCCTGAGGTATTGAAAAAATACTTAAGGTCTATTATTATTTTCAGGTACTTTGGGTAACTCAAACAAGATCAAATATATAAAGCAGAAACAATTTGTAATTAATGCAACTCTTGTTTTTAATGGCGTTTTCAAGGGCTTACGGGTATTTTTACTGACAATTCATTCAGTTAAGTATAGTTTAATCTGTAGGCTTATTTGCACAGTTAATTTGCTCAGATTATAGAAAGGTGGTAATTGATAGCAATTTTTTTTAGATTAGTAGAATTAGAAACAATTTTATGTTACAGTAAGAGAAAAGACAAAAGAAGAAAATCAACGAGAAAACAATCTGCCAAGTGTGTATTTTCCTAGTGAAAAATCTTGTTATTAAGCACACACAGGCAGACAGAGTGATTCACATCCTAAAGATATGATCTTTGGCCAGGTCCACCTGCAAACCCATTTTAGGGCTGACTCACAAAACACACACTTAAAAAAGTAAGATGAATTATGCCTCAATTTAAAATTGGACTGATTTTGTTCGGTTAAAGCCATTCTGTAAAACTTTACGCAGGACTTAGTCACTGTCTATTAGTTACCTAATTGGGAAAATCATTGGATGTATGTTGGTGTCTCCAAAGAACCCCATCTTTGTAGTCGTTTAGAATGATGGTTCACTCAGGTTGGTTAGATGTGGAGGGGGAGGTCAGAGGAAACCCGAGTGGTCTGCACATCAACTGTAAGCCCACTTGATGTATATTTAGGAAGCAGGCCACTTGTGATACACAGACTGAGATAACTTAGAGATAAACACGCTCAGGTTTTTCATGTTTATTCCTTTGTTTAACGGTTATCTGTACATCACGTATTATGTGAGCACAAGACAAGCCTGATTCTTGCCCTCAGGAAGCTTCCTTGCTAGTGGAAATCACAATAATTCAACAGTTACACAACTGTTTGTTACAATTATGCTGAGCACCAGGAGAGATGTCTTAGTTTGCTATAAAGCAGAGGTGGGGGTGTAAGAAGGGAGAAGGGTCTCTGTGGTACAATTCTTTACATTGAAATCTGAAGGGTGAAAGTGAGCCAGGCTGAGAGGGTGAGGAAGTTTTCCAGCCAGGGGAAACAGCATGTGCAAAGGGCCTGAGGTGGAACTAGCACTCTGAGACAGCGGAGCAGAGGACAGATGCCGGCTGCTGCGGTGGGGGGCACTACATCAAGCAGAGCCTTATGGGCCATATTACTCTGGGCTTTATCATAATGTAGCAGGGGGAATTGAGGCTTTAAAACAGCACGAGATGATGGGATTTGAGTCATTGTATGAAAACAAGGATTCCACCCCCATCGCTACTGCCCCTGGAAGCACCTTTCCTCTCTCTTTGCCCGGCTCTGCTATCAGATGCCTTGAAAGTGTTCACTGCCTCCCACTCACTCATTCTTTAACCCTTTGCAGCCTGACTGCCACCTCCACATTCTTGGGATTGCTTCTTTGAGTGACCTTCTTGCTGTCACTTTTTTTCCTGCTCTTGTTGTCTAAAACATTTGAAAACTGCTAAATACACGCTTCCTGAAAGATGTCCCGAAACCCCACTGCTGTCTGGCTTTAAAGACACAATACTTCTTCCTTTCTCTGTCTTTGCTTTCTTCTCTTTGGTATCTTTCTCTCATCTCTCCCCTTCACCCAGTGAAGACTTCTCTAAAGGTTTTGCGAATGGCAGATCTCATTTGTTCCTTAAAATGGTGCAGGTGACCTGCTTTCATTTGCGCTTCAGGGGTCCCTTTGTCTCATATTCCTCCTTCATCACTCTCTGCCTTCCCAAATACTGGTTGGCAGCTCCAGGCACTATTCAAAGCACTGGAGACGCTGTGGGGAATAACAGGCAAGACCCCTGTCCGAAGGAGCCAACATTTTAAGATGTTAAACATGTTGATAAACAGGCTTATTTCGGGTGGTGGTAAGTGCAATAGAGAAAACTGGTAAGGGACCAGGTGGAGAATGCTTAGGTGGGTGGGGGAGGGGCTACCGCTGAGGAAGGGACTTTGGAGCTCAGGTCAGAATGAGTGAGAGTAGGAGCCAGGCCAGACCATGATCTGGGGAGGAAGAGTGTGCCAGGCAGGGGGAATAGCACGTGCCTCAGCCCTGCTGGGGTGGGAGTGGGGAGGCAGGCGGGGATTTCATGCTGGGCTCCTTCACCTAGATGTCTTGTTGACACCTCACATTTAACTGCTCCAGAATTGACGTCATCTCGCTTTCTGACCCAGCCATACCAATGGATGATTTCTGTTTCCTCTTAATGCCGTATCTGTCCTCCACCCTGAAAACCTTAGACCTGTGATCAGAAAACGTCTCTGTAAAGGGCGAGACAGTAAATATTTTTAGCTTTCAGGACCATGCCTTGTCTGTCACCTTTATGCAGTTCTGCTGTTGTAGAACTAAAACAAACATAGATGGTATGTAAACCAACGAGTGTGGCTTTGTTCCGATAACACTTTTTGTACGGACACTGAAATCGGAATTTCTAGTTGTCACAAAATATTCAGTTTCCCATCCATTTAAAAGTGTAAAAATTTGTAGAGCTCCTTGACTGTACAAAATAGGCAGCAGGCCAGATTTGGCGCTTGGCCAAAGTTCACCGACTGGCACCTCATCTCCATCTCTCCCTTTCCTTGTTCGCCAGACCACGGGGATGGCTGGCAAGGCCCTCTGCGTGCTCCCTCCCAGGGTATTGCACTTTTGCTTTCTCACCATTCCCTGCCACTTACCTTGCTTGCTTTTACCTGGGTGATTGCAGTAATCTCCAGTGTAGTCTCCTTGCTTTTTGCCTTTTCCCTCCACACATTAAATAATCTTCCTGCAGCTTGACCCCAGTCATAGAATTTCCTGGCCACCTGCCTTTGGAAGCCCTTCTTGCACAGAAAACAGTCCGAACTCCACCTTAGTGTGGTATTCAAGGCTCTTTTTGATAAGACCTCAACTTTTCAGCTTATTCTCCCATTTCTGTCCTCCTACACTATGCCCAAATCAGTCACTGTTTTATTTTCGACCCTTGAGACATTTCTCATATTTTTTACATTCTTCTTCTTTTTCTTCTTCTTCTTTAACACACTTTGCTCATACCTCATGCTCTCTATCTGTCAAAATTCTATAACTTCCATGGACCCTTCCTTCATATGTCCCTGACCGTTCCCCCAACCCCCAACCGAAGGGAATGTCTACCCGTAGTACTTGGGTGCTGTGCGGCCTGCGCTGTCTTCTGGGGCACCATGCTCTGCCTGTGCTGTGGTTCTTTTGCAGACTTACCTCCTCTGTGAAATCCCAGGGTCCTTGAGGACAGGACCTGTCTTATTCATTGTAATGTCCCCTTTCACAGTAGGCACCTGGGTGTTTATTGACTAACTGCTCAACCCTGTGTAGATATGTGCAAATCGTAGAGGTTCAAAAAGTGGGAATGTTTTCCCAAAGGGAGTTTGGTCAAACTAAATTCTTACATAAACTAGTACAGTGTGCAAAAGAGCACCGAGTATTTTGTAAGGTTTTGGTGATATTCTTGGTCCTGTCATTGGCTTCCATGCATAAGTTCAGGCAAGTTATTGATGCTTCTCTTCAGGAATTTCTGTGTTTCTTTTTATAAACAAAGAAAAAAGAGTGCTCTGTGATTCGTCATGATTCCTGGCCAGAAAGCTTAGAGCCAAGTTATTTGCTTGTTTAGATTGCTGTCTGTTTTCCTTATAAAATCTCCCTGCCTCAGTCTCCCACCTGATCACTTGTCACGTGTACTAAGTTCTCCTTTTAGTGAGTGGTTCTGTTGTATATATCTTTTATCTAGGTTGCCTAAACTTTTTTGGGGAGGGGGTGGGAAGTAACAGAAATATGAATAATAAATACTGGCCCCTTGGTTTACCCAAGATGGTAGAAGATAAATATCTTGGAAGACACAGGCAAAAAGGCTGTGGGGCCATATGGGACTCATGATATGGGTCTGGTGGAAAATGAGGAAAGCGCTTTATGAGTGTCTTGTAATCTTTTTGGTTAACAGGTGCTTGGGGTAGGTCATGTTTCCCAGGTTTGTGGGGTGTGAAGCACACCTTCCCAAATGGGAAGAAGTAGCAAAAGGATGAGACTGAAGATTAGTAAGCTTTTACTTTGTGTCAGCTGTTGGTGCGTTGTATTTGCTACTTAATAGCCAGAGAGTTAAATCTTAATGGCATCATTTCCTCCATGAGCAAACAAAGCTAATAAACGGCAGAGCTGGAATTCAAATTTGAAGCTCTCTGGCATTAAAATAAAACCCCCTTTTACTCTCTTATTCCCTAGTTTTACTGAGGTATAATTGGAAAAACTTTCTACTCTTAAACAAAAGCCTTTCTACTGTCTTGTCACTTGTCTTTTATTTTTTTCCTTTTTGCTTTCATTAGCCTTTAACAGGAAAACCTATGGAACTTGTTTCTATCCTGTTTTCCAATGCCTATTTCTGAAGCGGTTTTAGGCTCTTGGAGAATTGTCTCTATGACATCTATATTGTATTTGGTATTGTTAAGTAATGCTGAGTTATAAAGAGGATCTGAAAGGATGTTGAGGGGGGCAGCTGGGAAGCGATAGGTGGTAAAACGGGCAGTTGGGTTTGTTTAGCTGTCTTAAAGAGAATTTAGTATTTTCTTGTGAAATATTTTGGACATTTTAAATCAAACTTGACTTACTGTTACTTTATATTACATAAAGTATATAAACTGGTTGTTACATAACATGTCCCATGTTTACCTGTTAGGGTCTGAGTACGCCAGATGTGTTATGAAAAGCATGTTGACCTTGGAACCAGGAAGAGACGGATCAGAGGCTGTCCTCAGCCACTTACCAGCTGTGACGCTGGACTCATAAGTCATCCTCAGTTTTTCTCAGCTATAGAATGGATTTAATAGAACCTATCACAAAGGTGGTTTGTGAACCGTAAATAAGGTAGAACATATGGAATAGTTTCAGACAGTGCCTGGGATTCAGCAGCATTTAATAAATGTTAGTTACCCACTTCCACCCCAAATACTGAACATTGCCAGGGAATCTGTAAATGATTATGTAATGTTTACATGCTCATAAGTGGGAACTTTATAGATAGAAGTTACTCAAGTTATGAACTTCTGATGCGGGTAGCTCCCTTCTGCAAATGGATGGGTTCCCAGAACTAGGAAAGCATCGGTGTACGATAGTGGTTCAGACCCCGAAATCTGGAACCTGAGTCTGTGGTTTATCCCGTGTTAGTTTACTAGCTGAGTGATCCTCGACAAGTTATTCAACTTCTTTGTGCCTCAGTTACCTCATCTGTAAAATGAGGATAATAGTAGCACCTACCTATAGGGTTGTAAGAATTAAATGAGCATGTGTGTGTGTGTGTGTGTGTTTGGGTTGCCACTCTTCTTACTTATCCCTCCTGTCTTCTCTTCCTTGTTTAGCCAGCCCATAAGTCATCTGGAAGTTCCCTGGAATTCCCCCTCATACCTTCTCTCAGGAGAATACTCTGTACATCACATACCCTCTGTACGTCTTTTCCCTCTGTTTGCATTCCCTTCCTAGTTACTTCATTTTGCTTCAAGCTGTCTTTTTCTCATGTGTAGTATGTTCTCATCAAGTCCCCTTCCTTGTACTTTCTTGCCTCGACAATTAAAATCTGTTTCTGTTTTATATGGAAACTGAACATTTTCTAGTCATGACTGAAAAACCCACCTACGTGTTAAGGATACTTTTCTACCAAGAAAGACGAAAGCCATATAGTTTCAAGCAAATGAATAAAATAAAATACTTTATTGTTTATTGAATGCATACTCTGTGCCAGACATTCAGATCAGTAAAACGAGACGGAGAATGATTGCAAACCATGTTTAAAGGCACCTAGCTTTTAAGTGGGAGAACCTGGATTTGATTGAAACCAGGCCTACCTGGCCCTTGGTCTCAAAATCCCTGAGCTTAGTTGCCTAAAAGCCGACAGGCACCTCCTCACCACTCCGTCTGCACCCCTTAATCACCTACAGTCTGCTTTCCCTCAAGCTCTAGCTTTCCAGATAACAAGATCACTCCTGGTTCTCTGGCTGCAGTCAAGTTTTCTGCTCTTTTGGCAGAGTAGGTACAAAGTGTTTCAGATGCTTCATGTGTTAAATTGGTCTTTTGTGTTTTGGTTTGGAAACTTTACCACATTTGTAACTGTGTCTTGGGAGAAAATGTGCTCCAAATTTCAATAACCAACTAGGAATGAATTTTTAAAAGGGTAAAACTATTTATAAACTAGAGACTACCACTGCGTTTGTTTGTGTGTTACCTGCAATGATAAGCTTTATATAAAGGCTTATGTGTCATGCCTGAATCAGGCACATTCTGAAATGTGTACACATCATTGCACTTACTTGCTTAGCTGTCTGTCCTCATTTGTAGCTGACCTTTGTATCCTGAACCACCATCATTGTGTTTGGCACATAGTATAGAACTCCACAAAGAGATGTATTTAGTACTCTTCAAAAATCAATGGTTCTTCATAGTTTTCTGTATGCCTGGTATATTTCAATTAAAAAAAAATCAATGGAGTAAGGGTCAGGCAACATTGAAAGAGGAATGTTGCCCCACAATTACCAATCAGATGTAAAGACTGCTTATGCTAGGCAGAATTGAGACATTTAAAGGTATTTGGGAGCCAGGCACTTAAGAGAATATTGCTTTGATTATTGGGAGGCAAGGAAAGCAGTCAAACGAGTTCCTTCCTGGCTTGGAGTCTTGTTTACTTTTCTCAGGTTAGAACTGATAGCCCTGTTGGTTTCAAGAGATCCTGGAAACAGGTTTGCCACGAAGCTCAGCATATTTGGTTCCAAGTGTATAGACATTTTTCTAGTAAATGCTGTTTAAGGCTTTGTGGCACACAATGGTCATAAATCTTAAAATAATTTTAAAAGTTGGAAGAAATCGAAGTTGCTCCGGGTCACTTCCTTCCCCAATTTTGCAACAGAGAAAACTAAGAATCAGAGCACTTCAGTGACTTGCCCAAGATCTGGCCACCACTTTTGTGTGTTTTTTCTTTTTTTTATATGTAGCATCAGGCTGGTTTTGTGATGGAGTAAACAAATGGTACAGAAGGTAGCCACATGTGGAACTTAGCAGACTAAATACCCATTTGTTCAGTAGTTCTGAGAACTAGCGGATGTATTTGTGGGTAGGAGATTTAGAGATGGTTTAAGACAAATGAGGATGGTACAGGGTCCAGCTACTGCCCTGGACAGATATTATGAAGGGCAGTGTCTCGTGGGAGAAGAGCGATCAAGCTGCTGTCTGTGGCCGTTGCCACACTGCAAGTTCCAGAGGGTAGGGACCAAGTCCATCTTGCTTATCCTTATAGGCCTAGTTCAGCCTCAGGCCTGCTGTCAAGGAGATGGTCAGTAAAATATTACTGAACTCATGAATGCCAAGCATAAGACGCTGACTACGGGTTGATTTTGTGGAAGGCCGATTTATTTGACTGACATTGTATTTTTATGTTGTTTCTTTTACCAAGAGAAAAGCCACTTCACAAAGCACCCCTCGTCTAATTAGATCTTTTAGAGTTTTATTTTTTTATATTAGTTTCCGGTATACAAAACAATGTAATAGACATTTACACCCTTCACAAAGTGATAAACCCCCCCAATCTACTACCCCTCTGACATCGTGTATATCTGTTACAGTTCCATTGACTGTATTCCCTACGCTGTACTTTCCATCCCGTGACTATATAGTGACATTCCATATTATTCAACTTCAGCTTCAAGTATATAGCGCAGTGGTCAGGCATCGACAGTCCATGAAATCCAGTGCCCATCTGGCACTTTACATAATCTTGACCATGTTATTGATTATATTCCCCAAACTGTATTTCATGTCCCTGTGGCTGTATAGTGACTACTAATTTGTACTTTTAATCCCTTCACCTCCCCCCCATCCCACCCCCCCCCCATCTAGCACCATCAGGTTTTTTTCTCCCTGTATCTCTGAGTCTTATTTCTGTATTGTTTGTTCGTAGCCTAATGAGATCTTAATAGAGGTAACAATTGTATAAAGAACAGCAAAAACAAAGTTTTGAGAGCTCATTACAGATAAAGAGGCGCTTTCTTGTGTAACTTTCACTTGAGACTTAAGGCAGCTGATTTCAGAGAGGTGAAGCGATTTTGAGCTAGCCCCAAACCCTGTGCTGTCCCACTGTGCCCCGGGGCTGCCCTGCTGGTGACTGGGTTTGGGGAATGGCACCTCCCCTTGTTGCAGTCTGCTGGCTCGCTGGCCCTTCTGCTGCCACCTGGTTCCACACAGCCTCCCAGACGCTTAGCCTTCAGGTCTGCTGCCTTCTGGTCAAGGCCCGGGCCGCACCCCTGAGTTAGAATGAGCTGTCCTTTTTTTGTTCTTGCAGCTCATCCTGCCCTCAGCAAACTGTCGCTGTGGGAACCACGCCTGAGGAAGTACTTCAGTCAAAGTATTTATGGCTAAAACAGAGTGCCTCCAAGCAGACAGTCTGCTCACCCTGACTTGGGCCTCTGAGGAGAGAAAAGATTTCATTTCCTCTCTTCTTTTGACCTTTTTCTTAAGTCATTGAAAAGCTACAGGCTGCAAATTGAAAATGATCATAACCTTTCAATTTTATACACGAAAGATATGTACTTTGTGGGATCTCCACTGAGCTGTATTATGTTTAGTTTCTGTAGACATTAGGCAGTTGCATATTTAGTTGTTTCTCTAAAGAATTATTTTTGAATTAACTGTAGATAATTTATTGTCCAATCTATATTCAACAAAGTCGTCCCAGTTTCATACAGAATGCTGTTAACCATCCTTACATTTACTTCAGAGAAGTTAGGATGTAAGCCTAAGGAAGGGGTGTCAAAACTGCGGCCTGCAGGCCAACTGCTGTCCGCAATCCATTGTTAATTGGCCCGCAGCAAATTCCAAAAATATATTTAGTTTACTTAAATAAACCAGGTGAGGCAATACGTACTTCACCTCGAGTGAGTGGCCCGGCTGTTTGTGTATTATACTGCATATGGCCCTTGGTAAAAAAACGGTAAAAAAAGTTTTGACACCCCTGAAAGTCAATCATTTGAAATTTGCTATAGCTCCTGAATTCTTTTAAACTTTTATTTAGCATTTTAAAGAAATTAAAAAAATATATATTTGCATTTTAGAAAAATAAAATAAAAATCCGAAGACCTGTCATTCAGACAAACATTTTTGTTAATATTTAGTGTTTATTATTTCAGACTTTGTTTTGTGCATATGCAGACCTATAAATTAAAAAAAAAAAATTCAAGGAGATCATAGAACATAATGCTGTTTTATAATGTGGCTTTTTTTTTTTTTTTTTTTTTTTTTACCAAGTGACTTTTCACAGTTTTACCCCCATGAAGTAATAATAACTTTTGGCTCGGGTGATGTAACTTTATGGTACATAGTTTTCCATAACATGGATAAATGAAAGTTTATTTATATAACCCTCTAATGTGGCACATAACATGTTGTTTTTCCTACTACGGATAATCGGTTATAAACATCTTTGTACCTCCATTTTGGGGGACTTGACAGCTTTTTTCCTGAGGAGACTATAAATGGTATTATCTGAAAGCTTTTCACATTTTAAGACTTTTGGATACTTATTCATGTCATGATTTTAAAAGCATACACTATTTTAACAGAAACATGAAAATCTGTCCAATTGGTTTTCTGGGACAGTAAGTTCTGTAGGTTCCTTGGTGAATATATGGTCCTGGAGACGGCGGGAGATTTTCCCCAGAGCACCATACACATTCTGGGCAGCCAGATTCCAAGATGTACTCTGGAGGTGTGAGGTGGAAGCCGCCTTAGACAGCTGGAAGAGAATCCTGTGGAAGGAGGCGAGCTTTATCATTTTGTGTTTACCAGGTGTGTTGCTGTGAGCCTTTGAAAACGCTTCCAAGTGAAATGGAGTTTTCTTCCCTTCCTCCCCCTCCCTCTTATGATTAAAGTATTGGCTCCTTATCTTTCACAATAAAAAAGAGCAAGGCAATTTCAGAAAATGAAGCTTTTACTGATTAGTGGTTATAAAGATTTCACATGGAGAGTATTCCCAGTGTTCTGAACTTATTTTTTTTGTCACGTCTGCTTCAGTGAAATCAACAAGACAGGCTCGTTTATCTTGGCAAAGACTTGTGACAACAAGCTCATAACTACACTCCCTGGGGAGCACAGTTCACTTTTTGAGATTTTGCTTCAGGCATCTCTGTGCAGCTTTATGGTGTGGGCCTTTCAGATTCTCGATATGAAACTGACTTGACATTAATCCCTAGCATGACAGCTTTTTAGATATCCTCTTAGCATAAGTCAGACTAACCACGCTCGACACAGTAATTACTTTTCCCTCTATTTGCTCCTTTCTCCCTGCCTCTTGGTTCATACAGGAGAGTCATTATACCTGGGCAGTCATGAACATTTTTTTATTCGATTTGTATTTAATAAAAGTCAGCCTTGTCAATAGTTAGTGAAAGCCCAACCAAGGGAACCTACAGTTAATGGAGCATTGAGTTGAAGAACTGGAAAAGGGCGAAGTTCTTCAAATAAGGCACAGATAAAAGATCTTATCTGTATATTCCTGTTGTTTGCTTACTTGTTAGAATGTTCTATCCAAAGCCTCAGTTTCAGGGTCATATTTAGATACTCTCTTCTATGTTATACTTCAGGTAATTTAGAAACATTCGTATTTCTAAATCTGTCTTATTTCTATATAAACCTTTTATTCATTGTGTATCTCTATATAATTTATTATATAGATAGATAATGATTTTTTAAAAATATATTCTTTTTCTTCAGAAATATGGTAGTATTCTGGCTTAACATAGTGATGTATTTACCAACTGGAAAAATTATTAAATTTGAAATTAAAGTCACCAAATTATGGAATTGTGTACTATTGTTCTAGTACAGATATATGACACTGCAGATAAAATTCCAGAAGGAGCTACGAAGAGCACATTTTTGTTCGGGGACTTACTGCTCAATGAAATTGCTTTTCTTTTGGAAGTCTACCATGTTTCCCCAAAGATAAGACCTAGCTGGACCATCAGCTCCAATGTGTCTTTTGGAGCAAAAATTAATACAAGACCTGGTCTTACATTAAATTAAGACTGGGTCTTATATAATATAATATATAATTAATATAATATAATATAAGACTGGATCTTAGATAATATACTAATATTATATTTATTCTATTAATTTTAATTAAATTATTAAAAATAATTTTTATTAATATAATTATTACATTAATTTATACTCCAAAAGACATATTAGAGCTGATGGTCCGGCTAGGTCTTATTTTTGGGGAAACATGGTACTTCTTTTCTCCCTCCTTTCCTCCTGATAACGCCATTTTCTAATCATCTTATTGCAAAAGATTATTTACAATGTCTGTGAAGTTCATTATTTAGAGATTTTGCCTACATTTCCATAGTTAATTCTTAACGAAGGAAAAAAAATCATCTGATAACATTACCCATTATTAACTTTTTTGATGCTCAGTAAGTATTTAACTTTTTTGGTGTGCAGTAAGTGGAAAATATAGAATATCCTTTTGTTGGTGTAGATGTAGAATGTTTGCTTTATTTAACACTTATTCTCAAAACCTAGAAAACCGAGAATATTAGAGGAAACACTGTGGAAGGAAGTGTGGTTATGGGTGAATGGCTGACTTACAGGATTTTATTTTTACTGAGACTTAAATTTCGCTTTGAGAGTTTCAGCAGATAAGAGCATGAGTTCCAGTCACAGCCCCATGACTTTGGGCAAGTTACCAAATGCCTTGCCATTTACTTACTTAAAGAAATGGGGCTAGTTATACAGACTAGGATTAATTTGAATATTAAGTGAGATAACATGGCCAGAAAATATAGCCTGTGCCATGTGGTTCTCTTCTTTCCTTCCAGGGAAGTGGAAGAGGATTCCTGTGTAATCTGTCATTCAGCTCTAATGCTTCTCATTTTGTGGGTGGCAACTCTCCCTCTTACCAAGACTTGCTTGGCAAGCATTTTTTAACTTGTTATCATTATTGTTAGTGTTGTTGATACTTTGTTTCACACAGTTACTATGTTCACATGGTTCGGAAAGCAGACTAATTAATATAACAGAACACAAATTGAGAAGGCTGGCTCCCATTCTGGTCACTGTCAGCTTCTTGCTTTCTTCTCCTAAGTAATCACTTTTGTTAGTTTCTTGTGTCCAGATCCAATTACAAGTATATATTCTTTTTCTGTTTTTGTACAAAAAGTACCATACTCTATATACTATTCTGCACTTTGCTTTCTTCATTTTATAGTATGTGCTCCTCTTTTTCCATATTAGGACATAGAATATTTCCTTATTCATGTGTGTGTGTGTGTGTGTGTGTGTGTGTATGTAACTATGTATGTGTGTATGTAAGTATGTATGCATGCATGTATGTATGTATGTATTACAAATCCAGAGTTTGTATAAATGTACTGTGGTTTACTTAACCTGTATCCATATTCATGGACATTTGGCTTATTTCCACATTTTTGCTATTGCAAACAGTGCTTCTTCATATAACCTTGTATATACAGGGTTGGATAAATTCCCAGAAGTGGGATTGATGGGTTAAAAGACAATTGCATTTATAATTTTTATTAATGTTGTAAATTGCTCTCCTTGGGGTTTGTACCCTTTGTATACATTGGCATATATTTATTTTTTTGCGTTGCAGACAGCTCTCACTTCTCCCTCATACCTTCTTTTAAGATTACATCTTGTTAATGTGGAGGGAGTTGTACAAGTGAAGGAAATCTCATGTTTCCTCAGTAGTGCTGGGCTGTTCGGTTAGTGTTTTCCACGCCAAGTGCTGCGGCACAGGGTGATAGTGAGACTAGGCATTCTGCCCATCCTCATTCGTCCTGGTTCCCGTCCGTCTTGGGATCTGAGGATGGGATGGCTAAGTGTACTGTGTGCCTGAGGCACCAGGGGAGTCTGGAAGGGCAGTCTGGCTCTGCACATAAAGTAGACTGCTGTCTCCCTTCCTTGGAAATTATTTTTTTAAAGAAGTTAGGTTCACAGCTTTTTGTAAAAGTTATTCCTGTTTATTGAAGATTTAGAATCCAGAGAAAAGAATAAAAACCACTTGGAATCCCACAACCATTGTTAATATTTTGATGAATATTCTCTTAATCTCATGTGTGTATCTCCAACATAAATGGTGATCATACATTGCGTGCTATTTTATCACCTTTCATGTCTCAGTGCTTCTTGTTCAGTGCATCTTCGTGTGTGCGTGTGTGTGCGTGTGCACGTGTGTGTGCGTGTGTGCGTGCGTGCGTGCGTGTGTGTGTGCGCGCGTGCGTGTGTGTGCGTGTGTGCGCTGTGCACGCGTGTGTGTGCGCGCGCGTGTGTGTGCGTGCGTGTGCGTGTGTGTGCGTGTGTGTGTGCGTGTGTGTATTTTGTATAGAATTCTGTTGACTGGCTACATTCTGTGTTCTTAGATGAACATTTAACATTGTTTTGTTAGTCACTTTAAACGACCCTGTGATGAGGATCCTTGTGGCCAAGTCTCGTGTATCTTGTTTTTACTTAGAATAAATTCTTAGAAGTAGAACTGCTGTGTCAAAGGACATGTACCAGTTACTCTCCAAAACTGACATGCTATTTATACTTTGTTTCCCCGAAAATAAGACCTAGCCAGACAATCAGCTCTAATGCTTCTTCTGGAGCAAAAATTAATATAAGACCCGGTATTCTATTCTATGCTATGCTATTCTATTCTAAGACCTGGTCTTATATTAACTTTTGCTCCAAAAGATTCATTAGAGCTAATTGTCTGGCTAGGTCTTATTTTCGGGGAAACGTGGTATTTCTAAAGGAGAGTATTTCTTCATTACATTTAATTGATTTGTGGATAGCATAATTTTAAAAAATTTGCCAATCTGTTAGTAAAAATGCTAAACCTATATTTTGCTGTATAGATATTTCATTATTAGTACAATTAAGCATTTTTTCTTCATGTTTGAGAACTCATTTTCTTTGTGAATTGCCTTGTCAAGTCTTTTGCCCATTTTATTATTGGTGTGTTGTGTTTTCTTTTTAGTTTTTAAAGCTGTGTATATTAAGGATATTGCTTTTTTGTCATATATGGTGCAAATACTTTTCTTCAGGTTACTTGCTTATATATTCAGGGTCTTTTTCTTTTTCTTTTTTTAAAGGATTTAAAAAAAAATTATTGGGGAAGATTGGGGGACAGTCAGCTCCAAGGGCCCATTAGGGCCCATCAGCTCCAAGTCGTTGTCCTTCAATCTTGTTGTGGAGGGCACAGCTCAGCTCCAAGTCCAGTCGCCGTTTTCAATCTTAGTTGCAGGGGGCGCAGCCCACCGTCCCATGAGCGAATTGAACCAGCTACCTTGTTGTTGAGAGCTCGTGCTCTACCCAACTGAGCCATCTGGCCGCCCCTCCTGTAGCTCAGCAGCTCGTTGTCTTCAATCTGGTTGTGGAGGGCGCAGCTCACTCGCCCACATGGGAACTGAACCAGCAACCCTGTTGTTCAGAGCTCTTGCTCTCACCAACTGAGCCATCTGGCTGCCCCTATATTCGGGGTCTTTTAATATAGAAGTTTTATATTATCATGTACTCAAATCTATCATGCATTTCTTTATAAGGTTTCTACTTTTGATGTCATGTTGGAGAGACCTTTTGACTTCCCTAATTGTATACATATTTACCTCTATTTAAATTTAGTATCTGATATATTTGTTAATTTTTAAATGATGGGTCATTTATTTTAGTATATGGGGTAGAATGCCAACTTTCTGAATACTTTCTTTTTTTCCTAACTGGCCATCCAGTTGTTCTACCACAAAACAATTATCATTCTTCCCACTGATTTGAAATCGATATCTTTAAAAATTGTTGTGTTTTCTTAAACACGCTTGAAAATTTATACTAATACACTGTAGAAAGGGCATTCGAGCTCTGGCCTCTTTTCAGGCTGTTGGTGCCAAGCTGATACTGAGGAAAATAGCTTAACCTCTCTTTGACTGATTTCTTCGATGAAATCATATCTAACCATCTACTAGAATTATTAATGAGGATCTGACGAGATAGTGGATATAAATGATGAAGTTCTAGATAAGAGAGTAAGAATTTATAATGCTACTAATTAGGAGGGGCCAGAGATTCTTGAGGCACTATAACCATAGTTAAAACTAGTAACACAAACATAATAAAAGATTACATTTTGTGTTCTGGAGCAATTAGTAAAATCAACAAAAGAGCTTCTCTGGCTTTTGAGTAATTTCCCATTAGTCAGATATAACCCAATCACTAAAATAAAAATAAGCATGTTGTAATTTTGTTTTTATCTTGACAGGGATTAAATACAGTATTCAGTTTCTTAATTAAAAAAAAATAGAAAAGTGTAATGTTGCACTTAACTTTTCACATGATGATATTCTTCATTTTGTCTTTTTCTTTCTTTTTCTAAAAGTTGAGACAGTTAGTTTCTTTTGAACAAGAAAGTGGGATAAACAACTGAAAGTATGCCCCATAATATGAGCGGTTCTTTCCCAATTTTACTCCACACCCTGAGATACAATTTTGGGAGGAAAAACGTCTTATATTTGGTTAATTGTGTTATCCACTGTTACTCCTTTTTAGGCAGGCATAACATTCCCTGAAGATACCTGGCTTAAAGGCTAAGAACCGTGGCCAGATAGAGCATGCCTAAATAGTTACATTTTGGGGTTAAATTTGAGTTTAAACTTTCATTTGGGTTCAAGTTGAACATGTACTAACACAGGGCAACCAAATTACTATTCCTTATTTAATTAAAGAAAATGAATGTGGTTTGTCCACATTTTCACAGTTTTTTCTATGTAAAAATGAGTTTTATTGTTCCTTTCGTTTGAAAATGTTCTGATGAAAGGGTCTGGCAAAGGATAACTAACCTAGCTTTGAGTCAGTTTGCAATAAAAAAGCAGAGTAAATGATTAATTTTCTGCTCAGTTATGTTTAGGACCTTTGCAAGTAGTGTATTCGTCTCTAGAGAGCACTGCCGCCATGCTGCCCAAATTTTATGTTCACACGGTTCATCCCGGTTCTCTAGTAAACAGCTGGAAGAAAAGAACCTAGTTCTGTTTATCCAGTGTGAAGTGGCGATAAATTCCGGCAGGAGGGTTGGCATTAAGTCTTCCTTGTCCATGAAACTCTGGGTCCGCTTGTCCTCTTCATGTTTTATATCAAAAAGCCACCTCCATCTATGATATGTCACATTTCTTCATTCAAATAGTCCTCAACACACTTTCATTTTTCTTCTAATTTGGTAGTTTATCTTTGCATATAGTTACTATGTTCATCCAGGAGTAGTTTCTCTCTTTTTGGATTTTGTCTGTTCTGGGTCATGCTCGTATTTGTCCGTGACCTGTTTCTAGTAAAAGACGCCAGGCTGATACCCTTGCTCCAGGCTGACTGGACTTCAGTTCGTAGCGCTTCCTCTGGTCCATATACTACACCTCCATCATCTTCCCTGCCTTGCCTGCAGAATTGCCTGAAGTGATGGGACAACAGTTGACCTCATTTCATTTGGTCTTTAGAGTCAGACATTTCCACTACCACTAAACTTACAGTTAGGTATCTGAATTCATGCTGGGGATCTGATAGTAACTGACTTTGAGACCATACTTGTCATTTCACTCCTTGAGCTTTGGTTTTTCTTTGCTCGTCTGTAATTCTTTTTAGAAATTCACATGTAATACCACAGCTCTGAGGCCTCCTTTCCAGTCCCTGTTTCTCTGAAAGGAGGCCAGTTGTTTTTTGTTGTTGTTTTTGTATTCTAACCATGGGAAATTTGAAATAATTATTGACTTACTTAATTGTTTTGTCCTAAAATATAAGACAAATGATCTTCATTTTACCTTTCATATTCTGAGATTATTATCAAAGTAATAAGAAGATAAGCGTCAGTGAAACCCAAAATGAAAGGATTTCCAGTAATGTTGTTGCATTCTATATTTTAAAATGTTTGCCGAGTCCAGGGATGATTTCTTTTTCTCAGATGTGGATGTAAGTTATTGTAAATTCTTGACTGTTTTGAACACTTAGGGATGAGTCATTTTTGGATAACCAAGTTTTCTAGATGGATGAGAGCTTATTCTTATAATCATCATATTTTAAAAACTTTTATGAAAAAGTTCAAAAATATATTTACGATATCTTTGCACTGAATACATCTTATTTTCCCTTATTAATCAGGTTCAATTATGAATGTAAATTGTTATGCTGAGCACTGTGCTTATAGGGGCACAGCATGGTTTGGAGTAGAAAGTCCTGGGTTTAAATTGAAGTTTTTCCACTTACTGATTTTATTGCCTTAGAATAGCAAACCCCTTTTAACCTCACTTTCCTCATTTTTTAAGAAATTGAGAGTGAAAAACTTTGTATGAAATAGATCTTCCATAAATGATAGCTCTTACGATTATTATGGTAGGGGTTCCCTCCAGGGTCTACTGAGTTGTGTATATACACCCCTGGCCTCCCCTACACACACACACACACACACACACACACACACACACACACTATATTTGTTTCATACTATCTAGCTTTGGACTAGAATTCTTGTGGCGCTTTCTATAGTTTTTCTGTTTTCTTCCCAGTTTTCACTGGAAGCAACCAGTGGGCCTGTGTATAGGGCCTCTTCCGATAGGATTTTAAGGCTTGTTGGCATCTACGATAGTCACTCATTTTATGCACATCTCTAAGAGAAAAAGCCTGCTAATATGGAGTGCTCGTGAATATTTGTGTGAAATTTCTGCAGCATTTCCTTTGGTGAACTCATGTTTTATGTGTTTTCCAAAACAATGAAGCTTAGCACCATTAAAACGTAAGTGTATGTGCAAATGTACACTTTAAGGAATAGTATTGAGCAACCCAGTAGGGAGACACGTATTCTAAGTTGTTTTCCTCTTATTTCCTCTCCGCCTTTTATTGACTTGGGTGGCACACTAGCAGTATAATACATGTGAGTTTCAGAGTGAAGATTGAAACCATGTGGTTTTCTATGTTGTTTTTCTTTTTTAAAGCCTTGTATGGGATTGCATTCATGACGTTCACCTTATAAATTACACATCTGCTGTGTGCCTAACCCTCGTACTTTGGATGGTAATAGCCCCCATTGAAAGATGAGGAAACCAAGATTTGTATAAATTAAGTGTTTTATTCATTTTATCAGTAACTCTTGTCTGACTTCAAAGCTCAGGCTTTTTACCACTAAGCCATGCTATGTGTTAGCTCCAAACTAGTGACTCCAAAGTTCTGCAAACTGTGAGGCTCATGTGGACTTGGGTGGATGTATTGGATTTGGGGTGGGGTAGATCTTTATACTTCATCCCTTGTCCTATGTAATGAGCAGTAAGCTGCCATCTGCTATTCCCAACTGTATGGCCACTTTTAGAGGTATGTGTTGTTCTCCTATGTATACCTTCATGCAAAGGTCGACTGCCCACAGAATCATCTGGCATTCTCCTGCCTCTAGAAAAGAGGGTTGGTGGCAGCCAAAATGGTGTGCCATGGGGCAAGGCTATTTTTAGGGCAAAATACGCTCTCGATTTTGAGATAGTAGTGCTTTAAACATATATGAGTCAATAGAGTCCCTATGAAAAGAATGCTAGATGAATCTTCAGTTTAATGAAATTAATTTCTTTAATTATTAAATATTGAGTTATTTATAACATTAAATAAGAATGCCAGCGGAGGGCAAATGCGCATGATTCTGTTCTGGGGCACTAGGAAGCATGTTCTGAGATAGTATGGCACTGCCATCTACTTCTGTCCATCACAGCCTTGTACAGACATCAAATATTAAGATGAGGGACTCCATGAGGAAAAATTAGTTTTTTAGTTTCTTTTGCAATGAACTCTTTAATTTTAGCTGAGAAACATAAAAGTATATGGTCTGATGTTGAGAAAGAGTTTACTTACTAGTTTCATTTACAACTGATATGGCTTTGGGTTTTATAAATGCTTCTGATGTTGAGGGAAGTAGAGAAAATAAATAGTTCTGGTGGTGAGGGAAGTGGAGCAACACAATCCAGTTGAAATATGGCCATTAAGCCCAAACTAATAGATCATCTGTATGCCTTCCTATATCACACAGTGCATCTAAAAATGTTGATTAAAGTTGCTCTTTACTAAAGGGCCATTTCTTGTGTCTGTATATAATTGGACTAATTTTTTTTTTTTTTACTTTGAAATAACCCTTGATTGGCAGGAAGTTGCAAAGATAGGATGGAGAGGGAAATTTGTTTAATTGAGCTTTAACACAGGTGATATGCTTCTCTCTTTTGATTTTAAAGGCTTTTAAACTTAGGGGAAAGCTTTCTACGATCAAAGATGCTCAATGCTGGGTCTCTGAAACCTTTTTTGAACTAGTTTTCTGAATTACTCTGGGTACCACTGGAATAATGGCTGAGACCTGGGTGGTGCTATGACTGTGTCGTAAACGTGACGTGGTTTTCCGGAAGTGTGCAGCACCATTAGGAGAAGAATGCCGTGGGGGTTTCCTGGTGGCTACAGCTTGGGCATTTTGAGCCTTGGAGTTTTCTGTAGGTGCTTGGGGTTTTGCAAATGGTCCTAGTAGCCCTGAAGCCGCAGTTGTCAAAGTAACAGGTGGTGGTTGATGGCTGGGAGCCAGTTTGGCAGGCAGTCAGCTCTCCAAATAGCCAAGGTTGCTCAACCTTCACAAGGTTCTGCAGACCAAACTGGGGGTGGGAGCTTCAGCCCCACCCAGATAGTTTATCCTTTTATTTTTTTTCAAATAGTCATTTTACATAGAAGGATTTTATATAAAAGGCCTGAGATTCTTTAGGCACTTAGGATAATTAAAATGCCTTGCTTGTTGTTCTTATTCATACCTATTTTGATTTAACCATATGAAATTCCCATTTTTGTAGGTAAAAAAGGGGTCAAATGTTGGATGTTTTGTATGGGTCAACCTGTTTTCTGCGGTCACACTGAAAATTCTTAGGAATGTGGAATAGCACGTTTTCAAGGCAACATTGGCTTTACCTTTTCATTTATTGAGGAAATATAGCACTTACTGTTTTAAGTAGCTAAGTTAACTTAATCCTTTTAGCAATCATGAGGTCGGTCCTCTTACGATGTTCTCTCCTTTTAGGGTCACAGCTAGTGAGAGGTGGAGCCAGGTTCCCACACAGGGAGGCAGTCTAGTCATGAAGCTCGGCTGCGTCTCAGCACTTGGGTTTGGCCTCCGACTTTCATCCCTGTGAAAGTCCTGGGTGTCTGGGCCACTGACGGCATGCGCCACTCTTGCCTCTCTTTGACTTCATGGGAAAAAGAACTTAATTTCCCCCTGAAAATGAATGAATTCTTCCACAGTATAAAAGCTTGTGAGGCTTAACAAGGACATTCTTGCAGTTTTTAGGCCTCTGGAGTTGAGGGTATGGGGGGAAACTTTTTGGCCCTAATAATAGTGGTTATTGCCTTGGAAGAGGAGGGTGAGTGTTCGTTTGGTTGAATCCAGTCCAGCCTTGAAATCCTGCGGCTTTCTAATAAACCCCTGCCTTTCCGCTGGATAGCTTAACCTCTTGGATCTTGAGCAGGGAAGGAGAAGAAGCACCTCAACCCCTGAGGGAATTTTGTTTAGAAATTATTGGTGGGACTCTTGCTTGCTGAGTCCCTTGCTGATATTGGTGAAATGAGGCCGGGGGGCTAGGAGACGAGCCCCATGGGAAGTGAAGTGGGGAGTGTCCTTGGGCCTTCTGTTTCTGGGGCAGCTGTCCTAGGTATTGACGTACACGCAGATCTGTGCTAGTTGGATGGTCCTCCTGGATCCTCTCAGGTCACACTTCAGCCTTTCCTGATTTCTTCGTGTATTAGTTATGACTCTGACATCCATTGTAAAGGCTGACACAGTGTCTTTCCAGGGACTTTCCCTCTTCTTCTCCCTTAGCTTCAGAGATGAGCCATTATAGTTGCCTGTGATTCTGTCGTCAGCGTCTCAGGTATTCTGTCATAGCAGGAAAGACGAGACAGACAGCCAGTGACTGCCAGACACCCAGATCACTTCCTATTCAGACTGAGTAGGAAGAAAGGAGAGGTTGTCGGAGACTTGGTTTAAAACAAATTATGGGGTGGTCGGTTAGAGCGCGGTGCTCATAACACTCAGGTTGCCGGTTCGATTCCCACCTGGGCCAGTGAGCTGCGCCCTCCACAACTAGATTGAAAACAACGACTTGACTTGGAGCTGATGGGTCCTGGAAAAACACACTGTTCCTTCCATATGTTCCCCCACTGTTCCCCCTCCCCCCCAAAAATTTTAAAAAACAAACAAAAAAACCCGAATTATGATCAGTCTTTCTGGTTTCATTCTCTGATGGGCAGAGGAAGGAAAAACTCAGAAATCAATTTTATAACTATTATTTCAATATTCTCCAAGTCCCGTGCTTTAGTTTGGTCACCGTGGGTGCAAGATTGATAACGAGTTTAATTTGTTTGGTGGTGTCATCCCCAAAGAAGTCAGCCGCATCTGCATTTCCATTCCATTTCTAGAGGGCAATCAAGGGAGAAGGTCCCTCATTCCTATTTTAGAGGGAGCACGGAGGGGAGTGATGCACGTCCCCATGACTAGTTATGGACTGGTCTTCAAGTAAGTTGGTTTCATAAGTTGGTCGGGAATCTTCCTGCAGACTTGGGCCTTGGGAACCCTGGCTGGTCCTCCTGGTGGACGTTCATTCATCCATTAAGTACCTACTATGTTCTAAGCACTGACTGAGAAATGAGAATGAATAAAACACAACCTTTGCCCCTAGTGTCATTTGGTGGGTGATGTTTACAACACCACGCCAGCCAAGGTGATAATGAATGTGTTTAACGAAGTTCTGTGGAGGCAGAGAGATGAGAGTGCCTACGTTTGTCCGGGGAAGTCAGGGACACGCCACAGGGAAGGTGAGACATTTGAGCTGGGCTTTTAGAGAATGAAACTTAGAACTCTTCAGGTCCCATAGATGGGAAAGCTGTCAAGAGAAACCTCAGGAGGACAGAGCCTTGGGAACAGTTAGGGTTGAGGGGGGCAGTCATGGGCGTTCATGACCTGAGGTCCCTACCCATCGCGTTTTGTAACTGGAACGCTAAGCTCTCTTGTTACTGTTTTTAAATTTATCGTTCTGTGAATTCATCATGATGAGTCACTGCAACTTCTGTTTGCAGTTATGCCAGGTACGGCCAGTGAGAAAACAACTCAGCTCTTTACTGCCTGATTCCCCTGCTTGTTTGTGGCTGCTCCCAACCCTTCTCTCTCCCCTTCTCAAACACAGCGTCCTATGTTGTGTCTGTGTGTCATTCATTGGGCAAATTTCTCAGGACCAGACTAGAATGGAGGATGTTTGAGTGATGCCTTTTGGATTCCCACTGATGAAACCTTTTCTCATGGGTCTCCATGGGTGACTGGAACACAGGCTGCTTTTGGTCCATGTGCTTTCTGGCTTTCCAAGCTAGGTTTGGTCAGCATTTATCTTTCCTCCTGTTTGGGACCCCTGAGAGTGTTTGGGTCAGTTTCTGTCAGCTGCCCAATACCAGAGGTAGACCAGAGTTCGGCCTCTGGCAATGGGCTTTGTTAGTGAGTTTGCGTTAGCGGAGAGTATCCATGCTTACGCAGTGATTGTACAGTCCAGTGCTTGAAAATCCTCAAGGCTAAGGCAGGTGTGAATGACTCAGAGTCACTTCAGTATGAAACAAGAGTGAGTCCACAGGCAAACCAAGGATTCTTTGAAAGCAAAAACTTTCTTTAGACCAGCATGTTGGATGAAGCAAATAGATTGCTTTTTGTGCTGCCAGAGACACACCATTCTCTTTCTATAGTCTCCATCCTGTCACGTTGTCAGAGATGCAAGGGTCCTTTGGAGTGAATTCCCAGCAGCGAAATGTTGTGGAGAAAGTCAGTGCGATAGAGCAGCCTGAGAAGGAAGGGTGTCCCATCTGTCCTTTGTAATTCTGTTGGAAGACTGAACATCAATCAGCACGTTGCCTGCACGGATGATGAGGGGAAGATGGAGGTGGGAGGTGGGTAATGTCCCGTGACATTGTGAAAATACATGTGAAGGCGCTTTTGGAATCCTGCTTGTAAGCAGTGTTGTGCAAGCCCCTCAAAAGTTTATTCACTTCCCCTGGAAGCAAGTACAGGAGACGGATACATCACTTTTGTGCAAAGATTACTCATGGGCTGAAAAATGCTATACTTGAGAATAGTTTTGCTGAGCTTGAGATTGGTCGGTTCTGACGTCTGGATGGTGGCCGTTGTTATTAAAAATAGTGTTCTGCATCCAGGAATCTAGGAGTTTAGAAGTTCAAACAGAGGGTAGGAGCCTGACGTTCTCCCTCGTATCTGGCAAGGGAAGTGGTTTACTAGTCATGGAGCTTTCAGTAAAACTGAACTTCTTTGCGCCTGGGTTTACTCATCTGTAAAATAGGGATAATCGTGGTGCCTGCCCTTACTGGATGGTTCAGGATTAAGTGAGTTACTACAGGTAAAAAGGCTTGGCATGATGCCTGATTCCTGTAGCCAACCTTGAGGTCGTGTTTGCTTATATTTATTTATTTTCCTCATTATTTTTCTTTCTTGTTTGAGAGCTCCCTGAAGTTTGGTACTCTTTAAAAACAAAACAAAACATAACGCTTTCTATGTCTTTAGGCTTGTCAGCAGTGGCTTACGCATTCTGACTGCGAGGAAGAGCCTTGGTTTGTGGTAGTTTTCTTAATTGCCTCCCCTCGCTGAATTCTCCAGCCTTGCTATGGCGCGGGGAGAAGACTGCAGAATCAAAAGTCAGGGGGCCACAGAGACGTGCAGTCTCAGGCGGAGGCGTCAGCCAGAGCCGGTAGGTTGCTGCAAAAGTAGTTGCGGTTTAAAAGGTTAAAAATAATTGCAGAAACTGCAGTTACTTTTGCACCAACCTAATACTCACTGCCTGACCCAGAGTTGGGCCCTCGGGATTATTTGATGATGGAATCAATGATTATTCCATTTTGCCAATTAGGAGAATGCCATAGCATTAGTATTAGGAGAAGCCGAACACAGATAGATGAGAACTCTCTGTGGTATCTTGGCCGGTCTTCTGTGAATCTAACTTATTCAAAGTAAAAACTGGGCGATCGTGGGAGTTGTTCAGTGATTATACTTTCAGTCATGCAAGATGAAAACAACAACGTGCATATAGTTAACAATATTATAAATCACACTTAAAAATGGTTAAGAGGGTACATTTATGTTATATGTTTGTTCCACAATAAAGAAAAAGAAAACAAGGCAAAAATTAAAAAAAAGCCCTCGCAACAAAGCTGGCATGTAGCACCAGGCCTGGCGCATAACAGATGCTTAGTAAATGCTTGTTGGTTACAAGAGGGAGGGGAGTGAATTAGGTTTGGACCTGACCTTGATACTTATTAGATAGGTGACCTTTGGCTAAATTATTTTATGAATCGCTGTGCTATGTATAAAGTATAATAGTATCTACCTCACAGAGTTGGTGTGAGCATTGAGATTAAAGAACCTTACCAGAGGATCCAGTATATAGTAAGTGCTTCAAAATGCAGCTATCGTTATTACTATATTAATTACATAATACATATAATTATACATAAGTGCAAGAGAGATGATAATGTGTGTTCACCCTTTTTATTCATGCAACCTGTTATGAATTAGTTTGTTGTTGCGTAGCTGGCTGTTCCCCTGTAATGAGGGTATGAGCCCAGCAGATGTGCCTGAGATTTGCCTGGCATTTAATGGAGCGTGCTGCAAGTGTGTGGTAGTCATATTCTTGCTTGAGCAATTTTAAGGGAGCAGACAAGTGCAGGCCTGAATTTAAAAAAATAAGAGTCCTAGACGTATTTATAAGATGTTCAAATATAAGCTCAGAATTGATGAGAGAACTTTTATTCTGAGGTCTGCGTAAAGACAACGTGAATGTGTTGGTGATCTTCAGTGGGTTAAAATTTGCTACATAATGGAATCTGTGCGGGTTTGTCATTTCAAAAATTGTTAAAATATATCTTGAAGGTGAAACTTGTGTCAATTTTTACCCCAGAATTTTATAGCATTCAGAACCTTTCGGTTACTTAGAACGTAACTTAAACATGACATAGTTTATTTAATATGTTACAGATTACAGCCTCACTCATTTTATAAATGATGCCATGGACTAGAAAGGGGAAGTGGCTTTACGAAAGTCATTCTGCAAGTTATAGCTAAGGGGAATAATTCTGGTGTCTTTATGCTTCTCTATGCTGTTTTTCTCTGTTGAATAAGTAGGACTTCCTGAGGGGTGAGGAAGCTGGGAAACTGAAGTGGCCTCCCCCCCCCACTTTTGTGTATGTGTGTGTATAAGCATACGCGCGCGAACTCCTGCGTCTCCTCTCCCACACTAGACACAGTGAGAGCTAGCTTCAGGTATGTTAAGTTTGGGGTCCCCAGACTGAGCCTGTCCTTCCTGGCAGTATTCCTTCTTCTGAATCTTTCTCACCACCTTTTACTGCGTGAAAACAATCTTCTCAGACCTCAACTTTCAGGCTTCTCTACTCTAACAAGTCACAGTAGCTAATCTGATAAACTAGTCTGAGTTAAAAAAGGTGGGAGTGAACGGACTGGCTACCCCTCCCTGTTTTTGTATTATCATAAGCATCTCATAGAATAGAATACTTTCACCCCGAGTGGCTGTTTCAGGGGCACTGGGAGAGTGGGAGGGTGTTCTTAACAGTAAGTCTCTTCTGTGCCCTTAAAATCCTGTGGCATAGAGGCCCAGCCTTAAGAAATAGGACTGACCCCACTAAGGGCTGCTACTGACCTCTGTGTTGCCTTTGTGAGAATTAGAAAACAGTGCCTTGTCTGGATGGGGCAGCCCTGGCTAGCAGAAGGCAGGCAGGGTTCCAGCCATCGCTCCCTCACCCTCGTTGGGCCCTCTTGGCAGTGTATACGGCCTGCACAGCCATGCCCCGCAATCCTGATGCTGCCCTTTACCTTCCAGCCAAATACAGTGACTTGACTGTTCTGCATTACACACAGAACAGACAGATTTGCTCACTGTGGGTGCTTCGTAGATATTTCGGTTGACTGATAACTCAGAGTTAACCAAATACAGAAAGTGGCACTTTGCAGGGTGACACCTTTCCTCATCGTAGCACTGACCTTCCATGCATTAATTCAAGAATTCCGTTTATTAATTCAGTAGCTGCTTCTTGAGCACTTACAGTGTAGAAGGTGGCGGGGGTACCAATAGATATTTGGCTTTGATTCTATTCCAGGCTCCCGGCTTGATGAAGAAGCCAGGAGGAGAAAGGATGAGAAAGACAGACATGGTTCTTGCCTTCATCGCTAGTAAATGAAGAGGGAGAAGGACCCCAAACAGATACATGCACCAATAAGTAACCGAATTCTAGGTTGTGCTAAGTGTTGTAAAGAAAATAAACAAGGGTGTGGTAAGGTGTGAATAGGAGTTGCGGGTGGGAAGGGAAGAGGGCACTGGAGACTGGGCTGGGTGACAGGGATCTTCTTGAATAGGTTGTCAGGGAATGTTCCTCTGAGACAGGCACATAGTCAGACCTAGAGAATGGTCAGGAGCTGGTATGTAAAGAGCAGTCAAGGCAGCTTGGACAAAAGTGGGAAATAGTTTGGTATATTTGGAGGACCTCAGAGTATGGACTGGGAGCATGACGTGAGTCCAGGCTGGAGGCAGCAGTGATCATAAGAATAGCAAACACTTATTTAGGACATACTATGTGCCAGGCACTGTGCTTAGTGCCTTCCCGTATGTTAACTCTTTTAATGCTGATAATAATCCTATGAGTATCTATTATTATCCTCATTTTACAGATGAAGACACTGAGGCACAGAGAGCTAAATAACTTACCCAAGATTTCACGGCTGGTAAATGGTAGAGCAGGGATTCAAATACGGGCAGTCTGATTCCAGACTGGGCTTGTATTCACTATGTTCCGGTGCCAGTGGAGGCTGGGTCATGCCAGGCCAGGCCTCACTTTCTTCATTAGTAAAATGGAACTCATAAGTGGATTAAATGAGATAATGTTTATAGTGACTGGCGTATCAGTAGGCATTCGTTCAGTGGCCCTTACATCTGGTGGTGGTATTGTGGGAAGATAAAGGAGTAAATAAGGAACTAAAACTCTAGGGAAGGGACATGTATCCTGATTACTGTGATACAAGGAAGAGTGGGGTAAGAGCGCTGAGAAAAGTGCTGTGGAGGCTCTGAAGTGGGGTCAGTCCCTTCCAGCTGGAGAATGAGGACAGGCTTGGGGGCAGAGGAAGAGAACTTTACTGTAGACCGTGAAAGATGGGCAGAACTCACGTATACCGAGCAGGTAGGGGGGGCGTTTCCTCCAAGCCACTGGATGAACAAAGTGCTAGAATTTGCTCAGAGGCTGGAAAGTAGGGTGTGGGGGCCACAGCACCAGCCACTTCTAAGAGACAAGCAGGAACCAGGTGTAGGCAGAGTGATGACAGCTTGGAGCCAGCCCTCAACAGGGCTTGATGCCATCTTGAAGCTTTGGGTCTTTCTGCATCAGGGAATGTGGTGTCCTGGTGTCTCCACATCTAATTGGGGACCCCTCCCAAGCCTCAGAATGGCCTCTGGCTGAGTCAGTGAGAAAGAGGAATTTGTTTTGGCTTTTATGTGACATGCTGTCGGGCTGTCCGCCTAGAGGTGCCTGCCCACTTCCTGGGTCCACTCAGAGAAGTGCCACTGTAGTAGGAAGCGTTATTACCCCACTCCTCTGGACAGGTTGTTTTACAGGTGGTTGCAGACAAGTAACTAGCACAGGCTTTGGAGCTAGCTAGATAGAGCTGGGCTGGCATTTGGGCTCTGATGCCAGATTTTGGCCTTCGGCCTTGTGTTTGGGCCTCACGTAGCTTCCTATGAAGTAGAGGTTTTTAACGTTTCATATTGTGTGAGGATCAAATAAGCATTTAGCACTATGCGCCTGAAGCACATAGTAGGTACTCAGATGATAGTAGTGGAAGTTACTAGATTGTGTAGTGTGGAAGATTCTAAACCCCACAGGAAGTCTGTGGGAGCCTGCCGATTTCCTTCTCCCCTATTTCTGAGGTTAGGAAGCTGAAAGTTGGCAGGTCTCATTGGAGCCACGTTGAGATGGATTTTAAAGCCATTCCCAGGCTCCATGGGACCATCATGCCATGATGTGTAGTTGCTGTTCGAGCCTTAGGATCTCATTATGGGGCAGGAACAATCGCATTCTTTAAAGTGTTTCTGCTTGTGAGTGAAATGTCAGCAGTTTTACATGCCATCTTCCTATTGACTGAAAGTACTGACTCTGCTTTTCTGCTACCTAAGAATCAGTGGAGGAGGAGTTTTAGAACTGCCACCCAATTCCTCAGACTCACTGAGCACCGTAGTTCTAAGGTCAGGAGACGAAACACAAAGACTGCACTCCTCTGGACCTCAAAGCAGCTCCTCTCGTAATGGCTGACTCAGTGATTTCCTGTGGGGCTGCATATACCTTTGGCACTTACAGCGCATGGTCAGGAATACTAATTATCCTACAGTGTGCACGGGATCGTCCCGTGCAAAGAATTTTCTAATAGCCTACCCGGCTTTCAATAGTCTCACTAGACGTTCTTGTACGGGGAAAACCGGTTTATAATTTTATGAGCCTAGAATCAAACTCCATTTTACATAACGTAATTTTTGCATCATTTTGATATACCCTGAATTTTCTAGGAATGCAGTTACAGTGTGTGTGTGTGTATAATAGATATATGTAATATATATGTAAAAATATATAATATATATACAAATAACGTATATAGTTGATATACTATACTACATAAATAGTATACTATTTTCCTTTATTTTGTCTAGAACTTGACCAAAAGCTCGCCACCATTTTTATAAATCGTGTTACCAGCATTGGTGTGCATGTATTTGTGTTGCAGAGAACATGCCAGCAGCATCCGTCTGCATTTGTTGTTATTACGTCATGGTTATTCTATTGTATTAGACTGGTTCATTATGTCTGCTAGTGTACTCGTGACAGAGAAACTACATCATGAAATGCAAATTCTTATAAATTTCTTTAAGTTCTCCTTTATAATTGGGACATTGATTGCCTCGAAAGTTTACATATAAATAGTCGATATTATTTTTGATTTTCATTTCAGGGTAGCATTACACGATATACATTTTAACAAAGGGAGGAGAATGTTCAGACTCGTTGGTCTAGTGCATCGGCTTCAAATCCACTAGACTTGTCAAAGGGGAGAGAAGTCTGTAGAGAGAGTTAACACTACATTTTGTTTTAAGTCATGATATGTGCAGCTTCAATTCCAAACTCATTTGAGTAAAGAGTTATTTGTAGCTGCTGGTTTCGAAGTTCTAGAAAATGGGTGTATCGGAGTAGATGTGAAGTGGTTACAGTGGTTTAGTCCACAGCACCCTGTGCCTGAGAATATAGCCCGAGGGACTCTAATTCGTGTCATTGTCACCACAGCCAACCAATGGGAATGTCCCCATGTGATCTGAACCAAAGCAGGGTTAGTGTTAGAGGTTTGCTGAAACTGATGAAGATACCTGTCAATGTTCAGGAGTGATTTTTGCATTTTTGGGCTTCCACCATTCTAATTAAAGGGCATTGTGTAATCACCTGTGGTCTCAGTGGAGTTTATAATCAGTGAGAATAATGAATGGGTGATGAGATGGAAGTTAAAGAAACACAGAGCACTCTTCCCCTGAAAGTCTTAAATGGGTGGTGTTAGGACCAGCTGAGTAGTGGTGCTGGAAACATAATAAAATAGTTGATAAAGTGCTAATTATGTTATGTGCCAGTCGTTGGAGGCTGATGGCGCTGATGGCGACAGGTGACGGAGGAGGCGGTTGGGTTGGGGTGAGCCTTGAAAAGAGGAGAGTGGGATGTGAAAAAACCATGCTGTTATTGCCCAAGTGGGCACATTGGCTTGGATTCTGAATTTACACTCATAGTAGTTAATAGATATCTTTTATTTAGTACCTAAGGTATGATTTCCTCTGTGCTTGGTCCTTGGCAATTGTTAGATGAGAGGGAATTTATATTACGGATGCAGAAACTCGATCTCAGAAACGGCTCATAAGTGGCAGGGCCATGATTTAAACTCAGGCTTGAGTGATGCCCAAACCACTCCTTCAGGCCTTTTCATACCTTGTTCTAGAGATGGTGATCATGATTAGCTATTTGCGCACCATTTCCCACCCAGACTGTAAGGCACATCTCATTTGGCCCAAGATGTGGAGATTTGTGTTAAGTTTCTGACATCTCATCTGTGATTGTATTTAAATGGATATGGTTACAAAGTCCAAGCCCACTCAGTAATTTAGCAATTTAAAGCATTTGAAAAGCCTGGTTAACCAAAAAACCTAAATCGTACTAAATGTTTGAAGTGGTAAAGGGCAGGGGAGATTTTTATATTGTTACTAGTCTGCTGTAAAAAACGTGTTTGTAAACTGAGAAGCCTAAGTGAGTGGTATTTATATTACTGATGTTAGGCTGGCTTTGGAAATTCCCCCCATTTTGTGACTTCTTGTAAACTTGGCTGAATAAACTGACAGGATTCCAGCCCTTGTTGTATGATTAAAGGTAAGGATACGGAGTGAATTTCCGTGTCCCTGACTGTCATGAAGTTAGTTACAGCTGCCAATGAAACTGTCAGGTCAATGAAAAAATCTTGTTTTTAAACAGGGATGGTTTGGCTCGCTGTTACTGAGTGACTAACTGGGGAGGATAGTAATTTGTGTGTGTGTGTGTGTGTGTGTGTGTGTGTGTGTTTTCCCTTTTGTAAAAACAATCAAATAAGGAACCTAACACCTTTGTCTGCTTAGGGAATTTTTGTCACTGAAAGGATGACCGAAAAGCCCTATTTCTCAGGAAGGATTACCAAATGTCTACACATAGAGAGAAAATTCAAGGCCCCTGCTACCCTGTGACTGAGGCCAGTTACTTTATCTCTCTTTGCCTTCATGGCATGCTGTAGCTCGTAACTTCTGAAGGCAGATTTCAAGAATTGTCTCCTTCGTTAGGAATGGAAGAGGGAGCACATCTGGGCTCAAGCCCAAACAGGTACGCTGTCTCTGTTCCTGTCCTAGCTGGCCCCACTGCCCACCCCAGGGATTTCTGTCCTGGCCTCCCCTTCTAGGCTCTAAGGTTCTTCTGACCCACTTTGTGCAGAACAAGAAAGAAAGGTGATGGGACTGAACTGGATTGGATTTAGCATTAGAACTGTCACTGGGCCTGTTTCTAATTTTGGCTCCATCACTTCTGTGTTCTTTTGGAAATAGGGTTCACTCACTGGTGATTTTGGGGGGTAGGGACAAGTCAAGGGTAGTAGCTGTTTTACATACTTTAATTCTTTAGCGGACACTTTCTTAGAAGTGATAACTCTAGCAACCCACGGTATAAGGGGATAAATAAGAAAGGCAGAAGGAAGTTTAAGAATCATTTTCTCTGGTCTACAGTGTTTACAAAAGATGGAACTACTCCCATAAGTGAAATCAAGAGAGTTTCCATTTCGATTTCATTTCGATCGTTGATTTTCTTATCCCAGATCACATCGCAGTTTGGTGAGAAGAGCCTAGGTTTTGGCGATGATGTGGATGCAAGTCTCAGCTCCACCCTTGAGCACGTCATTGAATTCTCTGAACCCTTGTTTCTTCATCTGTAAAATGGGTACAGTAACGTCTGCCCTAAGCATTCTAGCGGGCCACTGGGAATCAGCGAAGTTTATAGATGTAAAAGTGCTCTGTGAACTTCAAAGGGCTATAGAAGCCTGAAGAATAATTGTTGTTATGATTTCAGGTATCAAAAATCTAGGTGGCTCTGCACGGAGAGGTGAGGGGAATCATTTTGGGCAACTGACTGGAGGTTCTGTATTCCAAAGCCCAGAAATCCTCACTTGGGTGTTTACGTACTGCAGCAGTTCTGTGCTAGTTTTTGGGGAATGGCCAGAAACACATGGTACACTATTAAAGGGTTTTGGCACTCTGTGCTGTGGGATTACTGGCACAGCGAGATGAAATGATAAAGGAACGTCTCATTATATTCAGATGTATGACTCATGCACATTTATGAGTTACTTTAAAAAATGGAATCCTAATAGAAATGGGCATGCGTTCAACTTATATTATTTTCCTTGGCTTTAGGAGTTTTTAGGTTAAAAGTCACTGCGTTTAGCTGCCTTACACAATACCATTTATAAAAAAGCTTTGAAAACTCGCTTCGGCAGCACATATACTAAAATTGGAACGATACAGAGAAGATTAGCATGGCCCCTGCACAAGGATGACACGCGAAAAAAAAAAAAAAGCTTTGAAAACTTAAAATTCTGTCAAGTCACCTAAATTTGAAACGCTGTCTTTTAGTTTCCCTACCAGCAGGCTCTGAGAGACCGTTTTGTATTGGATGTGTCCCCTTGTACTGCTCTGACTGTCAGTGAATCAGAAAGCAGGGACATAGGATTCCTACAGCCCTACTGCCTTTAGGGAGTTTCATGGTCATTTATTCTGCCCACTTGTTTTATCGTGGGGGAAACTGAGGCCCAGGGGGTTACCTGACTTGCCTAAGGTTATGAGAGAGGCAGGAGCACAACTCGCTCAGTCCACATCACGCTGCCGACAGGGAGACAGACCCCACCAAGGTTTAATCACTGCGTTGGCTAAGAAGGCCCCGTCCACCAGCACGACCGACTTACTCCATCTAAAATCATGGGTCATTTGGTTTAAGTCACTTTCCTCTGGTTTTAGTTCCTTTCAGACTTGGAAGTAATTTTCCAGGATTATCCTTCATACCACATCACCTCATTATGCTTAAAATGTTTGCTTGATTCTCTTAACTGGGTATGATCACAATGTTTTTACCTTTCCATATGGGGCTGCTTTTCCATTATTCAGTGTAGTCATATTTAATAAGCCTTTCTCTGCTGATTTCATTTTATTATTTATCCACAGACATTTGCGTTCTTACTCTGTGCCAGGCCCTGTGCTAGGTAGGTGCTGTGGGTGGGAAGGCATTGAGCAATGGAAGTACCTCATCAAAGCACTTGATTTTCTCCGGAGAGAATGTAGTGCGCTGGTCAGGCCCCACCCCCATTCGACTGGGACCGTCATTGTGTTTTACAGACAATAATGGAAGGCTGAAAGAGGGAAGCAGTCATTAGGAAAAACAGTGATTTCCAAAAATTTTTGTTCTCAACGTAGGTAAGGAGACATACATTAATTACCAGTAAGGAATGACACAAACTAGAAATTAAAGTCAAGGGAATTACTGCAGCGTGGAGACTTCAGAAGGTTGTTTCCATTCGAGGTAGTCCCTAAAGAGGCACCGGATTGGATGACTGGAGAGGAGAGGTAATGGATCATTACTGAGTATCTAATACGGCTCTCTCACTTATTAGGGGCTTTCAATATACTACCTCATTTCATCTTTTTGGAAGGGGAGTCTTTACATTGAAAAATGTATCACGCATACAGAAGAATATATAAAACGTGTGTGTAGTTAGAGAAAAATACCTATGTCCTCACCATTCAGGCGAGAATTGCACATTCCAGTATTTTAGAAATCGCCAGGGGCCCCTTCCTATTGCACTTCCCTCAGAGGTACCAGCTATGCCACCCTGGAGTTCTCATTCCCTTCCCTTCAATGTAAACGTCCCTAAAGCAAGGACAAGCCCAGGCAGACAAGGCCAGGTGGCCACCATTCTGCTCAGGAGAAGAGATTCCTGGTTCTCATTTGAACTCATCACCCCTGGATCTCAGCAGAAGCGCTGGGTCAAGTCTGGATTTGGAGTTGAGAGGTTCCAGGGACACTTCTGGGGCAGTCAGTGGACAAGATCGTCAGAGAGTTGTGGGAAATGAAGTTTCTCACAGTTGGTATGTCTCGAGGACTGCAGTGGGCCCAGCTGCTGGGAGCCTGAAAGGAGTATAGTCAAGGGGAGTGGGCTGCTTCATATTGTATTTTTGCTTCGAAGCTCGCCCTGCCTTGCACAGAGCTCTCAGGTGTAAGGCCAAAGCGGAATACTCCTGTGGGGGGCAATGGTCTTCTACTGATTCAGGCATCAGGACACGGAGGGAAGCACAGGAACTTGATGAGTGCACGATTTGGCCAAGTCAAATTCCATTAGGAATCTGGCGTTCTGTCCCTTGATGCAGTCTGTGGGGATCTTGCTGATGACACCGCGGAACATAGCTGTCTCCTGAGTCTCACTGCCCAAAGTGGGACTGCTTGTCCTCTTAAGACTGGCTGCAGCTCTCATCCTGACATCCCTCTGTTCTGTGCCCCGAGAAATTCTCTCCTCTCTGTTTAATCTTTACTTCTTGTGTGGAGCCTCTCTACTAGCTTCTTGAGGGCACGTAGATGGTAAAATTTTAAAGATCTTGAATGTCTAAATATGCCTTTCTTCCTCCTTTAGACTTTATTGATAATTTGGCTGGTTATAGACTTTAAGGTTGAAAATTTTCCCTTCAGAATTCTGAAGGCATTGGTGGATTGTCTCCTTGCTTCATGCAGCTGTTAAAAAGCCTCCCAATTATGTGTATAGGTATATATATAAAAAGCCGAAACATTCTCAATTCTGTCTCTTTTTGAATGTGGCTTATTTGATTTACTTTTGGAAGCGTACAGACTCTTCTCTTGTTTCCAGTGTTTTCAGCAATACCCAGAACAAGTCTTTTCCTTCATTGTACTTTTGGGCCTTTCAATTAGGTAACTGGTGGTCTTCCATTCTGGGAAATCTTTCTTAAATGATTTTGCTGATGATGGTTTTCTTTTTTCCATTTTTCTCTGTCTTCAGGAACTCCTTTTACTCAGATATGTGACTTTTCTGGATTGGGCTTCTTAATTTTCTCACGTTGTCTCTCATTTTCAAGCTATTCTTTGCTAAGCCATTTCCCAAACTTTATTCTCAAACCCTTCAATTGAGATTTAAAAAATAAAGGTATAATTTACATACAGTAAAGTGTACCAATTCTAAGTGTTTATTTCACTTAGTTTCGACAATTGTATAAATTCATACAACCGCCACCCAAAAGAAAATACAGAACACTTTCTTCAACCCAGAAAGTTCTGTAGGGCCCTTTTCCAGTCCTGCTTTGCATTTCTGCTCTATAGTCAAGAGCTCTTTTTTCTCTGAAATGTTACTTTAAAAAAAAATCTAGTTTCGCTTTATTGATAAAATATATCAATATATTTTTATCTCTCTGAAGACATTAATTAATTTGTAAAGTTTTTTTCTCTCTGTAAATAATGTCTGTTTATTCTGAGGTGCTCTTTTTTTTCTGTCTCTATGTCTGCGTTGGAGGGTTTCCTCAGACATTTGTTTATCTTGGCTGTTTGTTCCTGATTAAACACACAGGGAAAGCTGAGCATGTGTGGGGCTTGTGAACTTTGAACAGAAACTTTATCAGTGCAGAAGAGTGATTTGAGTGGGCCATTAATTGGGGAACCCCCCCAATGTCAGTATCTTTAGGTTTGTTCTCATGGGATGGTAACATTCCTCAGAAAAGAGTATTTCCATCTCTTGGCGGGGAGGGTCAGCGACTGGCTGCCAGCGTTTCTGGAGCCATGTGGGGAAGAGGGTGGAGGTTGCAGCACTCAGGCCCTCAGCATTCAGTGTGTGTGCCGACACAGCCCGCCTGTGTGAGTGCTGTGACGTCCCCATTCTCTGCCTGGCGTCTCTAGTCCCAGCAGCCTCTCTTACCCTCTTCAGAAAATAAACCTCTAGACCTGTGCTGCCCTAAAATGCAATAGCCACTAGCCACGTATGGACATTTACATTTATATTAGTCAACATTAAAATTAAGAAGTCAGTTCCTCATTTGCCCTTATCACGTTTTAAGCTCTATTAACCACATGTGACAAGTGGCTACTACTGGGCAGAGCAGATAGAGAACATTTGCATTATTATACAACATTTCATTGGCCCGTGCTAGTCTCCTGCTAGTCTCCAGCTTTGCTGGGATGGAGAAGTGGGCAAGGGAGTTCTGTTTCTCAAACACTTCCCCCCAGCCCTCTTTTCTTTACTCCAGTTGCTGTGCTTCCAATTTCTGTGACTTTTGAGGCTTCAGCTTTTGCCATTGTCAGCTTAGGATTCAGTTTTTGTGGGTTATCTAAGTCACTTATCTACACATCCATCTAATAATTACCAGCTTCCGAAAGTTAGTTGCAATTTTTGTTTCTCCTATTCCCTTCCTATATTTGTGGTTTTGGTCTTAAAACCAAAAAGCCTTACTCTATGTACTACTTTAAACACACACACACACACACACGCACGCACGCACACGCACAAATATTTTAGTGGGTTCTCAAGTGGGGAATGAAATTAGACATGTTCAGTCTACTGTTTTAACCAGGAATCCTGATTCATTTACTTTTCATAGTCCTATAAGGTATTGGTGTGGTTACTCTCATTTTACAATGAAGAGAGGCAGGTAAGATAATTAGCTAGTAAGTGGGATTTTTAACTTAAAAAGCACACTTAAAAATCTGGTATCTTCATTGAATAGTATTGTGCGTCATCTTGTTTTTAGGAAAATCTCCCCCATCACACATGCCCCAAGTTGCAATACTTTAATTATAATTGTGTTTTAAATATATTAACCCAGATATTTCTCAGTTATCCTTAAACCTACTTAAGAGGTCAGCCTTGAATAATTATGTCTCAGAAAGGTTTTTTTCCTCCCCAGCTGTTCATTTCCACTTTGTTCCAGGATCTCATGACTTCTAAACTTTGTTAGCATTCTTTTCAGTAGTTCTTGAAGTGTTTAGAGTCGAAAACATTCAGTTGTTTAATTTAAGCCTTTTATTCAAACTATATAGTCATTCTCGTATTAAAATGATCCCTATATCTGTCTCTTCAGGCGGACCCCACTTTCCATAAAGCAAGTAATCCTGTTTATCTTTGAATCCCTAGGGCCCAGCCCCTTGTGTGAGGTATGGGATTCATAAAGGTTTGTCAGTCTTTGGTTTGACATCATTTCTGATTTGGACCGTTGTATTCATTGTTCATTAACTGCTGGCCTCTCCGTCTCCTGCTTGCCTGAGATGACCTGTACATATTGGTCCTTCTCCAGTGCAGCATTACTTGGCTTCCTCTGACTTTCACCATAAACTCCTGGCTCCTCAGCATGGTGTGGAAGGTTGACCCTGGTCTGCCTTTTCCCATCATTGTAGCCCCATTGCTGGCCACCCACCGCCTCATGCAGTGCACCATCCTGCATTTCATGGAAGACTCTCTGCATGCTCTTGAATCTGTGTTCTTTACGCCTGCTTTTAAATTTGTGTGTGAAATATGCTGTCTCCATTTCCACCTGTTTCTCCTGTTTAATATCTACTATTTTCCTGCAAATCTCAGCCCCCAGATACTCTCCCCCGTGAAACCTTGCCTGAATCCACCCTCATGTAGAGTTTGAGGAGTCTGCTTTCTGTTCCTGCAGTACTACATTTCGGTTCCATCCATCCACCCATCCATCCACAGGGGATTCTGCCATATATATATTATTCTGCAGTTAGCTTTTTATGCTATAACTGTTGAATGACAGTTCTTCCTATTAGCTTCTGATTAGGAGGAATTTTATTTTCATAGAAACAGTTCCTAGTATAAAGGCTGGCACATAATAGGAACACAGAAAGTGGTTGTCGAACCAAACAGCCCTAGTGTTCAGTGAGCCCGTGGCAGTTGATTTCTCTTTTGTTGTTGTTGAATTCTGCCATCAGTAGGGTGACCATAAATTTCACTTGTCTGTTTTCCCAGCATAAGTATAAATAGCACCCCACTTTTATTCTTTTATTCTTAAAAGTCCCTTAGTTTGGACAATAAACTGTACGGCCACCACCAATCAAACACATCCAACTAGAGGACCATTTCTCTTATCCAGCAGAGCAACTAAAAAGGAAGGAATACTTGAAGTGTGACATTTCATTTGAAATATTGAATCCCATTTCTCTCCAACTAGCCAGAGAGGAAAGCCCCAAGTTACATGTTGGAAGAGTCAGTCACCTTTGATGCACCTTCAAAGTTGAACTGTTTAATGTTCCAGGAGGACTACTGATTCCTTCCAGAAGCACTTTTATAAAGAGCAGTTTATGGTTCAGAAATGGGTCTTTGCTTCCCTTTCCTGATGCTGACTTTCAGATTTCAGTTTCAGTCTGATAGAAAAGCCAAGAGTTTCTTGGATTCTTTTTCTGTTGAGACCCCATGGGGGTGCTGGGCTCTGGTGTGCAGCCCGAGGAAGCTAGCTGTCCTGAAGGCGGATGGGACTCAGAAAAGCTTTAGGTTAGTTGGTGGGTGCATTGAGAACAGCTTGGGCTTTAGGTTCAAGTCCTTGCTCTGTTACTTCCTAGCAGTATGACCTTGGGAAAGTTATTATATTTTAACCCCTCACATAATGTGAAATGAGGATGAGAATAGTTCCACCTCATAGGGTTAAAGTGGAGATTGAGATCATGCGTCCAGATAGATTAGCACAGTGAGTGCATGGTAAGTGCTTAGCAGATATCAGCTTTTTAAAATGGTTATTGTGATGAGAACAATTCTTATTTTTTGGCCCGAGCTAATTCAGAAGATGTTTGTGAGGGTTTTGGGGGAACAGCGAATAAGATCTGCCCCACAGCTTTCTGACGCAGTGTGCATGTCCTCAGCTGCTTGTCAGTGCTGCATTGCAGAGTGGAAAAGAGAAAATCAATAGGAAGAAATCATGTGGGTTGTAGAGGAGAGAGTAGAATGACGTAACTGTGTTTGCAGGTGGGTTGAGTATTACCTGCATTTACCTGGGAAGTCTTGGGTTGGCCAGATTTGGACTGGGATTAGAAAAGCTGGGCCTCAGAATCATCTGAAAAAATTTAAAAATATTCTTTTCTGGGTTTCTGATTCAGTAGGTCCAGGGTATAGTACGGACTAGTGTATTTTTTAAAAAGCTCCCAGCTGATTCTGATGTATAGCTAGGTTTGAGAATTACTACATCAGGTGACTATTACCCAATACTTTTGTAAAACATTTTTCTAATCATTTGCTACTTACTGTGGGGCAGGTGATGGCATAGTGATACTCATTTTAGGGTCAGAAAATAGAGACAGATTATTGTTAATATATTGAAATGGAGAGCTTACATTAACTGAGTTAAACAGAGTTAAATTTTATGAGAGTTTTGAATTTAAGCCTGGCATGCCTCTATGTTCTTATCCAGGATCCTTGCCTATATTTAGGTTATTGGAAATGAAGTAACAAAGAAAATTGTGAAATCATGAACAATTTAAAAAAATCCTGTTAGAAATGTAAAATACTCAAAACATAAACCCAGGTACAAATGCGGGTAAGATTAGCTCTCTGGGACAGGCCCGATGGCTCAGGCGGTTGGAGCTCCGTGCTCTTAACTCTGAAGGCTGCCAGTTCGATTCCCACATGGGCCAGTGGGCTCTCAACCACAAGGTTGCCGATTGGAAGGGATGGTGGGCTGCGCCCCCTGCAACTAGCAACAGCAACTGGACCTGGAGCAGAGCTTGCACCCTCCACAACTAAGACAGAAAGGACAACAACTTGACTTGGAAAAAAGTCCTGAAAGTACACACTGTTCCCCAATAAAGTCCTGTTCCCCTTCCCCAATAAAATCTTAAAAAACAAAACAAAACCGGCTCTCTGTATCCGGTATGGTGGTGTTGAGGGTATAATGAGGAAATATATTCCACAGGAATATAAAGCCATGATGACCTCACAGAGAGACCATATTTTCCTGTTTGCCTGGGATGGCCCTGGTTTACTCCTATTGTCTGGTGTAATTATTAATAGCACCCTGTTTAACTTGCAGGTGTTCCAGTTTGGATGATAAATTACTTGGTCACCCTGTACTCATAACACCCATCCAGTTTACTCTTAATACAATGATACAGTAGGAAGGTTTTCTGGCCTATTCCTGTAGCTCCAAATCCCTCATCAAATAATCAAGCATTTCTTAGATGCTTGTTGGTAATTTTCTTCAAATTTATGTCAATCTCATCTCTCTATATTGATTTGTGGATAAGAATGGTTTCTTTGTTTCTGCACTCGTGAATAATTTTCTAGATTAGTCACAGTGTTAGCATTTTAAACACTTTAATTGCCCATTTTGACTGATGTGCCCTAAGAAAGTAAATTCTAAGTGCAAGAAAAGACAGAGGACTCATAGTGGGGAAAGTGGCTTTGTGGAAAAATACTAAAACACAGAGAAATGCAGTTTTTAGGTTGGTGTCCTGGCTTGATTTTTTGGAGTATAAATACCCTATGTTGATATTCCCAAGTGCAGCATAAATCATGAAGTAGTTGGGAGAACTACAGAAGCTTCAGGAGATCAAATTTCAAATGCTTCCTACTCCCTCAGGAGAAATGGTTTTAGAACTAAGGCCAGAAAGAAATGTCCTTTTTTCAAAGAACGGGTGCACTTTCTTTGACCCTTTTGACAATCAAAATAATGTATTTGGTCATGTTTCCCTTTTTCTTTTTGACCCCTAGGAAACTCAGATCTAAATTGGTGGCTCATCTGTTTGGAAAGCTGTAGCTTGCAAATAATGTTTCCCTCGTCTTGACTTTTCCTGTCTTATGTTTTAATTTTCTTGTTCCTGGATTTTTATTTTTAAATATATTTCTGTTTCTTAAAATATATTCTTATTTTTTATTAACTGTAAACTGCCTTAGAATCTGTGGGTTAAGTCAGAGGTTAAATACATAACAAACATAAAGATAGCATTATAGCTTCAACATTATTTTCATGGAACTGTGTGGAGTTTCGAGGGCAACAGCTTTTGTAGCAAAGAGACCTATAATAGAATAGTAATGAGTATGCACTGATGTACCATCCCATTGAAGAATTCCTCTCCCCTCAAGAATAAAGGCTAGGGTGGCTGGGTGGCTCAGTTGGTTAGAGTGTGTGCTCTTAACAGAGGGTTGCTGGTTCGATTCCCACATGGGATGGTGGGCTGTGCTCCCTGCAACTAGATTGAAAATGGTGACTGGACTTGGAGCTGAGCTGTGCCCTCCACAACTAGATTGAAGGACAACGACTTAGAGCTGATGATGGGTCCTGGAAAAAACACACTATTACCCAATAAAACAAATTAAAAAAAAAAGAATAAAGGCTAAATTAAACAGATTAGCTCCATGGGTTGCCTATTAAAACTCTTGGACTGAGAATCAATAAAACAAGAGTGTCGAAGCATTAACGTGAGGATAAGGACTGCAACTTCAGAAATTCCACCTGAATTAGAATATCCTTTTTCTTTTCTCTAAATGCTTCTCATGATACTGTCTCTCCTTCTCTCTCCCTCCATATCTTTACGTTGCCCTTTCAGTTTTCTCAACTTCAGTATTCAATCTACCCTTTCTTCCTGGTCTAGCCCTCCCCTTCCCTTCCATCCTAAAATCTTCGTATTCGATCACCAGCCAGTTTCCCCTTCCACGTCACCTCCTCTCCTCTACTAAACATCACTCCCACCTGTTTTCAGCTACTTCGGCCCCTGCACCCCTCTTTTCCTAATCACCTCAGACCAAGTGGCATGCATGTGCCAGCTTACTTGTCAACAGCTGCCCTGAAGTCACCCGTGGCTCATCAGCTACCCTTAAACCAGGAAAAGAAACATCCCGTTAAACACCAAGGTGTAGTTTAGAGACAAGCAAAATAAAACATCAAACTTGATTGGAATGTCTTACATTGCATTCCAATAGTTTAATGGTAGGAAGGAGACAAACAACAACAACATGGCAGTAGCTAACTAGCGTAATGCTAGACAGCAGTAACAGTAGAAGCTCAGTTCTTACGTCCTCTGTTTATTCATTGGTTCATTCATTTATTCGTTGCCTGAGCAACCACTTATTCTATGTCTGTTATGTTGCCAGTAATGTTTCAGTGGTCTAGGCTTTTGATGAATAGAGCTTGGTGAAGCCTGTGGCCTCGTCTGGGAATTTAATAACTTGTATGATTTTTGAGCTGGAGAAAGGCCACCTCTAATTATACAACTACTCTTATGCACAGAGGTTTGTCTTAGTCTCTCAAGATGCTATAACAAAATCCCAGAGATTGGGAAGCTTATAAATCACAGAAATTTATTTCTCACAGTTCTGGAGCTGCAAGTCCAAGGTCAGTGTGCCAGAAGAGTCTGGTGAGGACCCTCTTTCAGGCTGCAGGCTTCTCTTATATCCTCACATTGCAGAAGGGGCTAAGGAGCCCTGGGGGGAGGCTTTGATAAGCTCACTGATAACCTTTCATGAGTGTTCCACCTGGAGTGTGTGATCACCTCCCACAGACCCCACCTCCTGCCACCACCACATTGAGTGTATATGTCTCTGTGTGTGTGTGTGTGTGTGTGTGTGTGTGTGTGTGTGTATGCCATGAGCATTACAACATATTATTTTCTAAAGACTGTGGGCATATGCTTCCATTTTGGCAAGCTTGGGATGAAATGCAGCAATTTGAGTGTCTGATTATGATTATTCAAAAGGCATTTGGCTCGGGAGGGGCTGGAGCCCCTGGGGGCCCTGGATTGGGAGGCGGGTGGCTTCCGTGCCCGGTCACCAAGCTGGGCCGACTGGTCAAGGACCCAGGCTCCAGCTGTGGCCACCACATAATTTTATACAAGAAAAATAAAGTGAAAGTCAAGCTTGTTAAAAAAAAAAAAAAAGGCATTTGGCTAGTAAAAGAAGTCAGACCGCGAAGACGGGGAAAGATAGGAGCCTTAACCCCTTGCTTCTGTTCTGAGGTCACTGGGGCCTTCTCTCAAATGCACTAATTTAAGCAAAACATAATTAATATTTTTTTTCCAATTTGCATAGTGAAACTTTCACTAATTGGGGTAAATAAGAAAGAAGAGTTGCCTGAGTATGTTGAAAGCTTGAACAGTAGAATACATGAAAAGGAGTAAAGAGTACCTGGAAATGGTAGCTCAGTTGAAAGTCCCCTATCATGGTAAAATTAAGAAGGATACAGCCTAATGCATGCCATTTTGGGAAGATCACCACCAGGAGAATAAGGACCAAAAAAACTTGCCTTCTATATGGCTTAGTAGAGGTTTTATGTTTAAGGATTTGATAACAATTACTTGTGTTTTAACTTGAACAGTGCTGACGTGACTTGACTTTACCAATACTATTTATAGTGATAAATGGACTTTTCAGATTGTCTGAAATGTTCCTCCGACAAGGTCAATAGTCTCCTTTACTTGGTGATTTATTTTCTTTACTGGTTTCATTTTGGACAGACAGAGCAATGCTCAACAATTTGGAACGTGTCTCAAGTTCCAAACGGGGAAAATCTGATTTAGAAGGATTTAGGCTAAGGGGAGTAGCAGGCAAGGGTCATACTTATATTTCGATCAACGGGTACGGTTTTGGTGTGACCCGAGTCTTCCTCACTTGTTTGTAATCCTTCCTGTCTGGTAGTAAAGGAACAGGGTGCGTGTCACTAGTATATTGTATTGTACTCGGAGGCAGCGCCTGTGTCTTCTCAGGGCCTGGTTCCGTAATGGGGATCTTGGTATGTCAGGGCCGAGCGGACATGCCTAACACACCTTATCTGTGTGCTTTTGTACCTGAGGAACCTGGGGCTCAGAAAAGGAGAGATAGATTGTTGCGGAGCTAGTAATGGGCCTGACACTAGGAATTCCACTTTGCTGCTGGCCTGAGAAAGGCCCACAGAGTTTATTATGCTTAGAAAAGGGTTATTCTTTTCTCAGAACCCACCCTGTTCACTTTCTAATAGCTATTCTTTAAGAACATCAGTAGGAATATATAAGTGCATTTAGCTAAAATGCACGCGTATATCACTTTACTTCATAGAAACACCCCTACACCAGTGCTGTGTCCTGATATTTTCAGTTCCGAATTCGGGTTAGGTGACAGAAGCATCTCACCTGCCTTTTCCCCCATCATCTATTAATTTTTAAAACTCTTTACACGATGTTGCCAAAACAGACTCAATTTAAAAGATGTCACTGAGAAGTTGTCACTGTACAGTATTGGGTACCGCAAACATTTCTCTCCTTTGTACACATCTCCTCACTGCCTAGAGTAGAAATTGGTTGGAAAAGAAGTTTGGAGAAGGGTAAAAGGAAAAAGAAACACAGGCACAAAGATGAAAGATAGTCGTAGTAGGACTTACCCCCACCCCGCTAAGGCTTCAAACGGTGTGGGATTGTGGGAATGATGCTTCCTGCGGATTTGGAGATCTGGGTTCATGGCTGGCTTTTGTCATTCACTTACTCTGTGAGTCAGATCAGCTCTCTGAGCCAGGATCATTTATGATTGACAGAGTATTTATTGGGTGTCAGCCATTGCAGATACAGTGGAGGATGAAACTGATACACCGCCTGCCTTCTTGGTTGCTAGTGTTAAGAAGAGGATGGTGACTGAGGATGGGGCGGTAGCAGTGAGGGTGGTGACAAATTGTTGGAAGTCAGATGCGTTTTGAAGCTGAAGCTAATAGAATTGGTGATGGTTTGGATGTAGGATGTGAGAGAGAGGGTGATACTAGACGTCAGGGTTTTTTTGCTCAGTGTGCTGCATAGTGGTGGCATTTACTGAAGTGTTGAACACTGGGGAGGAGGGAGATGGTGTGTGGTGTGGTGGGAATCAAGTGTTTCTTTTTATACAGGCTTTAGATGCTTATTGGACTCCCAAGTGGAGATGTTAAAGAGGTAATTGGGTATTTGAGATGGGAGTTCTGTGATGAAAGTTTGGAAATTGTCAGCATGTAAATGGCATTTAAATCATGCAGCGGGATGTGGTTGCTTTGGTAGTGATTGTGGGTAGACAAAAGGTGACAGTGAAGGTCTGAGTCCTAGAGCGCTCCAACGTTGGAGACAGGGAAACGGAGGAGGCTCCAGCCTCTGAAAATGAACTTGACTGCTCTCTCTTGCTCTTAAAATTGTTCCAGGGATCGTGTAAGATACTACACATGAACATACCCTGAAAATTATTTTGTGCTTAATTACATAAATAATATAGAAGTAGGGGAAGTTAGCTAGGCAAATCATTTTCCCACTTGATTTTTCTTCTGAAAATCCATTTGCATGGGATTTAGGTGAGGTGTGTGTGAATTTGATATATACTGTGTTTCTCTGAAAATAAGACCTAGCCAGACAAGCAGCTCTAATGCGTCTTTTGGAGCAAAAAGTAATATAAAACCGGTATAAAATATAAAAAATATAAAATATAAAAAAAATATAAGACCGGGTCTTATATAATGTAATATTAATATAAGACCCGGTCTTATATAATATATATATATATATGATATATATTATACAATACATATATAATATGTATAATATATAAATATTACATTATATAAGACCAGATATAATATAATATAATATAATATAATATAATATAATATAATATAATACCGAGTCTGATATTAATTTTTGCTCCAAAAGATGCATTAGAGCTGATTGTCTGGCTAGGGCTTACTTTCCGGGAAACAGGGTAGCAGAGGTTCCCAACGTATAGGTTGTGTAATTGGGGGGAAAGAGGTGAGGGTAGGGAGGGTGCTTGGGGAATTTTGCAACAGGTCCTACCACACGATGTAGGCTTTAAATTTGGTTATTTGCTTTTTTTTTTTTTTTTATCAGCCCAAGAAAATATACAGCAGAGGGATCATCATAAACTATTACTGTTAGCAGGGTTCTCATTTTCAAAAAAATTAATACTGATATTTGACACATCTAGAGATATACCCATGCATAAAAATGTTTACGTAGTAAGTATGAATTGGATACATTGGCGTTTCTGCTCTTGTGAACAGATAATCTGCTTGAATTCCCAAATCTTAGTAAGCTGTTTGAACTTGCCATCCTCGTACTCTCTGCCCCTGCTCTTCTCTGTCATCTACCGTTTACTGGGAACGAGGCAGGGTTTCCTGAAAAGTGGGCTCTCTTCTGGGAAGACTCTGTGGCCCGCTGCCAGTGTGTCATATAACTTATCCAGTCACATGCTGAAAAGAGAAGACTTGCAAAAAGATCGGGGATGAAAACAGGAAAATCAAGTGGGTCGAAGGGAAAAAGGCAAGAAAGCTGAGGCAAATAAAGGCAGAGGATCATTTGGGGAAAAGGCACCTCCACTGTTCCCCTGACGTATTTCTCCACTGACATATTTCTTTCTCTCTCTCTCTCTTTCGGTTATTTTTTGTGTGTGTTCCCACCTGCTATTTTCAGAATTACAGTGACTTTCCCCAGGTGTTTGGATTATTGAGAAATAGGGGAATGTAACTTGCCCAAGCATTACTACCTTCCAGAACACCTGCTTGAGGTGACATTGCAAAAATGCCCCATTCTTCCCCACTTTTTTTCAGTCTGATCTGATTAAACTGAAATCTTATATTTTATTCCTATGCTTGTGTCTATTCAATTTTAGGGTGTGTGTGTGTATGTGTGTGTGCACAGAGAGGAACCAAAAGAGAAAATATGAGTATAAGTGATTGAATGAATGGATGGATGGATAAATGAATGCCTTTTCTGCAGAACCTTGTATATTAAATTATCTGCCCAGGAAAGAAGGCTTTCTGAGATTGATACTCTCAGATAAATTTATAGAATTTTGAGAAGTGAAATAGAACATAGAGGTCACCTGATTTAGACTTTTCCAAATATATATTCCATTAAAAAAGAGGTCCCTAGGTCAAATAATTTTGCAAAAGTTGGAGAATCCCTATATTTATTAACACATTAAAAGCTGAGAGTTCTTGTGAAAAATACTGTTTAACTTTGTTTTACTAGTGTTTCCCCAAGTTACTAATATTTCACTATGGACGTCACCTCCATTTTCCTTCTCATTTTCTGAGCAGTGTGTGTGTAGAACAATTATTACCATTGCGTAGAAATAGAAGGTTCTAGAAAACAGTTTGGGAATGCTGATTTAATATAATTCTTACATTTATCTGAGTTTGCCACTTCTCTTGGTCTTTATTCATATTTTATAATATGAGTAGGTTGAATGAATTAATCGCTAGTGTCACTCCTGGCGATGACACCTTCTGGTTCAGATTCATTAACTAAATCAACATTTAAAAAAGTTATATTTGTTTCTGTATTAAAGAATCTTGTCTTTCTTGTTCCTCACTATGACTGTAGCACCTAGTACAGTGCCTGGCACACAGTAGCCGTGCAGTAAGTGTTATTGAACAAATAGGTGTACATATGATTAGTTTTCAGAGCACTGTGCCAGCTATGCCTTGAAGCTGTAGAGAAGAAAAGATCTTGTTCTTGCCTTCCAGGAACTAGTAGTTAAGTTGGTGACTTTCCCAAGAGCATGGGATGTGCCTGGAGGAGAATTCAGGTTAGATTTTGATTGCAGGAATCTACGATGGAGATATGTTGGACATGGTTTCTGACTCTGCATCAGATGTGTGGACTAGGACACCACTGGGTAGTGTGAACATAACTTTCATGACACAAGATGTCATTTAGAGTTAGGGTCACAGTAGCAGCCACATAGTCCTTTTACCCCTGGCAAGGACTCTACTGCCAGCACTAGGAGATGAGAGCTAATAGTATTCCTATTTTATTTTTGAATTCTTGAGAACCTTTTATTCTCTTTTTCACATTTTTTCCCCTTTTAATACTAATATGTTGCTTACTTTAGACCTCCCAGCCTCAATCAGGTCAACGTAGATCATTCATTTATAATTGACATATAACATTAGTGTGCAACATGTACATAGTGCAAAATATACATATTGCAAAATGATTACCACAATACGTTTAGTTCACATCCATTGCCACACATAGCTAAAAATTTTCTTCTTACAATGAGAACTTTTAAGATTATTTATTCTCTTAACAACGTTCAAATGTACAATGCGGTCTTGTTAACTATAGTCACCATGCTGTGCATGACATCCCTGGGACTTACTTATCTTATAACTGGAAGTTTGTACCTTTAGACCAACCACCTTTACTCGGTTTCCCCTCTCAACCCCCCACCCCCACCTCGGACAGTCACCAATCTGACTCTTTTTCTGTGAGTTTTTTTTCTTTCTTTTTTTTAGATTCCACATACAAGTGAGATCATACAGTGTTTGTCTTTCCCTGACTTATCTCACTTAGCATAATGCCCTCAGGGTCCATCATGTTGTCACAAGTGACAGAATTTCCTTCTTTTTATGGCTGAATTATATTCCACGTGTGTGTGTGTGTGAGTGTGTGTGTGTGTGTCACATTTTATTCATTAGTCGATTGGACATTTAGGTTGTTCCCAGGTCTTGGTTATTGTACATAATGGTGCGATAACCTTGGGGAGTGCAGATATCTTTTTGAATTGTTTTTGTTTCCTTCAGATTAATACCCAGAAGTGGAATTGCTGGGTCATATGGTAGTTCTAGTTTTAATTTTTTGTGGCACCTCCATACTGTTTTCCACAGTGGCTGTACCGATTTCCATTTCCACCAACAGTGCACTAGTGTGCCCTTTTCTCCATATCTTCACCAACACTCATTTCCTGTCTTTTTGATGGTAGTCATCCTAACAGGTATGAGGTGATACCTTATTGTAGTTTGGATTTGCATTTCCCTGATGAGTAGTGATGTTGAGCACCTTTTCATGTACCTGTTGGCCATCTGTATGTCTTCTTTGCAAATATGTCTATTCCATTTTTTGATCAGATTGTTTGTTTTGCTATTGAGTTGTATGAGTTCTTTATATATTTTGGATATTAACCCCTAATCAGATATATTATTTGCAAATATTCTTTCCATTCAGTAGATTTCTTTTCATTTTGTTGATGTTTCCTTTTCTGTGCAGAGCTTTTTAGTTTGATAGAATCTTGCTTGTTTGTTTTTGCTGTTGTTACCTTGGCTTTTGGTGTCAAATCCTCAAATCCTATAAATCGTTTAGACTGATGTCAAGGATGTGACTGCCTGTTTTTTTGTTTTTGTTTTTGTTTTTTGTTTTAATTTTCTATTGGGGAATATGGGAGAACAGTGTGTTTCTCCAGGGCCCATCAGTTCCAAGTCATTGTCCTTCAATCTAGTTGTGGAGGGCGCAGCTCAGCTCCAACTCCAGTCTCCATTTTCAATCTTTAGTTGCAGGGGGCACAGCCCACCATCCCATGTGGGAATTGAACCAGCAACCTTGTTGTTTAGAGTTTGCGCTCTAACCAACTGAGCCATCTGGCCGCCCCCTTATGTTAAAGTTTTTAATCTATTTTGAGTTGATTTTTGTGTATGATGTAAGATAGTGATCCAGTTTCATTCTTTTGCATTTGTCTGTACTATTTTCCTAACACCATTTATTGAAGCCCATTTTATAAAGGAATTGAGGCTCAGAGATTTAGAAACATAGCTAAATTGATGTAGCTTCCTGAGTGAAAAGTCAGAATTAGGATCCAGGTGTGTAATTAAAAACTTTGTGCATTTAACCATTAGGCTTCCTGCCCTCCCACTTAATCCTCATATCTTTCATTACCCCATTCATATTAGAAGCTCACCTTTAACAGGTTCAGAGGCTGTACACATTTCCAGAAGGAATTACCGTGTTTCCCCAAAAATGAGACCTAGCTGACCATCAGCTCTGATGCGTCTTTTGGGGCAAAAATTAATGTAAGACCCGGTGTTATGTTATGTTATGTTATGTTATGTTATGTTATGTTATGTTATGTTATTTCCAGTCTTATTTTACCATAAGACTGGATCTTATATTATTTTTTGCTCCAAAACACGCATTAGAGCTGATGGTCCAGCTAGGTCTTATTTTCGGGGAAACATGGTAAGAAAGAGGGACAAAGGTCATACGTGTGTGTGCTAACCTCTAAGAAAGAAGCTGCCACACGACACTTTGTTTGTATCCAGAATTGGGCAGAATTTACTCACATGGCTTTATCTGGCTGCGAGGGAGCCTGGCATTTATAATCCTTACTGTGAGCATCCATAGACACAGCTAAATCTGATTGAAAAAGGGGCGGGAGGATAATGACACGCAGCCAGCAGTCTCTAGCACCCCCTCTTAATTGAGGAGCTCTATTGCCCAACCACCCCAATCTCCTTTTGACTACTGGTTAGTAGATCATCCTTTTCCCTTCTCATACCTTCACCTTCATCCGTTTGACTCCTTCCCTTTCATCATCATTTAAATATTCTCAATTCTCTCTTACCTTAACATGATATAACACAATACAACAAAAGAAAACAGCTGTGAATGAAGGCACTGTGTATCCTCAGTGTTCCTGTTCTGTCCGTGGACCCTTGTACAGGGCATAGGATGTACTAGGTATTTTTCAGTAACTGTATGTTGAGAGAGCAAGTGAATGAGTGATGACGGGTTGAAACGTTGTCCTTTAGCTTTTATCAGCTGGTTGACAGGGAGATGCGGCTTAGTTTGACCTATGGCACAAGTAGTAGGACTGATGTTACTGCTGAGGGTACCAAGAACGTAGAATATATTGTTGTGGTTTTACCGCTTACTAGCTGCATTGACATTTGGTGATGTAACTTCCCTCATCCGGGGAAATGAAGACTCACTCCTCTGAGCTCACAAGGTTAATCATGATTAAATGAGAAAACTGTGGTCAAGCATACACCTCTGATAATACTATTTTTGCTTTCTATGGTGATTTTTTTAAGATCAAGGAGTATCTTGGCCTTTACTATTTTATTTCTCAACATGATTTCAAAAATGGAAATGCTGTCGTACAATGTAATATTATTCAGCCATAAAATGGAATAAAATAATAATACATGCTACAACATGGATGAACCTTGAAAACATTATGTTAGGTGAAATAAGCCAGACACAAAAGGCCATACACTGTATGATTCTATCTATATGAAATGTCCAGAATGGGCAAATTGATTCATGATTGCCAGGGGTTGTAGGGGAGAATGGAGAGTGACTTCTAATGGGCGTGGGATTTCTTTTGAAAGTGATGAAAATGTTGCGGAATTAAATAGTGGTGATAGTTGTACAACTTGATGAATATACAAAAAGCCTCTAAAATGTACACTTAAAAAATGTAAAAAATGTAAATGCTTCACTGAGCAATATAATTGTAAGTAAGAGAATATTTTAAAGCTGTATCTATAATTTTGGCACAGTTTATCTTTGATTGTTTTGTAACAGAAAGTAGCTCCATAGCTACTATGAATTTGAGTTTTATTCACTTGCTGGCCCAAATGACTTGATTTGACATATTAGACTTTCTTTATCATTTCACATGACTCCCAGCACACTGAGAAAGGCCTGGGTATGTTGTTTTTTATTAGAAAGAAGAATAAGCTGTTTGGCTTCGTGGGTACCATGGTGGTGGAGGACAATAAAGATACAAAGTTAAATCGTTTTTCACTGTTCAGTTAGGCGTATGTTATAAAACAGTTTCTTAAATGCAAGCTGGTATATAATGTTCGCATGGATTAGGTGAGTACTTTTGGACAGAAGTGGGAATGGTCAGGGAAGGCATCGTGGACAAAAGGAATGTTTGAGCGTTTGTTCCTTCCACAAGCATTTATTGAGTATCTACTGTTGATGTCAGCGATGTTGGATCTGCTGGCAGTGTCTGGGTGTGGGCTGGGATCGTCTCTTGTGAAGGCGAAGAACGGACACACAGACCCAGGAGAGGCAGAGAGTTTTAAAGATTATAGTTTATTGAAAGCAAAAGGTCAGAGCTCCTGAGAGGGAGGGGTTCCCAAATCGGGGTGCCCAGTGACTGAGGCAAAAGTTCTTTCTTATATACCTTCCCTTGCCTGTTTGGGGAAGGGCGCTGGAGCCTTCTAATGGAATTCATCTCTCAGGTTTGTCCCGTTTGCCCATCCTGAAGGGATTAATGAAATAACCCATTCCTATTTATCAGATCTGCTCCTTTGTCTGGCCAGAAGGGATTTGAGATTATTTATTAACCTTAAGGCGTATTCTCATGTCTCTGTTCTAGAGTGAAGGAGACATTCCAGGGCCTGGAGTTTCAGGATATGGCTGCGTTTTTGTTTATTCCACCAGGGACCTTCCTGTCTACTTAACGACGTGCTAACTAACCTGTCTCACTGTCCCTTAGGCACTGTTGTTTGGTGCTGCCTAGAGCCAGGTAACAGCCACAGTGCCCACCCTCCCGGGGGTGTGTGTGCACAAAGGCAGTGGAGAAAACACAATTCTGACAGTTAACAGAGCAGGATTATAAGTGCTGCTGTAAAGGTAGGCAGAGGGAAGCCTGGATGGTGATGATTTGTGAGCTATGAAGCGAAGGACGAGTGGGGACGGCAGAGGCTTAGAGGAAGAAGATGTGCTGGGTTACAGCATCTGCAAATAACTTAGTACATTCGGATTCCCGGGTATAAATCGTAATGAGCCACGGTAGCTTAGATCACAAGTAGCCTTGAAAGCCATCTTTCCTAAGAGAGTGAGAAATAAAAGAGTTGAAGAGAAAGCATAAGATTTTCAGATTTGCAGGTTAGAAATATGGAGGCTGGGATAGAGGCATGAAAAGGAAGGCAGGAACTTTTCAGGAGACTGTGGCCCTAATTTGCTGGAGAAATCCTGGGATGATGGAGAGAAGTGGATGGAGACAAAGGAGTTGGAATGATGGTGGCTTACTCACCAATGGGTGTTTTTGCCTCACAGTGTGCTTCCCACAGTTTTTGCCTCCCAGGTCCTCATCCCACTGCACCATGGTCTCTTGCATCTCAGCCTGGTCTCCTGCTTCTCTGCATGAATTCTTCTGTCCCCATAATAGGCTCGCTGATTCTTCTGCCTGCTGCCTTTGATCACACCTTGATCTTCTCCTGGAATGGTGCTCACCTCTCCTCTTTACCTGTCAGAATCTCTGATTTATGAAGCCTTTGGGATTATTCTGAGCTAGAACAATCGCTTTCTCCTCTGAAGTCATAGCACTTAATATCTCTATCACTCATTAGCAAATAATTACATTTTGCTTTGTCACATCTCTTAATTGCTTTGGGTCATTAGTAACTCTTGAACTGTTTTAAAATTACAGCAGGCAGTGATGTATTGACATGATGGCTTAAATAGTGGACTAGGAATCCTCTCTTCTGAATTGTAGTCTCAGCGCTAACTCCCTGTGTAACCTGGAAGAATTACTTTTGTCCTCTGATTAGAGTAGTACGGCACAGTTGTTGTAGAACACTTGGAAAATCTGAAAAAGCACGTAAAATGAAGTAATCACTAATCCCACAAACACCTGATATAAATCACTGTTAACAGGTCATTTTTCTTGTAGTTTCCTCCCCATCTTGCATGATCTTTCTCTAGGATCATGTGTGTGGCCATCCATGCACATAGGATCATCCTCTCCGTGCTGTTTCCTAACCTGCTTTTTTCATTACAGTATTTTGGGGTTGCTGAATCCAAACAAGAATGTTTAAGTCCAAACTGACATGTGGGGCCAAACTGTCCTCAAGGAAAGTTGGACTAAAAAACTGAATAGAGATTATCTCTGGGGAGTAGGGAGGGGAACTTTTGCTTTTCAATGAGATTTTTCTATATTGTTGAATGTGTATTTTTATTATCATGAGTCTAACTTTTTAGTTGGAAGATGGCAGTAATTTATACGTCGACCTAATCCAGGCTTGTATCTACATTTAAAAACAACTGTACCACCTTTACTGATTAGAGAGATTAAAAAAATGACATCCTGTTATTTTAATTTGACTGTTATTGAAATTTGACCTTCTTACCATGACCATTTGACATTTTTTTTCTTTAGTTTCCATTTCCTTTGCCTCCTGATGACTTGGATTTGAGTCCCAGTTAATAAATACATGTGACCATCCACGAGTCACTGTGGTACCTCCAGTTTGCTTAAGAGTAAAATAAGAGGAATGATTAAAATTGTGAGGATTAATGGAGCTCACGTATTAAAAGTGCTTTGTAAGCTGTAAAAAGTATATAATTGTATTTATTGATTTTGTGTAGTGATTTTGTATTGATTTTGATTAGTTAATGGTTATGAATAGTTAAGCCAACATTGCTTTTTTGCTTTCATTTGTAGGAAGGCTAAGAACGCAGAGGTTGCTTTATTAATATTTATTTTGGTGCAATGTGGGATCTATGAGATTTGTCATTAGAGGACCTGGTTTGTGCTGCATTTCTGCTACTTATTAGCTATGTACACAGATGTAGAGTACTAGAAAATACAGTTATTTTGACCAAGACCAGAAACATTCAGGGAACACCTGTCTGGACACACATCAGAGAGCTCCGTGAACTGATAAAACATTTATTCAAGCTGCTGGAAACTATTTAAGTAGACCATAGTACAAAGGTATTTGTTTATGCAAATTATACTGTCAGAGTTTTCCCCCATTTTCACCCCTCACAGTTTTGTGAAGTGAAAATTGGTCAAAAGTATGATTCCAAGGCCTGAGAAGGTCTGATACGGTCTTTTGAATCATTTGATAATTCAGAAATTTCCATTCAACGTGATTTTTATGAATTCCTGCCATATTTAGATCCTTGGAAACATGGGTGGTACCTTCTGTCTGTCAATTATCCAGAGCACTGAATTCTGGATAATAGGAAACGGCCGCATAAACAACTCTACTGAGTAATAGATGACCTCCTGGCCTCTGACTTCTGCCTCTGTGTTCCCTTTTATCCAAGGACAAGATGTTACAAAAATACCCTTGGGAGAGTGACTCCCAAGGAAAGCCCTGAGATGGCAGTCCTCCCTCAGACTGTCCTCGTGGAGGAGGGTGACTCACCAGCAGCAGCTTGTTGGTTTCCCCAGCACTGTTAGTGAATGCCCAGCCAGGCTCTTCAGCCGTGAGGACAGAAGCTTTGGGAAAGTTTTTTCTGACTCATTCACAGTGTAATTCGCAGAAGAAACTTCTAGCTTCTCATTTCATTTCATTTTTTTAAAAAGAAAGACGTTTCGTCTTTGTGTGAGTATCTATATGGTTGGGTCGGGTTAGAGTATGGAGTCCCCCAATAAATATTCAAATTAGCTCTTACTGGTAGCTATGGGGCTATTTGCTCAGTTAACCTTTACAGTCCTGGGATGGTCACACTGCAGGGGAGAGGGTGGGGAATCTCAGTGTTCAGTGCCTATATGTCCACCAAGGACTGGTTAATTCATTTAAATACTTAAAACAAAGAACACTGATTTTTCCACAGTTGAATTTCGAGTGTCCCTACACCTTTCCCCACTGTCTCCTTGTCTGAGAGCCCCCCCAACCCCCCCACACTGGTACACATTCACATACAGGGGGACTTGTTTGTTTCTGAAGAATTCATATGGATCCGGGGATTTGCATTATCCTTGAGGGTTGTCTTCTCAAAGGAAAGTTCAGATTCCTTAGGTGTGGGTAGGATTTCCAGGTGGGAATTCCGCCTGTTCTCAGGAAATTTTTTCGTTTCCCGTTCCCCAATCCCGAGATATAAACTGTTTTCTGTTCTCTATGATGAATCGTTTCCACAAAGTGACGACGGATACTACCAACCACCTGGGTTCCAGGAGTCGATTTCCCTGATTTCCCAAGTAACTTTTGTTGGGATTCGGGAAAGGAAAAGCAAAAAAAAAAATCCCGAGAACGGGTGGGAATTCCATCCTGGAAAGCCTAGCGATAAATAAGAAAAATGTCTAAGAGATGAATTGTGAGTAGTACGTTTATTTCCCATTGTGGGTAGCACTGGGTTCAAGGAGCCGATTTTCCCGATTTTCCAACCATCTTTTCTCAGGATTCGGGAACAGGAAAGCGAAAAAAATTACTGAGAACGGGCGGGAATTCCCACCTGGAAACCTTAGGTGTGGGCATTTGTGGCCCACTGTAGACTAGGTTCAGCTTTCTCCCTTACTTCTTTCTGTACTCCACAAACTTTCTGTGTTTTAGACTCCCCCTTTCTTTCTTTTGCTCTTCTTCACATTTCCTTTATTTGGAATGTTTGCCTCAGTCAGCTGCTCTTCTCACCCTACTTGTATCTTCCCCATCCCTAAATGCCCAGTTCACATCCAGCCTCCTCCATAGTGGTTATGCTACTACATGCCTGCTGTCAGCCAGGTGTTCTACTATACCTATATGGTGTTTTTCTCGTAGAGTTTAAAACAATCCTGTCAAAGAATTACTATTATTGTTATTTGTGACTGAGAAAACAACCACAGAAAATTTAAAAAGTGAGTTGCACTCAGCCACTAAGTCGTCAGTCGCTGGGCCAGTGCTCTGGCTCAGGTGTTCTCGACCTGAACGTTTAACCCACCTCCTGGTTTCCCCTGAGTTCTTCTGATTGGACTAGCTGCACCAGCCCCCAGGTCTCACTGTCTCTGAGCGTGCTCTTTTGTCTTGGTTGGTCATGCATACGTTGTCACATGCTTGGCTGGCTAACTCTTCTTTGGTGATATGTCATTTCTTACATTCTTTTCTTCCCACCAAGCCGTGATGAGTTTTTTTGTTTGTTTATTTTATGTTATGAATGATGTTCTGGAGCAAGTGAATGTGCATATTTTTCTGTTTAGTTACCATCCTACTCATTAACATCCTATCATAATATTTATCTCCACAGTAATCTTAGCAAATCCTCCTCCTCTCTTTCTCCAATTTTATTACCTTGAAAGGAGAAACAAAAGAACCATCATGGTTGAAGTCTGTACGGCCCCCACATCTCCACAAAAGAACCAACAGGAAAATTAAATGGAATGAATGAAGACCAAGCATTGCCCCTAAATAGTGTGGTGCCATGAGGTGGAATGCCAGCTTGGCTAAGTTCAAGTGTCGCCTGATAGACAAAGCCTATTTGATAAAAGAATTATGGCTGTAGTCATGTTCGGAACCTGCTGGGGACTTTACTTCAAGGGTACAAAAAAGTGTCTCCTTGAGGTTCTGCCTTCTTCATGCAGAGTATAAAGTGAGCATTTATCTTGATCAAGGATAGCTGTATCTGATCACTTTTTTCAGTTTATTGGTAGATAAATATAATTGAAGTTGCTACAAAAGACTCCTGCTTGATGTCACCTATTATCTACACCTCCAAGACTTGGAAACCTGCCCCCTCCCCAGAAATTCCCATTGATGGCCATAAAATGAACTTTTCTCTCCATTCACAGTGCTTATTTCCGTGAAATACATTGAAAATATTGTACAGATGTGCAGTCAACAGAATGGATTTTGAATTTGTCAGGTTCCCACAAAGCATCACTAGGAGATGAGATCGTACAGTTAGAAACTAGAGATTGTGGGAATAAATCATGGGTAAGAATAGTGGGTATTAGCAGAATTTAAAACATACATGTTCCATGCCTTGCGGGCATAGTCTCTACATTTTCTGGATTATATGGATTTAGGAGGTAACCAACTCAAGAGCTTTCTGGGAGGAGAAACTGTACTGAAACTGGATTGTGAGTGGGGCATCGTACAGTGGATTGCAGTGCAGCTGTTTGCGCTGCAGGATCGTGGGTTACACACTGTAGAAAAAGAGGAATGACCTTCTGGTAATCAGAGGCATTCCAGATGAAATCCACTTCACTGTTTTATATTCAGCTGGAGATAGTATGCACATTGGCTATAAACAGTGACTATAAGTCAGTTTTATTGTGGTAATTCTGTTGCATCTTTCAAACTAGTGTTTTTCAGGCTGTCATTTGTTATTCATTAGTGGACTGTGAAATCTATTTTGTGGGTCTTGTTTTGCCTTTTAAAAATGTATTATTAAATAGAAGAAAATAGTATAGATGAAAAATATCAGTGAATTGCACATAGTAAGGATATCTTTCTGTGAAACTCATTTTTTTTGTCTCTCACACACACACACAAATATATTTCTTTCTGTGGGTCACGGTCAGAAAGGTTTGAAAAGCTGCTGTAAAGCATGGCTGTCAGCACGGGTTCCTAAGATACCAGATAGTGAAGCGCAGCCCTTCCTGGATTCTCCTCGGATGCTGGAGACAGCTGGGACAGAAGGGGGAGGAGAGCGAGCGGCAGCTCAGGGCTCTGGAGAAGCAGTGTTGGCCTGGTGACCAAGTCTGCTGCCTTGATGAAGACCGAGTTCATTACTCGTGAGATATAGTTCACAGAAGAGCTCTGGCTGCAGTCTAAAATCCAAGATCTTGTCGGCAGGCTATTTCAAAGCTAAACATAAAAACAGATTATAGTTTCTTGGTTGAGGCGAGGTATGGGGGACCGTGTACTGAAACATTTTGCTTGAGATTTCCTCTTGTTTTTCTCCCCCAGCTTCACTTATATTTGAGGCAATAGCTGAGTTCCTTTGGGGTTAGACTGGAGCGGACTTTGCCGTGTGGGGGGGATTGTCCAGTATCTGATCCCCTTCATTTCTAGAGTGATTTTCTGTAGTTGATATGGAGGCTGAAGGAGGTGCAGACCCATGACTGGGGCTGAACTAGGGTGAACTCTGTCCTAGGATTTTGAATCTGGAGAGAATGGGACAAATACATAGGGGTGGCTTGGGATCACGCCTGGAAGTTGCACAGTCAGGAGTTCAGTTGTAGTGATGGCTGGTGACGGGTGGCCATGCTAGAATGTGTCCCTATCAGACTGATCCTGTATTCTGATATCTTTCCCTTTTTTATCTCAAGGGAAATAGAGCTAATTTCTCTTCTTTGCACCCAAGAACCATGAGTGGTTAAAGAATTATAAGGAACATATTAGATGGAAGAGAGAGCTTAGTACGTAACAGAGAGAGGGAATAGGTGAATATGCAGTAGACACACGAATAAGTTAGTAAAAGTCATCAAAGACTGCAGGGATTCAGGGTTGTTTCCTACGGTAGTATTCTTTTATGTCGCGTCCCACGCAACAAGGGCAGTGAGGAGGCGAGAAGGGGCGGTTTGGGTTAAGTTTTTAAGAAAGAAACAAACAGAGACTTGATGCTGTTAAATCTCTCCGAAGGCCAGGGGTCTCTCAGTCTCAGAGGACTGGAGCCCTGAATAAAGCCAACTGGAGGCTTTTATTGATAAGTATACAAGGGAGTAGCAGTGTTTTTGGCACGGTCTGTGAGACTCACTTATCACGTTATAGAAACATCCCAAGCCAATTATTTTAACCTTCAAACAGCCGAAGCACAAGTTCCCATGATGTCTTACCTAAGGTCTGTACCTTCTCAGGGTCAAGTCTCTTATATTGTAACAGCTCCGTAGAGATAAGTGGAGAGAACTGATCTTTGTTGTCCTCATGACTTCTCTCACAAACAGGTGCAAGGGAAAAGCCAGGGCGCGCAACAGACTTTCCCAGGCAGGGGGAAGGGGAGGCAAAGCCCCTTCCCTTATTTTTCTAAGGTAGCCCATTAGGGGTCCCCACTTGGTTCCACGTGGCTTAGGTTGTATCTCCCGTGAGATATCTTACCCGTCTTTGGCTGCAAACCATCTTTTGAGGACCAGACAGAGAGACATAATGTGTAAATACAAGGATGGAACAGAGTCCCAGAAAGGCACAATCTCACAAACTCTTCTTTCCTTAAGCAAAGACATGGAGGGACAGTTGGCTAGGCTGTTGTGCGACTACACTTTAAATTAAGGTATTCCTTTAAATTAACCTATCTTCAGGATTTTTCAGAGGCATATCAGCAAGAGGGTCTGTGTCTTTGCATGACATTTTGCAAATACAAATTAATGAAAAAGCAGCTTTGTTTAGGGTGCAGCATAATATGGTTTCAAACGTTTGTAAGCTAGGGTTTGTTTTTGTTTCTATTCCTTTTAGCCTAAAAGTTTTTAAAAGCTTTGAGTATACTCACAGAAAACTGATTTCCTAATGAACGGTGAGCTTTTTGAATGCGAGGCAGCCAAAATCTTAGAGTAACAGATTTAGAAAAAGCTTGAATCTTCACCACAGCCCTGTAAAGTAGATAGTTTTATTAATCCCATTTTACAGAGGAAACAGAAACTCAGAGAGGATGAAAAACTTGCCTAAGGTCACAGAGATGCTCGAGCTGGGATCTGAACCCAGGTTAGGGAGACCCCAGGCCTAGGCTTCTAATGGCTTCTGGTCTGTCAGGAACCTGAGAGGTCAGGTAAATACTTGTTTAGCACACAGGATTTCAACTCAGAGCTTAGAGGCTTGCTCAAGACCAAGCAGGTCCTGGCAGAACTGGGCCGGGACCCAGGCCTCTTTCTGATGGGCAGGTCCTGGCAGAACTGGGTCGGGCCCCGGGCCCCTTTCTGATGGGTAGTCGCTCACTGCCTGTCGGACCAGAAGCAGGTGCATAGACATGACTGTCCTCAAGTGGACCCTCCCTCACCTTTCCACACTGCCTGCCTCTTTCCTGCGTGATTCCTCCTGGTATGCTTATTCCTTCCTACACATCCATCCTCATTGTTTTCCTTCTTCCCGGCCCTTTTCCAGAGCAGCTGCACCCTTCCCTTCAGCCTTTGGAAATCTTTGTTCCACAAAGCTGGGAACAGAGTCCACTCTCCTCATCACTTCGCAGCCCTCTCTTCACTCCTGTAGTTCTTACTGTCTGTCTCTCCACATCCCTTCCACATCCTCTTTCTTGAGGTTCCCGTGTATGTGTTTACCTTGCCAGCTGATAATAGACTGTCAGGTTTTGGTGGGCTCAGATTTAATTGTGGTACTACTTCAGATTCCCCCAGAGCCCTGTGCCTTGCTTAAGGAAGTGGCAAACTGAAAGGGCAGTGAAGCTAGAGGCGGAGAAATGAGCCTGGTCTCGCCACTCACTGGCCATTGGACTGTGGGAAAGTCTGAAGCCGAATCTTCTCATCTGTGAAAGGGGCCGTGAGACTTGAATGTGGTTATAGATGTGAAAGCCCTTTTTTTAAAGCTACAAAGTACCATACAAACGCAAGGTTTTATTGTGATGGTACAAGTGCTTAGTAAGTATTTTAGGAATGAATGATTAGAAAGCACATAAGGTGAAGACAAACCACTCCCCCCGCCCCCACCCCGTCTGGCGTGTCCACTTATGCTACCATATTTTTGACCTTTATATTCTGTGTTGTTTAGTAACCCTGTAGTTGTATTAGTGGTGAACAAAGGAAAAAGGAAAGAAAAAGAAAGAATAGGAAAGCAGCTTGATACGATGTGGCTTTTAGGGAAATAGTTATTGACTTTAATTAAAGCAAAGTACTATATTTGCTTTGATCAGAAACCATCTCTCAGGGAAAGCAGGCTCATTGGGAGCAAGGCAGAGAGCCCCGAGCCATTGAGTTGGCATTGATTGTTTGATCATCCCTAGAAGTTTATTGTAAATGAAGCAGCACTTACGGTTCTGGGGTATTCCTGGAATTGCTGCTATAGTTATAAGTGAGTTATTCTGTGTGGCAGGAGTGGCATATAGAAAAGCCATAATTCTGACTCACTGACGGGAAAAAATAGCAGATTTTGTATTTATATTATGTAGTCCTTTTGGCTGGACTCCATCAGCTTTGCAGTGTCTTGTGATGCTTTCATCAGGTCACCAAACTCCGAGTCTCAGCAAAGCAGGGGGGGCATTGGGAGCGACAGACGCAAGTCACTTCCAGGATTCCTGTGGGCATGAAGCCTCTGGTGATGAAACTGACAGGGAAGCAGAGAGACTTTCCCTGCCTTGGTGTGTGTGTGAGGTTTCAGTGAGGTTCCATGTCCACGGGGCATGGGCCTGTGCCAGGGGCCACAGAACTTTCCTCACTACATCTGCAGTGGTGGTACCAGAGTAGTGCATTAGTTGTGAGTTGGAACGCAGGCAAGTCTGGGGCATCGTGATGATTTTTTTAAATGTTGGTTCTTTCTATCTCTGGAGGGAAGGGCGTTGGAAAGAGATCGGTCTCCTAGTTGGATGTCAGACTATCAAAAGCACAAAAAAGCCAGAGAACACAGTGGTGTTGGTGATGGGGGGCCTCTTAAAGCAGCTTTTTCCATCCTTGAGAGGAGAAAAGAGCATGATCCTTGGAATCGGGAGTCACGTGTTTGACTTCTGGCATTCCCACTGATTGGCCTAATACCTCTCCTGCTTTTCGTGCCGATTAAGTGCACGTGCCTAGCTTCACACACGAGACGTATATGGTGGAGTTCCCTCTCCTTGACTGGAACTGTATTCCATCAAACTGTAATCAGTTTAGCAGAAATTATGGCCCAAATCTGAATGCTGTAAGCAGTGCCTGTTAAACTCTGTTAGGCACTTTGTATGCATTAACTAACTCACTTAACTCTTAACAGCTCTATGAGATAATACGCTATTTTTATTCCTCCACTTACAGCTGAGAACATTGAGGTTTAGGGATGTTAAGTCAATTACCTAAGATTACAATAGCTAATAGGTAGGGGAGGCAGAATCAACCCCCAGTCAGGATGACGCCAGCTCATGCTCTTGACTGCTCTGCTGTGTCATCTGAGGTCTGTGAAGGGGGACTTTGATTTGTGACCAGGCTTTTTGCTCAGAATCCCTATTTATTCTTTTGTTCTTCTAAGCAAGCCCACTTTAGTTCTTTGCCATGTAGCCTGCATTATATTGCTTTAGCACATAACACATTTCTGAGCACTTTCACATCTGCGACCTCATTCGAAAAGGGCATCGTAGGACCTTGATGAAGACTTTGATCCTTACACCAACCCTTTAGACAGGATGTTTCATCTCACGTTAATGGATGGGGAAACTGAGGCTCAGAGATTAAAATGACTTGCTCAAGGTCACACTTGCTAATTACATATCTAGTCATTAAGAACCCACCCACCCTGGATTACGGTGACTCTTCCATTGCATGTGTTGCTTAGTTTGTCACCTTCATCTCATTTAACGACTGCTTAACTTCTTATTAATCACCTAATATGTGCTGCCGATAAAGTGCTAAACAAAAGAGACAAAACCCCCTGCCCTCTTGGAGATCATATTCTTGCTTTAGGTTTCCTCACCAACCTTAAGACTGGTGCCTCCTGAAATAGTTTTTTAAGGTTTAAGATTTTTAGTCTTAAAAATTTCTTAAGGTAGTAAGCAGGTGATTTCAGAACAGTTTCTTTTTAAAAATTTTTGTTGGGGAATATTGGGGAACAGTGTGTTTCTCCAGGCCCATCAGATCCAAGTCATTGTCCTTCAGTCTAGTTGTGGAGGGCACAGCTCAGCTCTAAGTCCATTTGCCGTTTTCAGCTTTTAGTTGCAGGGGGCACAGCCCACCATCCCACGCGGGAATCACACCAGCAACCCTGTAGTTAAGAGCTCATGCTCAAACCAACTGGGACCATCTGGCCGCCCCAGAATAGAACATTTTCTAATTAAATTTTTTTCAGTTTTTTGGGGGATTCATACCTTAATTCATCAACATTTTATTGGTATTTTCTACTTCAGAAATCAAAAGCTTTGATTCCTTTAAAGCACTCTGGAGGTGTGATAGTTTCTTTAGTAAAACCAATCAGATACCCAAAGTATTTTATTTTGATTCTTGTTTTTGATTTTAACCATCATCCAACCTGTTTTTATCATATAAATCTGGGCAATGGTCTTTGGCCAAAAATCATATTCTGATGATTACATTTATGAATATTCATATGCTCTATTTTTATGTTTCTTTTCTTCACTATTCAAAATTTAATTGTATGTTCTTCCTTATACAGATAACCTGTATGTCAAAAGGTGTCCTTGAAATTTTAAGCGGTTTCAGTATCTTCAGACATAGATTTTTGGCATTTTGCATCTTAGAAAATAGTTGTGATATCCCATCTATTGCAATTAGTCTTTATTCAGGCTCACAGAATTGTGTTTTGTTTCTGTTACTTTTCCCTCATTCAGAAAGCATCAGATAAACGTGTCTCTTGCGTAAGACTTTTGTAAACTGAAAAAAAAATTGAGAATATACAAAATTTCTCTGATTTTTTTTTTTTTTCATGTAAAAGTAGTATCTACAGGATTGAGCCACAAAAGTAATCCTCTGTCATGGAAAGAAATGCATTTTCTTTCAAATTCTTGAAAATTTATAAGTAAATCAGGGGGAAGAATTCACTGTTATCATCAGAAAGCTTTGGATGACTCACTTTTATCCTTCCCATTTTCTGAGTTTATTGTATTCACTTGAGTTGGGAATGGAACCCAGTGAATTATGTTGTTTTTGAAGGGTCTTGTGTGATTCCTACTAGTCGGTTTTGCTAGCATTAAAGATTTTCTTTTTTTATCTTATAGCAAGAAACTTGATTTCTTGGAATTATCCAAATTGTGTATATACTGATCTTGTTCTTTTCCTACCTGTTCTAAAAATAAATAGCTAGAGCATATCATTTGGTTCATTTGGAAAGAAATGTTATTTGCAGGAAGCCATTACACAAATGCTGTCACACCCAGAACCGCTTGTCATCCTGCATGAGGACAAGTAGTTGTCATTACATATAAATTGGATCAGCAGCCATAGTTTTAAGTACCTAGGTTGGTACCCGGCATGTCTTGTAAGCGCTGTGTGGGTGTTTTAAAACTTTTATCATTAGAATGTCAGTTTTCTGAGAGCAGAGTTTTTGTTGTTATTGAATCAGCATATAAAAATATTATAGTAAGTGCACATTGTCTAGAAATTCTGTAGCTGATTTTGTTTTCTCAGAGTTTAATCGCTAGGCTAAGAATCACAAATTGATACCATTTTATTCTATCCAGTTATACTGGAGGTCAGTTTGGAAATTAGGTACAATGTGATTTCAATATAATGTTGGAAAATGAATAATGGAAAAAACCAAACTCTCCTTGACTACAGGTTTTCATAGACTCCTAGTTCTAACAGAATCTTAGTGATTTTAGTCTGATCCTCAAATCTTACACGGGGCCCAGAGCAACCCCACTTCTCCTAAATTCAAGTAACACGTGACCTGATGGAGCCTATTAAAATGCTCTGTGTGTTCTAAAAAGGTTTATGCTGTAGCTCTTCTTAAAGAGCCTGGGCCTGGTGGAACATACAGATCTTTTCCTGCTAGAAAAGGTTCTGAGTATATGTCCCTTTCTTGGTTTGGGGCAGGCTTCTTAATGCTCTAAAGCACGGAGCTGATCTGATCAATTTTCCTTCATCCTTGGCAATAGAGTATAATAGCATGCAGCAGGAAACCTGGGCTAGAAAGGTCCCAGAAATGCTGTTGGCTAGTACTGCTGGTAAATTGGCTAGTACTGTTCTGTGCCCAGGTGGAAAGATGAGTATTGGAGGGATTTGCCCATTTATGCAGTTGGAGAGCCCAGACTGGCTCTTTCCATAGGCAGGGCCTTTGCACATGCTGACCCTTTACCCAGACTGCTCTCTCTGCACCTCCCCAGATACCCATTCCATCTCAGGCCAGTGTTACTTCCCCCTTGAGCCCCATGCCAGATCACATTCCTCTTAGTCTGTGTGCTCTCTTCTTCCTCCAGGGCATTTACGAGTCTTTATAATGACCTGTTTCTGTGCATTTTTGTTTTCTTCCATTGGTCCTATGCACTGTAAAGACCACATCTCTCTTGTCCTTCATTGTGACCTCCTGATGTAGCTCAGTGTTTGGCACGTAGAACTCAAAAAGACTTGTTGAATAAATTTCCTGAATGTGACATTTGAAACCTTGCTTTTCAGCCGACAGGCATTATTAGCATGTAGTTAATTTCAGAGTGCTGTTTTCCGGCAGGGCAGGGTATCTACTCACATCATTAAAACAATTGATTATATTAAATTGTTGAAAGCAGAAAGTATGACAACTTGTTCTTTGAATCTTGTTAAAATTGTCCATGTCAAAATAGCGAAGTCAAAGTTGTCACATCAAAATTCATACTCGTATCCCCAGCCTGGCCCCTGTCGTTACTTTTGCTTAAGTCTCATCCACGGCAGAAAGCCTTTCCAAATCAGCCCTTGCCAGTGTTAGTCACTGGAGTTAGCAAGAGTGCAGATGATGACATCATGATACACTCACTCCATTGATTTTAGATTGCTTTTGTGTTTTCATTTGTGCCGTCTCCCACCTGGATGGCAAGGTCCTGTGGGAATGCTGGCCTTGCAGCTTCAGAGGTGACCCACCCCATGTCCTTCTCTCCAGTCCGCCTGCGCTTCTGCCATATAATGCCCAGGACAGCGCTCTTCCTCACAAAATGCATTGAATGACTGACGGAAAACAGAAGCAGGAATCTGTATTGACTTGGAATCCACTTTCAAATCACTAAGGGTAGTTGCTCTTTATTTGCAAAAAATAATTTGATTCTACTGTTAAAAAGAATTTGTGAGAAACATGAAGAAAAGTTGGAAACAATACAGAGGGGGGTGTGTGTATGGGGGGTATGGGGATGGGACCTCAAATTCTACAGAACAAGCTGGTATTCTTTAGTAGGCTTTGAGACAGGTTGGGAGTTGGGAGGGGGTTTTATGTGCTACGTGTTAAGTAACAATGGCTTAGAAAATATTTGGTGAGCTGATAGCATTATTTGTCAGATTTATTCCCAGGCCCTCCCCCTTTCGCTACCCCATTATGTTGTTTCACCGTTAAAATGAGGCCAAGGACAGACTGAGTTGGGAGGAGGGAAATTCTAAAGGAAATGGAATTAGGAAATACAAGTGCACATCTTTGGATGTCCTATACTATTGTTCACAGCCTCAGGAGAGAGGTTGTTGACGGAAAAGGTGCAGAGTCTTCACTTAACACTGGACAGGGCTCTCTATGCCAGGAAGCAAAAGTCCCTGGCTTCCTCTCTTGCAGCAATGAAAGGAATATCTTCTTTGATGTTTACACCCTAAGATGCCTCTCTGTCCTTGTGTCCTCATCAATGTTTTTTTTTTCCCCCTTCCTCTCAAATGCTTTTTCCTGTCTGCTTATGGTTTGGGCTGCTTCCTTAATGAAAGTGTCCTCTTCTTTGCCGATGCAATTACCTCTGAGGCTGATTTATTTATTTATCTTTGTCTTTAGCTCAGCTCTGAACGAGCTTTGGAAAGTAGAGAAGAAAATCCAGTCTGCTTTTGGGGGACATTGGACAGCAGAATAAATGCAGGTATGTACATCTATTATTAAAAAAAGACGAAAAGGAAAACAGCTTTTAAAAAGAATAATGAAACCGATCTTGACCTTGTAGGGCTACCTGTATTATATCCTTTAGTTTTCAAATATCAGTATTTTAATTTTTGTTCATCCTAAATGCTGAGTGTGCTGCTTTAAAATAAATCCTGGTGCAAAAGTGTAGGGAGTACAAAGAAAAGGTTAAAGTTCCTTTGTAATCCCTCCTAGGTATGCACCATTGTTAACAATTTATTGTATGTTTTTCCCAATTATATGTATGTATAGCCGAAAGGATCATAATAGACATATTATGCTTTTTTAAAACTTTGTACTATGTCATCTACATCTTTCAGTAGCTGTATGAACTTCAACTTTTTAACAGCTGCATACTATTCCTTTATAATTCTATTCCTTATTTTGTTTAGTGAGTCCTCTCTTGTTGGATGTTGTTGGTTACATTTTCTTTCCATTCCCAATGGTGCAGCATCTTGAACCTATAGAATTACGTATACTTGCCTGATTATCTCCTTAGGGTAAAGGACATGACGCTGTCTTTGAATTCTTTCCCTGCCATGTCTGTATAGATTCTCAAGGGCAGAAGTTTATCTTGGATTATGAAGCAGACTTCAGCTACTCTGTTTTCCATCTTATTTTTTCATTATGGGGTGCATCGGGGGAAGATGGCAGCTTTGTGGGATTTTGAAGCATGAAGTGAGAGGCTAAGAGTAATAGAAGCTGAGCCACGTGAGGCTGGCCAGCCAGGTGAGGGATGGAGGGCCTCTACCAAGAGTTTGAGGTTGGTCTGTAGATTAATGGGGAGCCTTTGGAGGACCTGATTGGTGTTACGGAGACATTGCTTTGGGGCTCAATGGAGGTTGGCTCGGCAGGCACGAGGAGAGGGATGTTGGTTTGTAGGACTTTCCCTTGTTCCCCTTTCCTTCTTTGCCCAAGACTAAGTGGCTGAGCTGGGCTCTTTGATCCTAGTTGCCCTTCGAGTTGAGGGAGCTCATGACTGACTTACTTGCAGGCTTGTCACCCAAGGGTTCTGACCTCTTCAGAGCAAGGCTTCCTGCCCGCATTCTACTGCCACAGTGTGCTGCTCGTCCTCTTGCCTGCCCGTGGGGTGACGGGGTCCTGGCTGCATTAAGTAATTTTCATGAACCTTCCATGTGGCTTATGAACATGAATTGCTAGTCGTGTTGTGCGTGCTGTGTATGAGCCAGCCCTGGGCTGGGCTTTGGGGGCATGAAGATCAATCACATGGTTACTGCCTTCACTGAGCTTGCAGTTTAGTGGGAGATAGACCCCAAATTAAAACATGGTGATTTGTGCCACAGGTCTATTCAAAAGTTAAATGATTCCAATAGAGGTAGCAGCAGTATTTGTAACATTAACATCAGTCGTTCCAGAATGAGCCATGTTTTTCAACTATAGCTTGTGTGCAAATAGAGAAAATAAATTTAAGCCATGTCTAAAACTATTCTAACTTTTGAGACTATGGCCTGAGCACAACTCATTAATTAGAACGCATAATTGATTGTTTTCCACAGTTCTGTCTCTCGTAAGCTCTGATGCATTTGATTTTCAGGGAGGAGCAGAGCAGGGAGAGGTACTTACCCCATAGCACATATTTCTGCTTGCTTCGCTTCATAACAGTCTTTTACCGCTGGACCTTCTAGCCCATGGAATGACTTCAGTCTCGTTTTCCTTACAGTATCTAAACATAAAAGAGGACTGCAATGCTATGGCTTTCTGTGCTAAAATGCGGAGCTCCAAGAAGACCGAGGTGAATCTGGAGGCCCCCGAGCCAGGGGTGGAAGTGCTCTTCTACCTGCCGGACAGGGAGCCCCTCCGACTGAGCGGTGGGGAGTACACGGCCGAGGAGCTTTGCATCAGGGCGGCACAAGCGTGCTGTGAGTACTGGCATGGCCCCGGGGCCCGACCGGCCAGGCCTGGGTGGCACAGCATTCCCGAAGCACATCCCAGTGTCTGTGCCCCTGAGTGGAAAGAGGTGTGGGCACTGGGAGTCCGGGGCTGCAGCTGCCTCTTCTGTTTACTTGCATTTGATTGTAGGCCAGTGATTTGAATTCCAGGAGTTTCACTGTTCACTTTCTTCATTGCCAAGTGGCTTATTCCCGCTCTGTCACTAAGGAGCTGTGGGATACCAAGGAATGATGCTGCCTTCTGTGGAGGCTCAGTGTGCTTTCCCCCACTTCTGTGACATGGGAGTCATGTCAGCACTAAATGAGCAGAATACCTCGCACAACGTTACACGCTCGATAAGCGGCATCTCTCAATAGCATAATAAGTGCTCAAAACTTCTTCTGAAAAGTGTGATCCAATCCTGCTGCTGCTGTGACCTGCCTCCTCCCCCCCAGGCCCCACCCACCCACGTGATGCTGAGTTGAAGTGAGAAATTGAGTGTCGCTTTGTGGCTTGGCCAAGTTGTGAAAAGGACACTGAGGCTGTGAACAACACAATCTTTTTTTTTTTAAGTGAAGCTTGTCTTATTCAAGGTAGCCTATCGCCCTCAGAAGGCGTAAACCAAACTGAGTAACAAAATGAAGTCCCTTTCATGATCCTTTAAACTTGGGGTCACTGGCTGTTTTCGCATACCTACTTTTAAATGACAAGTAAGTTAACTTATGGAAACTTACAGATCTAATTCACTTACATCCTAGTGACGGTAGTACAACTGTAAATATACTAGGATTCATTGACTTGTACCCTTAAAATGGGTAGACTTTATGGTATGTAAATTACTTCTCAGTAAAGCTTTTTTTAAAAAAAATCCACTCATTTTAGGATGAAGTAACTACTGTGTTTTTCCCGAAAATAAGACCTAGTCGGACGACAATCAGCTCTAATGCGTCTTTTGGAGCAAAAATTAATGTAAGACCCGGTTTTACATGCTACTATATTATATAAGACCCGGTCTCATATGCTACTATATTATATAAGACCCGGTCTTATTTTACTATAAGACCGGGTCTTACATTAATTTTTGCTCCAAAAGATGCATTAGAGCTGATTGTCGTCTGGCTAGGTCTTATTTTCGGGGAAAAAAGGTAGTTATGATGGCAGACAGTCTGATCCATGTTTTATTTATATCATCTGTAGCCCTCAGAACAACTCTGTGGGGATAGTATGGTTATTTCAAGAATCATCTATATCTTGTTTATAAAACAGCTCCTCTAGAAAACCCATTTTCTTTCTGATGTATATCTTTTTGTCTAAAATGCTTTAAATACCAGAGTTCCAATAAAAGAGGAGAGATTGGTGCTATAGGGAAGAGTATAGGAGACCCTTACTAACTAAACATAACACTAGATAAAATTGGCTGAGCTATAGATTATTAGGGGGAAATGAATTAATAGCCTAAACTTGTTTTGAATAGATAGCAAAGATTTAGACGTCAGCTTTAAAAATAATTTTTAACTAGCAAAACAACTAGATGTAAATTGGTACTTCTAAAGTATTTTTTAAGGGCATTGTGTGTTGTTGTTTTTTTTCCTCTTTTCCCTTGAGATTTGGTTTATGGTGTTTGTTGTCTTAGCCAGGCTTCTTGCCCTCAGCAGGTATAAATGTTAGCAAGGTTCATTTGTGAAGACTTGTTGGGCTGCGGTTACTGAGAGACCAAGGAAGTGCTGCTAAAGGAGGTGAGAGGAGAGAGCCCGTGAGTCCAGAGACAGCTGCAGCCACTGTATCTCCCGCGACTCTGGGTTCGGGGTCAGTCAGTTTGCGGCGTCAGTTTCCAAGCCCAGTCTGTAGAGAACGAGTGGTCTCTTCTGTAACCGACTCAGAAGAATGTTACAAAAGTTTATTAATTTTAAAAACACCTGAATATGGGATGCCATATTTCCGTAGCTCTATTATTATAGTAAGTGATATTTTGGGTTAATATTGTTCTCTTCCCTGTATTACACTATTATATGGCAAAAAAAAATTTTTTTTTTTTAGCTCTCATTATTTCACTTCCTCAGTAGCTCTACCTAGGTTTGAATCCCAGCTCTGCATTTTATTAAGTTGGTGCAAAAATAATTGTGGTTTTTACAATTTTTAACCTTTTAAACCACAATTACTTTTGCACCAGCCTAATACTCACTGAATAACCTTGAATCAGACTAAATCTCAGGAGGCTTCAGTTTCTTCATCTGTAAAGTGGCAAAAATATTACTTACCTCATTAGGTGTTAGGAGGATTTAAAGGTAAAGAATGTAGAGTGTGTTAGCCTGATTGACACTTAGCCTTCACTGAATGTCAGTATTTATTCCATACTTTTATATAAAAAGATACCTTTGATCTTTCTATTTATAAATATTAATTTTGTTAGTAGTCAGACCTGTGGTAGAATTACAGACAGATACATAATTAAAAATAAATTATGCTTCAAATGTGTATGTCATGCGTCCTATTTGGGAGACCACCTCAGAGATAATGTGGATGCCTGATCATGGCATTGTACACCAGAAGCTAAACATTAATGAATGCCAACTATAATTTTATATATATAATGTGATGGCTCAGTGTGAGGTCGGAGGGATAGTGGATGGGGGGAGGGGAGTTCACAGTGTGAGGGATATAAGTGATGAACGTCTAAGTATTACCTTGTCTTGTACACCTGAAATTAAAAAAAAAAAAGAGAATTAAAAAAAAATGTGTATGTCAGTGCACATTCAAATACGAATACGCATAAAGGTTTCCCAGCTAGTCTACAAAAACCAATTTATGAATGAAAAACTATAATATACCTGAAACATAGTCCTAATATTACTGGATCCACAAGCCATTTGCCATTGCTCCCCCTAGATAATGCTGTTTGAAGTTCAGCTCTATCTTTTGGAGGAGTGTGACTTCTGAGGGGTAACTCCCAATTACCTTGAAAGGCAGGCATTGAGGCATCAAGGTGTTTGTAACTTCTTAACTCAGTATGCTCATTGGAGAGAGTCCCTGCCTAGGTAGGCATGCTGGTCCAGAGGGCCTGCCAATGTGAGTCTCCCTTCGGATGTCTGATTTGGGAAACAGGTACCAGTTACCTCATATTCTCATGTGTCTTTTGCTTAACTTCACTGTATCCTCGTTGGAGGCCTGGGCACACCTGAAGGTCTCAGTTGGTATTGATTATTTGCAGTCATTTTCCTCCTTTTCCCTACCCGCTTTTAGATTACAGATCTGTGTGATTTTAGTCATGGGCTCAGACGAAATAAGTGAAAAGGTGCTTTCCTGGCTTCGTAATCTCCCTATCTTTTCAATCATTCTTGTATCAACGGAGGCAGTTGGTGGGGCCGGGGAGCGAGGGAGCTTCTTGGACCATCTTTGTTAAGCATTATATCTTCTTGTTAGTTGGCTACTAGTAAAAATACTTATGATAACTCTACAGAGTATCTAAGAGGTATATTTATTATTAATGGTACTAGATTTCAAAGTGACAAAAATCACTTTGGTTATTTATTCTAACACACAATTTCTTGCACTTACTAGCGGGAACTTCGTGTGTTTACTCACAGTGTGTTAGAGTTGTTTAAACATTTTCTGTAGGAGACAGATTGGGAATTTGTCAAACTCCAAAATGTTTCCTACTCTGATTAGCAAGGTGAACATCAGGTGGCATCCAGGAACCTCTCAGATGGCCGTTTTTTAAAGCAGGATTTGGTAAGACTCTGTCATAGACACAGTAGTGAGAAATATCATGAGGCATTTATTTTAAAATGTCGTGAATCTGGTTTGCCAGGAGCTACAGTGCACACGCCTGAGGACCTCTAGTTCTTAATTATTATGATTCAAACTGCCCTACTGAGCACGGTTGGAAGTCCTATTTGCCCTAAGAGGATACAAATATGATCTAGATTCTTTTGGGAGGAGACAGTTTCTTAACTTTGCATGTGTCATGTGTGGGCAACAGATGGCCAAATGTACCTATCTTCACCTTTCTCATATGTTCTTTACTTTTCCCCAGGTATCTCTCCCCTGTGTCACAACCTCTTTGCCCTGTATGATGAGAACACCAAGCTCTGGTATGCGCCAAATCACACCATCACTGTTGATGACAAGACATCGGTCCGGCTCCACTACCGGATGAGGTACGGGTGCCTGCCTGGCTTCCCCCTGTAGGGAGGGGCGATAGGTAGCCTGCAGCCCTGAGCCACTTACCAAGAAGGATGGTAGTCATTTTTGTAATTTGTAAGTTTTGTATCTGCTTGGTTTGAGGAAGGACTTCTTCAGTATTTGGAATACAATTCAAGATGAATTTGATCACCGTCTTCCTCCACATTATAGAAAAAAGCTCGTTATGATGCAGAGGGTATTTTGAATAGAATTAGTATCCGATAGCAGAGTGTTTCAAATGGTGGTGAGTCGTGGTTATGAATTGAATTTAGTGAGTTGTGACCAGATTTAAAAAAAAGAAACAGGCAAGAATATGTAATATCAGCTATACATACATATCCTAAGAATACTGTTTTTGAAAACTTTTGTTTAAGAGATACAATACATATGTATTTACTAGGTCATCATATAATAAAATATATTTCTTACTGAAAGTTGCGGCTATAAAGAGCTTGAGAAACACTGCCTGAAGTGATACCTTAGAAATTCTAGGTTGGTCTTGCTCTCGGGGCGGATGTTTTGATCCACTCCCTAAGGGATTTTGTCTAGGGAGGCTGTAACTTCTCTTCTGATGAGTACTTTCCTTTTCTCCCATATTGTAAATTTGTTAAATGTCACGTAGTCTCCCAAGGTGGCATAGACAGTCAACACTTCATAGCTGTAGTCTCTTGAGTTTATAAGCTGATTTGTTCTGTACCTAGAATTGAAAGTATGTTTGTTAGATACTAATGAAGCACAAGTGAACACATGTATTTAACAAAGGAGCTTATAAATAGGGTGAACACTTTAACTTACGTGGACGTGATGAAATCAGTAGGCTAGCTCAGGGGCTGATGGAATGCAGGGAGAGAGACATGCTGGGAAAGCCCTTGAGGGGACCTCCAGGGCTCTCCACCTGTCTTAGCTGCTATTTCCTTTGGGAAGTCAATAAAGTTGTTACCATTCCAGAATAGCCTGCAAGTTTTTCTCAGCAGAAGCTGAACCAGATCTGCTCTTTGATAACCATCTTGGGACTATTTCTCTTTTCTCTGTACTCACCCAAGGTCTCACCTTAATGAAAGAAGTGTGTGCCCTGCGAGATTTCACGCCCCAGACTTAGGGAAACATTCACCCCACCCAGCTGAGCCTTCTGACTAAATTTGGATTTGTTTTTCAAAATAATCTTGCTTTCTGTGGCCTGGGGGTTGACTGTGTGATCCAGCATTGAAAGTGTATTTGCACCTCCCAGTCTAGCATTGGGGGTACATGTCACGGAGTTTTAGTTCTTTCCCTCTAGGTTTCTCCACCTGGCTGGGAATTTGGAATGACAGAATTTGGGAGTTGGAAGAGACCCAAGTTCACTTAATTCAACTCTTTCCGTGTTTGGGGGCGGGGAACTGATACCCAAAAAGGAGAAGTGTGTTTCCCAGAGTCACATACCTAGTAAGTCGTCTTATTAGCACAGAATGCTCTTTGAGGCATTGCTTTTTGTTGGTCGAGTAAATGCCTCACTATTAAAAGCTGTCTTTGCCTGCTCCCCATTCTGTTAGCTGCCAGGAAGTGCGCGGGTGCTTCATTTTTGGCACCTTTTCTTTGTACCTGACATTGGCTTCAACAGGATATTGCTTTGTTACCACAGGCTCTTTGAACTTGGGAAAAAAGATCCCACCCTAAGCTAAAATATTTGCATTACAACAAACTACAAAAATCTTAAAACCTCATAATCTCACCACTAAGGTAGGTGTAATATAAAAATAAATGTTGGTAACTACTTCAGTGGAATCCCAGCTCTATTTTGGGAAATACTCTTGTACTTCGATTATAGTTTTGTGCAATATTAGGAATTAGTGTTTGGCTCAATTTTGATGGAACATCATCGTTTTAAAAAGGAGTGTAGAATTTCTGTCTTAATTAGGATGAAATGAGGAAGGTGTTATTTTTGGCAGCCGCCTCTTTTAAAGTCTTTTTTTGTTTTGTTCTTTTCGTTTTGTCATCTTACTAGATAGAAAGCTGTCAGCCTTTGACTATAGGCACTTTCTAAAGATCCAGCCTTGTTTTAGGCTCCCTTCAGACTTTGATGAGGTGGAGAAGCTGCACATAATCTTTGATCTCCTCAGCCTTATCCTGTCTGAACATCTTGCCAGAAGGTGTCCAAGCCAAAGCTTGTTCCAGAGGGTTCAGAGGGCTTCCAGGGGGCCTGGAAAAATGTCCTCATTCAGACCCGACTGAAGATTGCCTTCTGCCCAGAGGAAGTACGGTGGGCCCCTGGTTTTACCAGGGCCAAGGACTCTTTCTCGTAGAGAGTCTGTGGAATGTGGAAGAAGAGAACCATGGCGTGGCTGAGTCAGGGAAAATCTGTCTTCAGTGCTTCTCTTTCAGACAGCCTCCTCCATCCTTGAGATTTTTTTCTCCCATTATCCCAAGTATTGTACATAATTCTCAGACTCTTGTCACCATCGTCCTGCACTATAAAAGAGAATTTACCTGTTTTGTGTGTCAGAGTCCTGCTTCACACCTTTGTGTAACGGAGTGCCTGGCACCTGGTGAGTGCTCACAAGCTCTCAGCCACTGTTTTCATCATCCTGTTTAGAGCCTTTCACCTGTCGCCTTCCAGGCAGGCCCCCAGAACTTCTAGTAGATCTCTAGTTACTGTATGAATGACAAGAAGGCTCCATTTTGGATTTTCCTCAGCAGTCACAGGAGTTAGGCATGTCCTTGTCCATTTTTTTTCCTGCCCCAATGTCAGATTTCCCTGTATCTGCTTTGCTGGTGGAGCTGGTTCACTCTTTCTGCTTGCCCCCAAGAGCCCATATCAGCGGAGCCCTCTGGGTCTGTGCTTCGTTCTGCCCTTGGAAGAGCAGGTTCAGGCTTCGGTTACCAGCCCCTGATCCCTGGCCATGTAGGTGGCGGAGAGACAGTTGCGCAGCTGTGGTTTATGCTGCACGTGGGCTCCATGGATGTGTGGTCCTTGTCTGTGTGCCAGTGAGAGACACCAAAGCCCACAGTCAAATTCTCAGTCACTTGCATAAGTTATAGAATCATTGGAAGTATAAACGTGTGAATTTTACTTTTGAAATAACTTTCTTATTCCTCCTTTCCTCTCTGTGTTGATTTCTCCTCTCTGAATTAGTTGATACATTTGTTGTTTAGTCCACAATCATGGACTAAGCACCTGTTACCCGCCAAGGCACTGGGGACTCAGTGGCCAGCATGACAGCTGACGCCTCTGCCCCCACGAGCTCACGGAGTTGCCCAGACTGCTGCCGCAGGCACGCGCTTGTCTCTTGTCCTCTCTCATTTCAGTCCATCGTCCATGATGCCGTTTTCCAGAATGATCCGCCTCACATCAGCCTGACCACAGTCTTTCCTCTGCCTTCTGCATATGGTCCAGGCTCTGTAGCCTGGCATTTATTGGTTCTCATCGCAACTTCCCTTCCCAAACCTTGTCTCTCTTCCCTGACATTGGAGGTTAGCTTCTCCCTCCTTGGTATTCTGTTGGCACCTTATCTGAGACTCTGACTTCCAGGGACAATTTATCTATCAGGCACAGTGCCTAGGGCTCATGATATTAAGGCCCACAAACGTGTTTTAATTTCATTTAAAATCAGGAAAAATGTAATATAATCCAGTCTGGATTACATTCATCTTTATACCAATGCATGTGTAGAATATAACTTTAATTAATTTTTTTATGGAGGAAGGGAAAAATGTCTGTGTGGGGGTCCATGAAAGTCACAAATGAGACACATGTATGACATGTTACTTTATTATTATTGTTGGATCTGACTGATTGCCATCTGGACCTGTAGACAGGAAACCTCACAGAGGGCAGGGATTGTGCTCGAGAACCCTTTGTATCCCAGAGCCTGGCACAGGGCCTGGCATATGTTAGGCTCTGCAATTACAGCTCAGTGACAGGAGTCTGAGTTTAATGGCAGCTCTTTTTGGGAGGAAGTTTTATTTGTTGTTTTACCATGCTGTGATTTTTCATCAGCACGTGGGCATGACAAAGGAGAGAGACCCAGGTACCAGCTGGGTCTGTAGCCTAGAGATAGCCTGGATCAGCTCGGCTCACTCACTTTCCCACATGCCAGAACTCACTCTGTTTGTCTTACAGGCGGCAGAGAAAGTGGCAGCTAAGATAACGGGCTTGTAGGCTTAGGCCACCTCGCCTTTGGAACCTTCGTTTTCTTCATCTGTAAAATAGAAACAATGAAATCTACCTTGTATAGTTGCTATGAGGATTAAATAACATAATAATACATATTAAGTGCTTATTAATGTAATTCACAACACTACAAGCTAAGCTTATAGTAATGTTCATGTATGTCTTCTATTTTAAAACTCCATTTATCCTAGATAAACCATCAATTTAATAACAGCTGTCTAGGAAGTAGGAGACACTGCCATATTCACTGAATATCTTGGCTGTCTGATGAAGCTAGATTTTAGAAATGTTAAAATGAATAAAATGGGTCTTGGATTCAAGGCAGGATGGCATCATTCAAGGTAAAATTAGAGGTAAAAGGAGTCGGCGGGCTAACATCTACTAGTCATCGGTGTTTTCCTGTTTAGGAAGACGTAGTAAAAGGTCAGAAGACCTATCTTTGTGATCTTACGGAAGTCACTTTATCTCTGAGTCTTAGACGAGGTTCTGCAGGATGCTTTTCACGGAGAGCTTGTAAGAATGAAAAAGCAAAGGACCTTATAAGCGATGAAGTGCTGCACAGGTGAAATGTTTGTCTGCTTCTTCTCAGGGAAGGTTAACCTCCAGCACTGGTAATTCTGGGTAGAACCAGGACACCTTTCCACACGTTTCCAGGTCCCCTTTCCCACAACTGACGTTATTTTCCTGCTTTCCAGGTTCTATTTCACCAACTGGCATGGAACCAATGATAATGAGCAGTCTGTGTGGCGACATTCTCCAAAGAAGCAGAAAAATGGCTATGAGAAAAAAAAAGTTCCAGATGCAACCCCTCTTCTTGACGCCAGCTCCTTGGAGTATCTGTTTGCTCAGGTAAGAAGTGTGGGCCCAACAGAACCTGGGTTTCATGGAATGGGTCACTCAAATGCGTTCTGGCCTGTTCTGTGGCAGTTTTGGCTACCGTGGATTTGCCCCAAGTAAGGAGAGGGAAGGCAGCCATTCAATGTCCAGGCAGCTGGTTAACCCACTTCTGGGTTTTCCAGGCTTCACGTTTTCCCCGTTCCTTTCTTTTTTCCCCTCACTTTCTACCAGTTTACTTCTCATCTGCAGTGCGTTGTATGGAGAGACCAGAGTAAAGCTGTAAGAGAGAGAAGGTGTGGGTCAGTGGGGCTAACGAAGGCACTTCACGGCAGTCTTCGTAACGTTTGTGGAGGAAGGAGGTGCCCACTCTGAATCATGGTGGTGGAAGAAAGATTAGACACTAGAGAAAAGCCAGAAGGGTCACCTATGTGACATCACCCTGAGATTACATACATGCGTACATGCATACATACATACATGGATATATGCATACATGTATACCTATTTTATATGCTTACTGATTTTTACCGTGTAAATATATATATTATGTACTACATGGTTTCTGAAAACATCTTACTGTTCATATCATAAGCTGATTTTTTTATTCATCCTATTGATGATCCTTCGATTGTCAAAGATACAGATCTTTGTTGTTTCAATGACTTCATAATCATTTGTTTATTCAACAAATATTTACTGAGTGAGTGTCTGTGTACTCTTTGCTGAGGGGCTGCAGCTACTGTGAGCAAGACAGACACGGTCTCAAGTTGGGTGAACAGGAAACAAACAAGCAAGTAACGCGATACGTAGCTAATACGTAAGAAGTTGTGAGCCATGCTGTGAAGAAAAAAGCTTTTGTGATAATATGGGGAGGGGGGTCTTGCTTGGGGAGACATCACTTCAACGGTGTGATCAGAGAGGGTCTCTCTAAGAAGGTGACATTTATACCGAATCTTGAAGAATGAAAAGGAGCCTACAATTTTCAGGGAGGAGTGGGGAAGGCATCCCTTCTATATAGAGCAAAGCTTTTCAACAGCAGCACTATTGACATTTGGGGCTGGAAAATTTTTTGTTGTTAGGGAATGCCCTGTGATTGCAGGGTATTTACCCACACGCCTGGCCTCATGAGATGCCAGTAGCACCGTGCCCCCAGTTGTGGCAGTCAGAAATGTCTCCAGACACTGCCCGATATCCCCTCAGGGGCAAAGTCTCCCGGGTTGAAAACACCTGATACAGAGGGAACAGAATGTGGGAAGGCCCGGAGGTAGGTCAGAGCTGAGGGGAAAATCAGTGTGTCTGGAGAAGGAAAAGCGGGTGATAAGGAATGAGACTGGTGGGGCAGCCCGGGGCAGATCACATAGAAACTTATGTGAGCTGGCCAGGGGTTGTGTTTTTACCCTAAGTGCGATGAAAAACTATTTGGAAGGGTTTGATTTTATTTATGGTTGAAGTCAGTGATGATTCTTCTTGGCACATGGAAAGTGGATTGTGCTGCAGCCAGAGCTCACTCCAGATATACTAGCTGTGAACGTGCTACCTTGGTCCAGGTGGGAGAAAATGCCAGCTTGGCTTGGTGTAGTGGCATGAGAGTTGGAGGAAAATGGATGGATCTGTGGTTACTTTGGAAGATAGAATTAATATGATTTGTTGATGGGATTGGCTGTAGGAGGTGAGGGGATTTGAAGAATCAAAGATGATCTGAGATTTATGTTTTGGACAATGTTTGATGGATAATGGAGTCATTTCCTACATAGGGAAGAGTGAAAGGGACAGATTGGAGAAGGGGTGGGAATCAGACATTTTCTTCTGGAGACGCCTGCGAGACATACAAGTGAAGCTTTCAGGAGGGAAGTTGAATATGAGGTAGAATCCAGGGGAAAGCCATCATTTATTTAACTCATCTCTAGTTTCTGGACAGTTTTGGTTTTCCTCAAGTTTTCCCTGTTATGCTATCACTGTTACAGGCTGTGTGAACAACTTCATACCTACGTGTTTATAGTGTTTTATTTGTCACTTCGTTAGGATATACTTTCTCTTTGCGGGCTTTTTATTAATATCACCAGTCTGTTTTCAAGGACCTTAGGATATACTTTTACATGTGATTTTGTGTCACAGTTATATTCCATTGTACAGCGTTAGTTACTGATTACACATTATCCCCATTCTATAAATACAACAGAGAAATACACAGTCCTGGGCAGATAACTGTATTAAAAAAATTAACTGGCCATTTTCAGACTGATCCTTTTGAATTCAACTTCTCAGTTTTGTAAATTCATATCTGAGATTTATTCTTTTACCTTTCTTGAGAGAAGAAGTGTAAAGGAAGAGTGCATCATACTTCAAGAGTAAGTATTGCATTAGATTCTGACCTTTCAGAGCTTCAGGAATGAGTTGCTTGACTAGGTAGTTATCCAGTGATGTGTACAGAAAATCACAGCCGAATAGAATCCTTTCGGATTTTGTTCTCCTCTGCACACATTGCTGGCAGAGGTGATTGTTGTTTCTCTTCGGTAGTTTGTGGAAGTGGTCAGTGTCCTTTTCTTATCTGGGAGAAACAAGAAGTTCTGTCTTGGAAAGAAGGGGAACTGCAGCGGTGAGAACCTTCTATCCCAAACCAGTAAACTAAGGTCACTTTGGGGCACGTGAGTGGCTTCCTTATGTAGGAATACCACCTCCAGTCTTCATGTCTACTTCTGTTCAAGCTAGAGAAAGGCGAAGGAGTTCCTTGCCCTTAGAGTACTGGATGCTCTAAGTTAGTCCGTAAAGACTGAGTGTGGCTGTGGCGCAGTACCGAAGAACCATGGCCCTGGAGTCATGTCTGCGTGTGACTCTCTAGCCCACTACTCACTAGGTCCCTGGCCTCTCTGGCACTCTATCTTTCTACTTGACTTTGTTTTTTATAACTACCTGATGTTACCTATTTCTATTTTGTTATTCTTTCTTCTTAGAATGGAATCTCCCTGAGTTCAGGGGTGTACTTTGGTTTATTGCTATATGCTTAGCACCTAGAATAACATCTGGCCTGTCTGTCGTTGGTTCTCAGGAATCAATAACTGCCAGGTGAATGGATGAAGTTATTTCACCTTTTGGTGCCTTAGATTCCTCGCCTATTAGGTAGAGATGATGATGTTAGTTACCATCAACCTCCTCGGGCTTTGTGAAGATGAAGTGAAATAGTAAATGAAGGAACCTAGCAGCATGCCTGGCACCGAGGTTAGGGTTTAATAAAGGGGAGCTGGCACTGACATCATCTTTGTTACTCTGCACAAGGCAGAGGGTGGGCATTGCTTTTTAGTGTCTTTTATTTGTTTGTTTTTGAAGCCCTCATTGGCTCTTGGAATACTGGGCACCTCGATCGGTGAGGGGATGTATTTTGGTGATACATTTCACCACTGGAAACTTGAACAGCAGATTTTGAAGAAACCGCATGTGGTAATGAGGCACTGTAGAATGTGGATTCCTTTCCCGTTTTCTAAATCTACATCAGAACGGGGTGAGGCGCCTTGTCGATTTTACACCCAGTTCCTAGACTAGGATATCTCAGTTCATGGTGGTGGAATTAGTGAAGGAGCACACCCCAGCCAGATGTTGCCTTTCCTTGCCCGGATGCAGCCCAGGCCTCGCTGCTTTTCACCATTTATTTGGTAAGCTCCCTGAGAGGGCTTCATGGCTGTTCACCAGGACCTAGCATATGCTTTAAAAATATTTGTTAAATGAGTAAATTAATCTAGAGAGAACATCCCCTGAGCCCCTTCCTGCCCAGCTGTTGAGAAAGAGCTTGGGTGCCAGAGACACGACCCATCTCCTTAGTCTTGTTGCTGTACTGCTTTTCTGGCTAGCACCTCCATGTGGAGAACCTTCCTCTCAGGATCAGAAACATGGGTGGACTCTTGAAACTTACGTGGTGGTTCATTTCTTCTCACCTCTGCTCCAAAGGGCCAGTATGATTTGGTCAAATGCCTGGCTCCCATCCGAGACCCCAAGACTGAGCAGGATGGGCATGACATCGAGAACGAGTGTCTGGGGATGGCCGTCCTGGCCATCTCCCACTACGCCATGATAAAGAAGATGCAGTTGCCAGAACTCCCCAAGGACATCAGGTGAACCTTTGCATATGTTAGCTCATTTATTGCTTTCTTCTGGCTAAAGAATTGAGGGTGAGGGTGGTGTTATTTTTATACGTTCTCGCACATCTCAGTTTAACCACTGCCAACTTTTAGCTGACCCCTGTTCTCTGCAGAGCCCAAATATTCTTTTTAGAATATCCATAAAAGGCAGCTCAATTATAATTGTGTCCCGATTTGGAATGTTGGCTGATGACCTTGACATCTGTACTAGGGTGAAAGTTCTGGGCTGCGGTTGCCAATCAGATTAGTGGTCCCCACACCCTCCCCTTCCTTCTCTGCCCATTGTAGGCATTGCCATCTATCACTGCACTTTTTCCTTCTGTGTTGGATGTATTTTAAAATGCTTCTTAATATATCTCTACAGGAAGCTACTACCCTCCCCAGCCTGAACTAGAGTTCCCTAGAGAGCTGTTGTGAAAGATGATCAACTGTTACCTTAAGGAAATTATATTTACTTAAAACTGTCATTTGTGATCAATTCTCTGTGAAGAAATATTCAATTTGCATACCGTGTTTTCCCAAAAATAAGACCTAGCCGGACCATCAGCTCTAATGCATCTTTTGGAGCAAAAATTAATATAAGACCCGGTCTCATATAATATAATATAATATAATTGATATAATATAATACCAGGTCTTATGTTAATTTTTTTTCCAAAAGACACATTAGAGCTGATGGTCTGGCTAGGTCTTATTTTCGGGGAAACGTGGTAATTTCCACTCACCTGTGAAATATAATTTTTTTTCAGTAAGATGTTGTAATTGTCATAAATGAAGACAGTCTCATTTTGAAGAGGAAATTATTTATAGCTGTAATACTTGTGATAGGCAGCATGCATGTTCTCATAAGATTACTTCTCGTATCTCTTTGACCTTGAGTAGACCTCCTCTGCCCTTGACCAGAGTCTGGAGCAGATCACGAGTTGCTCCTCAGTAATGCATGGGTTGGTTAGATACATGCTGTATTGCTACTTTTTTGCGCTCTCTCTCTCTCTCTCTCTCTCTCTCTCTCTCTCTCTCTCTCTCTTTTTCATTCCTGTGGCTTTTGCTCTGGGCACCTGCTCTTCATTTTTTCAAGAGGCTAACGTAAAAAATTGACACCTCTCCTCTGATCATCCCCTCCATTACATTCATCTAAAAAAAGATTACGACATTTATTGGGGGTAAATTCACGCTTCACAGTGTCCACTGTTTTTAAACCATTCATGCAGCAGGGATTACCAGGTGCTCAAGCTGGAGAGTAACAGGCACACAAGTCTCCCCATCGTTTGGCCCCCAGTAGATTTGTTCTTTCTTTCATGGGTGTTCTTATTCTCCTTAAAGCTGGCTCCTGTTCTAGCAGTGTATCAGTTCATTGAGATTCTATGAGTTACTCATAGATACTCTCCTGTGAGCACCTGGATGGGTCATAACCTGTCAGTTTACGGATTGATCCATTTACTCTATCTGGGACATTTTCCCATGGCAAACACTATGTGATTATCTTTTGGATGTAATTAGCTTTTATGTGTTTTCCCCATTTCTCATAAAACAATACGTGAGCTTTGTAGAAAACTTAGGAAACAGACATGTGCGTAGAGCGTACAGAGCCTCTCTAATCCCCCTTGACACCTTTCAGATCCCTTTCTAACTGATGCTGAATCTCATAACCGTGTGTTTACACCTATATTAATGTGCATGCAGCAGTGATAGCACACCAGCCAAGACATAGGTAAGGCGGTTGTGCGGCCCGCCTGTGTGACCCGGAAAATTGGGTGGTACCTGTCGCCGTCCCCATTGCAGTAAAACCTGTGCAGTGCACTTTGCCATGCTCTTCCGGTCTCTGTTGGCCGCCATCTCAGACCCTCTGGGTGGGAGGAGATCCTCGTGTCTCATTTGGCAACCCATGGAAGGAAGATTATAGATTTGGGTTCGTTTTCAAACTATTCTCTGCTAACCTGTATGTGAAAAAGAGGTATTATTTTTCTACTTTCTCTTAGCTACAAGCGGTATATTCCAGAAACATTGAATAAGTCCATCAGGCAGAGGAACCTTCTCACCAGGATGCGGATAAATAACGTCTTCAAGGATTTCCTCAAGGAATTTAACAACAAGACCATTTGTGACAGCAGTGTGTCCACACATGACCTGAAGGTGAAATACCTGGCTACGTTGGAGACTTTGACAAAACATTATGGTGCTGAAATATTTCAGACCTCCATGTTACTGATTTCATCAGAAAATGAGATGAATTGGTTTCATCCAAACGACAGTGGAAATGTTCTCTACTATGAAGTGATGGTGACTGGAAATCTTGGAATCCAGTGGAGACAGAAACCAAATGTAAGTGGAATAGGTGGCTGATGAAAACAGGACATCCTGGGTCACACGGCGTGTTCCGTTGATCCCGTTGTAGTGATCTGTTTGCTACCCCTTACCCTGGTCGGCTGAGTTTATTTAGGCTAGAGACCGTGACTCCTTCACCTTCTCCTGAGTCCATGTAGCAGTAGGTCTGAATAAGTTATTTATTGAGTTCTATAGGGACATAGAGAAATAGAATAACACATATAATATGTAATAATATAATAAGAACAGCAGATAGTTACTGAGTGCTTACTAAGTACCAAGTACTTGTCTACGCTTTTTACGTGTATAAACTCATTTATTCCTTAAAAACAAAAAATGAACAAACAAAGAAACCTTGAGGGGAATACTACCATTATCTCTAAATTACAGATGAACACAAAGAGGCATAGAGAAGTAGAGGAGTTAAGAAACTTGTCCAAGGTCATAACTGAGAAATGATTGTGCCAAGAATTGAAGTTACGCCTCTGGCTCCATGAAATAGGATAACTGATTTTTTAATTTGAAGCTTCTTTTTGAAGTGTTTGTCGAAGGAGGCAGTAGAGCAGAGTGGTTTCAAAGTGTGGGTTTTAAACCTAACTCAACCTGATTCGAATCCTGGCTCCATTATTTACAGTTACATGGCCTGGGGAGGGTTACTTCACCTATATCAGCCCCCCTATTACTTATCAGTAAAATGGAGATACTGTATCTACCTCATAGGTTTGGTGAGAGAACTAAATGTCATTTAGCTCAGAGCCTGGCATGTAATAAATGTTCAGTAAATTATTATATCTGCTATTATCATCATTATTATTATTGTAAATAATAATATTAAAGTAAAGGTGAGATTGTCTTCTCCTGTTTTATTCTCTTGCTAAAATAACAATGACTAACACTTACTGAGTGCTTTCTATGTGGTAGGTACTGTGTTAATAAAAACTTACCTAATTCTCAAAGGACCTTGTGAAGATGGAAGATCTCTGCTTTATGGTTGGGGAAATGGAGGCTCAGAGAGATTAAAGAACTAATTAGTAACTGGCAGGGGCAGGATCTTACCCCAGATCTCTAGTCTTTAAGACTCACGCTACACAAAATATTTAAACCCATGCAGACACGAGTGACTCCCAGATTATTCAACCATGGCATTTATACCTTCTCTTGAAAATTCTGGCTTGAATATTGTCATAAAGTCACGACAGTTGGTGATAGACAAGGAGAAAGCCCATGTTCTGTCCAGTCATATTTGGGGAGGAGCAGGTTCTCTGCCTCTGTTGAAACACACACATCAGTCCAGAAGTGAGGGGCCCTCATTGTAGGTGCATGTCTAATGGACATTCATTTCCCTTTCTGAGTGTACTTGTACATTAGAAATGACGTAAAGAGGTTAGTCAGTGTCTTCATGAAGGTCTCCAAGCGTACAATCCCAGGCCTTCCTGAGAAGGACCCAAAACTCCCAATGTCTCCCAGTTTCTCTGTAAGTTTCTCCCTTTCTCTGTAAGCCCAGGCGTACTGGTGCTCTCCCCCGAGGCTGGAGGCTCTGCATTGCTTTCCCAGAAGCACTGATCTTTTTCCCAGTAGAAGAGGAGAAAGCCAACGTAACTCTGTCACTTTTATGCATGTTACCAGGTTATCCCTGTTGAAAAGGAAAAAAATAAACTGAAACGGAAAAAACTGGAAAATAAACACAAGAAGGACGAGGAGAGAAACAAAATACGGGAAGAGTGGAGCAATTTTTCTTACTTCCCCGAAATCACCCACATCGTAATAAAGGAATCTGTTGTCAGCATTAACAAGCAGGACAACAAAAAAATGGTAAGTTTGCTCCAGAAGCCGTTCAGTCTGGATCTGGGGATGCAAGGACAGTTACGCGGCGCGTGCCTTTCACAGGAAATCTGATGATCATGTTACTGAAGCCCAAAGCCCCTGTTGCTGACCTTGACGTTACTGATGTCAGGTTTCTGCGTTTACACTGGTACATCGCAGTGTCTTCCTTTGGTTTTGCAAATGGTGTGTGTCTATCAGCATTTGCTCCTCTCCCAAAGATATTTTAGTGTCAGTGTTTCACAAACCTTAGTGAGTGTGAAGGCACAGAAGATGGGTGGATGTCAGCGTTTTCCCCCCAGGACACCTGCACGGCTTCTCTGCTGAGCTGGTGTGAGGTCGGTAGGAAGCCCCGCTTTGCCTGTTAGCAGACGGTCAGGCGGGTGGCTGTGGCCGTAGTGGCAGTCTCATCGTGGTGTCAGGCACACCCAAGTGACTCTGGGACAGAGGAAGAGGGTCAATCTCAGTTCCTCTCCTTTGGTGTCACTGGAGGGCGTATTCTAGACAGGCAGGCCCGTTTGGCAGGGGAAGTGGGAACCCTGCCACAATATACATGTTTGTGTCAGGGAAGTCACAGCTAACAAATGTGGGGAGAACGGGCTGGCGAGGCAGGGTACGTAAAAAGTGAAGGTAGTCAACACCAGGGAAATACCAGGTTTTGCCTAAAATTTGGCAAAGAGTTTGTTAAAAGGATAACACTCAGTGCTGGGAAAGAATCTGGTGATATGGTTTAGGACAGACAGTCACCCTTCTATAACTAGAGTAACTTGTCTTGGTGTTTGTACTCTTTGGAAAGCAGCTTAGCTCCATGCTTTAAAATTCTTTACATATTCCTCCATTCGGGAGTGTAGGGCCCTGTCTTTCAGAACCAGTGAGAGAAGCAGGCAGTGATCTCTGAACGCTCATGTTTATTCCAACAATATTTAGTATCAAAATACAGAAAATAACCTAAATATACAGTAATGGAATGGGTAAATAATTATAAATCACCTGAGTAATAGAATATTATAGAAATAAATTGCTGAATTTTTAAATAAACTGGAAAAATGCTTTGTAAAGGGCGAAGAGCAGACTATCAAGCTCCCTATAGAACTGCACCAATTTTGTTCAAACTCTTTTGAGAAGGTGTGTGTGTACCTACACATGCTCTTAGAAAAACAGTAGAATAGTAACAGTTATTATGTATCGTGGAATTATGAGTGATTTTAATTTTCTTATTCTCCCCCACCCCATTTTAACAACAAACATACATTAATCTCATCAGGAAACCATAGCAAGCCATAAGGTGAAAGGAGAAGTAGAAGAGCCCAGGTAGATGCTAGTGGGAAGGTGGAAATGTAAGGAGGGAAGAACATGAAAATAAGTGTTATTCATTCAGCATATTATAGATCCTGGGCTGTGTTATAGATTCTGTGTCTACATTATCCTCTTCGGTCTTTACAAGAACCTTTGATGTAGGAATTTTGGCTCTATTTCCAGTGGAAACTCTGAGACTCATGGAGAGGTGCAGAAACTTGTCCAGGGTCACAGAGCGAGGAAGTGGCGGTTCTGCCTGTGCTACTCCGGTTTCCCCAACGTTCTCTTCCCCAGAGACTCTGTAGTGAGGGGGAGCTTGGCACACCTGTGATCTGGCTCTTGCACATGGCCAAACTCAGAAGATACATGGCCGAGGAGGAGAAGCAGCGGCCAGCTGGTACAGTTTCTGTGGGCCTGCCCCTATCCTGTCCTGGCTGACAGAGTTTCAAGTCTGGCACCCAGTGGGTGCACCTGTCATCAAAGTCAGAGCATACTCTGACCACATGGGCCAATGACTCTGTGCCAAGCTGGGTAGGGGAGCAGGAGAAAGTCAGGAAGAAATAAATAGTCGCTCACCCCCTTATTTTATTTTTCTTTACAAACACTAGCTCTTACTGCATGCTAGGCACTTCCTATTCTAAATGCTTGACAAGCCTCCACTCTTCTCATTTTCATGTTGACCCTATGAGATGGCTCTGTTATCATCCCCTTTTTACAGAGGAGGGAACTGAGGTACAGAAAGGTTAACATACCCATCGGCACACTGCTTTTAGGCAGTTTGGGACCTGTAAACACGATGATTACGTATGCTTACACAGAATAGCTTTGGAGATACTGAGATCAGAACCCAGCCACGCTGGCTCCAGAACCTGTGGAGCCGGGTTCGACACTGCGATGCTTTCTCCTCTTTATCTCACTCCCTCGTCCCTTCAGAGCCAGGGATGTCCAAGTCCTTTGATCAGGCAATACTTTGGCTGCTGGTTTTTTCTGGAAAGCATGATGCTCGCCTGCTACCACATCATCTCTTGATTTCTCTCTTCTCTGCATCTCCTTGATGTCTCCCATTTCCATGCAGACTTCCACTCTCACTCATATATGACTTACGTGGTCTCACTCATATATGACTAAATGAAGGGCTGCCCAAGCTAGACCATCTTGAATTTTGTCTTTGGGGGTCTGCAGGTGGGTGCCAGGTCATCCCTGAAAGGAAGCACAGTTAGCACAAAGTCTGCTTCCTGAATCACTGTCCCTGTGGTGGCCTCCTTGACTCACAGGCCTAGAGCTCCCTGCCCTTGGCATCACGGCCAACTGTGACGAGACCCCCTTCCCTCCACCCCGCCTTGTTGCTTATATCCGCCCTCTTTCCCCTTCACTGGTCTGTTTTTCTCTGCCACTAGCCTCTTCTTTCACCAGTGCTGTGTAAAGAGTCTTATTCTTAAATAGTGTTTTGCCCTTCTCTGAAGACTCAGGTGCTTTTGAATACTTTGGGGAGTCACAGTTATAAATCATGGCTTTACGTACCTTCCTTCCCCAGGAGATGTTCCTTGTTGACCCCTTGGCTCCTCTCAGATGGACAGCCTCTGCTCAGGGCTGTATGATCAAGACAATAAAACAAAAAAAACTACCTGTCGTCACCCCTAAGTGTTTTTCTGCAGACCTTCTTCCCACGGAAATTCCCTCCCTCTTCCCCACTTCTGCCTCTCCTACTTTGAGTGAGGCTCTGCCTCCTCTAAACCCTCAGAGGTCCCTGGACTATGTCTAGCAACCTCTTCGTCGTACCTGGGACCATTCCTGGATCAAAATCCAGGAGTTTCACCTTCCTGACCAACTCTGCATGAGACGAAGCACCTGTGCTCTGCTTCCTTTTCTAAAGTAGCTGTGATGCTGAGTCAGTCATTGCTTAGTGCCAAGACCAGGGTACCTCGTGTACACGCTCCTCTCCCCCCATTTTGACTTTTCTACCTCCACCCCCTTCATTCTGGCCTGCTTTTCCATCTGGACCGAGGTGGCAGCTTCACAGGTCTCCTGCCTGCCACAGCTTCCCGTTCCCCGCTTTCTCACATACAAACACGCTGTACCTCATCTGATAGTTTTGAGATAATAGCTCAGAAAGGGATGAGTAGTCAAAGTCCTATATAAATGCCAGGGTTACCGCTATTATCCACAAAAGGAGTTTTCCTTTGGGGTCATGCATTCTCCATTGTGTTTTAAATATGAATGCCTTCTCACTGTGTAACTCCCCATAGAGTCAGCTGCTTAAGATGGTAGCACATGATGTAACCATGGGTATTTCTTCTCTCACCAGGAACTGAAGCTCTCTTCCCATGAGGAGGCCTTGTCCTTTGTGTCCCTGGTAGATGGCTACTTTCGGCTCACAGCAGACGCCCATCATTACCTCTGCACCGATGTGGCTCCCCCCTTGATCGTCCACAACATACAGAACGGCTGTCACGGTCCAATCTGGTTGGTTCTAGAACCTTCTCAGTTACCCTCGGTGTGAAAAGAACCCACATTTTAGTGACGGGGAGTGTGGCCTCCTCAGACAGGGGTGTTGTTTAGGTTGCGGGCAGTGGGGCATGTTGCTTAGTACTGATTTGGTGCCTTCTTTTTTATCCCTGCTGGCCTGTTGGTCCGGCCTTCCTGTCATCTCTTACCTTGGTCCTTGCAGCAGCCCCTCCCCTCTTCTCTCTTACTTGGGTCTCCTCGTAGTTTAATGTCCGTCCCTCCCCCCACTTCTCCACACCTGACCAAGAAGTGCCACACATCCTGACCCCTTTCTGTGCCAAACATTGTGGGTGATTCAAGAAACATAGGACACAGATCTCCACATTAGACAGGGTAGTAAATAATGGAATCCTGGGTCAGCGTGTCCTAACGTGTCAGATAAATGGTGGGGACACTGAGCGTGGCCAAGCCTTGGCCCTGGAAAGGGCCTTGCTGGATATCTTGCCCTTCTTGCATCTCAGGACGATTAGCCTGTGCTCAGATACTTCTGGTGATGGAGGACTTAATGAATGCTGCACGAGGCAGCCAGTGGATGCTAGCTCTAAAAATTACCAACACACATACTGTGTTTCCCCGAAAATAAGACCGGGTCTTATATGAAGTTTTGCTCCAAAAGACGCATGAGGGCTTATGTTCAGGGGATGTCATCCTGAAAAATCATGCTAGGACTTATTTTCCAGTTAGGTCTTATTTTGGGGGAAACACAGTACATTTCTGATCTGGCATTGAATTTGCCTCTCTGTAACTTCTGCCGCTTCATTTGAATTCTGCCACTTGAAACATTACAGGGATTCAAGTGGCAGAATTCAAATGAGGAGGCAGAAGGGAAGTTTCCTTCCTCTTACATATGACTGTCCTTCAGGTAAAGGAAAATAGCTACTGTGTTTCTTCTGAGTCTCCTTTTCCAGACCAAAATATATTTGGGGAAGCATCCCGTCAGCTGCCTTCCACATGACCCAGTTCCCACCTTCTTCCTTATCCCAGTTACCTTGTGGACAGGTAGTTTGTTAGTGGGGTGAACCCTGGCCTAGAGAGGCTCAAAGATCCACGGGCAGGTAGACACACAGAGAATTGCAGAGCAAGGGGTTGAGCCTTACAGTAAAGCAAGTCCATCAAATATCCCACCCTCAGTTAGGCTCGGAGACCCTGGCACCTGCTTGTCCCTTGGCCTGGAATGCCCTTCCTCCAGAACCTACACAGCCACCACTTCCTTCAGGTGTTACTCAGGTATCACCTTATCGGTGAAGTCTTCCCCAATCACCATTTATAAAATAATGATACCTCTTCCCCTTTCGCACTCCACACTTCCTGGCTCCTTTACGCTGCTCTATTTTTCTTCAGTGGCATTTATTGCCTCCTGACATACTATGCTCATTTCCGTGTCCATTTGTTTCTTGTCTGCCTACCCTCACTGCACAGAATATGAGCTCCATAAAGTATATCCTGGGCTCTTAGTAAGTATTTGTTGAATGAATGAATGAATGAATGAATGAATGAATGAATGATTGATTGATTGATTGATTGATTGATTCATGTTCTGTGGGGTCTGAAACTCATTGCTTAGGATGCCTTCTCAGAGTAGGTAGCATTCAAATCAGGTTAAACTTAGAAGAATCCGGGATGGTTTACCAGGTCTGAAAGAGGAGAAAGGGCACTTAATGTGAGGGATCGACATGGGCAGAGGCATGAAAGTATCACAGACCACAGAGCAGTAGGTCTCTGCCTTTCTGGTACTTGTTGACCATGTCAGCCTTCTTTCCTCCATACTTTGGGGGCACCATTCCCCAGGGGTAGTAACCTCACGTGTGTATTTATTTAGCAACTGTCCACTGCCCTCCTGTGCCAGGACTGATGAGTCCTGGGGACACAAAGGAGTGTAAGACAGGTGTGTTCCCTCAAGCATCTTTAGGACCCAGGGCAGGTGAGGCAACAGGGCCATGAGTCGAGGCATTCCAGGGGCGTGGCTATTCCATGGGGTTCAGAGTGCTCCTGGTGGGTGTGAGCTCTTTGTCCCTTTGCCTCTCTCTCCCTCTAGCACAGAATACGCCATCAATAAATTACGGCAAGAAGGAAGCGAGGAGGGGATGTACGTCCTGCGGTGGAGCTGCACCGACTTTGACAACATACTCATGACCGTCACCTGCTTTGAAAAGTCTGAGGTTAGTCAAGGCATGGGTGGGGGTCAAGCTATGTGGCCACCAGGCGTCCAGTGCAATCTGGTCCAGGAGCTGCTGCAGAGAGGACCCCTCTGAGGGGGTAGAGTTAGAAAAGCCTGGGCCTCTGAGAAAAATCCCTGGCAGTTCCGACAGGGGCAGCCTGCTTGTCCAAAGGAGACTGCTCCTGATCAGCCAGAGCCCGTAACCTTTTTCCCTCATAGTCCCTTCTTTCTTCCTTCCGATGACCCAAGGCGGGTCCACCATGGCTCTGGGAGGTGGAACACGACCAGAAAACCAGTTTACACCAGACACTCTCAAAGTGTCATATAACTGTTTAGACTGACTTATTCTACACTCAGTGCCAAAATCAGCATAGCCCCAGAGCTGTGTGTGTGTGTGTGTGTGTGTGTGTGTGTGTGTGGCATTCGCTGGTACAAACCAGTGCCGAGAAGGCCATGTTGGCAGCTGGCCTAACACAGTTTTCCCCAGATGGTAGCTTCAGACATTTTGACAGACATACTGCTGTCCCATGTTTAGACACGTGGAGATGTCTGTTAGTGACTCAGCTGTCGCTGGAAGCCAGGATGTTGTGAGAGAAATCCTGACGGCTAAGATAGAAGCCAGAATTGTTGCCTTTACCTCACTGGACCACAAATGTCTTTGTGATTCATCTAATGCTTTTCAAAATACAAGAAATGGAATATTTTAAAAGACAAATGAGTTTTACAGAATTAGCCCAAATAAATATACTAATGTTGATTGGGTTTAAGATGAATTTGGAGAACCGGGGTGGGAGGGGCCTATGAGATGGAAGTCAGCACATTAGCATATTGAAGACCTGAGACACAGAAAGGAAAAGTACCAGAGGACCCCTGGGGACTGGACGCAGTCAAGAGAGGGCAGAGGAAGTGGCACAAGGTACCTAGTGCTGCCAGGTGTCCTAGGCGATGCCTCTACGGGCGGCCGCCTGCCTGGGGGTGTTCCTGTACGACTAGGTCCCTTGGCTCAGACAGGCACGGTGGCTCAGAACTTGTCAGGCTTGTTGCCTTGGCAGGATGTCTCTCTTGTGTATGCATCAGTCTTTGGAGGAAGTTGAAGGTTTTTAACATGCATGGATGGGTGCATGAGACAGCCCAATCTCCTCCTGAGGCAGAATTGACCTGTCCTGTCCCAAGACCATTCAGTGACATGGTCTGTCTACCTGGTGTTACCTTACCTGGGGAAAACAAGGACCACAGAAAGAATGCTCCTACTACTTTATTTGATATTATCCCCGTTGTACATACGAAGAAGCTGTGGCATCTTGTCCTAATTTATGCCATAAATAGATCTTTCTGGCTCTCATTCCTAACCACTAAAATAGTTTCCTTTGTACCAAAAGTGCCCCTGAAGGAAAATTTGTGCCTGTATTTCCTCTCTGTGGCACCATGGAACCCTGAAACTGGACCAGACAGCTGAGGTTCTCCTCAGATAGACATGTGGCCTGGAAGGATTCAGTTTGAGGGAGTTCCTGGATAAATTTTGCTACAGTAATTATTATTTCATGTATAATAATATTTGCTAGCCTTTATAAAGTGCTTCCCAAGTTTTTTACAGGTACCACGTCATGTAATCGTAGCGACAGTCCTATGAGGTTGGTATTTCCATGAACTTCGTCCTGTAGGTCCAAAACCACAAGTGCTGCTTTCCTAGAAATCACTGGTCTGTGTATGCTGTCTCCCTTTTGTTGGTTGCATATATATTGTTTTGCTAACTTGCTTTTGATCAACTTTTCATTTTTAAGTAAGTTTAGATTTACAGACCTGTTACAGAGATGGCAGCAGAGTTTCCTTATAGCCTTCACCCAGCTTCCTCCGTTGTTACCCTAGTCGTCCAGACCCCGTGGTACATTTTCCCGACCCCCCCTTTTAAAGCAAATCATTTCTGGTTCTATTCCTGAATGGCAGGTGCTGGGTGGCCAGAAACAGTTCAAGAACTTTCAGATCGAGGTGCAGAAGGGTCGCTACAGCCTGCACGGCTCGGACCACAGCTTCCCCAGCCTGGGGGACCTCATGAGCCACCTCAAGAAGCAGATTCTGCGCACGGACAACATCAGCTTCGTGCTGAAGCGCTGCTGCCAGCCCAAGCCCCGAGGTGGGTGTCCCCGTGTCCTCTCGGTGATGCCTTGCGTGCTTCCCATGCGCCGAGACCCAGCTCCACCAAAGGAGCTGGCTGCTCTGAAGGGACTGACCCCTCCCGCAGTTTCTAGGTGTCTTTCATTGAGTTTTGTCACATGTCTGTTCCCAGTTCTTCAAGTGTCAGCATTTTCTATAGAAAAAAAACATACCCGTTTTCTCAGCATCCCTGTTAAGCTGCAAGAAGAGGCATGTTTAGGAATTGTAAGCAGAAACTTCTTTAAGATAAAATGTCTTGAGAGTTCCCCTGTCAATGGTTTATTTATCTGAGAAATGTTCCTGGCACGTCTTCTGTGAGCCAAGAACTATGTTAGACGTGAAGAATCAGAAACGCCTGACACCCAGTCCTGCTCTCTCTCCAAGGGTTTGCTATCTAATACAGAAAATGCTGTGGGGATATGAGCACTGCCGCATGTGATGGGTCTTTTGAATCAACACATATATGTATCAGACCTTGGGCTTGTAAAGAAGCGATGGTCAACATCCCCGAGTCTCAGGGAGCGGAAGGCTGCATAGAAGAGGCAGGACTTGAACTGAGTGCTGGACAGTGAGGGGGGGGCTTGTCAGTTACATAAGGGCATGTCCAGGGGAGCTTGTGCAGGGGCAGAGTGGCAGGCAAAAGCAGAGGCTGCAGCAAGGCTCTGGAGGGCTAATGTGTTAGGTGGAGTTAGAAAGAACGGGACGTGAGACTGGGAAGGGAGAGACTTGGGATCATGGGCGGCCATGGACGTCACACCAAGGAGCTGGGACGTTATCCTCCAGGCAACGGGGAGCCATGGGAGGACCAGGGAGTGAGAGGCTCGGAGGGGGCGAGGAACTTAGCTGCTGTGTTTAATGCCCCTTGAGATTGTCACTGATGTCCTGCAGGTGGATTCATCACCTCTCAGAAGGTGAGAACTGGAAGGACACTTAGGGGTTGTCTAGTCTAAGTTTTCTTGTAGATAAGAAAACTGAGACCCAGAGAAGTGAAGTCGGTCTTATTGAAGGTCAAGGGCAAAGAGGGGTTTGATGCCACGTCTATCCTGAATGCCAGGTACCGTGAGTTGCTTTTTTTTTTTTTTTAATTTTTTGTTAGGGAACAGTGTGTTTCTCCAGGGCCCGTTATTAGCTCCAAGTCGTCCTTCAATCTAGTTGTGGAGGGCGCAGCTCAGCTCCAAGTCCAGTCGCCATTTTCAATCTTAGTTGCAGGGGGCACAGCCCACCATCCCATGTGGGAACCAGCTACCTTGTTGGTCAGAGTCCACGCTCTAACCCACTGAGCCATCCGGCAGCCCCAAGTATTGCTGGTTTTGACGTTCCCCCGCCGCAGGGTGCCGCCCTGCATGTGTCAGATCCTTCCCTTAGTAGGGGGTCAGGCCTCAAAGGAACGGGAGCACAATTGTTCCCAAGGCCCCCGTAAGAGTGGTTGAAGGTGTTCTGAGGAGTCTGTGTAAGACCTGTCTCGTCCCCTGAAAGGAATGCCTCTGAGTCCTCACTTCAGGGGTGGTCAGAGGAAGCAGTACCAGGACATAAAGGGCCTGGGTTCTTGACGTTTGAATCACTTTTTGGTCTCCCAGCAAGGGACTGTCACTGAATTTAGTGAAAGAGGAAGGACTTGTGTTCTTGTTGATCAGATAGGGTTTCCTGCCAGCCTCACGGAGTAACTGCAGCCTTTGTTTTTGTGCTCGAAGATGTTCAGCAAAGGTAAAAACTCATCTGCCACTTGGCCGTGAGACCTCCAGAGGGAGTTAAAACTTTAAAGCCCAACAGCCCTATTTACTCTTCTTCCAGATATTAGACACGTTGTTTTGTTTTGTTTTTTTCCCCCTAAGAATTAGTGGTCTGTAGGTGTAGTAAGGACATAGAGAACAGCAGCCACAGGAAGACAGAAGTGGTAGCAGGTGGGAGATGGCAACGTCATTCTTTGCAGACATCAGCTGGGTTGGTCTCTCATGTAGATACCACCAGCCCTACTAGCCCAGACCTGGGAGCCAGTAGCTGTGGAGGGAGAAGAACAGGAATGGAATAGAACCCCTCTTATGGCTTTCTGTTGAGGCTCCAAGCATTGAGCATGTGTCTGTCTCTCCCACTTGATTGTGAACTCGTAAGACAGGATCTGGTTCTCACTCTCCACTCTGTGACTCGTGGGAAGCACAGCACCCAGTACAGAATTCAGCATTCACTAATGCCCGTCAAGGGAATAATTTCAGCGGTAGCTGCCATATTGGTGGGTACAAGCAGTATACATGCCTATTGGCATTTCTTTCATCTACATAATAGCTCTTTGTAGCTATTATAAAGATGAGGAAACTGAGGCTCAGAGATGCTCAGTAACTTGCTCAAGGCCACACAGCTAGTAGTCGTTACAGTGTCAGTAGTAGTTACAGTAATAGTAGCAATAGACAGTGATGATGAGGGTAATAGCTACTATATGTGTTAGTATTACTTGCAATTTGCCAGGCAGTGTTTGAGGGTTTTTCACGTATTAAGTCATTTACTCCTCAGGACAACTCAGAGTATGGTTTCATCCCGATTATACTTGCCCAAGCTCACTTAGGTAGTTAGAGGAAGAGTGGGGACTTGAACTCATGGCTTCTGACTCCAACTGCAGTGATCTTTGGCCTTTATCACACTGTCTTTGCAAAGGTGCAGGTACAGCCATCAGCCCAGGACTCTGGGGCAAGGGCCAGTTGTCCTGCTCCGGGTATTGGAGAATGTGGGGACTGGGGAGGAAGGAGAGGAAGTAGAGGTGGGACAGGAAGAAGCAGCCCCATGTGGGAGGCTTCTCGTGTAGGCCCTCAGAAGCCCTCTATCTTCCTCTGCCACCTGCAAATTAGAGAAGTGGTGAAATCGTGAAAATTAAAGAGAATGTCATTTTGAGTTCCTTAGTGTTACTGCCCTTCTAACCACAAGGTTCTGATGGCCAGACCCCAGCCAGGGTTTCCCACTTGAAAGTCAGCTCTGGCAGGACTTTGCCAAGGCTTGAGGAACCGCTGGTAAACAAGGCCGATGTCGCTGAGGGGTAATACTGGTCATAATCATAGTGGTTGCCAAGTATGGGACATTCACTGTGCATCAGGAACTGAAGTAAGCCCTTCACCTGCAGCCTCTCATTATCCCTCACAGCAACCCGACAAGGGGCACAACCGAGTACCCCATTTATCTAGTGACAAACAAATGCGTAGAGGTCACATGGCTTCCCCCAGTCCCAGGGATGGCCCTCGTGCTGTGTTCTCCAAAGCAGCCATGCAAATCATTAGCCAATAACTGCTCCCGGTTCCCATCCTCCTCTCTGATTTCCCAAACACCTCTATTGTCCCAGCCCTTCCCCAGGGATACCATTCAAGTGCCTCCCTGATGTCTTTTCTCCCTCAGGGCAGTTGTGAGTTGCCTGTTTGAATCTGGGTAACAGGATAGAGTCAGGATAAAGAACGGAGTAGACTCATGATATGATAACAAGGGGAACCTGTACCTGAACCCAGTTTCTGGCCCCCAGATTTGTACCCCCCACTAGGGCCAGGGGTGCAGTGGGAAGAAGGTAAGAGACTGGAGTAAACCCTGACTGAGGGTGAAGCTCAGGTCTGGGGACCACTACCATGTTTCCCCGAAAATAAGACCTAGCCAGACAGTCAGCTCTAATGTGTCTTTTGGAACAAAAATTAATATAAGACCCGGTCTTTATTATTATACTATGTTATAGTAAAATAAGACTGGGTCTTATATAATATAGTAGAATATAAGACCGGGTCTTATATAATATGGTAAAATAAGACCGGGTCTTATATTAATTTTTGCTCCAAAAGACGCATTAGAGCTGACTGTCCGGCTAGGTCTTATTTTGGGGGAAACACTGTAGCTACTTGACCTTAGGCAAATGGTTTAATTATTTGAAATCTCTATTTTCTGACTCTAAAAGGGGGATAAGAAATACTATATGCCTCATAAGAATGTCATGAGGAACAAGGAGTTAATGTGGTGAGACTCCTAGGACAGTGGCTAGCACAGAGAATGCCTCAGAAGATATGAGCTTAGAGAAAAGGACAACAAACCCTGCCTCGCAGGGTGGTGAGAATTTGAATGCACTTGTCGAAGGAACCACTGAGCTAAAGCCAGTCCTGTGAGGATTTGAGAGATTGGCCTGGTACTCAGCCACTAACTGATGACAACTTAAAAATCCTCAGAGGTTCCCAGAACATTCTCACTAGAATCTAGAAGAGGCTCCCCCCATACCCTGTAACTTGCAGTGGCTCAGTAGGGGTTAGGTGACTTCCGTGGATTGTTAATTCCCAGTTTGACCCTGGCCTGGCAGATTTTGAAATGTGTTGCCTTGCTGTTTGAATCAGTAGAATTTGGGGCATGGTCCGCTCACAATCTATACAGTCAGCAAATATTTAGTAAGTGCCTCCTTGGTTCAGGCAGCGTGAAAGCCCCGAGAGGTGCAGGCACGACCCTCTCCCTGGGTCACCTGCTCTGTCCTTCTGCACAAAACTAGTTCTTACCTGCCTTGGTACCTACCACTCCTTAGGCCCAACGTACTGCTTCTTTCTCCCTCGTTAGCTCACATTTTGCGGCTCACACCCTGATTATTTACTCACACATTTAACAGATACTTCCTGAGTGTCTGCTGTGTACCAGCCTGTGGAGTTAGAGCAGGAAATCCTTGGGGAAACCTTCCCTCACATCTCCTACTAGGACCCGTCCTGCTGTGTCAGCCCATAGCTGTCCTTAGAGTAGCTGCACAAATTGTCGCTTTCCTCTTGATTGGTTAATTATTTGATTTGTTGTGGCTCTGTTATTAGTCTGTGAGGTCCTGGAGGGCAGGAATGAAGTACTTAATAAATACTTGTTGAATGACTGAACCAGCAAATGCGCAGATATATGTTCAGCAAGTCCCATGACTCGGCAGACATTGGCTGGCTGGAATCTTGGGCCTTCGTTCCCCTGCTCAGACATCTCCACTCCCTTCCACAGAAATCTCCAATCTGCTGGTGGCTACTAAGAAAGCCCAGGAGTGGCAGCCTGTCTACCCCATGAGTCAGCTGAGTTTCGATCGGATCCTGAAGAAAGACATTATGCAGGTGAGTCATGGCTGGAGTTCCTGGGTCCTGCCTCCCTGCAGCAGAGTACCCTGAGGACTTTGGGAGGAATAAAGCCTGGGTTTGGGTAAATCCTAGTGGAAAAGGAACAAGGAGACTTTCCTTTCACAGTGAGAGCAGTTTAACCAGCACCCTACCATCCTTTCCGCCTGGCTGATGCTCCCGAGACACGCCTTCTCCTTGAAGAAAATGGATTAATTAGGCTTTGTGAGGCTGTCTAGGAGACAGGGACCTTCACGTGGGTCTTCTGCAGACAGAAGGAGGTGGGGAACTCAGTGGGAGTGCTGAAGGGCAGCAGGAATCAGGTCTGCGTGGCAGGGAGGGAGCTGATGACCCTTACTTCCCCATGACATGCTATGTGAGTCCTTCTCAAGTTTAGTCTGGACTTTCTGATGATGATTCCAGAAGGAGCAAAGCTGAGGGAACACGGAACACGGTGAGGGAGCCTGAGACGCACAATTTAGGCCTGAAGGAGAAAAACTGTCTGGAGAAACAGATTCCAGACCAGTGTCCCAGCCCTGGCAGGCCTTTTCCTCAGAGTCTGCAGCCTTAGGCAGGCTCAGTTTTCTTCATAGCTGCCCCTGGGCCTTGGCTAGGGGTGTGAGGCTCATCCCACTTTCTGTTCTGCACCCTTCTGCAGCCCCCTCATTCAGGGCCACACACCAGGGACACAGCGTCCAGCAGCCTAGAAGAGAAGGAATCTGCGTAGGGCAGTTGACCACCTGGGAGAGGTTGTGACACTGGAGGAGTTGGAGGGGCTCACCGCCGTTAAGGAGCCTGGTGGAGGGTGGTGGGCCTGGAGTTGGTTTGTTAGTTTACTTTAAGTTAATCCCTGAAATTGTTGTGGAGGGTTTTGAGGAGGTGGAAGCCCACAGCTACAACTGCCCCACTTCCGTTACAGTGAATTCTTCACTGAAGGGTGGTCTTTATCATTCTGTCTCTGGTGGCATCAGAGCTGTGTCCAGAGATTGAAATAAGCAGCGCAGCAATACCCCAGCCTCTTTTCTGTCCAGAGCCCAACATACACTTGGGGGCCTTTCTTCTTTCCTTCCCCTTGAGCTTCTGGGCAGATAACCGCCATCCTCCACGCGTCCAGCATTCATTCAGCCCACAGGGATGGGCCACCTCCAGGTGCCAGCACAATTGCCACCTACAGCAGGCTCACAATCTGGAAGAGGTGGCAGACTTGTCTGTCTTAAGTAGCTGGTTACATTATCAAGAGACACGGCCTAAGTAGGAAGTAGAGCAGGATGTGGGGCTGTCTGAGACCATCATCCTACCTGACCTTGGAAGGAAAGTGGCATCAAAGCAGAGCCCCGGAGGAGGAAGAAGCTGACGTGCCACAAGCACAGTCTTTGCAGATTGCTGTGGAATCCCGACAGCGGGGTGCCGTGACTTGGTCACTGGAATAAGTAATCCTTCTGGGGAACAGTAATGATTCTGAAAGCATATGGCTTTTATGGGCTATCCTGGGAACACAGCTTCCCATAATCTGATGAATTGCTTCATGACAGATGCAGCTTTAATGAATAGTCACGGGACGTTGTCAGGATACGGGAGACAGAGCGGACACATGGTCATTCTGCGATGACAGATGACAAATGGTGGCGTTTGTTCATGCAAATCAGTGTACCCGATTAACAATGGTGTACATTCCTTTGGGGGGTAAGGAAGCAGCCACATCCATTTTCTGCATTGACGGGATCCTCGGATAATAGACTAATAGAACTTCAATTTCTAGGTTTTGTGGGGTCAATGTCAATAACGTGACAGTGCCGAAGTGTTAGGAATCACATGTCGATTTCCAGATGTCGAGGATGTTTAAATCAGAATCATTCACTCTTGAACTGGAAAGGTCCTTAGAAATAGGTCATGATGTGCTAAGGGCTTTGTGCAGGTGATCTCCTCATTTAGCCCTTACGCCACTCATTTGGTGGTATTACCCCTTCTCATAGGTGAGGGAACCGAGGGCTGGCCCCACCAGTCTGTGCCCATGTCTTCACATCACCGTCTCTGGGATTGCTAGGGCACATGCATGTGTAAACTGCATCACTAAATTTAAAGCATGCACACGTGCACACATACACTGGATAGATGGATGGAAAAGGAATAGTTGGCCTGTGAGAAATGGCAAGTGCCGGGTCTAGAGGGCGATCAAACAAAACACACTGGCCCATGAGATTGGTTTCTGCCCACTGTGTGCCAGGGTCTGTACCAGAAGCTTTTACACCCATTTGCGTTTAATTTTTAGAACCCTATGAGGCAGGTATCCTTATTATCCCCATGTATGGGAAGTGGGCAGAGATTGAGCATGGTAAAAGAACGTCCATAAGTTAAATGCCACCAGGAAGTAGAGCCAGGACCAGCAAGCCCCCTTTCCTTGTACTGCAGCCTGTGAGTGGGGGGCCCCCAGTGGGGTTCTCTCTAAGTCTGCTCTGGAGGCGTAGGATGAGGCTGAGGTTGTTGGGTCTTTGGCACTGTCAGAAGTTTTGTGACGGGTCAGGATTGTTTTGGCCACAGGCCGTTCCTAGAGGTAGAAAGGAACTGTGTGGGAATCTGAGGACTGTCTCCTGGGGCCCAGGAAGTGACACAGCTGTGTTTGGCCAAGTAGCTTTTTGTTTCATCTGAAAGCCTGACCAGGATGAGGCACTGAAGAGGCCGGGAGCTGTTGGGGCTCTTTTGCCTTGGCTCCACCCTTTTCTGGTGGTGTGTGTACCCATTCAGTCCTCAGCCCCAGATTCTGCCATCATTGTGGCCCCAGAGAGTGGTCTCCCCCAACCTCCTGCTTCCTCCTCCAGGGCGAGCACCTTGGGAGAGGCACGCGGACACACATCTACTCTGGGACCCTGGTGGATTACAAGGATGACGAAGGAACTTCGGAAGAGAAGAGGATAAAAGTGATCCTCAAAGTCTTAGACCCCAGCCACAGGGACATTTCTCTGGCAAGTGTCGTCTTCTTAACTCCACTCCTCCTCTCCCCCATTCTTGTAATCAGTGGGGCACAGTGGGCTGGGAAGACCCTTTGCCCTTCTTTAGGACCTATTTATGGTTTTCAAATTTGTCTTTTTAGCCAGGATTCCTCTCTTCAAATGTAATCTTCGATAAACTCATATGTAAAATAAGGGAAGATGGGAGATGGAGTGGATTGAGCAGCCCTCCCACTGGGCCTGTCCCCCCATTCATCCTCCCATCTCCTACCTGGAGGTCCTCGTGGCAGTGCTGTGGGGTTTAGGACTCTAGTGGAAGGCTCTCCGCGTCCCTGATGTAGTCCAGGGCTGTCCCCCTTCACCGTCTGGAAAATTAAAGCCCAGACGAGTAAAACCTTCCCCAGGATCCATCAGACCATTAGCCAGTGATGAAACCAAGTATTGATAGAGGTCTGCTGGCTTGGTTTTCCTTTTATCCTAATATAGGGCCAAATATTGTTATTTCCCAAAGTTGAAAAGAATGTGGTGGGCATGAGTATCCAATGGGGAAATTGGTAGCTAGCTTATCCCACCAGCCAGGCTCTGTATCCTATTAGGTTTTCTACATAAGTACTATCTCTCAGCCGGATTGGCCTCGACGTACAGGTTTGGCAGTCAAGGTCAGGGGAATGGTTTGCAAGACCTGTGAGCTTTCCTGGGACCCACTGGTCTCTTTCTCAGCAGCGCCCCTTTGGGATCAGACCCAGGGAGGCTGCCGTTGACCTTCCTTTGCCCCTTTCTCCCACAGGCCTTCTTTGAGGCAGCCAGCATGATGAGACAGGTCTCCCACAAACACATCGTTTACCTCTATGGCGTCTGTGTCCGAGATGTGGAGAGTAAGTGTATTCTCTTTGGAAGTGGAGGTTTTCCTGGCCGGGAAACGGGTGCTGTACAGACGAGGAGGGGCTGTCACCCCCTTCATGCTGTCCAGGCTTTCTGCCTTTCTTTTTGCAATCAAGGGATTTGAGATACTGAGTAGGTCACTTGTTTAAGTTAGTAGTGGATGGGAACTAAGTCCCATTTGTGTTTCACTCATGTCTTGAATGTTTATTTCTTGCCCACTCGGGCCTCTGGGAGGTTGAGGTGAGGAAGCCGAGTTTGTTGCCCTGAGTCGGAGTGTAGGGCGCTCCGGGCAGGGGTGGAACCCAGGCCTGTCCAGCTCTGAAGCTTTCTGCCATTTACCCCTCCCGAGGATGTTTGCATCATCTCAAGCTGAGTACCAGCCACTAAAGTGGGCTCTTCTAAGGAAATGAGGGCCGTTACTGCCCCAGACAGACGGAAGTTTCCAGACGGGGCTGTTTCTGTGCTTGTAGATATCATGGTGGAAGAGTTTGTGGAGGGGGGGCCCCTGGACCTCTTCATGCACCGGAAAAGTGACGTCCTCACCACACCGTGGAAATTCAAAGTTGCTAAGCAGCTGGCCAGTGCCCTGAGCTACTTGGTAAGTATATCCCAGTGTCTGTGGTGGCCCGCCAGGAGCCAGAACGTCCTCGTAGGGGGTGGCAGGAAGGAGGTGCGAGCCAAACAGCAGCCAAGCAGGCTGGAGGGGCCCCGGGCTCTGTAGAAACGCAAGTGTGCCTGGTGCTTAGTGAGAGTGGTCATTTTGGGCTGCTCCGTGGGCTCCAGACGAAGGAACCCTGTTGAGAGGGAACTCGGATCACGTCAAAGGACCGCCTTCTGTATCGCAGTGTATTGTAAGAGAAAAAATAGTGCAGTACTTGTCAGATGAGGAAAACTGCTGGCATCAATAGTAGGTCACCGTTAGTGAGTGCTTACTGTAATTCGGCGGGTCAAGGGTCTGACAGGTCCTAATGCCTTCATTGTCAAGCCGCACGAGGCATGTTCTACTGTTATCCCTGTTTCACTGATGTCACACGTCATGTAACGTGCCTGCGTCACAGCGGGAGCTGGGCTGCCTGGGTCTGGGGAATATGGAGATTGATCTGAGGGGCCAGGCTTGGAAATGGAGGGAGTGTGGGAAGGCTAGAAGACAGGCAGCCCTGGGGCAGCTTTTCTGAGCTCACCCTTTCCGCTCTACAGGAGGATAAAGACCTGGTCCATGGAAATGTGTGCACTAAAAACCTCCTCCTGGCCCGCGAGGGCATCGACAGCGAGTGCGGCCCATTCATCAAGCTCAGCGACCCCGGCATCCCCATCACTGTGTTGTCCAGACAAGGTGTGTCCCCGTCTGCACCGCTCGCCCTTGCCCCCACACTGAGGCGGGATCAGGCCAGTGGGGAAAAGGGAGCCGGGGCTGGGATTCTGTCTCCTTTTAGAAAGTACGTGTCAGCAAATGCGTGTCTGTTCGTACTGTGCCCTGGGGCCAGGCCGGGGGAGGTGGCGGGGGGTAGGGAGGCTCAGTCCCTGCTGCCTTTAAGGACAAACCGACAATTAACAGGGGGCACGTCTGGCCCTTGCAAGTAGGGAGCTGTGTGCAGGACACAGGGGTAGCACAGAGGGAGGCCGCTAGGCGCAGAGGTGGTCAGAGAGGTGTCGGAAGGAGATGGGCCTCCCAGGGCCTCCCGTGTTTCCTTGGAAATCCACTTCAGGTCGTGAGCAGCTTGAGGAGGCCCCTGAGTACTTGCTGTGGTCTTGCATATCCTCTCTTTGAATGAGGTTATCGTGTGTTGTGGGCTCCAAAGGAAAAGGACAGACCAGGGAACTGAGCCACTGAAGCCAGCGCGGCACAGGTCGCGCTCTGTCTCTACCTGTGGGGGTGCTGTGTGAATACCAGCGAGCCTGGGGGCGGGCCACTGGTGGTGGTGGCGGCAGCACACCCCCCACACCCCCAGGCCTGGGACTTCAGAGTTTTGCTCAGTAATTCAAAGACTTTAAGTTTAGAAGGGAACCGGGATAAAAAGCCTTACAAATAAGACCCAAATCATCCATTCCGTGGAAGGGGAGGGGAAGCAGCTGTTTGATGCTTAGCACCCAGCCATCATCCAACAGTCCTAAGGCAGATGAGCCCAGAACCTGTCGGGGCTTCTGGCCTCAGCAAGGGTCTGAGGCACAGACACAGATGAGTAGAGCAAGTAGAGAAGCCTTGGTACCCCACCAGAGATGCCAGTGAAGTGTGTGGGCATTCAGAGAAGACACCATCGTCTGGGGGACAGAAGGTGATTCGGGGAGGCGGTGGGATGGCAGGTCAGTGAAGAGGCTGCTGCGAGGTGACGGGAGGTGGGTGACCAAGGGCTCCGCCGGCACGTACCCGTCTCAGGAGGACGGACGTGAGGTGGGGAAGCAGGGGCAAGTGGGCCTGCCTGGGAATGCCCTGCTCAGGACCGTCCTCCTGCCTCTTACTCCAGCAGGAGCCAGGAGACAGTGCCCTGAGGCCCCTGTGCTGACTGAGGGGCATTTCCATGGACGTGGCAGGGCTTTCTGCTCAGATCACTGGCCTTGGTTAGAAGCCAGACAGGGGCTACAGAGGTAGCCGGTGTAAGATGTGTGACTGCTTCACTGCAGGCTCTGCTTCCCTTGTTCTTTCCTAAATGAAGGAAAACCCACATAAAACAAACATAATATTGCAGGGAACTGTGCAGAGTACATGAGGTAAGCACGTGCCCGCTCTGCGTAAGTCGGCCTCTTCTCCTTCCACCTTCTCTTTCTTAAGCCTTTGTCCACATGACCCCCCCCATTCTCCCTCCTCGGGGTGTTGGCCTCCACCCTGAATGCTTTGCTGTGTCTGAGGCCAGAGCTTCAGGAGACTGGCTGCACACAGCCCTCCTGGGGAGCTCGTGACCAACACACATATCTGCGGGCCCTGACGTGGGCCGATGCACCAGAAGCCCCAGGGGTGCGAGGCCTGGAAAACCACACCTTCAACAAGCTCCCAATGTAGCCATGGCCCGTGTTTGGAAAACACTGCCTGAATACTTTGTTAGCTCACAATTCTGGCTGCTGTGGTCGTGATTTACTCCCCAGGTGATTCTGGAAGCTGACCTGTAAACGTCGTCTTTTTGCAGAATGCATAGAACGAATCCCGTGGATTGCTCCCGAGTGTGTGGAAGACTCCAAAAACCTGAGTGTGGCCGCTGACAAATGGAGCTTTGGAACTACACTCTGGGAAATCTGCTATAATGGCGAGATCCCCCTGAAAGACAAGACGCTGATTGAGGTGAGCAGTTGTTTCCCAGGGTGTGAGCTGACTGAGGGCTCCTTGGACGTTCATGGACTTCTCAGGAGTTAGTGGGAAGCCTCATGTTGTGGGAAGAGATGGGCGCGGGTCTGAATCTCATCCTCAGGCTCACTGACGGTGTGACCTTGCAAAGGTGGTAACTTAACTTCCCCGAGCCTCAATGTCATCGTCTGTACAATGGGGATAAATCGTACCCACTTTGTAGGGTTGCTGTGAAAATTAAATAATGCATGCAGAATGCCAGGCACACGATAACATGCCCAAGAGATCATTGCGGTATTATTTGTCTGAGATTTTTCAGTGCCTGTTATTCAACAGAATTAACAGAGATACGTGTCAAGTTCCAGCCGTGTATCAGGCATTGTCCTAGGTAAGAGCTGGGGGCGCACAGAATAGACACAGGCCTTGCCTTCCCCTTGAGGACCTTAGGCTGTGGTAGGAGAGTTAAGCTAAAATAGCAGTAATAGGGAACCCACAAGTATAACAACACCTGAGGCTCACCCTAAGAGCCCTGACAGGTAGGTAGGACAGCACATCACCCACATTATATAGGTCAGGTACCTGAGACACAGGTAACCCAAGACACTCCACCTGGGGTCCCCAGCTAGGATGCAAAACAGGCGAGCTTTGAACCTGTTTTACATTCACTTGTGGCAAGAGTGGAGATTAACTCCTGAAGAATAAAAATGACCATAAAGGACCACTGACCCTGACCCAGTGTTTCAATTATTGGGATGTGCCTGTGTTTTAAGGGACAGGCGTCGCTTTTTGCTGGGAGGGGGACGTAGCAGTTCAGTTACCTATAGGAAGCAGCGAGTGGTTTTGTTTGCCTAGAGAATGGAGAGGAATGACAGGTGGAAAGATCACGTGGGGTCAGATTATAAAACCCCAAATTCCAGGCCTTTTACTGGGGCTTCGTGTGGGACATTGAAGGGTTTGGGTGAGGACTAAGGTGATTCACGGTTGGCTTGGGGACAGTCCTTCTGGACGCAGTGGTTGGGAGGGGACAGGCTGAGGAGAGACCAGTAGGAGACTCGTGCTCGGAGGCTGGAACAGGAAGTAAAGTTGGAATCCAGAGTGGGGAGTGAGCGCATAGGAGATGATTGAAGGGGTAGAACCTTTAACTAGTTAACCTTTTGCCAGGTAAAGATAGTGCAGGACTTGAGAAAGAGGAGCTAAGCTAAAACCAATAGGGAAACCATCAGATCTATACATCTGTTTGGGATTTTCAGCCTAGGCTTTTGGGAAAGTCATTTTATTTTGAACCTTTTGGAGGTAAAACAGCATACCCTTTTTTGTCAGTCAACATTCACTGAGTCCCTGCTGGGTACCCAGGGCTGAGCAGCATACAGGGATGGTATAAGGAAGGGTGTGTGTACCTCTGGTAAAAGAGGGGCCCCCTCTCTCCTCCCAAGGACCCTTGGTTGGGTTGGATGGCCTTGGAGCAGGGAAGGGTGAGTGACACTCAGAGGAGAGGGCAGCTCTCAGCTCCATAATCCCAGTCTGTCTTCCTCTTCGTCCTCTGGGCCTGCCTTTACCCTCACCCCAGGACTCATGGGAACCGGATTCAGCTACAGACGAGAAACTGGAGTATAGTGATTCCACTTAATTTTTTTAAGTGGCATCAATTACTTGTTTCTGAATTTTAAACTAATAAAGAAAATTTGAAAAATACAGAAAACTTAAAAAAAAAAAAAAGCAATCACTATATTCCTGTCACCCTTGACCACTATTTAACATTTCGCCATATTGTCTTCCAGTCTGCTTATAACTCTTTTTTAAACAAAATTGGGACCATGCTAGATATAGTTACGTATGTTGTATCTTTTCATTTAATATCAAGTACTTTCCTGTATGATTAAGTAAGTCCTATAATTTTTACAAATTTAATGTAAGAGTTAATTGCTTTGTTAAACTAATTACATATTTCACATATGTTGTTTTCAGTTTTGTAATGTTCTATCTAATTCTTCAGGGAATATCTTGAAACATAAATCTCTGTTTATATGTGAGTCATTCAGTAATATGAATTAATGAGTCAAAGAGTTTGAAGAATCTGGAGATTTTTATACACATTGCCAAACTGCATTGCAGAAAAGTTGCGTGACTTTACTGGGGTGCATGTGGTTTGGGGCTGCAATCTACTGCCCATCCTCTTTGAATTCTGATTATTTCAGTAGCAGAGATTTCTGCAAGCTGGAATAAGGCAACAGTCACACACACGTTTATGAACTCGACCTCTAAGCAGAGATGCTGGGAGTTAAATTAGGGATTGGTTACTTCTCCTGACTTGGGGCCACGAGGTTTGTGGGTTGTTCCTTTGGTTTCTCCCATGTGGTCCTCTTCTTTACAGAAAGAAAGATTCTATGAAAGCCGGTGCAGGCCAGTGACACCATCTTGTAAGGAGCTGGCTGACCTCATGACTCGCTGCATGAACTATGACCCCAATCAGAGACCCTTTTTCCGAGCCATCATGAGAGACATCAATAAGCTGGAAGAGCAGAGTAAGACACTGCCTGGCATGGTTTAACCAACGCCCCAGAGAGTGGGTTAGGGGAGTGGAGGGATCTAGGAACCCACGAGTGGCAGTCCCATCTTTTTGACATGTTTGCTTTTCTCTTCTGTTAGATCCAGACATTGTTTCAGAAAAAAAGCCAGCCACCGAAGTGGATCCCACGCATTTCGAAAAGCGGTTCCTAAAGCGGATCCGTGACTTGGGAGAGGCAAGTTACACTCTAGTACCCGCTAACCACGTCACCTCCACCTGCATTTCAGCTGCTTGCCCTCTCTCATCCTGGGTCAGAGTCTCTAAGAGGAAGCATCTTCCTGTGTTTTCGCTGGGCCACTTGTATCCCCAGGGAGTGTCATGCACATAGTGACAGCATCTACATGTGGTGGTCTAGGCACACAGGACATCGGTCATCTCACTTGAGAGACTTGATTTTTCTCTAAGGGACAGGAGAGTAGAAAGGGAAGAACATGGCGGAGTAGGCATAGGCACCGCAGAATAGGAAAGTCCCCGTCTCGGCCTTGCCTGGGCATGTGTCCCGAGGCTGCTTAAAGGAGAGATGGCTTCACTACACAGAATGCCGAGACCAGCTTTCAACTCAAATAAGAGTTTCCTCACAGTGGATGTGATCGAGAAGCTACTGGGATTTGCATCTTTTTCCAGGTTTTTCTGCAGTTAAGTACAAAGGCTGTGTCCTGCCTTGAGTCGGCTGTGTGCCCGGCTGTGTGCCGGCACTGTACAAGCACAGCGTGCCTAGTTCCTCACATATGCCGAGGGTTTGCTACTCCTGTGTACAGAGCACCTCCGGACCAGCTCAACAGACGTGGTGACTGGGCCAGCGTCACTGTCAAGTGGCTCAGCTGGGATCTGATCCCACGTCTTCTCAAGATGCCTCATGCGGCGTTCTTTGCAGTTCCACCGTGGTGCCTCTCTCTAGTGTGGGCCCAGGGCTGTCCAAGAATGCCAGTTGTCCCACGTGTCCAGAAGTCACCTTCATTTCCTTTGGGTGACGTTTTCATGGAAAAATGGATTGATGTGTTGGTTCCCCAGTCATGTTATTTTCCTGCCTTAGCTCAGTGATAGAGGGAATGGCATGTGAGGAAGGGGCTGTAGTGATGGGGTACCGTGTTTCCTCGAAAGTAAGACCTAACCAGAAAAGAAGCCGTAGCATGATTTTTCAGGATGCTCATAATATAAAATAAGCCCTAATGTGTCTTTTGGAGCAAAAATTAATATAAGACCAGGTCTTATTTTCGGGGAAATATGGTAGGGCATATTTTATATTACGGGCATCCTAAAAAGTCATGCTAGGGTTTCTTTTCTGGTTAGGTCTTATTTTTGGGAAAACCTGGTAAAAGCCAGCAGGAGCCTGCCTACTGCAAGGTCAGGGGAGCTGCATAGGGAACAAGCCTCACGTTTGTTTGTTTGTTTGTTTGACATGTAACATTGTATAAAGAGTGTGTTACTTTGATACATTTGTATATTGTAATATGGTCGCCCATGTTATGTTTATCACATTACATACTTACAGTACAGTATCCTCTATGTTCAATATACTGTACATTAAATCTCTGTGGCTTTTTTAGGACCTGTTACAAGTTTGTATCCTTAAATACCATCAGTCTTATTCTCCTACCTCCACATCCCCTGGTAACTACTGGTTTACTTTTTTAAAAAAAACAGGTTTTTGGGTTTTTTTTAATTCCACATATAAGTGATATGATAAGGTATTTGTCTTTCTCTACTTTGACTTATCTCACTTAGCATAATGTGCTCAGGGTCCATCCATATTGTTGCACATGGCAGGATTGCCTCCTTTCTCCTGGCTGAATATTCCCTTGTGTATATTTACCACATTTTTCTATCCTGTCAGCCATTGGCGGGCCTTTGGGTGTTGCCACATGTAGGCTATTGTGAATAGTGCTGTGATAAACGTGGGGGTGCAGCTAGCTTGTTGACCTCGTGTTTTCATTTCCTTTGGGTATATTCCTAGAAGTGAAATCTCGGGGTCATACAGATGTGTTTTTAATTTGTTGAGGAATTTCCATATTGTTTTTCCAAGTGGACGGACAAACTCACAGTCCCACCAGCCGTGTTTAAGGCTTCCTTTCTCCCCACATCCTCGCCAGCACCTGTTGTCTCATTTTCTTAACGAGGGCCATCCTGACCGATGATCGCTGAGAGCTCATTGTGGGTTTTATTTGCATCTAGTGATGTTCAGCATCTTGTCACGGACCTATTGGTCATTTTGATGCCCTCTTTGGAAAATCTCTCTTTAGTTCTTCTGCCCATTTTTTTAAATTGGGTTGTTTGTTATTACTAACTTGTAAAAGTTCTGTATAGATTTTGGATATTAAACCCTTACCCAATCTACAGTTTGCAAAAAGTTTTTCCCATCCTGTCGGCTGCCTTTTCACTTGGTTAACTGTTTCTTGTGCTGTGCAGCAGCTTTTTGGTTTGATGTAGTCCCATTTGTTGATTTTTTTCTTTTGTTGTTGCTACATTTGGCTTCATGTCCAAAACAATCGTTTCCAGTACCAGTACTGAAGAACTTCTCCCCTATGCTTCCTTCTAGGAGTTTTGTGGCATCAGGGCTTATTTAAGTCTTGTATCCATTTCGAGTTAATTTCTGTGAGTTGTGTGACATAGGGGTCCAGTTTCATAGTTTTGCACGTGTTTCTCTGGTTGTCCCAGCACCATTTGTTGAAGAAACTGACCTTTCCCCACCGGGTGTTCCTGGCTCCGTCTTGCCTCCTCTTCTAAGTGTGTTCCTGCTGGTCCAGGCTGGGGCCTCTCTCATCAGACATGTGCATCTTTCCCTCTAGGGCCACTTTGGGAAAGTCGAGCTCTGCAGGTATGACCCTGAAGGGGACAACACAGGGGAGCAGGTGGCGGTCAAATCCCTGAAGCCTGAGAGTGGAGGCAACCACATAGCTGATCTGAAGAAGGAAATCGAGATCTTAAGGAACCTCTATCACGAGAACATTGTGAAGTACAAAGGCATCTGCACAGAAGATGGTGTGTGGTGCAAAGACTAAGTGACTGTCTGGGGTCGTAAGACCAGTGCTGAGAAGGCAGTGCCCTTGGCCTTGTGTGGGCCCCCTGCCTGTGTGCGAGCTGACGGCCCCCATGAGCGCTAGGGCTTCCACGTTATATGCACTGTCACCTCCCTCAGCTGCAGAGCTCCCCGGAAGCCGCCCGGTCTCCTCCCAGCCAGGGGCTCGTTCCAGCAGCGTCCCCAGCTTGTTCACACACCCGCACTGGGGATCCATCTGCACCCATCCAGACGCTGGCCCTCGGGGGCACTTAGGCCACATGAAACTGATACCCACCTCTCCCCTCCCCCTTCCCCAGTCTTCTGAGCCAACATTAGCCAGGATGCTTTGTTTTCTGGGCGCCTAAATCAAGGTGGCAAGTAGTATTTACCAATAAGTATCTTACTGGCAAGCCCATACAATACTCTTGTATTATACTTTAAAATGGGTAGTGAAATGTTTAAATTCTCATTCGCCTAGTGGTTCACAGAGCACTGTTATATCTCAGTGACAGCTGATAACTCGGGAGCGGCGGGGGGAGAGGGTAGGCGCACAAGCGTTCCTATCCCTGTTCAGGACCCCCAGGCTGTGGGGCTTCAGAGGTTAAGTCACTTGCCTGTGACTCGGGGGTGATGCTGAAATCAATTAAAGTCCCTCGTCTCCAGACCCAGGCCCTTTACTCTCCCACAGCCCTTTCCTTTGGTAACCTCGTACTGATGGGTGTTTTTCTCTCTACAGGAGGAAATGGTATTAAGCTCATCATGGAATTTCTACCTTCGGGAAGCCTTAAGGAATATCTTCCAAAGAATAAGAACAAAATTAACCTCAAACAGCAGTTAAAATACGCTGTTCAGATTTGTAAGGTAAAAAAAAATAGAGAGAGCATGTTAATGACGGAATCAGGCACTCAGCCCTGGGTAATTGGTTTGTAATTAGACTGCAAATGGGAAACTTTCCAATAATTGCACTGAGTTTATTTTGCTCTACATGATTTGGATGAAAAATTAGCCTCTACTAAGAAAGTGAACTGATTGGTTAAGTATAGCTGATTTAATGTGTAATTAGTTCTTTGAATCAGGTTGGTCTTAATATTTTTGCATAACAGTAAATACCAAAAAAAAAAAACCCCAATCAGTGACCAGTGAGTGAAATAACATTGTATTTTTGTTGTTACAAAGGGATAGATACAAAATATAATCTGAACTGCCCTTCAGCAATGCACTCTTACTCTTGTTTCTCTCCCTCAGGGCATGGACTATTTGGGTTCACGACAATACGTTCACCGAGACTTAGCAGCAAGAAATGTCCTTGTTGAGAGTGAACACCAAGTAAAAATTGGAGACTTCGGTTTAACCAAAGCAATTGAAACTGATAAGGAGTACTACACTGTCAAGGACGATCGGGACAGCCCTGTGTTTTGGTAACGGAATCAGAGTTAAATCTCGTCAATGCTTCACGTAGAGTTTCTGCTGTTTCGATAGGCCCTTTCTAGCGATGTTAATGTCTCTCATTCCTCTGGCCTTGAGTCGAGGTTAGAAAGGACTTAAACGTTTGGAATGGACTGATCTTTGCTTTCAAGAAACAGCTTTTTAGGCTATTTCACTGAAAGCCACCCACAGAGAAATTCCGGAGCTTCATGTGACACCACCTTCCAAGGAATGGAAAAATCTAACCATCGGCTTCCCAGGAGAGGGCATTCATCTGATACTGTTCTTAAAACTGTTGGCTGGTAGAGTAGGTACCTCCATGCAGAGGAAGCCTGGAGGGCAGGTGGGAGAAGGTGGCAGGATGAGGAGACGAAGTAGGCATGGAGCAGACAGGGAGATCCTAGCCACAGCAGAGCAGAATCCGTGGGAAAGTGGGCCATCTTCTGGTGAATCCCTAGAGTCTCCTGGTGAGAAGGTCACACCCAGACTAGGACCCGTCACCCTGAAACAGTTTCCAGATGACAAGTTGCTTATGTCTCTACTAAACCTGATCAGCACTTGGGAGGTACATCCTGTGGAGACAAAGCTCTCCCACCCGTGGAGCCCAAACCTTCATTCATTCGTTCAACAACTATGTGTTGACCATACTTTGTAGGGAGTAGAGACGTGATGGTGAACACGCAGACCACGTGTAGAGCTTAATGGATGAGGCGGCCAGTTTCGTGGTCCCAGAAGTGTAGGAGGGTTTAGGCTTGGTTTTCTGGAAGTCCTGACCATAAAACCTTAAAAGTTACGGGGTTTGTGAAAATGGTTAGAAGCAGCCATGCGTGGCTGACAAGAGCGAGACGAGCAGTGGCTGTCCCGGGAACTGAAATCCGCTGCGGGGCTGGCTCGTGAAGCGGGTGGCTAAGGCGGAGCACGGGAAGCTGAGGTACGGAGTGGAGACAGCATCCCGAGAGCTCTGGAGCCATGGGAGGGTTGCAGGTTGGGGCATTTGGTGCTAAAAGATTCCTATGGACTGGAGGGGAGCAAGATTGGAGCTGGAGAATCTGATCCGACTGGAGCCAGTGGCGGTATGAACTTAGGATAGTGACAGCCGAGTTGAAGAGGGGTGAGTAGGTTTGGGAAGTATTTAGGAAATCGGATATGGGGCTGCCTCAGTTTCTGGCTCAGGCAGTTGGGCTTCATTCTGCAAAACAGTGGAGCTCGGAAGAGGACTGGGCAGTGAGGTGGGTCACTGCTGACTCATTCTGAACTTGCAGGCCAATAAAACCCGGGGCCTGTCATCCTGTGCTTCCCTTCCCCCCCCCCCCCACAGGCAGCCTGTGCTGGGAGAGGATGAGCACACATTTGTCTGACTTATCCTAAAAGCTGTGAAGGACATTGCTCCAGATGTCAGCATGTGTGTCACAGCAGCGTCTGTGATGAGTACATACACATGGCTTAGAAGAGTAAAATTCTAAGACAGGCCAAAGAGGTGGTGTTTCTGGGGGACTCTCTAATGTCCTTCCAGAGTAGCCTTCTCAGGGAATGAAGTTTTGTGTTCTGCTTTCTTGCAGGTATGCTCCAGAATGTTTAATCCAGTGTAAGTTTTATATCGCGTCTGACGTCTGGTCTTTTGGAGTGACTCTGCACGAGCTGCTCACTTACTGTGATGCAGACTCCAGTCCCATGACGGTAACTCTGATTTGTCTCTTCGTTTGAACCTCGCACCCAATTACAACATGTCCATCCTTGTGCTTTGCAAATCTTAGTCTTAAACGGAATCCAATCAGTGTATCGTAATGGAAGGGGAAAGTGTCACTTTCCATTTAACTTTGTCCCTTGACTGTTAATTGTGGCTCTCACAAGTCTTGGTTTCTCACAAGGAGCCCAAAGTTCTCTAAGAGAAGTCTGACCTTCCAGGGTCCTACCTGTCCGGGGACAGTTCCATGGGAGCGTGAGCGAGCACTGGGTAGGAGCCTTTCTGAGCCTCAGCTAGTCCTAAATGATATCGTTCTCACTGGAGAACGCTCCTCGACCAGGAGGAGGAGGGGTTGATTGAGTCTGAGAGATGGATTACAGACTTATCATTGAGAGCTAAGGAGGGTTTTGGACTCTTTCATTTAAAGGAGAAAAGCCTTTTCAGTATTTTAATTTCCAATTAATTCTAGACATTTCACCTTAACCTTTTTTGTTTGGTTTTGTTACATAGTTGTTCCTGAAAATGATAGGCCCAACTCATGGCCAGATGACGGTCACCAGACTTGTGAATACATTAAAAGAAGGAAAACGTTTGCCTTGTCCATCTAACTGTCCAGAAGAGGTATTTATGGGTCACTTCACAGTAATAAAACTCAATGTTTATTACGTTTTCACAGCTGGAGTTACCCAACGAGGGGTCGGGGAGGGGGCAGAAGGAGAAAACTTTAAAATCGTTTTCTGAAGCTGAATTTCAGACACCTGAGGAATCGTCTTTGGGCCCAATGACAGCCACGAGTTAGGTTCAAAGCAAGGGTTCCCTCCAAAAGTAGGCTCCCCTCAGTGAGCACCCCAAAGGAGCATATATTTTGGTGTAACCTGATCGTGACAAATACATATAATTGCACTTTGTGTGTGACATTCAGTTTTCTGGATGCTAAAGTGTGAAATGAACCTTTAAGACTACATCTTTCAAGTCTTTAAGATACACTGAATAATATGAGTGAGGCAACCAGTGTGGAAACTTAAGAGTCTAAACTGAGATATAACTTCACCCTTAAACTGCTTTACAGTAATTAATGACCTGGATTTTTTGGGGGGAGGTCAGTTAATCCATGAGCTTCTCAAATGTTAAAATATTACTTAAGAACTATGAATGTCACATTTTTCTGTATTTTAAATTATTTATATACTCTTGTTTTCTAGTCTTACATTTCCATTTCCAAAATATCCTTACTCTTGATGTGTCTCTAAAGTTTTATTCTTGTTTTTTCTTTTTACAGGTTTATCAACTTATGAGAAAATGCTGGGAATTTCAACCATCTAACCGGACGACTTTTCAGAACCTTATTGAAGGATTTGAAGCACTTTTAAAATAAGAAGCATGAATAACATTTAAATTCCACTGTATATGAAGTCCTCCTCCTCAGCAACAAATACCCAAGCCATTTAAAAGATTTTTTAATGGAAAAAGTTTATAGTCTGTCTAAAAAAGTACTTGGGTACGTATCCATGTATAAGGCATGTAGTGCTTAATATATGTAGGTACTTCCTCTTTAAATTTGGCGCTAGTAACATAGTGACAACCACCACCAAATTATTAAAAAACACTCCTTTTGGAAAGAATATACCACCATTTCATATGTCTAGCTCACCATCACAATTGTGTACCAGAACGGGACTTTTTAAAATAAGGTGAGCTGACCCTAGTAAAGTCTCAGGATGATTGCTTTCTCCCAGCTGCCAGTTGATTAGAAATGTTTTTCTGGCACCTAAATCAAAGATAAGGATGAATGGACTTAGGCAATACTCTAACATACATGCCCTAAAATTTCATTATCTATACAGTCATAGACCAAGCATTTCCTGAAATATTAGATACCAGTAGTATATTATTGTTCTATACAAAGATGCCTGCCTTCCTGTCACCAGTAGGACTTAAACTTTTGTTTCTCCAGTGGCTTACCTCCTGTCCCCTTGGGTGACCAGCGGTACCCCTTTTTTTTTTTTTTTTTTTTGAGAAAACTGATCACACCTAGGGGTACAGATGTGGAATAGCTCCTTTGCTGCATGATATTAATTCTTGAGAACTAAGCCCGTGCCAGTGCTTTCCTAAATGGTGTATCTTTAATCAGATTTGATTCCAAGAACCTGGATGCTATACATGCTTTTAAGAAATGTCCGTGTATATCCTTTGATAACTCTCCCACTTTGGGGCAAGCTATTCCAGCATTGATTGTGGATGCTATATGCAACCAGTCAGAATATATACCACAGTACAGTGCACTGTTCTTAGAGTGTTTAAATACTTACCATCCATCTACCAGAGTCGATCACTATTTTGAGCATCACCCCGGAGCAACGTAAGACTTGAAAGAAGAGACCCAGCATGATGGAATTCAGGATCCACTAGACAGTTTTCCGTTTGCTTGCAGGTAGCTGGGTCATCAAAATGTCTAATCTCTGATTCAATGTGAACCATAAGATTTTTATGACCAAGGAGTCTGAAAAACTTTTTGTTAATGCTGTGTAGCATTTGTTTGGTATCATCATTTTTCACCTTTTGAGCCTGAAAAAAGAGTTCTGGATTGATTCAATGGCAACCGTGACTTGCCGTTTACATTTGTTGACTAACCCTATGTCACCAAGGTGTCTCTTTATGTCAAACCTGTGGCCACTCTATATGCACTTTGTTTACTCTTTATACAAATAAATATACTAGAGACTTCACATGCATATGCCTTTTAATATTAAGACTTCATTTTCAAAGCATCTCAGACAATTTGTTTACTTAGAAAAATAACAGTATAGACTTTGGGAAGGGTTGGTAATGGTCCTTATCACTAACAATATGTGATTTGTACTTATCTGTTATGTCCAATGATAATGGGACACAGCCCAGGATGGATGGCAGACCCACATGTGCTATAATCCAGAATCTCTTTTCTAGTTCTTTCAACTCTTCCTGCTTTCATTTTTGCAGCTCTGATTTAAAATTCCCTCTCTTCTGTTTGCACTATCACAGAGTTGTGACTAAGCATTGAAGAAGCTTAGTGCAACAGGAAAACGGGAAGAAATGCAGAGCATCAAGAGTCCATTATTTACCTGCTGAGTCATAACTGAGTGGTGCCTATCCCGATCAGTTATTTATAGGTAGTATACTTCTTAGAAAGTATCTTAGTTTAACTTTCTAGCTGTCATTTCCCAAAAGATGTTAATATATGCAATAAATTAGACCAAGTTCTTCACAAATCATACAACATTATCTACCAATTTTAAACTTTATAATTAAAACAGGATAGCTACCTTATATCCTGGTCAAAAATAACAAGTCCCCCAAATTACAAGGTTTTGAATGATCGGAGTTCAAAAATACTAGAATCCTATCAAGACCTCCTGAACTCCGTATCATCAATTACAGTCTCATAACAAGGAACAAACTTAGACATTTCTAAATGGCAAAAGGTTTCTCATGCATTTAATACCAGGGTCTTCAGGAAATGATGACGTCAAAAGTTATATGCAATAAATAATTTTTTCAGAAGTAAACTGGATTAAATAGCTGATAATTTTTCTAGCCTAACACACTACAAAAGAATAAGAGACAAAGCAGAGAGTGAGGTAAAGCTTACTAGCTCAAAATGATTATAAATACTGTTCCTCCCGAAGACTCCTGCAGAAAGGACAGGACTGCCTGCTTCACTATAATAGTGTGGAAACGGGGCATTTGATGATGAGACGATGCCCTGTTCTAGTAATTAGATCATCACTAGTCTAGGCTATGAAATGAGACCAACTTATGTTCCTTGCCACTGACAAGTCTGCTGCAAAAGTTAAAGGTCTCTCTTTAAGTAAAAGGATTAGATAATTAGTACTATGGGAACAGCAAACTTGCTCTACGAAAGTTTGCAGGGAAGATAGTCAATCCTTGAGCTTTGCCGGCCTTCTAGTCTCTGTCCCAGCTACTCAGCTCTGCCACTGCAGCACAAAAGTAACCACAGACAGTGGGTAAATGAGCATGGCTGTGTTCCAATAAAATTTTAGGCATGGTCACTGAAATTTAAGTTTCTTATAATTTTAAGGTCATACATTTTCATTTTTCCAACCATTTAAAAATGTAAACATTCTTAGCTTGTCCTTAGTACAAAAACAGGTGGAGGACTGAACTGAACCCCAGGTATATAGTTTGCCAACCCCTAAAATTAGATCACCAAAGCTACTTTTCTTAAAATACCTTGTTTTTCACAAAAGGCGTAAGTGGTGAAAAACATACGAAAAGGAAGTACTTGTGGTAGTGTAGACCATGGGTGTCACTATCGCTCTGCCTGGGTTTATATTGCCTGGCTGGTGTGGGGGTAATAATTTACTTTGCATATAGATAGAGCATCTTTGTAACATTACCATCACTGTATTTTGTACTTGTAGTTCTAAAAACATCTATAAATAGATTACTTCTAGGGAAAGTAAATTGAAATGCACATTGGCTTATAAGAAACTCATTCTTCTAAGGCCCTGGAAACAAGACTGTTTCCCATTTATTGCTTCAAACTTTTATATATGGTGTCAACATTATTCCCAGTCCTAAAACAAGGAATATTGTTAATTTCTGCAATGGACTTTAAGTTAATATCACATTGACTAAGATGCATCTAATTCTAGTGGAAAATGTCCTCAATTGATGTCTGTTCTTATTGCTACTTACTTTTTATTTGGCAATTCTGCCTGCTGCACAACACAGTTCCTTCTGGGAAACGATAAACCCGTATTTAAAGGATATGGCTAGTCTGAATGTAGTTAAGGCAGCGATGAACAGCAGAGATACTGCAAAGATCCTTATGAGGTTATTTAAGGAGAGAACTTAACTCAGTACACTCGCTTCTTTTTTAAGTAGGTCTCCATGTAATATGCTCCTGTGCCCTGAGAATGCTGGTCAACAAATTCTACTGAACCACCTTCTGGGGCAGAGACGAGATACGATGAGCTTCGCTTTTCATTTCTTAGCGATGACACCTATGAGAAAAATAAATCACAATGCTCATGTTAAAATCTAGATTAATATTGGTTTGTTTGTTAAAGATGCTTACAAGAGAAGTAATTCTACTTCTGATTTGGTATAAAAACAGACTAGCAGGATAAATAACAAAGCTTTCAAAAAATGCACAAACTCTGATGTTAAAATAAATTTTTACATTTCTATGTCAAAATCACTTGTGGAACTTTTGCAAAATATAAACCAGTCTCTGAGTGTGCTTTCTCCCCTATGCCCCACATTTTGGGGAAAGAAAAAAAAAAGATAGTGCAGTTGCTTCCGCTGTTTGCACCTAATTGAACAGCAGTTATCAGCATTCCTCTGAGGAAGGAGAGTGGCTAAGAAATTGAGCTGCACATCAAATTAGATGTTAAGTTCATCTAGTAATAAAAGAAGGAGTAAGAAAATAAACTAGTAGGTGTAAAAATTGACAAATGATGTCAATGAAAATACTGATACATTTGAGAGAACAATGTGAATTCAAACTTTAGTCTAGAAAGCATGTTAAAATGCACATTTCCAGGCTCCATCTGACATTCTGATCTGGAAGTGGTTGTGGTAAGAAGGGCCAAAGTGTTCCTCACAAGTAATCACAGTAATCAATATGATAAGTCAGATTGTGAGCTCCTCATCCCTCTTAGTTTTAGTTTTTACAAATACTATGTGTGACAAGCTTGTTGAAGCATAATTACATAACTTGATCTATAAGAATAGGAATAACTCAAGGAAAAGTTCCAGCAATGCAGACGAGCCTTCTCACATTACAACTAAAATTACAATAGTTTTAAACCAACAGTTGTCACAATTTTTTAAATGTTGGTTAAGTTCAGAGGAGACAGATGATGAGTCTGTCACAACTCTTTGTAGATCAAGTAGTTCTTATTCATGATCAGGAGAAGTTAACCAACATAGCGACTTCAGAGGTTACTGAGTGTGCTCCTCCCATGGACTCACCAAATATGCAGTTACACATATTTGGAACAATTCCCTCTGAAAGAGATCCAAAAACTAGCTGAGCTACTCCTACACACTGGACAAAGAGAACATGCCAACACATAAAAGGGTAGGAAAGACTGAGACACGCTTGCCATAAATGCCATCCGCATCACAGCACCACGCAACAAATAGACTGTTACAAGAAGTTTTGTGTAAGCCTCATGGTAACAAAACCAAAGCCTATTTTGTATGTGTATGATAAAGAGAAAGGAATCAAAGCACACAACTGGAGAAAATCATCAAATCACAAGATAGTAAAAGAGGAAAGAACAGGAATTATAAAGCAACCAGAAAATAACAAAATCAGCAACAGTAAGTCCATATGTCAATAATGACTATAAACAGACTAATTTCTCCAATCAAAAATACAGAGCAGCTGAACAGATATAAAGGCCCAACAGTATGTTGGTTATAAGTGTCTTACCTCAGCTTAAAGGACACACAGACTAAAAGTGAAGGAATGGAAAAAGATATTCCATACAAATAGAAACCAAAGGAAAGCAAGGGTAACTACTTTTATCAAACAACGTAAGCTTTAAACCAAAGAATGTAACAAGAGGTCGTTATAAAAAAGAAGTCAACCAAGAGGATCTAACAATTGTAAATATTTATGAACCTAAAATAGGAGCACCTATTTTACATAAAGCAAATATCAATCATTCTGAAGTGAGAAACAAGCAGCAACATAATAGGAGAATTCCATACTCCACTTTCAGCAATGGATTTTATGGGAAGAAAATCATTAAGGAGACATTGGCTTTAAACTACATGTTAGACCAGATGGACGACCTAACAGAAATAAACAGCACATTTCATCCAAAAGCTCCGAAACACACATTCTGACTAACACATGGAAGCTTCTCCAGGATAGATCATATATGTTAGGTCACAAAACAAGTCTCAATAAGCTTGAGAAGTTTGAAATAATATAGAGCATCTTTTTCAGACCACTATTTTCTAGTATGAAACTAGAAAACCATGCCAAGAAAACTGGAAAATTCACAAACAAGGGAGATTTAACAACATGCTCCTAAACAGACAATGGGTGAAATCAAAAGGATAATAAAAAATGATCCTGAGAAAAGTGAAAATGGAAACACAACATACCAAAACGCGGTACAGCAAAAGTAAAGTTGATAGTGATAAATGCCTACATGAAAAAGAATGACCTCAACCTAATTTTACCCCTCAAGGAACTAGGAAAAGAAGAACAAACTAAGCTTAAAGTTGGTAGACAGACGGAAGTAAAGATCAGAGCAGAAATAAATAAAATAGAGATTTAAAAAGACAATAGAAAAGAGCAATGAAACTGAGAGACGGTTCTTTGAAAAGATAACATTGACAAACCTTTAGCTAGACTCACCAAGAAAGAGAGGACTTGAATAAATGAAGTTATGAATGAAAGGAGACACTAAACCTTATACCACAGAAATCAAAGACCACTAAGAATAATTATATGCAAACACAGTGGACAACCTAGAAGAAATGGATAAATTCCTATACAAACTACCAAGACTAAATCATGACAAAATAGGAAATCTGAACAGACTGATTAATAGTAAGAAGATGGAACCAGTAATCTAAAACCTCCTAACAAACAAAAGTCCAAGACCAGATGGCTTCACTGGTGAATTCCACCAAACATTAAAAGAATTAATAGCAATCTTTCTCAAATTCTTCCAAAAAATAGAAGAGGCAACATTTTGAAACTCATTTTATAAGTCCAGCATTACCTTTGTATAAAAACCAGACAAAGACATTACAAGAAAAAAAATTTCAGGCCAATATCCCTGATGCAGATAGATTCAAAAATCCTCAACAAGATATTAACAAACTGAATTCAACTATACATTAAAAAGATCATACACCATGATCAAGTGGGATTTATTCCAGGGGTACAAGGATGATTCAACATCCACAAATCAATCAGTGTGATACACATCCCATTAACCAAATGAAGAAAAAATCATGACCATTTCAATAGATGCAGAAAAGCATCTGGCAAAATGCAACATCCTTTTATGATAGAAACTCTCAACAAACTGGGTATAAAGGGAACATACATCAATACAATGAAGACCACACACGACAAGCCCACACACAGATAACAGTATACTCAATAGTGAAATACCAAAAGCTTTCCCTTTACGATCAAAAACAAGGATGCCCACTCTTGCCAATGTATTCAATATAGTATTGTTAGTCCTAGCCAGAACAATTAGGCGAGAAACAGAAATAAGAAAGGGAAAAATCAGAAAGGAAAAGTAACTGTCTCTATTTGCAGATGACATGAAATTATATAGAGAATACCCTAAAAGGCTCCATGAAAAAACTGTTGGATCTAATAAATGAGTTCAGTAAAGTTACAAAATACAAAAATCAGCTGCATTTCTATAAACAATGAACTATCCAAAAAAATTTTTAAAAACAATTCTATATACAATAGCATCAAAAAAGAATAAAATATCTCAGAATAAATTTAACCAAGGTGAAAAATCTGTACACTAAACACTAAGACATCCATGAAAGAAATTGTAGAGGACACAATAAATGGAAAAATATTCATTGTTCATTAATTGGAGGAATTAAAATTATAAAAATGTTCATACTACCCAAAGCAATCTACAGATTCAGTGCAATCCATATGAAAATTCAAATGGCACTTTTCTCAGAATCAAACAGTCCTCAAATTTGGAATCCCAAAAGACTCCAAGTAGCAAAGCAATATTTAAAAAAAAAAAAGCTGGAGACATCACTTCCTGACTGCAAACTATATTACAAAACTATACTAATCAAAACAGTATGGTATTGGCATAAAAACACATTGATCAATGACATAGAACAGAGAAACCAGACATAACCAACGCATATATGCTTAATTAATTTATGAGAAAGGAGCCAAGAATATACAACAGGAAAAGCGTAGTCTCTTCAATAAAATGATTTTGGAAAAACTGTATAGACATATGCAAAAGAATGAAACTGGACCGCTATCTCATGCCATACACAAAAATTAACTCAAAATGGATTAAAGACATATGTAAGACCTTAAACCATAAACCCCTATAAGAAAACCGGGGGGCAAGCTCCTGGACGCAGGTCTTGACAGTGATTTTTTGGATTTGACACCAAAGGCACAGGCAACAAAAGCAAATATTAACCAGCAGGACGACATCAAACCAAAAAGCTTCTGCACAGCAAAGGAAACCATCAACAAACTAAAAAGACAGCCTGTGGAATGGGAGGAAGTATCTGTAAACCACACATCCAGTGAGAGGGTAATACCCAGAATACACAGGGAACATACACAACTCACTAGCAAAAAACCAAATAAGCCAATTAAAAAATGGTTTAAAGGACCTACATATTGAGGATATACAAATAGCCAATATGAATCATCAGGGAAATGCAAATTAAAATCACCTCACACCTGTTAGGAAGTCTGTTATCAAAAAAACGAGAGATAACAAATGCTGGTAAGAATGGCGAGAAAAGGAAACCCTCGTACACTGGTGGTTAGAATGTAAATCTGTACAGCAATGGAGATTCCTCAAGAAATTAAAAATAGAACTACCTACCGTATGATCCAGCAGTCCCACTTCTGGGTATATTCTGTTTTCCTTTGGAAACAAAATCATTATCTTGAAGACACAACTGTACTCCCATGTTCACAGCATTATTTGCAACAGCCAAGGTGTGGAAACATTTTAAGTGTCCACTGACAGATGGATAAAGAAAATGGACCCAAGACATTTGCATTCAGTAAGCTTCAGGAACTTAAGTACAGGGTCTAGAACATATTAAAAAAAAAAAAAAAAAAAAAAAAAAGAACTTCCCCAAATGATTTTAGTGTGCAGCAGGTTTAGGAACCACTGACTTGGAGTATAAAAATGTAAGCACCTCTTTCATTTTCTGTGAGTCAGTGTATAGATCTTGGAGAAAAGGTGATAGAAACAAATAAAATATGAAAAAAAAGAAAATGTGACACACACACACAGGAATATTGTTTGGTCTTTAAAAAGAAGGCAATTTTGTTATTTGAGACAATACAGATGAAACTTGAGGGAATTAAACTAAGTTAAATAAACCACACAGAGAAAGACCAATACCACATGGTATCACTTATATGTGGAATTGAAAAACAAGTCAACCCTCACTGAAAGAGAATAGAAAAGTGGTTGCCAAAGGCTAGGGGGTTGGTAAAAGGGTACAGACTTTCAGTTATGAGATGAATAAGGTCTGTAAATATAATATTTATATAACTTTGAGAATCTAATGTCTAACTTGGTGACTATAGTTGGTAATACTGTATCATATAATTTAAACTTACTAAAGGAGTTTAAAAATAAATAAATATGTGAGGTGATGGACATTTATGAACTCAATGGGGAGACTCACAGTGTACACGTATATCAAATCATGTTGTACACTTTCAATGTCTTACAATTTTACTTGTCAGTTATACCTCAATAAAACTGGAAAAAATAGTAAACAGTTTTTAAAAGAAGAGGGATGACAGAAGACAAATGAAGAAATCTATTTTGGTACTTTATTTTGGTGTGGATTACTATCTGACAGTCCAGTAAAATCCTTCTCCACATAAAGGTTTAAAGGTATGTTTCACAAGTGAAACAGATTAGCAAAGAATTTAGCTCTAATTCCTGCCTCACATTTTTTTCCTGGTAATAAGTGTATAAACATACTTGGGGTTTTCTCTGAAATAATTAGGAAGGGAGCAGGTGGGAATATAGCTGAAAGGATTCTGGCCATGAGGTGATGACTGCCGAAGCTGGGTTGATGGATACAAGAACATGTGGTTCTGGTTCAAGATGGCGACATAGGAAGATCTTGAACTCACTTCTAGCCATGGACAAATCAAATCTATAGCTACATATGGAAAATTTTCCATATGGAAAGAAACCCAAAAACTAGACAAGCAACTCCTACACATTGAGCAAATGAGAAAAAAACCGAGACACAATCTCTCCATAAACGCCACGCTCCGTGGGAGTTCCCCTCCCACAACTGGGAGGGAACTCACAACCCTGAGCTTCCCTGAGGAGCAAAGGGTTTGCCCCCACATTGGGCACTCCAACTTTCAGGACCTGCACCGGACAGACGGGCCCCCAAACCTCTCGCCTGGAAAGACAACAGGGCATGCATGCATCCACACGACCCAGAAGGATATAGTGGTCGGAGAAACAGTTCTTAAAGCGCTCACACACAGTCACCCACCTCAGGGCCCACTGCAGAGGCAGCTGACTGAAAAGCACCCAGTTTTTCTGTGAAAGAGGCCTACTTGCTTATCTTACATCTTTGGCCTGAGGTGCAGGCAATCTAATTGAACACACATCTAGAAGCCTACTGAAATAATCTCCAAAGACAGAGGCTGGCAAGCAACATTTTCACGCTTTCCATCTGCGTCCCAGCAGGTCACCGATATCTCTGGGAAAGGAGCTTGTGTACACATTTGGGTTTTGCAGCTGCCACCCAAGGGACACCCCTCAATCGCCTAGCTCTGGAGGCCAGCAGGGGTTATGTTCACAAGTTCAACAGGTTGGTAGCATAAAAACAGTTCTTAACTGGCTATCACCCCAGGGCTCAGTACAGAGGGAACATGGAGAAATGCCCATCTCCCAGTTTTACCCTGAAATAGGTATATCTGAATACTGTAAAAGCAACTGCCTGAGTATCTGGCTTCCAATCAGCCTGAATCTAGGTGCTGACTGACATCTTTCTTTTGGGTACAATGACAGGTCTTGGCACACCCTCAACTACTGGGAGCCACTAAGAATAAAATAGGCTACTTGGACAATCACAAAGTTTTGAAGACAAGAGCTAGGGTAGGGTTGAACGATAAAGTTCATCTCCTACACAAGGCCACTCCTTCAAGACCAGATATTTTATATAATGCATAGAAAGCAACACCGAGAGTCGAGGAAAATGAAAAACTAGATGAATGTGTTCCAAATGAAAGAAAAAGATTTTTAAAAAGAACTTAATGAAATGGAGATAAGTGAATTACCTGAAAAGAGTTCAAAATAATAGTTACAGATGTTCACCAAGCTCAGGAGAACAATGGATGAACAAAGTCAGAATATTAACAAAAACATAGAAAATATAAGAAAGTTCCCAATACAAATCACAGAGCTAAAGAATACAATCACTGAAGGGATAGACACAGATTACAGGAAGCAGAAGAAAGGACCGGTGAACTCGAGCAGGGCAGTGAAACTCATCCAATCAGAACAGCAAAATGAAAAGGAAAAAAAAGTGAAGATATAATAACTTAAGTGGCATATGGGACATCAGGCAAACCAACATTTGCATTACAGGAGCCCTAGAAGGAGAAGAGAGAGACAAAGGGGAAGAAAATTTATCTGAATAAATACTGGCTGAAAACTTCCGTAACCTGGGAAAGGAAACAGATATCCAGATCTAGGAATCTCACAGGGTTCAAAACAAGGTGAAACCAAAGAAGCCCACAACCAGACACATCATAATCAAAGTGTTAAAAGTTAACAAGGAGAGAGTCTTATAAGCAGCATGAGAAAAACAACTTGTTATGTATTAGGGAACCCCAATAAGACTGTCAGATATTTTCTGCAGAAACTTTGCAGGACAGAAGGGAGTGGCATGATATATTCAAAACGCTGAAAAAACAAAACAAAATTAAAAAAAAAAACACGAGTACCAACCAAGTATACTCTGTGCATCAAAGTTGTCCTTCAGAATAGTTTTCCAAACTATTCATCACCTCTAGACAGGCCTTAAAGAAATGTTAAAGAGACTTCTTTAAGCTGAAATGAACGAACACTATTTAGTAACAGGAAAACATACAGAAGTATGAGTCTCATGAGTAAAGGTAAATACATAGTAAAATTCAAGATAATCTAATATAATAAAGGCGGTGGGGTGATCACTTATAAAGCTAGTATAAAGGTCCAAAGAAAAAGGTAATAAAAGTAACTAAACCTATAATAATTTGTCAATGAATACGCAAGATAAAAAGATGTAAATTGTGATATCAAAAACAAACCATGGCAGGGGGGCAGGGAGAGTTAAAATGTAGAGCTTTAAAATGTGTTGAAACTTAAGTTGTTAACAACTTAAAATAGACTGTTGGAATTAAAACACACCAAAACTTATGGGACGTAGCAAAAGCACTTCTAAAAGGGAAGTGCACAGTGATAAATGTTTACATAAGAGACAAGAAATATATCATATCAACAACACAACTTTATACCGCAAGGAACAAGGAAAAAAAAGGACAAACTAAGCCCAAAGTTAGTAGAAGGAAAAATATAACAAAGATCATAGCAGAAATAAATAGAGACTAAAAAGACAATAGAAAAGATTAATGAAACTAAGAGCTGGTTCACTGAAAAAGTAAAACAGACAAACTGTTAGCCAGATTCACCAAGAGGACTCAAATAAAATCAGTAATGCAAAAGATGTTACAAGTGATACAATGGAGATACAAAGGATTATAAGAGACTACTATGAACAATTATATGCCAAAAAATTGGATGACCTAGAAGAAATGGAAAGATTCCTAAAAACACACAACCTACCAAGACTGAACTATGAAGAAATAGAAAATGTGAACAGACTGATACCTAGTAAAGAAATTGAACCAGTAATCACAAACCTCCCAACACATAAAAATCCAGGACCAAAATGCCTTTACTGGTGAATTCTACCAAACATCTGAAGAAGAATTAACACCAATCCTTCTCAAACTCTTCCAAAAAACAGAAGAGGAAGGAATACTTCCAAACTCATTTTACGAGGCCAGCGTTAATCTTGCAACAAAACCAGACAAGAATGCCACAAGAAAATTATAGGCAAACATCTTTGATAAACATAGATGCAAAAATCCTCAACAAAATATTAGCAAATTGAATTCAACAATACCTTAAAAGTTCATACACCTCGAACAAGTGCAATTTATTCCAGGGGTACAAGACTGGTTCAATACCCACAAATCAATGAGATATAAACTCTATTAACAAAGTGAAGGGTAAAAATCATGACCCTCTCAACAGATGCAGAAAAGCATTTCACAAAATTCAATATTCATTCATAATTAAAACTCTCAATAAAGTGGGTATAGAGGAAATGTATCGCAACACAATATAGGCCAAGCTCACAGATAACATCTTACTCAACAGTGAAAAGCTGAAAGCTTTTCTTCTAAAATTAGGAACAAGACAATGATGCCCATTTTCACTACTTTTACTCAACATAGTTTTAGAACTCCTAACAAGGGCAATTAGGGAAGGAAAAAAAAGGCAACTAAATTAGAAAGAAGTAAAACTGTTACTATTTGCTGATGACATATCATATAGAGAACTCTAGATTCCACCAAAAAACTGTTAGAACTAATAAATATTTTCAGTAGTTGCAAGATACTAAATCAATATATAAGAATCATTTACTGGGCTGGCCCGGTAGCTCAGGTGGTTGGAGTGCGGTGCTCCTAACACCAAGGTCGCTGGTTTGATTCCCACATGGGAAAGTGAGCTGCGCCCTCTACGGCTGCTATTGTGAACAACACCTTCTTGGAGCTGGGCTGCTGTGAGGTTGGTGTGGGCTGCTGAGTGCTGCTGTGGGCTACCATGTGCTGCCATGAGCAGCCAGTGGCCAGCGTGAGTGGCCAGCAGCCAGCGAGAGCTGCCGTGAGCTGCTGTGAGTGGCCAACTAACGACCCGCGACCGACTGCCTCAACGAGGAGGGGGTTGGGTGGGGGGAGCACAAGCCTCATAATACCAGCATGGCCCAGGGAGCTGTGTCCTACACAACAGAATGAGAAACAATGGCTTGAACCGGAGTGTAGTGGGGGAGGAGGTGGAAGAAGGGGGGGAAATCAGTTACTTTTCTAAACACTAATTTAAAAAAATTAAGAAAATCTCATTTACTATAGAATCAAGAATGAAAATCTCAAGAATAAATTTATCCAAGGAGGTGAAAGATCTGTACACTGAAAAGCATAAGACACCAATGAAATAAATTGAAGACACAAACAAATGGAAAGATATTCCATGCTCATGGCCTCAAGAATTAATATCGTTAAAATATCCATGCTATACAAAGTATTCTACAGATTCAGTACAATCCCTATCAAATTTCCAATGGCACTTTTCACAGAACTAGAACAATCCTAAATTTGTATGAAACCACAAAAGACCCCAAGTAGCCAAAGCAATCTTGAGAAAGAACAAAGTTGGAGGCATCACACACACTGATTTCAAACTATATTACAAAGCTATGGTAATCAAAACAGTATGAGATTACACACACACGAATAGAACAGAATAGAAAGGCCAGAAATAAACCAACACATAAATAGTCAATTTATGACAAAGGAGCCAAGACTGTACAACGGGGAAGGACATTCTCTTCAATAAATGGTGCTGAGATAACTGGCCAGCCACATGCAAAAGAATGAAACTGGACCCTCGTTTTACAGCACACACCATTAACTCAACATGGATTAAATACTTGAACAAGACCTGAAACCATACAACTCCTAGAGGAAAACATAGGTACTAAGCCCCTTGACATCAATCTTGACAATGACTTGTTGGATTTAACACCAAAAGCAAAGGCAATGAAAGCAGAAATAAACAAGTGGGACTACATCAAACGAAAAAGCTGCTGCCCAGCAAAGGAAACCATCAACATAATGAAAAGGCAACTAACAAATGGGAGAAAATATTTGTAAATATATCTAACAAGGGGTTAATGTCCAAAATATATAAATATCTCATACAACTCAATAACATAAAAACAAACAATCTGATTATACAATGGGTAGAAGACCTAAATAGGCATTTTTCCAAAGACAGATGGCCAACAGGTACATGAAAGGGTGCTCATCATCACTACTCATCAGGGAAATGCCAATCCAAACTACAATAAGGTATCACCTTACACCCGTTGGATGGCTATTATTTTAAAAAGACAGAAAATAACTAGTATAGGCAAGGACGTGTAGAAAAGGGAAACTTGGTGCACTGTTTGTGGGAGTGTTAATTGGTGCAGCCACTATGGAAAACAGCATGGAGTTCCTCATAAAATAGAGCTACCATATGATCCAGTAATTCCACTTCTGGGTTTATCCAAAGGAAACAAAAAAAGTAAGTAAAAAAGATACATGCACTCCCATGTTCAATGAAGCATTATTTACAATAGCCAAGATATTGAAGTAACTTAAGTGTCCTTTGACAGATGAATAGATTTTTAATATGTGGTTTACAAAGGAACATTATTCACCATAAAAAAGGAAACCTTGCCATTTGTGACAACAGTGATGGACTTGACGGCAGTACGCTAAGTGAAATAATTCAGACAGACAAATGCTATACAATCTCACTTATACATGGGATCTAAAAAACAAACAAGAAAACTGTACTCATACAGAGAAGAGATTGGTGGTTGCCAGAGGTGGCGGGGGTGTGTTGGCAAAAAGGGTAATGGTGGTTGGTTAAAGGTACCAATTTCCAGGTATAAAGTCAGTCAGTCCTGGGGATGTCATGTACAGCATGGTGACTATAATTAATACTGTACTTTATATTTGAAAGTTGCTAAGAGTAAATATTAAAAGTTCTCATCACTAGGAAAAAAATTCTGTAACTATGTATGGTCCTGGATGTTAGCTAGGCTTATTGTGATCATTTTGTAATATACAGAAATATCAAATCATATTGTACACCTGAAACTCATGTTATATGTCAATTATATATATATATATATATATATATATATATATATATATATATATATATATATATCAATTTAAAAACAGAGAGATTCTACCTTTGAGAAAGGCCTGCAACAAAACTGTGTGCTCCCTCCTCAGCTGGGGCCTCGCCACCCTGTGCTCTCCCCTCCACTCCCAAGCCTCCTCATTATTCGCCCCAGCACTTTCTCCACTCGAGTCCCTTTGTCAGTCTGGGGACCTTCCTGCAGGTTGGACCACAGCTCTAACACTGTCAGACCCTTAGCTTCAGGTATAAAGAACTCTTTTTTTATTAGCGCTCCTTCTCTAATAAATGATCAGTCCATTAAATTAGTGTAATTTTGAAAAGCTACTTGTTTTATAACCTAATTCATTTTTCAAAAATAAGAGGGACTGAAGCAATAAATACCTTACTCTGGGATCTGGAAATCTCACACTCTTAATTACCTTCTCGGATTCTTCCTGCTATGCAGTAATTCCATGTTTCACATCTTAGTAGAAAGCAAAACAACAACCTGACTTTTCCTCTCTTTCCATGCCATCTTTATTCTCAGGAGCCAGGTGAGAAATCTATTAGATGCTTTCATGCAGAGGACTTTCCAATGGTGCTACACCATTCTCAGTAAGAGCCAACTGAGATGTATGCGATCACCAAAAAACTTCACTGAGCAGCATAGGAAAATATTAGTAAGAAATAAAAATGGATGTCATTATAGCCCAGACTGACACTGGGAGAAAGATAATTCTTCTGATACTCTCCATCAAAGATATTTAACTTCTAGAGCAAGGATTACTGATGGTCAAATGACAATAGTTGACTAAGATTTTTGAAACAAAACTCAGTGTTCTGGGAGAAATAAATCTGTATCAAAAAAACAACAAAAAAGAAAATAAAACCACTAAAAAGGGAAAGAGTATAAAGCAAGCAAATACTTTTCCTTCGACTTCATGTTTGAAGAATATAGACATCCATTCCTTTGTAGAATAACTATTGAGGGCACTGGGCTGTGTGCTATGTGGTTACCTGGATGAACGAAACTTGAACTTTGCCCTCCAAGGGCTCATCTCCTAGGAGGGGGAAGTAAGAGAAGCATAAAACAGAATTCTAAAAGGAGAATTCCACCATGCCAAAAGAGAAATGAAGTGCTAAAGCTTTTTCAGAGAAGGGAAAATGGGAGAGGAGGATTGGCGAGGTATGGACACAGGTTCATGGATGAGACAGCATCTAAGTTGAGATTTGGAGGCGAGCTCAGATACGGACATGAGGAGACCAGAAATGACCCTTTGAGGAGAAAGGACTGCCTGAGCATAGGCAGGTGGCAGAAAAGCGTGGGCCTGTGATGGGACATAGTAGCTGATCCATGGAAGACAAGAGCAGCAAATGAGATTGGCAAGCCAGCCTCAATCATGGAGAGGATTATAAACTAAGGATAAACTAATGATATGTTTGATCTTGGAATTTAGAAATAATAAGCAGCTCCATGAAAAATGTGGCAATGGAGAAGACAGGCATTCAGAAGGTCTTGTCAGGAGGTGACTGAACTTACTTATGTAATTAAGGTTACGCATGCAAGCAAACACCAGATTATGTGATTTAAATTTTTACATGGAATATGCAGGGGAGAAAGAACACAGTGGTTTACTTTGAAAATCCAAAACAACTATTTCAATGGGAATTTATGCTTTGGAGAAACTGAAGACATTGGGAAAAGCTGTACTCTTCTAATTCTGCATATCTAATATTCAGGTGACAATCAGATCAACAGCACAGCTAAACCACAGTACACATGGAGAGGTATAAATTCACAAAATATAATTAGGATGATATCCTACATTGCATTGGTGACACCAGCCCTGTGCGGTAGGAAGAGAAAGAATTATCTCCTCTGAATAGAGATGAGAAAACAGAAGCTCAGAAAACTTGTGACTTGGCTAACATCACAAGGCTATTCAGTGTTAGAACTATGAATCCCATCCAGTTTTTCTCAGTTTATTGCTTTTTCATTATTTGAACATCCTTAGTTTTTTAAAAAAATTTAATCTTTTGCACACAATTTACTATGAAACCCATTCTAGTAACCTAACTATGCAGTTGCTATTTTATTTTTGGATTTTAAAAATCATTTTCTTCCTCTTATTAATGCAAAATCTTTTTGTCTTCATGTAAATGTAGACTTTCTTCTATTTCCATGTGAATGTAGAAAATTTCATTTTCTGACTGCCGAAGTTTAATACTTTCAATGTGTCTTAAGCTCAATTTTTAAGTTCACTTCAATAATTGAGCCAAACACTAGTTTTAAAAGCTCTCATAAGAATTTGAGAAAATGGAATCTTGAATATCCCTCAGGGAGATTCCTTTGGGATATGTTAATATCCACAGTGAATTTGAGACAGAAATTAAAGTCAAATTAAGATATTTATCATTAACGCTCTTCTGAAGGGAATGTAACCAATTAGTATGTACCGTCTAAATACAAAATCAAATAGGTTTTTGGAAATTCTGCCTCTATTTAGGACTCCTCACCCTTACCTTTAGCCCCATTTTACCTTTTCTAAGTTTCATCTCTTTCGAGAAGTTAGATTGGATGGAGAACCTAAAATGAACAACTGCACTAGTTCTTCCAGAATCTCAATCAAACCCCTAATATCTGTTTCTTATATTTTCAGGTCAAGCTTTTAGACTTCGTACCTAGAGAAACAGGAATTAATTTGATTATATTTCTTGCATTACGCATAGTTCATTTCTAAAATTTTATTTAAATACAGTATCCCTCCCTCAGTTGTTAAAAAAAGGTTCTACAACCAATATGCTTCATTTTGTGACATTAATGATGTAACTATTAATAAAATGATCATCATATATATGAATAGATGTTTTAATTTTCATAACTTTTGTTTTTTAGCTATTTGCCTTTCTTCATATGTATCAAGTTTTAACTGGATTTAACTGCTCCTTCAAAAGGTATTGAACTACATTTGAAAAAAGCACAATTTGATCATCACCTTATTAGTTTCAATATACCAAGTTGTATGAGTTATATGTCCTATATTCAGGTATGTTTGTAAGCACTTTTATAAATCAACACACATTAAAATCCTTTGAAAATTAGATTAATGCCAGAGTAGCAAAACTGTTTTCAGATTTATGCTGTATATTATTTCTTGAACATTTAAAATACTGATGTGGTTCATAAACAAGAGTTTAAAATAATGAAGGTACCTTTTAAATTCCAAAAACTTGCTTTTTTACAGAATTGTACACCTGAAATCTATGTAAGTTTACTAACAATTGTCACCCCAATAAATTTAATAAAAAAAAAAAACTTGCTTTTTATAATTCCACTTTTTCACAAAAATCATTCTTAAAAGTTATTTCCAAGTTACTGTCTAAGACTAATATAAAGATAATATGTGGTTCTATAATTACTGTTTAAAGTGAGTTTAGCTTTTAAAAAATATTTTATTCAGTTAAAGTCTGTCAGAAATTTCTGACCTACCATTCACACAAAAATATTTGGGGCAAGTCTCACTTCATTATTTTCCCACTAGGTGGCAGCATTAAGCTCTATATAAAAAGACTAAGCATCATCCAGGTCTTTTTGTTTTTGTTTCCTGTTCCCTCATCACTCCATGTCATCACATTCTCTGTTTGATTCCCTGGAACAGGCAGTCAGCTTCCTGGCAGGAATGATGCCGTGTGGACCAAGGGCAACACAAAAGTACAACACAACATGCAGGTAGATAGTACACTCCGAAGTATGGCATCCCCAACAATTATGCAGTATGGCAGGTGTTAAACGAAAACCCCAAACCACAATTTAAACAGTCAGACGAAACAGCTGAAATGATTCTTACATTATTATTTACTTTACTGAAACTGATGACTAAGTCAAAATGAAAAGTTGATTAAGAGAAATTTTGACCTATTTTATCTATTTACTAAAAAGGAAGAGAAATGTTTTTGACAGATAATTAAATGTTACATTTAGGTGTTTAAAAAATATTTAATAAACTGGCTCAAAGGCTACTCCCTTAAGGAGGCTTCTCCCAACCATCTGACGCGGATGTACCCGTTAATCTGTACCTCAGAACCTCGTATTTCCAACTCCATTTGTACATTGAAACTAACAAGATTACATAGCTGGTTATAATGCTACTGTCACTGCTAGACTGAGTATTACAAAATTTAAAATAAGGAAAATAATAACTGCAGCTCAATGGCAATTCTCATTAATTATTGTAATCAAGTAGAGAAATGGAAGGGGTAGTCCATTTAAATTGGCTTCTAACTAGAACTAGATCTGGAATAATTGACTTGTTTGCTTATCTATCGATAAGCAAAAAAGTTATCAATAGATAACTGTAGCATCTTTAAAACAATGAAGGAAAATGCTACTCTCTTTAGTACAGTTAAGGATTGTTTTTAAAAATTAAAGTTCGATATTTGTTGACATTCACAAGGTTGTACAACCATCACCAAGACACCAAATATTCCAAAAAGACACCCTGTACCTGCTAATAGTCACTCCAAACTCCCACTTCCCTTGGCCCCTAGTAACCTCTGTGTACTTTCTCTATATAAATCTGTGTATTCTGGAAATTTCATATAAATGGAATCATAATATGTGACGTTTTGTGTCTGGCTTACTTAGTGTAGTGCTTTCCAGGCTCATCCACACTGTGACAAGCATTAGTACTCCAGGTCTTCACGGCTGAGTGATATGCCATTGTATGGATACACCATTTTTTGTTCATGTATTCATCAATTGATAGACACTTGGGTTGTTCTCCCTTTGGCCATTATGAATAATACAGCTATGAAAATTCATGTACAAGTTTGTGTGTGAAAATATTTCAAATCTCGTGGGAATATACTAGGTGAAATGGCAACTCTGCGTTTAACATTTTGAGGAGCTGCCAAAGTGTTTTCCAAAGCAGCTGCACCATTTCACATGCCCTCCACCAGCAATGTGTGACGGTACTAACTTTTTCGTGTCTTCACCAACACTTGTTATGGTTCATTTTTCTTCATTCTTCATGTACTCTTCAGAGTGGATAGTCTCAGTTGACCTATCTTCTTGATTCTTTCTTTTGCCAGTTCAAATCTGCTGCTGTGCTCTAATGAATTTTTCGTTTGAGTTATCGTACTTTTCAAATCCAGAATTTCTATTTGGTCCTTGTAGATAATTTTGGTCTCCTATTGATATTTTCTATTGGTGAGACATTGTTCTCATATTTTCATTTAGTTCCTTAGATGTGGTTTCCTTTCATTCTTTGAACATATTTAAAATAGGCGATTTAAATCTTTGTCTAGTGAGTCCAATGTGTGGGCTTCCTTAAGGACAGTTTCTCTTAATTGCTTTCTCCCATTTATTGGTCATATTTTCTTCTTTTTTTTCCATGTCTCAAGATATCTTGTTGAAACTGGCCATTTAAAATATGTGGCAGCTCTAGAAATCAGATTGTACTCTCTTCAAAATTTATTGCTCTTTCTTGTTTAGTGACTTTTCTAATTATATAAAGTCTGTTTTCTTTGTTGTGTGGGGAAGACTCGACTGTTAGTGGTCAGACGATGATCGGAGAGATTCCCTTACACACCTGGAACCAGCAAGGCTCCCAGACTTTGCTGAAGGGCTGTGTGTGTGTGTGCTGGGCCATGCCTTCAACACAGCCAGGCAGCTGACAACTCTGCTTTAGCTTTCACTTCTAAAAGTGACAGCTACGGTCTCCTAGGGTCCTTCCTGAGCATGTGAGGTCCTACAGTGTGCACGGTCTTGAAAGCGTCCCAGGAATATGTCAGCTTTTCAAAGACCCTGTGAGCACCTCATCTCCCAGCTTTTCCTATAAAGCTTTTTGGTTAGTCTATTCTTTGCATTAAATGTTATCTACTTACTGCCTCAGGCAGCCACAAAGTTAAACAATTTCCTCTAAATGTTTTCAACAAACTATCCTGGATTAAAGCTTTCCACATTGGGTATGCTCTGAGTCAGGTCAAATGAAAACAGCTTTGCAACTGGGATCTTCCAGGGAACAGCAGACAGGTCAAATAATGCCAGTTCTCTGGGAATGAGGCATTTTGTGAGCTCCAACCCCTTCCTGCCCTCTCCGGTGGCTGCCAACATCCTGGTGAGTATGGGCTATTAGAAATAGAAACAGGAAAACAGGAATAGGGTAGGTGAAAAGACCACCCAGCTAGCTATTCTTACCAACATTCTGCCATTTTTCTTGAATAAATGCTCCCAGGGTTGCCATGAGCCTGTGGTCAATTTCCAGAGTGTTTTAAATGTTGATTATGATAATTTTTGACTGTTTCATTGATGACGTCTATGGAAGGGAAAGTTTTGGAGGTTCTTATTGTGCCACTTCTGCTGATGTCATCTATGGCTTGGATTTTCCCTTTAGGACTATGATCTATCACAAATGACTTTTAGAGTACTGTATGAGGCCAGAGTCAGGGTTCCTGTGTTCCAATATGGATAATCAGTTGCACTAACATTTCTATTCTTTACCTATTGATTGTTTTGGTATTTTTGTCAAAAATCAATTTACCACTTAAGTATGGGTCTAGTTTTGGACTCTGTTCTGCTGATATATTTGCCTATCATTATGTCAATGCTATGCAGTCTTGATTGCTATGACTATAGTAAATCTTGAATTCATGTAGAGGAAGTCCTCCACCTTTATTCTTTTATAAGACTGTTTCGGTAGTGTAGTTCCTTTGAATTTTCATGTAATTTTTAAAAAATCAGCTTGTCTATTTCTACTTAAGAGAAAAAAATTGCTGAGAAATTGGTTGGGATTGCACTGAATCTGTAGATCAATTTGGGGAGAACTGGTATCACACCAATATCAAGTCTTCCAATCACTCACAGCCATCTTCATTAATTTCTCTCAGCAATGCACTGTAGTTTTCATTGTAGAGTTCTTACATATTCTGCTAATTTGCTGCTATGTGTCTCATGCTACTACTGTACATGGAAATGAAAAAAAAGTTTTCTAATTGTTTGAACACAGTGGTTCTCAGTTGGAGGCAATCTAATCGGTAGAGAACAAAGATGCTGCTAAACATCCTACAATGTACAAGATAGCCCCGCCTCAACAGAATTATCCAGGCCAGAATGTCACTAGATAATGCGTTATTTTTATGTGGTTGCTTTCAAGATAATCTTTTCGTAACTTTGATTTTCAGCATGTTAACTGAAGTGCCTAGATAAAATTTTCTTTTTATTTATTTTGCTTTGCAGAGGTATCTGAGCCTGTTAGATCGGTGACGATTTTTTAAAACCAAATTGGGGAGATTTTTTTAACATTATTTTTTCAAATGTTTTATGCCCCACTTATCTTTCTCCTCTCCTCCTGGGACTCCAATTACGCTTACGTTAGACTGCTTGATACTGTCTCTCTGATCCCCGAGGCTCTGTTTTTTGGTTTTCAACCTCTTTCTCTCTGTTCTTCAGATTGAGTTAGTTCTTTTGTCTATGTTAATTAAACTTCTTTTCCTGCTTTCTCCAATCTCCTGCTAAGCCCGTGCAGTGTATTTTTTCAGATACTATATGTTTCACTTCTAGAGTTTCTATACTTCTTTAGTTTATATTTCTTTCTGAAATTCCCTGTTTATTTTGACCTTATTTTCCTTTAAGTTCTTAAGTTCTTGAATAGTTGTTTGAAATAAGTCTTTGTCTACTAAGGCCAACATCTGGGGTACCCTGGGGTCAGTTTCTATTAATTGTGTTTCCTCTTAACTGTGAGTCACATTTTTTTGTCTCTTCAACTATCTAATAATTTTTGTTTACTGAACATTATGGATTGTGGATGATATATTGTAGGGACTACAGATTGCATGATCTTCCTCTGAAGACTTGATGTTTAAGAAGGAGTTAACTTTTCTGAACTCAAAACTAAAAACTGTCTCCTCTGTGCTAGGGAGGAAGTGAAGCTCTTCAGTTTTTCAGCCTTCCATCTGCTGTTTTCCACCAGATTCTCCCTCACACAAACATAGTTCAGGAGTACACCTGAAGCTGAAGCTAAATAATGCTAAATGTATTATTTATAAAATGTAAACTGTAATTTAATATATATATATAGACACAGGATGTGGAGTACAGCACAGGAAATAGAGTCAATGGCATTGTAACAGCTGTATACTATGTCAGAGGGGTAGTAGATTAGTGGAGGGGGGTTATTACTTTGTGAGGGGTATAAATGTCTAACTATTACATTGTTTTGTAAACCTGAAACTAAAAATAAATAAACAAAAAACAAAACAAAAATGTCAGCCAAGTATATTTGAGTTTACAGAGATTTTGAGGCTCCTTCTTATGTAACATCTTTTTCCCAAGACTACCCACCCCCCCTTACATTTTAGCCTTGCTAACAGCCCTGAACTCTGTCTTCTGACTCCATCAGCTGGCAAGACTGCACAAACTAAGTGGTAGTGTTAGGCAAAAATCCAAAGTAGCACAAATCTCATCCAGTGCAGTTTCCTTCTTTTCAGAGCATGACTCCCCTTCAGCTTCTGCCTGCTTTTGGTCATCCTCCAGGGCCTACAAATAGTTGTTTTTCTTTCATATTTAATACAACTTAATAATGGTTATCTGCAGGAGGGACAATCTGAGACAAGCAACTTTGCCAGTACGGAAATGCCAATTAGGATTTTTAAATGTGACAGTTGTTTTGGAACTAGAGATTATTATATCCATCTCTACCTTGACATATCCATCTCTCCTCAAATACAAAATACAAAACAAACAGCCAAACAAACAGTTTCTATGAGACACTTCTTCCATGCCTAAAACTTCTCCACGGTATAAAGAAAACGATGTGGACTTTGCAATCAGAGAAATCGTTTACTACCTACATGAACTTGGAAAGATTATTTATCCCTTTATGCTTTTCCAATTGGATTATGGAGTGGTCATTTAAATCTCACAGGACTGTTAGAAAGATTAAATGCTTACCTTACAAAGCATGTAGCAAGTGCTAACAACAAACAAAAATTGTTGCTTTCTATCCCTTAGACCTATTCCTCCATGTCAGCAGTGGAAATAGAAGGAATTCCTAAATCATGACCACCTTTTACTAGTTACTTTATTCCACTGGTAACATTTAATTCAGTTTACTTTATAAGGATGAAAGAACACAAGAGGGAAAGAAGAAATTTCACTTGGTGTACAGCATCAGGAAATAGTAGGGACTGTCGCAGGGGATGCTGACTCCTGGGAGGATCCACCCCTCCCCCAAAACTCGGGTAAGCAAGTGAGAGGCAGGGGGGTAGCTGGCAAGGCAAAAGGCATCTTTATCTCAGGATTTCGCCACGTGTAAGTGGGAAAGTATCTTTCTGTGGCTGAGTATCCCCACACCACCGTCATCCAATAAGCAAAACAGTTAATAAGAAAAGGCAAATTTCAAAAGTGAAATGAAAAGAAAAGGTTAAGTACAAAAAATAGCTTTTAAAACGTTAAGTCATACATTTAACTAATTTTTTAAAAAAATATTGTGCTTCCTCCTGTTTGTAAATTTTGTTCCTTGTAAAGAAACAAAACAGAATGGTACAGGACTTTATTTTATCAATTTTTAAAAGTAAGAATAGATTATAAAACATTTGCCATGTGTTTACATGTTATAGGATTTTTAACATTTGCGCTGTATTTCCTGGTATAAATATGACATAATTTATTTACTTAGTCTTAGAAATTGTTGGAAATTTAGATTATTTCTAATTTTCACAACTATATATTATTAATTAATGATTTTACTCATCTCTGATAATTTCCTTGGCTTTCATAACCTGTAAATACAATCAACATACAATCAATATGCTTATCTGAGTCATTACTTAAAATGTTAACTAATAATGGAATCAAGATGGAATCTTATGAAACATATAGGAAAATCCCTTCTAGGCTGTATCTATTCATGATTACTGTTCCTTAAATATAGGTATGTTGCCATCTAATTATATCATCTTCCAACCCCTATTTTTCCATCCTTTCTACAAGTAAATAAGAGACTCTATTATATATTTTGTTAATACCCAGCTGCACCATTTCTACAGTCCATTTGACCTGTGTTTTTACTACCCTATTATAAAAGCATAACTAGGCACCAATTGTTCTAAATGAATTGGCATTTATTTTCTTTCCTAAGTTCATTGGAGACAGTTGAGACAAACACAGAGTTGCTCCAAGGAAAACAAAGTGGAAAACAAAGTGTGCTCCCACAGACAGGATAGAGCTGAGAGAACCCGACTGCCCTGAGAAATGAGAAAGAAACAGAATCACTAACCATAAGACTCTCATGATTAAATACTGCTAATGACACGTACTCTCACCCTAAGCCACTAAGAGTAAGCTGAAGGACAGAAGGCAAAGCAAAACTGACATAAGTAATGACACAGTTTGTCTTATGACTATAATACTTTTCGTGCTATTGATTATTTGGTTTAATAGCATAATAGTGCCTGTAATTATGATCATGTTTTTACATCAATAACCCGTAGTGAAGACAGAGGCATTTCCTTGGGTTTCTTAGTCAGGTCTACACTGTTGTAAATCGTAAGCCAGCAGAGCTTTTCTGTAAAGAGTCAGATTGTAAATATTTAATCTTGCAGGCCACATAGTCTCTACTATAACTCCTCAACTCTACTGTTGCAGCACAACGGCACCAAAGACAGTATGTAAATGAATAGACATGGTTGTATTCCAATAAAACTTTATTTACAAAACAGGTGGTGGGATGGATTTGGTCTGTAGTTTGCCAACCACTGGTGTAAACAATGACAGGTCAATATCTAGTGCAAAAATGATACCTAACAATCCTTGAATGTGTCCTAAAATTCCAAATGGTGAACAAAAAAATATTGTGTAGATCAGTGTAATTTTACTTTCCAATATTACAGGAATCACAATTTCATATTCAGTGAACTCAATATATAGTTGAACCAATTTGTCTGTATATTATCAAAATCTGAGAATCATTTACCTGTGTATAATCACCAAAAGGTTGAGAATAAGCAATGCACTTTTCCAATGTCTGTTGTGATTCATTTCCCTGAGAGATTGCATCCAGAATGTTGCTTGCAATTCCAGTCTTTTGTAGAGTGGTTTTATTTGCAGGAGCTAAAGACAAAGTCAATACATACATTTTAGTTAGTTTGTTTTAGTATAAACTATAAACACAGTACAAAACTCAGTAATTCAGCATATTTTCAAATAGAACACAAATTTTAATTTGCAAATATGTATATGATATTATCATTTAAAACAATTGAAAATGAAAGATTGCCCTATGGCTAAATAATTTTGGTGGAAACATTTAAAATGTATGTCTAATCTCTAAAATAAGGTACACAAACTATAAATTAACCATTCTTGTTAATGCAATAGTTGTAACCATCAATTTTCAGACCAGATAAAAATATAGTAGGTATAGCAGAAGCACATTAGAATTTTTTCTGGCTTTAAAAAAAAATTACAAATTAATGTTTAGATTCAAGAGGATACTTCATGAAATACACAGAATGCATGGTAAAAACAAAATTCATCTTTCATCTCTTTTAATTCAATCCTTTTCTCTATCCCGGAGGCAACAGTTTAGAATTTTCCCAAATTTACTTTATGCATTAAAGTACACATTCAAATATGTACATGTAGGAATATATATCTTTAAATGAATATAAATAGAATTATTTTATGCATACATTATTTTTTTTCAAATTTAATTTGCTTTAGAGATCATTTCATATTAGTACATGTAGCTGTCCCTCAATTATTAAAAAAACAAGTTGCATAGTATTCAATTTTATGATGAACTGTTTATTTAACCATTCCCCTATTGATGAACATTAAGGCACTTTCCAGTTTTTCACTAATGACAACCAATGTTCTAGTAAATATCCTAATGCACACACACATTTACGATTTTCTCTTAAAATTATATTTGAATTAACAATTAGGTCTGAGGAGATCCTCCAAAAATGTAAGTGAGAATCCTCCTTCTGCCAATTATTAGTAGCTCATATATTTGTGGTATATTTTGCAAATACTCCAAATATAGTAAATTACTAGAAGTTTAAACCTCTATCTTAATGATTCTATATGTAAAGAATTATATTATTGCCCAATAATTTCTTTGCCCATTTATTTTCAATCATGATTCAATAATAATTCAATAAATTATATTCTTAAAATAGTATAAAAGATGTTTTCCTTAAATAGAATAATGCATTTTATGTGTCTTCATTTTAGTTATTCTTTCAATTTAAATTCTTTCAAATTATGGGGTCATAATTTAGGCTTTAGTCAGGCAATAGGCATTATTTGTTTCAAGTTAAAAATTAAAATAAAACCCATTCTATTACAGAAACTATTCAATAAAACTCCAAAATATTAATACTGAGTTCTCACTTACACGATAAGCACACACTGGGCAACACACTTGCCAAATTCAAGTATGGATTTTTACTGAGCCGAATTTCTTTTGGTGGTTCTCCCAAGAGTGAAGTCTGATTCTTAGAGGCAGCCTATTTACCAAAAACAAAAGAATGGGTGCTTAATAAGAGGTACAAGAAAATAAAAATGCAGAAAGAGTGGAGAAATACTTATTCTTCAATAAATCTAGTCTAGTGTGATAAAAAAGTTTGTGGAACATAATGTTTGGAGATATAGTTATCAAACATTTCTGGATATTGGTTAAAATTACCGTATTCCACCTGCTATTATTTTTTTCAATTAGTTAAAAAAATCTATTCTAGAACCATAGAACTTTAGAACTAAAAGACAATTAAAGGCCATCTTGTACAACCTTCTCATTTGAACTGGGAGAGATTTCATCTTCACATGAAAAACCGAATCCCATTCCTTATTTCCAGAAATACTAGTATTAACATTTTTAAAAAGATACATTTAGTAAATGTTAGAGCCGGCTGCCAAACACTTTCTTTAACAGTTATATTGCCCAGAATTCTGCTGTATTAGTGATTAGCTATGAATGAAAATCATTTGTAAAATCTGAAAAATAAATACAGAGTCTCCCAACAACAACAACAAAAAAGCCATGGACCAAATGGCTTCAGTGCAACACCAACCCTCCTCACACTCTTCCACAAAATTGAAAAAGAGGGAATACTTTTTAACTCTTCTATGACACGAGCGTTGTCCTAGTACTGAAGCCAGACAGGCACTACAAGAAAGAAAACTACAGACCAATATCCCCTTATCAATACTGATGCAAAACATCAACAAAACACTAGCCAGCCAAACTGGGCAGATTAACAGGGTTATACACCACAACCAACTGGGATTTAATCCTAGAATGCAAGAATGATTCAACATATAAAAATAATTCAATGTAATATATCACATTAACAGAATGGAGGAAAAAATACATGATCATCTCAAGTGATACAGAAAAAGCATTTGACAAAAATCCAACACACTTTCATAATTAAAATTCAACACTTTCAACAAACTAGGAATAGAAGGAAACTACCTTAACATAACAAAAGTCATGTAGTAAAAAGCCAACATTATATGCAATGGTGAAAGACCGAAACCTTCCCCTCTAAGATCAAGAACAACACAAAGATGCCTTCACTACTTCTGTTCAATTTAGTATTGGAAGTTCTAGCTAGAGAAATTATGTAAGAAAAAGAATGAAGAGGCATCCAAATTGGAAAGAAAGAAATTAAATGGTCTCTGTTTGCATCAGTTGCATTTTTATATACTAACAATTAACTATTTTTTTTAAATTAAAAAAAATCCCATTTACAATGCCATCAAAAAGAATAAAATGCTTAGGAATAAATTTAAGCAAGAAGGTGAAATATCTGTATACTGAAAAGTATAAGACATTAATGAAAAATTGGAAAGGACACAAATAACTGAAAAGATATCCTGTATTAACAGGATAATATCCTGGAAGAATTAATATTGTTAAAATGTCCATATTACCCAAAACAATCTACAAAATTCAATACAATTTCAGTCAAAATTTCAATGGTACTTTTCACAGTAATAGAAAAATAATGTTAAAATTTGTATGGAACCACAAAAGACCCCAAAGGACCAGGGAAATAAATCTTAAGAAAGAAAAAACCTGAAGGCATTCCACTTATTTCAAACTTTAGCACAAAGCTATAGTAATAAAAACAGTATGGTATTGGCATAAAAAAAAGACACATTGATTTATGGAACAGAATAGAACCCATGAATATGTGGTCAAAAAATTTTAACAAGGGTGCAAAGAATACACAATGGGGAAAGGACAGTCTCTTTAATAAATGGTGCTGAGAAAATTGGATTTCCACAAGCAAAAGGGTGAGACTGGACCCTGCTCTTATACAATACACAAAACCTCAGTCAAATTATATTTAAACACTTAAATATAAGACCTGAAACCATAAAACTCCCATAAGAAAATACAGGGGAAAACACTAGCAGGCCAAACTGGGGTTGGCAATTATTGTTTGGGTATGACATCAAAAACACAGGCAACAAAAGCAAAAATAAACAAGTAGGATTATATCAAACTAAAGAGCTTCTTTATCGTAAAGGAAAACATTAACAAAATGAAAAGGCAATCTAGTAAATGGGAGAAAATATTTGCAAATCATGTATAAGGAACTCATACACATACAACTCAATAGCAAAAACACCCAAATAACCCAATTAAAATTTTTAAAAATAAAACTACCACATGTTCCAGAAATTCCACTTGTGAAATATTTATCTGATGAAAACAAAAACACTAACTCAAAATAGACGTATGCACCCCATATTCACGGCAACATTATATACAATCGCCAAGACAACCTAAGTATCCATCAATGGATGAATAAAGAAAATGTGGTATGTACACACACCCACACCCACATCCACACACACATACACACACACAGAGTGGGGTATTACTCAGCCATAATAAAAAAGGAAAATCTTGCCATTTTAAACAATATGCGTGGACCTTGAGGGCATTATGCTAAGTAAAATAAGTCAGACAGAGAAAGATAAATACTCTATGATATCACTTATATGTGGAATCTAAAAAACAAAAGACAAGCTCATAGATATGGAGAACAGATTGGCGGTCGCCAGAAGTGGGGGTTGAGGGAGAGGTGGGCAAAATGGATGGAAGGAGTCAACAGACACAAACTTCTAGTTATGAAATAAATAAGTCACAGGGAGGTAATATACAGCCTGGTGACTATAATTAATAATACTGTATTGCATATTTGAAAGTTGCTAACAGAGTAGATCTTAAAAGTTTTCACCAAAGGAAAAAATTATTCTATAATTATGTATGCTGACAGACATTAACTAGACTTATTATGATCATTCTGCAATATATATACATATCAAATCGTTACACTGTAAACCTGAAACTAATATAATGTTGTACATCAATTATACTTCAATAAAAAAATTAAAAAGAAAAACGATGCAGGTCTAAAACTCTAATGCTGAGTTATACTGATTGTTTAACAAAGTTCAAAATCTTGCTAAAGGGCGGCCAGATGACTCGTTGGTTAGAGGGTGAGCTCTGAACAACAGGTTTGCTGGTTTGACTCGCATATGGGCCAGTGAGCTGCGCCCTCCACAACTAGATTGTAGGACGACTGGGAGCTGATGGGTTCTGGAGAAACACACTGTCTGTCCCTCAATATTCCCCAATAAAATTTATGAAAAAAAACACCTTTAAAACACATTCCTTTAAAATAAATAAATAGGTACAAATCTTGCTACATATTTGGTAAACATACCTTGAGGTTGCCTTGTCCAACCTCCTATTACAGAAAGAGGAATCATTTCTACAACAATCTCTACAGAGGCTCACCTAGGGTCTGCTTAATTGCTTTCAGTGATACAACATTCACATCTCTGTGAAATAGTCAAACCTCTTGTTGTAAAGCTTCAATTGTTCTTTGTCTTGTTAAGCCTAAATCTGCTTTACTGGATGTCCTTCTTATTGGACTAGTTCTGCCCGCTGGAGAAACACAAAATACCATGCGACTAGTCTGTGAATTTTTTTTTTTAATGTATATCCAGGGATGCAGCTTGGTCATCCCTTTCCAAGCTGCATATGTACATTTGCCTCAATTCTTGTTCACAAGACTTGTTTTCCAGACCCTGCACGATTTTGGCTGTCTTCTTGTGGATAGACTCTATTTACCCATTATGTGAATCACCTCATATCGTTTCTCTAGAGGCCCTGGTACTTTCATTTAATATAAATTAAAGATTCTGTGCAAAAAGATAGAATATTCGTACATGAGTTCTACTTGTTTAATTTCCGTTAATGACCTAAGCAATTAATACTGCAGATAAATTTTTAAAATTCATTTTATGAAGAACTGCCTTAGGTTTCCCACTGTTTAATCGTAGGGCATTCTATCCATACTTCCTGCTTTGACGAGGTGACACAAAACCTCTTACAAATTCAACATTATTTTGACACTTCAACACAGCCAACTATGTATATTTTTCCTCATATGCTGCTAATAGCCTGAGTTTTTTACTACTTACAAATCAAAGGGTATTTTAGATTACAAATAAAATAAAAATTAAACGTACTTTATTCTACTTACCAATTATAATATTTACAAATGTCAGTGGTTTCTGACCCACTAACATAACTGGGTAAAAACTTCCAGAATTAAAATGGAGATTACAGTCTTTTGGACAGGCCAGAATTTTATTAACTGATCTTGACATCTTTCACATAAAATAAAATTGGTTCTCCCTTTAAATATTAAAGTACCTTAATTAGCTACAGAATATACATTTAAAACAGAAAAACTGAGCAATTTTAAAGAACAGCATTATTATTTACTTAGCCTTATAAATAACATTATTTAATTAGGTATGTATTAATGACACTCCTAAGCTTTTCCAAACTACAAAATTTTGAACTTAAATTACTTTTCATATTTTATTTTAATATCAATTATCTTGAAAAATACACATATATCAAACTTTTAAAAAAAGAAATATTTATAATAAAAAACTTGTTTTTAAATTATTGTATAATAACACTTAAAAAATACATTTTACCCAAATTAAAATTATTTTATTTACAAATTGGCAAGTAATTAAGTATAGTCCCAAACATCAGATGGCATAATTTATCAAAACATGGATTTTTGTTTGTTTATAGTAACAGGGTTCTTTTAAAGGGTACAATATTCCCTTTTATTTTAAGAAATGTACACTATGAAAAAGTCAGCATTGTCACTGACATATTATAGCAATTATCTAGTTTGTAATCCATATTTATATACTTTATATTATTACCTTTCTTTGAAATTTAAAAATAGTTAATATTGCTTTATGATACTTCATAAATTATACCACCTGTAAGATAACCAAAAATTAGAATATTCTAGAATTAGAATACTTTCATTTAAGATGTAATTTTACATATATATATATTCCCTATAGTATGTCTATATAAATGTAGTACACACATTAGTGTGTATGCATGTAAATATATATACACACATACCTACACACACGTGTATATGTTTCTATGTGTGTGCATGCGTGCACGCACACACACAGTTTTCTTACCCCTGAACTTATCTCCGTGCCTTTTGGCTGACTTTGCTGTTGCTTATGGTGTCCTGTCAGCAAACCTCCAGTGGTAAGGCTTGGAAAGCTCTGAAGATAAGCCTGTGACCCTGAGAAATTTCCTTCTGCCATTCCCACAGAGGCTGGCTGTTTCTCCTGAGTGTTCCCGTGACCTGGCCCAGCTTGCCCAGTAATGTGCTGATTTGGAAAGAATGGTAACATGCCCATTCCAGCTGTTATAGTTGTTTGAGTTGGAATCAGATTAGATGCTGTAGCAAACCACAAATGCAAAAAACTTTTGGTTAGACAAGACTTACTCACAAGAGTCCTTTTGATTTTGTTGTTACAGGAAAAATACAGAGAAACCTATCTTTTTTACCCATTAGAGAACAGTTAAATTCAAAAAGTGAGGTTAAAAGTTGTAAATTAGCAGGTTCCTGTATGGAACAAAATAACCTATAGTAATCATGCTTTTCTTATTTTAAACAACTTCCAGAATAATCTCAAGGACATTATATTTTTTAATTCTAGGTTTTCATTGTATAGTTTAGAAGTTGAGAGCAAACTTTGTGTACTTTTTGGCATTTGAGTTACATCAGTGCGCTTTTAAGAAAATGTCCAATCATTGTAATTTGCCTGCTTCTATATCTGAACGAATAGTCTTCAATTTAAAAAACTCTCTGACACTTAAAAATTGATAAGTTAGATTAAATCCAACAATAAATTTGGTCAGCACGAGCTCATATCTCTTCCGAGCTCTTGAGTTCAATGTATTCACACTGGTAACCTGATATTGACCGTGGTTGGATTGTTTATACATAGAAATCTACAAATTCTACAAATCAAGTCTTTTTAACCTAGAGAGCTGATTTTTAAACATCAGCACACCACTGGTTTAAAAAACCAATATTTATGAATAGATAAGCACCAAATTTAACACACAAAAGTTTTACATTTAATGATAGGAAATAACAAGAAACTTAGGAAGAAATGAAAGTTTTAATTGGAAAATTCTGAGCCGCTGCACTTCCAAAACTTCTGTAAGTCAAAACTGAATGAAAAGAGCTAATTTTGATAACTGCTTTAAGTAAAATTTACATTTTACAAATTAACAAATTTCTTAAATTATTTTTAGTACTTTATAGAGATGGATACTTTAGTTCTATCTTTTAGCGATATATTTATTTTGACACTGAATTTTCAGGGATCTTAATGCAGTACATGAAAAGTTTATTATTTAAACATGGCTTATTATTTAATCCAGCACAAATAATAAACATTTGCATAAAGTTTCAGGCATATGAAATAAACATTTGCATAAGCTTTCAGACCCCATCATACCATAAAAATTTCTACACCTGTCTGTATACTGGTTTAACTTTTTCCCCACAACCAATACCAACAGTCAGAATTGATTGAGTTATTTGATCATTTGACTTGTTGGTTTTATGTACAAGAGGCTAAATGTGTTAGCCACATTGTTTTAAATTTTATTACTGGGGACCCTTCTCTTTTCCCTCAGCATACTGACTTCAAACAAATTTCAATTAAACTTCAAACTGAAAATGTCTTTCAAAATTGTATTCAAATAAGAAATCACGGGAACCACCATGCTCCTATCAAACACATATTATTTTTCTTCTAATACTGATTTGGAGATCACATTTTAAAAATGATACAAATAATCAAACTTTAAATTTACAAATACCAGATATTAATCTGTAAAAGCTCAGGGTTTCTTATCCAGGCAAAAATTACATGGGTACCTATGTAACATGCCGTCAGCCAGTGGGGAGCATCTAAGTCTCAATGGAGCAGTGTCTTTACCTCATGCTGCTGCGAACCTTCATCAAATATTAAAGTACATCCAACAAGGAAAGTCTTGGCTTGGAAGCAAGTCCATCAATGACTTATCAATAGTTACCTAATGTTACAAATAGAAAAGCCAAGAGGGCTCTTAAAATTTTTAATGAGTGAATAAAAACTCAAATTTGACCTTCCTGTAAGGAAAAGTATAATACAGACTATCTTTAAATCTCAAATCTGTTCACTGACTTCTCAGTAAATACCCATCATTTACTTTTATGTGCTTCTCCATGATGACCCAGCTCAGTTTTCAAGGGAAGCGCTGACCCTATCCCCACCGAAGTCTGCAGTACCATAGCTGGGGGTTCTCCAAGCAAGCCCGGTTTCTGCAAAAGAAGAAAAGAAAGTAAGACTTTTGCCCATGGCAGCAGGGTAGAACCGAATAAAAAGGCTACACGACTGAAAATTTACAAACAATCTGACCAACAGCCTGATTATAGAAAAAAAGAAGAACTCATTTCAAAGAAAAAAAGTAATTCCATACTTACATTATTAGCATGAATATTCTCAAACTTCATTAACTGTTGTTGTGCCAGGGGTACATGGGAAAGACTCTGAAGGAATAAATTAGAAGTATTACCCATAATTGAGCTCTGTGAAAATGACAGAACATTAAGTTAGTTTAATTTTAAAAAGCAGCTTGTCGTATAACCCAATTCATACGGTTTAATTCGCTAGTTGATCTGAGCAAAACAACAGCTTTTCCATACTGCACTTTCCAACTATTGGCAAGACCAATTAATTTCTTTTAATAATATACAAGATGTGACCATACAGTTATGGAACTAATTCCCCTCCCCTTACCCCTTTCTGGCTTTAATGCCATTCCATCAGTTATTTGTTCACTTAATCATTCAACAAAGATTTATTGAGCACTTTCTATATGCCAGGCACTGTGCCATATAGTGAGAAATGTGACAACAGGAACTACCCTTATGGATTTTATAGTCCCCTGAGGAAGGGAGGCATTAATTATAAAAACATGTAATTCCAAATGATACAAGGAGCTATGAGAACAAATAGTAGGGGAATTTGATTTAGATTGGTAAATTCAAGGAAGGTTTTCCTGTTGGAGCTAACTCTTCCAGAGATCTGAAGGCTGCAGAGAAATAAGGAGGTGAGTCTGGGGAATTAGGTGGTGTTGGAGTGGGGAGTATTCCAGGCAGAAGGAACCACAGGAGCAAAGACGTAAGGAGACGGGAACAAAGTCTTTTGAGGACCAATAGTAGGCCACTGTAGATAGGACAGTGATAGCAAGGAGCAATGGAGGCAGGAGAGGGCAGTGTGGACAGGCCCTGAAGGCAAAATGAAGCATTTTGGTCTTTATTCTAAAATAGAGACAATATTGTCAATATTCTTCACACCCCTCTCATATCACTCTTCACATATTATTGTAATTAATTGTTTAACATTTGTTTTCTGTATTTGTTGCAATTCTGTAAGAACAGGGACAATGAATGCTCAGTGACAAGTAAAGTGTCTAGTGCATGTTAGATTCTCAATAAAATATGTTGATTAAATGAATAAATAAAGACCCTATATGTACAAGATCCTACGTTAGATTCTAAGAATGCAATATAAGTAAGGGAGGGCCTTTCCTTTAAAAAGCTGGGTTTAGGACCAGACATTCATTCATTCAATCTACATAAATTATCTATTACGCATTAGGTTTGATTTGCAATTAGGCTTCTATATAGATACAGCCTTCACAGTACCTGAAATTAATGAGTAATGTTCATCTCCAATATTATAGATACATGTATCTACAAACACATTTTAAAATGCCTGGAAAAGGTAAAACAAGTATTTTTACTCTCATAAATATATGAATCATTTTTATGATACTGAGTAAGTTCTAAGAATTAAGAGTTATTGTTCATTCTTTTCTTTCTGTAAATACTCTTTTGAGTTAAGAAAACATAAGAAGACTTGTTTTGAACTACAGTCATAGGCTGCATGATGACGTTTTGGTCAACCATGGACCAAATATGAGACGGTGGTAGGAGATACAAGCCCCTTGTGTGTGTTGTCCCTGAAGACTTTCCGTGGGACGAGATGCGCAGGTGGACGACATGTGACCGGTGAGGCCGACCCTGTGTAGGCCAGGCTCATGTGTGTTTGCCTCTCAGTTTTTAACAAAAACATTTAAAAAATAAAAAAATAAACACATTTTTAAAATAGGAAAGAGCTTACAGAAAAAGGATATAAAGAAAATATTGTATACAGTTGTACAATGTGTTTGTTTTAAGCTTTGTGTTATTGCAAAAGTCAAAAATTTCAAAAGTTTTTGAAGTTTACAAAGTACAACAGTTACAATAAGCTCAAGTTAATTTATTATTAAAGAAAAATATTTTTTAAAAAATAAATGTAGTATAGCCTAAGCGTATAATGTTTAGGAAGTGCACAGTACTGTACAGTCGTGTCCTTGGCCTTCACATTCAGTTGCCACTCACTCACTGACTCACCCAGAGCAACTTCCAGTCCTGCAAGCTCCATTCGTGGTTAAGTGCCCTATACAGGTGTACCTTTTTTTAAAAATCTTTTATACAGTATTTTTACTGTACCTTTTCCATGTATAGATAGACAAGCACTTATCATTGTGTTACAACTGCCTACAGCATTCAGTATAATAACGTGCAGTACAGGCTTGTAGCCTAGGAGCTATATCCACACGGCCTAGGTACTGTGTTTCCCGAAAATAAGACCTAGCTGGACCATCAGCTGTAATGCGTCTTTTGGAGCAAAAATTAATACAAGACCTGGTCTTATACTATAAGACCGGGTCAATATAATATAATATAATAACATGATAATATAATATAATAATATAATATTATAATATAATATAATATAATACCCAGTCTCATTTCACTATAAGACTGGGTCTTATATAATGTAATACAGTGTAATACAGTATAGCCTGTGTACAATGTTTAGAAAGTCTACAGTAGCGTACAGTCACGTCCTAGGCCTTCACATTCACTTAATATATTAATTTTTGCTCCAAAAGACACATTAAAGCTGATTGTCCGGCTAGGTCTTATTTTTGAGGAAACACGGTATATAGTAGGCTATGCCATCGAGGTTTGTGTAAGCGCTCTCTATGTTCGTATACGATGAAATCACCTAACTACACATTTCTCAGCACATATCCCCATTGTTAAGTGACACATGACTGTACTGATTTACTTATAGGAAAATATACCTCTTCCCCTCTTAATGCCCTACAAATAGGAATCAATAAATATATATAACTATGCTGCTCTGATTAGCTTAAGTTGATCTAATGTACTCATTATGTTTTTATGTAGCGATACTTATGACTAATGATTTTTTAAAATAAAATACTCATTTCTTGAAAATTTTACGTATTAAGAACAAACAAAACATTCACTTAAAATTTTTGATGCTTCAGTACTGCACACTATTTATATACCTGATGTGCTTTATTCAAATGTAAAAATGCGGAGGAGATGGATGGATTCATCAGATGTGACAAGCTGTGAGGTGTTCCAAGAACTGCTTTAAGAAAATAAAAGTAAAAATTTAACTTTATGATATATATGGAATTGAAAAATATATAAAACAAACTCCAAAAAAGGTAAATAAATATTTATTTAAACTTTTAACAAATTCATTGCAAGTTCATTTATATACTGACCTTGTCACTGCACAAAAAGTGAGAGGATTCTTTCCTTGTAATACAACCCTAAAATTTGACTTAAAATTCAAACACTTTCTGTCATAATGCAAAACAGCAAACCTAGTCTTTCTCTTCTCTAATACTTAGGGCAACAAAACTAATTCCATATTTTTATAAGTATAATACTAATTGAACCCATGTTATCTGCCCAGTGGTTTTGTTAGGTTTTTGGGGTATTTTGGCAGGGAGTGGGGGGGTAGGATAAAATACAATCTTGTCCTTGAAAAGACTACAATCCAACTGAGAAGAGAATACACGTACATAAAAAATATTTATGCACAAAAATAAACAAATAAAACAAAAGAAACAACAGTACTGCACATAGTTAATAAAAGGAATAAATGATAACCATACTCTTTATCAAGTTTGTCTAAAAGCACAAATACCAGAAATACCAGAGTACATATCAAAAGAGATGTTTTCAGAACAGACAATATATAGACAAAAGGAACCATGAGATAAAAAATATATAAAGCAATTTCATCAAATTATTATAAATTGTTATTAGTCATAATACACAAAATTCTCTAGAAATACAAAAATTGATTAAAACCACAGGTCAGACTTAGAAAGTACTTCAAAAAGCTTATAATCTAATGATCAAAAATATTTGAAATTTTTATATCACATCCCCACAAGTTCATCCCATGCTTTAAAAACTCTGTTACAAGTTTTTATTACTTGCTGAGGCAGTCCATTACACATTTGGAAAACTGACCATTAGAAAGTGCTTTCTTTAGAATGAGCCAGTTTCACCATAGGTGGTGGGAAGATTAGATCATTAGGTTGAGTTGCTTATAAAGACACTGTTTATTAGTAAAGAGGGATAAAGATGGTTACTTCATAATGATAAAAGGGTCAATTCATAAAGAAGATGCAACAATTTTAAATGTCTCTGTACCAGTAACAAAGCTTCAGTATATATAAAGCAAAAATTTCTAGAATTGAAAGGTAGACAAATTTACAATTACAGTTTGAAATTTCAACACCACTTCCTCTTTCAGAAATCACTGTGTTTTGTTATAAAACATTAAAATATAGTTTTCACAGCTTTTACTGAATACAGTATTTCCCAGTTTAAAACAACAACTAAAATCTAAACACTCTGGAAATGTCCACAGTCTCATGTGTAGCTGCTCTTTACCCTTAGCTCTTGGCTAGATTTCCCACTATGCCCCATCCCTCCCTCACAATAATTAATAGAATAAGTTGACAGAAAATTAGTAAGGATATAGAAGACTTGAACAACACTATCAGTCAAGAATAAATACAAAGAATTATAATACATCGTGACCAACTGAGGTTTACCCTAGGAATGAAAGGATGGTTTAACCTTTAAAAATCAATCAACATATAATTCATCATGTTAACAGACCAAAAAAAAATCCAACAAATAAAAAACCCACCACGTATGATCGTATCAGTAAGTGGAGAAAAGCAATGGATAAATTCCAGCAATAATCGTGGTAAAATTTCTCAGCAATAAAGGAATAGAAGGGAAAGTCCCCAGTTTGGAAAATAAAATCTGTTAAAAAAAAACCCAAAACTATAGCTAACATAATATTTAATAATAATAAAAGAATAAATGCTTTCTTCATAAGAACAAGACAAGAATATTCACTCTGACCAGTTCAATGCACAAATTATGCTGGTATTTCTACCTATAACAAGAAAGCAAGGAAAAGAAAAAAAAGGAATACATATTGGAAAGGAAGAAAAAAATTGTGTTTATTTGAAGATGACATGATTGTCCATATAGAAAATCCTAAGGACAAAATATACTAGAAATAATAAGCAATGTTGCAAGATACAAGATAAATATAAAAAATCAACTGTACTTTTATATGCTAGTAATAAGCAATAGGAAATTGAAATTTAAAATGCAATACCATTTAAAATAGTATCAAAAAACGTAAAGTACTATGAACACATCTGACAAAATATGTGTAAGATTTGTACCCTGAAAACAACAAAATATTCCTGAGAGAAATTAAAGAAGACCTAAATAAATTCAGAGGTATACCATATACAAGTATGTGGCTCAGCTTCAAAATTGTTGTCAATTCTGCCCAAATTAGTAGAGTCAACTCAATGGCAATCAAATTCCCAGCAGACATTTTTCATAGAAATCAAAAAGCTGATTTTAAATACAAAGAACCTAGAATAAGCAAAACAAATTGGAAAAGAAGAGTAAAGTTGGAGGACTTACATTAACTGATTTCAGGGCTTATCATAAAACTACATTTATCAGGACAATTTATCACTGGTATAAAGACTGGCATTTAGATCAATGCAATCGAATAGAGTCCAGAGATAAAGCCATACATACATGGTCAACTGAATTTTGAAAAAGGTGTCAAGAAATTCATAGGAAAATGATAACCCTCTTTAACAAATGATGCTGGAATAACTGTAAAACAACAATTAACCTGCATCTTTACCTCACACCATAAACAAAAATTAACTCGAAATGGATTACAGATCTAAACGTTCAAGAGGTAAAATTATAAAACTTCTCGAAGAAAACATAGGCGATATCTTAGTGATCTTGAATTTGGTAGATTTCTTAAATATGACACAAGTACAAATTATAAAAGAAAATAATAAGTTGGACTTTGTAAAAATAATAAACTTTGCTCTTTCCTGTTAAGAAAATAAAAGGATAATCTACAGAATGTAAGAAAATATTTGCAAACCCATATATTCAAGAGAGAACTTGCATCTAGAATAAAGAGCCCTTACAACTTAAGAAGAATATAAACAATTCAATTTAACATTTCAATTTAACATTTGCAAAATATTTTAAAAGCAATATTAACAAAGAATATGTAAAGATGGCAAAAATAGCCCATTAAAAGATGTTCAAAATCATTAGTCAAAAAGGATATTCCAATTAAAACTGCAGTGAGATAGCACTATATTCCCAATAGAAGGGCTAAAATTAAAGGACAAACGTATGAATTGGTGGTGAGAATACTGAGCAAAATGGAACCCTGGACACTGACAGTAAGAATGCAAAATGGTTCAATCACATTGGGAGAGTTTCTCAAAACTTAAACATAAATCTGTCACGTGACTTAGCCATTCCACAACTAGATATATACCCAAGAGAAATAAAAGTATAAGCCTATATGAAGACTAGCATATGAATATTCATTGCAATTTTATATCTAATGACCTAAACCTGGAAATAACCTAAACGTTCATCAACAAATCAATTAATCTGCAAATTGTGGAGTGGCATACACCATTAACAAGGAAAAAAACTACTGACACATGCAGGAACATGGATGAATCTCAAAATAATAAGCTGACTGAAAGAAGCCAAACTGTAATACTGTACGATTCCATTTACATAAATTTCTAAAAACTACAAACCCCTCTTTAGTGAAAGAAAGCAAATCAGTGGTTTCCTGGGGGGTGGGGGAAGAGTGGATTACAAAGGGGCAAAAGGGAACTTTTGAGAGTAATGAGTAAGTTCATTATTTTGATTGTGGTGATAATTTCATAGGTGTATATATATGTCAAAACTTATCAGTTATACACTTCAAATACGTGCAGATTAATGTGCATCAGTATACCTCAATAAAGATGTTAAAAATACAATTTAAACTATAAGTAATTGCACACTTGTTTAAAATATACATATATATACACACACACATACATATACATAAAAAAAGAAGTCTAGAAAAAAAATAAAAGAAGTCTAGAATATTTACATCCTGTTTTATTTTTTAGGGTAGTTAAAAGGTCTGGATTGAAGACAAAGGATTAGTATGGTCAGAATAACAATCAGTATAATTCTGGGAGGAAAATCATTCTGATGATAGTATGTAGATTAAATTAGATAGAGAAGAAGGCAGACAAGAACAGTAGTTAGGAATTTAGACTAGACCGTATGTGAGTAACAAGGTATGTATAAGGTATGAATGGAGAGGTAAAGGAAGGGGTTTAATCAATAAATATTTAAGGGCCTTTCACTATAAACAGCATTTTTGTTCTAGGTGCTTGAGATGAACAAGACATAAACTTTGCCATTATGGAGCTTTCTTTCCAGAGGGAGAGACAAACAATAAACAAGTAAATATGTGTCACTTATTTAAAAATGAAATACTGAGAAGGAAGTAGGGCAGGAGTATAAACATATGTTATATATGTACTATATAACAATTATTTTAGTTTGCTCAGAGGCCTCTCTGTTCAGGGTATGGTAAGGGATCTGGTTGAGATATAGTACAAGACAAAGTAAAGGGAAAATAAATAGAACTGATTAACAAGACACTTTGTCTTTCCTGAACACCAAGAAACCACACATCCTCCAGAAGCTTGGCGTGTGTTTAAGTGACATAGATTTAATCCTCTTCCCTTACCACTCCACAAAAAGAAAATGCCATGCTTGGTGAAATAATGTTTCCATCAGTGTAATAGTGAAACATCTTACTTAAAATTGTGAAAGTAGCACTAAAATAAAGAAGCATGACCTGGTATGGCCATACATCAATTTGAGAAGAAAGGAGAGTAGAGAATATATATTCTTAAATAAAAAGAAAAGACAAAAATAACATTGGAAAGGAGTTACTAAAGATGGCCCAGAGTCCAAAGGTGGGGAGGATGCTTTCTAAAAGACCCAAGAGTGTGATATACTTCTTTAAACACTAATACAGTCTTGGAGTGCATTGATAGAACTATAATGATCAGAGGAAGGAAATCCCACTGCATTTTGTGCTGATCAGATCCCTTCTATGGGACATGAGCATGCCTGTGTACACCACATTCCAGGACAAGCCAGAAAGCCTGGGCTTTATCTACAAGAGGACAACTCATGGGAGAATCTAAAGAGATATATCCTATGACATGTTATGGAAAGTCAAATACAGAACTATGGTCTCCGAAGCAGTGTAAAAGGTATAAAAGGAAAACACTAAGTCTGTTACTTATATTTACTTTCATCTTAAAAATAAAAATACTAAGCTTTATAATTTCTTCACATACGAGTTGACAAGGGTGCATTTTTATAATTGATGTGTAATTGATACATATACTGTATATATTAGCTCTGCTCAAAATTTATTTCACTGATGAGAGTGCATAGTCAAAAAATAAATAAAAAGAGACCACTGATCTGGAGAACAGAAGACAGGAAAAAAACTAAAGATGACTAATGTTTCATGTTGTCTTCAAGTATTAGAAGGTTTTTCTTATGAAAGAAGAAATAGATTTATTCCGTGTTTCTTCAGAGTGAGAACTATAATAAGCAGCTAAATGTTATAGGAATTACCATCTAATATGAGGAAAAAACGTTCTAGTAATTAAAGTCGTCAAATTTGCCTTGGGAAATAATGAGCTTCTTGTGCGTCAAGTAGCCAAGACATAAGAAGGATATCTCTACACCATTAAAATTGTAGAAGAGATATCTGATTGCATAATAGACTGAGCCAGAAAACCTCTAAAGATGCTTATTCCACACAAATAATTGATGAATATATGAAGTACTGAACAGGAATGTTGTATAATAAAGAATTTAACTGGTCCTTGATCCTGGTTCATGGAAGGAAATCTTTGGAATTTCCCCAGGAACAGGAGTATCTTTGTTATGCTAACAAGGTTGGCTCAATGTGGGCTCCTAAGTAGCTTCTGAATGGGGGCTGGTCATACCAGGAAGCTCAGCCATGTGATTAGAGCATTGGGGCGTTAAGCCATGTGATATCAGCCAGACCTCCCAACCTCCGGAGAGAGGAAGGGGACTGGAGATTGAGTTCAATAACATAGACAATAATCATGCCTACTCAGTAAAACCCCAACAAAAAAATCTGGACATCACACTTAGTTCAGTAGAGATCCTGAACTACTGAAGGGTGGTGCATACACTGATGTCCTAGGAAGGTAACGTGCCCTGATTCCATGGGGAAAGAACATAAAAACTCTGTGTTGAGGACCTCCCAGACCTAGCTCTCAAGTGTCTCTTCGTGTGGCTTACATCCTTTATAATAAAACTGTAATCATAAGTATAGTGCTTACCTAAGTTCTATGAGTTATTCTAGCACATTATCCAACCTGAGGGGGTTGTAGGAACCCTCACATTTATAGCCAGTTGGTCAGAAGTGTAGGTGGCCTGGGGACCCCCTGAACTTGTGGCTAGTGTGTGAAGCACGGGCAGATGTGTTGGGGAGTAAGCCCTGAACTGTCGGCGTAAGTGCTAACTCTGGCGAGTTAGTGCTAGAACTGAGTTGCACTCCACTAGCTGGTGTTAGACAAGTTGGTGTTGAAACTGAATAGACATATTTACTCTGAGTATTTTTACTCTAAAACTTAGGAATCCATTTCCTCCTAATGCTTAAATATACGTTTTGTGTATGTACAGTTGTGCACTTCAGAAGGTAAGCAAACTCTTATCAGAGAAAGCATATTAAATAAATATGTAATGTATACCAATACTACAAAGATTTCCATAATGCTTACAAAATAATACTGTTTTTGTCATTTTCTACAAAGTGAAACAATTTTACAACAAAAAAAGTAAGCAAAGCGGAAACAGGTCTTTAGCCCTTTCCAACAAAGTAATTCTGCTAAAAATATTACATAAAAGAATATCACAACCCTTGTTGATATAGTCTAAAATAGTGTAGTGTGTTAATTCTACACTGGTCAATAAATTCATATCAACTAGGAACTAAACTGAAGGTTTAATATTTCATATTTGTTCATGATAAAAAAAATACATAAAAAATATGAGGAACACATAAGCAAATTATATCTACAAAAATTAGTCAAAATATATTATCACCTCAGATCATTAATTAAAATCCATTGATAAGTCCTAGAAAATTTATATTTTTGGACTAATTTCAATGTTTGTTTTCATGCAAAACAGCGGTTGACTTCATATCAACGTTCTACATTTAATCGATGCACCTGGCGCTTACCTGGTTTAACAGCTCGCCCGCAGAGCTGGGGTTGTAGAAGAACTTGTAACATGGCTGGGTTATTTAAACTCTTCATAATTTGTACAGGATTTGGCTCTGGAAGTAAGCCCTTGTGGTTACTGTGCATCTTCAATAAACACAGAAATAGAAAATATTAGAATACGCAAGATGAAATTTTAAAGGCTTTGTTCCAGAAATTGTTATTCATCTGATAAGATCTATTTTATGATAAACACAATTTGCTTTATATTATATATTTGTTGTGTACATTCTACCAGTTCCTAATTATAATGTTAAGATATGCTACCATATCGCATATACTGAAATCCTCATAGAATGTCTCAGTTAAATACAAATTGGCTTTAAGAGGAATAGTAAGATAAATCTCTTTGTACAAGTAGGAAGATGCCAAGGGGATCTGAATTTATTAGCTAGAAGACAACTTGACACAATATGAATACTCTGATACCATAGAAGAGCCTTACTATAATGCTGATCTAAAGTGTAATAATGTGAGCCTGACAAATCAAAATTTTCTCCTAATAAAGGTCTTTATTTCATTAATTTAAACCCTATTATGAGTCAAAGATGAACTGTAAGTGGGTAGCTTCCTAAAACTGAGAAATTGTTCTCAGTTTTAAAAATCAGCCTAATACATGAGAATATTAGTATCGTGGTATAAGAGGAAAACTATGAACTTCTAGTCATGAAAAAATGGAGAATTGATAATACAACTGGAATTCCTCTCCAAACCCAGATACCATGAAGTTGAGAGGGATAGGGTGATGGATCTAAGAACGTGACACAAAACTTATGAAAAATCCCTGGATGGATAGAAGGCAGTGGGTCCCAGCCTGGAGGCAGACATCAGCAGAGAGCGTGACAGAGCCTGGATCCACAGACAGGATGGTTTGGGGAAGGGCTTTTTAGGTGTGTAACTATGTGGCTCCTCCACGTTGCCCCAGGAGGATCATGGTTTTCTTGGCCAGCACAAGGAGAGAAAACAGCAGGGTGAAAAAGGTGAAGGGATTAAGAAGTATTTACAAATTGGTAGTTACAAAATAGGAACAGAGATGTTAAGTACAGCATAGGGAATATAGTCAATAACATTGTAATAACTACATATAGTGCCAGGTGAATATTAGACTAATCGGGGGATCACTTCATAAATTATGTAAGTGTCTAATGACTACGCTATATACCTGAAACTAATATAAAATAATACTGAATGTCAACTGTAATTGAAAAAAATAGTAATGGGGGAAAAAAACATGAGAAGAAACAACACTTCAATCATTTAATATGGTCAGTGTTTTCTTGATTCCAAAATTAAATAAGGATGGTACAAAAAATTTAAGCATTTTTCACTTATGAGCACATTTGCACATATGCCAAATAAAATAATATCTAATCAATACAATGCATTAGGAAAAAACTCATTATTAATTAGGGTTTATAACACAAGGATGGTTCAACACTAGAAAATATATCAACATGATTCAGCACATTACTAAATACAGAGAGAAATCCCATAATTATCTCAATAGTTATAAAAATACTCTTACAAAGTTCAGTACCTATTTATGATTTTTTTTATTCAGAAAACTTGATAAACAACATGTACCAAGAACCTACAAAAAATGAACCTACATTACTTGTGAGACAGAAAAATTTAAGATTTCTCACTATCATTGATATCTGATCATGAAGGACCATGAATGCTATGCGAAAAAATTTGAACTTATGCAGGCGTTAAAGAATATTAAGCAAGAGAATGACATAATTTGATTTGAGGATGAGAAAGATCATTCTTGTGGCACTAGGGAAGATGGTCAGAAATGGAAAAGACTAATGATATGGTGATGACATGGGGGTTATTCTAATCACCAAGGTGAGAAAAGATGAGATCCTGAGTAAAGTAACAAAGATGCTGACAAGTCTCAAAGATTTAAGAAACATCAATGGAGGTACAACTGAAGGATTTGTTAATATTTTTGACATTTAGATTTGGGGACTGGGTGAGGGAAACCAATGATGATTACCTGAGTTTTGGGTTCAGATAGTTTTAGTGCAGATGAACTGATGTTATATATAGATATTACAGAATATAGAAAAGCAAGTCCCAGAGAAAATTAGTTTTCTTTTGGAGATGTTGAGATTGGAACTATTTATATAATATAAAGGAAGAATTCTAATAATCATTTGGAAATATAGGTTTAGTGCTTAGATTAGTTTGGACCAAAAATATATGCGTGGAAGTAATCACGGATAGGCAATAAATTCTCCACAGTTCATCGAATTCAATCTAATTTCTTTGAGTGCTCAATAGTGTTCCCTGATTTGGCATCAATTGACCATTTCATCAGACATCCCTTTATACACTCAGTCCACCTAGACGACTTACCAATCTTCAGGCACGCAAATTCACGTCATACTACTGCTTGAAAGGTTTTGTTCTACCTAGAATTTGACCACTCACTCTCTCTCCTTAGGGCTGCCAGATTTAGCATGTAAAAATACAGGGCACCCAATTAAATCTGGGTTTCAGATAAACAACGAATAACTTTTTAACTTAACTCTGTCTCATGCAAAATCTGCATCTGGCAATCCTATTCTCCACCCCCATGAACACGTTTCGAAATCATTCTTTAATGTCACACTCAAATATTACCTTTGTCATGAAGTCTTCCCTGATCCCTTCAAACATGTATTCCTTCCTTCATTTAACCAACCAATATTTACTATGCTAAGTGCTAGGAGTAAGAACTGTGAGGAAGGAATAGTCTCAGTCAGTAGAGACTATTCCAGACCAGAGAAGTAAAGAGAGGAATAAGGAGACAATTACAAGAGAAGTAGCTCCAGTGTGCCATGTGAGCAAAAATGAAGCACAAATCTTCCTCTACTTGTGTAATGGATACTTATCAACATGTTGAAAAGAGGCATGTTCCACTGAAAATTTAGAACACAACAGGAACTCAAATATTTGCTGAATGAATAAAATCCCTTCAAAAAATTTCCTAAGATAAATACACTGGACTAAACACAGTGTCTTCTTTTGTAATGACTCTTGGCTTGATTTGACCGAGATACCATTTGCCAATTTTTTAAAAAGAAGAATGCTTTTATGCAATGGGAATGCAATGAAGGCCCAATCAATGGACCGTTAGTTGGAATCGGTTAAAAGAGTATTAGGATTTTTCTCTACGCTAACAAAGAACAACAAACTTACCACACGTTGAGCTGCTATCAATGCCGCTAACGTACTTCGCCCTGGTGCTCCTGGGGCGCAGAAGGAAACTTGGACTTTGCTTCCCTTGATGGTCATACCGACAGCTGCGTGCTGAACCTCCTCGGCATGCTCTGCACTGTGATATTCAACCACCGCAAAGCCACCCACGTAGCTACCTTCATCCTGTGCAAGCTGATGCAATACATTGGGTTAAAAGGGAATTCTATTATTTAGGTAGAAATATTTATGTACAGTATATGACTTGCAAATTCAAGAACAAACATAGAGCATGACACCGGTGAAAACAATGTTCTTTCTCTCTAAAAATCAAAGTTGACTCGTTACTTAGATACAGTGCTTCTGGAAGACAGGGTGATAAACAAGTCTGTCATTTCTTTTCAATTCTTTGATTTTCTAATTTTAATAGTGAAAGCCCCAATGATAATATTCCCTATATTATAAGAAATATATGTAAGCGATAATTTATAAGAAAATATGGGGTTACAATAATTAAAACTTTCTTTACATTCACCAGAAACATGGGACAATGAAACATACTGAAACAATTATTTGACCACATTATCTATGTAAAACAAAATTTGTATCAAGACAAGAACGGTAGGAGGAACCATATTCAACTTTTATTTCAATATTTTAAGCAGATCTCAGGAATTTCGTCAAGTATACCAAAGCAAACCTTATTTGGGAAAATTATGCTCTAGGTTTATTAAAATACCATATGAAACTCGCAACCTTTATTTCTAAATAAACTCCTAAAATGTAGAACTCAATTTATTTCCAATTTATTTCCAAATGTAGAACTCAATTTATTTCCAAATGTAGAACTCAACTTATTTCCTGTAAGAATGTAAAGGAAGATACTGAAATCCTGGAACTGTAAAGACTACAAAGAGCAAAAACAAGAACAAAATAAGACACTAAAAAGTTTCTAAGTTTTGAAGACGTCTAAATTATCATAAACATGTCTAAATATGCACCTACAAAGTGATAAATGAGATAAAATTCAACTTTGTATGTCTTTGAGAAGAGACATCTACAATACTTCTATTTGGATTTGGCACCTCATTAGTTAATATTGCAATTAAATAATTTCTAGTTTTCTTTTCTCTTATTTTTCATGCTTAACTTCCTTTTCCTTTCTTGTATAGTTAGACCGAATTTCTATTTTTCCTTCACATTATTCCCTCTCTTTAAAACTGCCCTCAAATGTCTTTTTCTCCATAAAGCTTTTTCCAATCACATGTGCGAAAGGGAAAACATCTACCTCTTCCAAACATTTCTCCTGCAACCCCATTCCTCTTGTAATCCAAACCAGATCTTAAAATCAGATTTTAAGCCATCAGTCTCTTTTGATCACAAAGTAAAAGAATGTGTCTTCAGTATAGTCTATCTAGGTCAACCTACCAAGCAAGAGAGCCTGAATGTAACAGATCCACTGATAACGGCCTCATAAAGTTGTTTTTACTAATATTTTTAAAACATTTGCTATTCCAGGTTCATCATGATAACTTTCATCCTATGTAAATTACGATATCACTGTAGGTCTTTCAAAAGACCAAATCATCTAAGTCCACAGCGTCAGTAGTTTTAGAGAAGATTATTTCAGTTCGATATGAGAGCCATTCAAATATATAAATGGTCTGACTTGTGATCTAGTTAATGTTCCATTACTTTGAAATATTTTAACAGAAGCTAAATGGTCACTCACAAATACTGTAGCAAACATTTTTTTACGAGATGGCAAGCTAGACTAGATAACCTCTCAAGTCCCTTCAACTCTGGGATTCATAATTCAAACAATTCAAATACAATTTTTGTGATAAATGGCTTTTCCCCTCATATTTCTTTCAAAGGCCTCCATTAAAGCTACAAAGAATTACATATGCATTCACTATACAATCCCTGGTACCAAAAATAACATATTGATAAGATAATCAACTTGCAATAACAGCAAAGATTTGATAAAAAATTTGTCATAAAATTTTATAAAGCTCTTGGATGGTTTCTTTGATGCTTATTATATTGGGATTGGAGAGATGGAAATTTAAGACAAAGTAAGATGGTGGCATTAATCACATACATATGTATATATCTCCAACTCCAAACTTCCTACTGCTTCCTATTTTTTGAGTCTCTACTCAAAAAATAGAGTAGTCTCCACTCAAAAAGTAGAGACTCAAAAAATATATGATTAAAGAAAAGGGGTGGGGTTGGGAGGTAAGAAGAGAAGGGAAGCAAGAGAGAAAGAGTTCATCAGTTGCTATCAAACATCTGTAACAGAAGAAGTTATATGTAGTATGCATTTTTATCTAGTTAGTAGAATATATTAAATTTTACTATGATAAAGTGCTTGAAAATTCTTACCACTATTGTCGGTTTTCAGGATCTTCCCTAAGTGTCTCACTTACCACGACCCCATTAAGATAAAATTATATGTTCCTGTTAAACTTTATTATACTTTTCTATCTTCCATTATATTACTCTTTATACATGATTTACAATTATTTGTCAGTCTCTTCTACAAAATTGTGAGGTGTACTGAGAGAGTATCTTTCTATTATCTATATTTCTGACACCTAGCAATAGTGTCTGGCACAGAGAACGTGATAAGTAAAATTTGGATGGACGAATGGACGAATGGATGAATGGATGAATGGTTTAATGAATGGATGAAATGAGAAGGTGAATAAACAACGGATTTGCTAAGACACACTTAACTATGTAACAGTCTAGTTTGGCCCATCAACGAAAGGAATCAATTTAAAATTTCCCATGATATTAAAGTCTTCATTACAGACTAAAGCAGAATTAGATTGTCCACTGTGACATTCACATAGGTATAATACATTGGTGAGTACATGCAGAATAGATACATATGCAGATATTTTTAAATAGTTCAAATGGTATCTTATGAATACATACCTGGCAAAACACAGGTTTATGGATAGTGGAAAAAAATTGCAACAGTTCCTCTGAATCCCTGTAGCCACCAGGGAGTTTATCTACACAAAGGCACTTCGAATGAATGAGCTCTGCGGCCAACAGATTAACATCCATCCACTGTGCAAAGAGGACTGAGGTTCCCAACTGTTTGCCCAATAGCTCCAATCTGGCCTTTGCAGCAAAGTCCTTTTTCATGTATTCTACAAATCCATAGCCTTTGGAATGGCCAGTAACTTCACTGTAGACCAGAAAACATCTCTCGATGTTTCCATAAGCGCGAACAAGTTCTTCAAACTCTTCTAAGGTAAAAGAAGTGGGCAAGTTGGTAATACACAGCAAAGCATCTGTTGGCTGGAGCTGGACTATTAAGTCTTTTCCTCGAAAAGAATATTGATGGAACGTCTGAATTGCATTCTGGGCTTGTTCCCCATTCAATAAGGTAACAAAAGCTGGAAGACAATAAAATAAATGACTTTTGTAAGCCAGTGTTTTCAAATTTCTTAAACTATGACTCATGATAAGAAATACATTTTATGTCTGACTCTGTTCACACACACACACACACACTTGAAATAAAAGTATCAGGAAGTTAATACTCCTACCATATGCAATACACTCTGATATTTTCTATTCCATTTCATTGTTTTTTAATGCTGACACACCCACTAAGTAACATTATGACCAGTAGCTTCAATTAAAAATATAGAAATTATATTAGGAATTCCCCTATAAAATACTAAAATATTCTGTAACAACATAGAATTATTCACCCACCAAAAATATCTTCAAGAATGAGAGTGAAATAAAGATATTTTCTCAGTCACCTAAAAGCTGAAAGGATTCTTCACCATCAGACCTGCATTATAAATAATGTCTAAGGAATTCTTTAAGCAGGAAGGAAATGGCACTTGATGGAAATCTGTATCTACACCAAAAGATGAAGAATACCAGATATGGTTATTATGTTGGTAAAGACTGTTTTCCTTAATATTTAAATCTCTTTAAAAGATAATTGACTGGAGTGAAAATAATAACACAATATTGTGGTGGTTATAACACATGTAGAATTAAAATATAACAACAACAATACAAAGGCTGGGAGGGAATAAATGGAAGTATACTGTTGTCAAGTTCTTAGGCTCTATAAGAAGTGGTCAACATCACTTGATTATAAACTGATAAGTTAGATGTATACTATAAACCCTAAATCATCCAGTAAAATAATACAACAAATAAACTCAATAATAATATTAAATGATGTTGCCTTGGATTTCAGTAATTATGGTGGTGCTTGAAGAACCAGATAATTAATAGAGTCTAAGAACATTACAACAGTATACTTCTATATGATTTATTTCTATAACGATTCTGGAGTTTTGTTCTAGGGATGTGGTTAAGTTACTAGGAAAGAGCTTGGCCATTTCTGGTCTCGCTTTCACATTTTGTTAGGTAAGACCAGAGCCTCATTAGCCTAGAGTTAATTTTCTCCACTCTTGAGACAAGACTCTTCTGAATACTTTCCTTGATGTACCCTGAATTATGAAGTTTATCATCCTAACTGATGGGAATAACACTCACTGTACCTGGCCCTGTGCGAGCTGTGAAGACTGTTACCTCTAATCCCTTTGTCAATATTTAGTAACATTGAAATAGTACATGACATACGACCCAGTAATTGTAGGCAAAGAGTCACACATGTATATTAAAAGAGAAGTAAAAGGATATTCATTGCAGCATCAATTGAAACACTGGAAAAGTTAAAGCTTCCTAAATGCCTATCAGTAATGGATAGATTTATCAATGGTGATAAATTCACAAGACACAATAATCTGTAGTAGTTTAAATCAATAAACGGAAACTATTAGGTTGGTGCAAAAGTAACTGTGGTTTAAAAGGTTAAAAATAATTGCAAAAACTGCAATTACTTTTGCGCTAACCTGTGTATCAACCTGGAAAGATCTGAAAACAAGGTTGAGTTAGAAAACAAAAAGCAAGTTGCTAAATGAAACATACAGCAGAATACCATTTATGTAAAGTTTTTAAAAAACATGGAGAACACCACTATTAATTACATACAATAAAATTACAGATATTAGTCAAGATATGGTAGTAACTAAAACACAGTTCCACAATCTCAATGGCTTAACAAAACAAAAGGGTTTTTGGTGGTTGTCCATGCTGCATAGTCTATGCTGAAAAGAGGACAGGAAGGAAGGAGGTTTTGCTCATCATGGTCACTCCAGGACCTAAATTAAACGAGGTTCTATGATCTTCCTCAATTACTTTGGCAGAAAGGACGAGCAGTGAATCACATGCTGCCTCTGAAATTGTCCACTTGGAAGGGATATGTGTCATTTCCACTCACACTTCATCAAAACGCAAATCACACGTCCTCTCTTAACTTCAAAGAGGGACAGAGAACTATCTTACCTCATGCTCAGAAGAAAAAGAACAAGAATCTGTGAACAGCTCTAATGACTATCACAATATAATGGCAAAGTATGGAAAGCATGTACCAAATTCATAAATGCTTGGCCCTCAATAAGGAGAAAGGGAAGGAATGGAATCAGACACAGTTAGAAACTGGATTTCAAAGTTATCTGTCATGCTCCTTTTGTCAATTTTAAAAGTCAAAAAAAACAAATACAGAATTCCTGACCATACTACCAGAGATTTTTATTCAATAGATCTACATTAGGTCTCTAGCAGGTATATGTATTTTTAAAAACAAAAAAAATTTTCAAATCATTTTTAAAACAAAATATTCTTATTAAAACATTTGCCAATTTGGGATTGGATGAGTACACAATGATTATATGATCCTCCATACTTTTCCTTACTTTTTTTATCATCTCAAAAAGATGTTTTTAGACATTTACATATCATATGGACACAAAGGAAATAATCTAGTTCATGCTTTTAATATCACAGATATAAAACTGATACCCAGAAAAATTAAGTAATTTTTCCAATTTGACCAGCTGAGGTCAAAATCACATAGTGTATTCACTAAGCCCAGTAATATTTTATTCAAATTGAAGGATAGCAAGCCTATAAAAGAAATTCATTATAACATACACAACATTCATTATAAATGTTCATAAGGCTCTAGTAACACCATATTAATTTATGTGATTAAAACTTAGGATACTAAAAAAAAATTAGGATACTAATATTACCTTCAGAAAATAAATGGTATGAGTAACATTTGTGTGATTTAATGCTTAAGAATTTAAGAAATTAGCTTAAGAATGAAAAGACACTAAGCTGTTTTGTTTTATAATGACTACATGTACAATCAAAATGAAATCAGATGCTCGGAACTGAAATCTTACCTGTTCGCTTATTTCTGTCCACATAACAATACTTTAACTCATAATCTTGTAATAAATCATGCACTTCCTGAAAGAGACAAAACATGAGTTCCATTAACACATAAATGCAGTTAGTGGATAATCCAGCTCTTAGTCTACCACCATCACCACCACCACCCTCCCCTATGGCCCAGACCTACCTCTCCAAATACAGCTCCAATACAATCTCTACACATTCCCATATTCCTGCTCCAATGAATGTGTTCACTGTCTCATGAGTATACCATGCACAGTCCTTACTTGAATTTCTGCTTACACTGATACCTTGACCTAACATGGGGCAAACATACCACTGAAGTTCCCAAACTTCAGCTGAAATCACGTGCATCTTTTGATATCCCAGCTCAAATGTTCTTCCATGAATCTTTTTCCAGTTCTTTTTCCACAAAACATGGCCTTTCCCATCTCTGTGCTAGCAATGGTCATACTTTATTTATACCTCTCTTACAGAAAAGAATATTAAACATTTCTATCTGTGTACTACATACTAAGTTTTTAACAAGTAATAAATCTGTACACACTTGTTGCACCACCACGGAGAATAAATAAATGTAGACTGCAAACCTAACCCAGAGATCCCCGGGTTTGAAAACAAGTAACAACCACCAAGGCACAGTTCAATTTATTTCCCCTTGGCTCCCCAAGATGTTTAAACTGGCATTCTGGTTCATTCTGCTTCTGTCATTAATCCAGTCTGAACTTGTTTCTTCTGATATCATATCTTCCATATACCTGGGGGCCTGAAAAAGTACATTTCTATTCCTAATCCTTCCTGTTAAATTGAGAATACTTGACTGTAAGAACTATAGTTCACATACTTGTATGTTATCTATATTACTTTGCATGTACTAGGCACGCAGACACTAAAGTGAATATAATTTAATTATTTTTTCACTAAATTGCTATTTGGCCTTGACAATTTTACTCATAATACACAACAGATGGCAGTTATTATTTTTTAAAGGAATTGGACTACCACATAGGTGGACATTCCAATCCCAAATTGGAGAGTTATAGCCAACCTGTTCTATATTGCGAGTGAATAAACTATACACAAGAGCTGGTATGTTAAGTTTACAACCTAAACTACTTAATTCAACAACAAGAATTCTTATTATTGCCATTATTATAGTTAGCATTCAGTTAGCTTTTACTAGGTACCAGAGCACTAGACTCATCCCTTTCAGTAAAAATCAGGAAACCAGAGCAGGGCTAAGTCAAGTAATTTGCCGAAGTCCTGTACTTGGTAACTTGCTGAGTTAAGATTCACCAGCCGGCCTGGTTCTAGGGACCCCAGGCTTAATCTCTATGCCATATTGCTTTGTTTTTTCCAGTACTAATAAAAATAGTATGCTACCACCAAGAGTTACAAAAACAATACCATTTGTACCCTAAGAAGTTATCATATGGAAATGGAAACTAGATAAGAGGACAGTTAAAAGTTGAGAAATTTTTTCCCTTTTAACCTAATGCAAAGGGTGGGGGGAGTGATACGATAGGCAAAGTATAAAAACATGATGCTGGGTGAAAATAAAGGTAATCGCCTATGATGATAATTTAGTATTCCTTATTAGTAAGTCAATATTAGAACTGTGTTTCTTTTTTAAAAAAAAGAACTGTTTTAAACTATTACTATCATATTATTATTAATACATATACTTACCAATTTGGTAAAATATTATACAGTAATATTATACAGTAATGTACAGTAATATGATTATTATACAAGAATTATAAAAGAATTATAAGGAATATGATCTATATACAGATGAGTATGGTAATTTTTTATCTTGTAAGCTTTGATGTTTTCTTGGACTTAAAAAACATACACTATATTCTTCAATAAGAAAATGTAACTCTCTACATCATAACATACACATCTTGCCAATCAGCTAATTTAATACTTTATGCAGCAGGTGACACGGTTTTGTTTGAAGAGATCCAGCGTATGCTTTTAGTTGCATAGACTCTAATCTCTCATTTCACTAGTTAACAGCTGTCAAATGCCAGATAAAGGAAACATGATACTGCTCTTCACATTAACAAGTACCGGTAAACAAATGGCATGTTATGTTACTCACTCAGCTAGGAGAATTACCTGAGTGAGATCTCAGGTATTCAAAGATGCATTTTGCAACTGAGAAATTTTATTTTTAAAATACCCACGTTTCTAATCATGGCTTTTCTATGTCTCAGATGGCAGACATAGATTTTGCTAACTGGGAAACCTTACAAAGCTTCCTGCAAAGAAAAAAAAAATGATTATTTTTCTCTATGCCCCGGTTGTTTTGACCCAGGCAAAAGTGGGTCACCCCTCAATTTGAGCCATGGTAAGTTGGCCAAATTAAAAACTTAAAACCTGAAAGAGTCCTAACAACCATTTGCCAAAATTCTACTATGCTTCACCACACAGAACCAAAAGGACTAAAATTATATCTCCCTACACTAATCCAAGGAACAAAGTAGGACCTTCGATGAAAACACTTTGTCCTTTAACCGGCAACATCCCTTATAAATTTCTGATAGTAAGATGAGTTCACCAAAATTGTTAACAATCGATAGCTTCAGTAACCTATTTCCAGACTAGATTCACTATCATTCCCCAGAATTAAATAAAAAGTTTTGCACATATGAAATGTCTCCTGGGTAGAAGATGAGTAGCTCAGTAGCTCTCAACTCAAAGCAGTTATTCAATCCGCACCACCACCACCACCCCAAAAAAGTGAAATAACCATTGTTCCAGCTGATCTGGACTTCTTCCTGAATGATACCCAGCCTTAGTTTTAAATCTGAATCACTGACTTCTAAGCCTGTCACAGACTTACTTTCATTAAAAAGTTATTTTGTTCTAAGAAAGACTTCCATAGATTAAAGCAGTCTACTTGTAAATTCCACTTTTTTTGAACTAAAAGTAACAAATACTTTTGATTTTCTTTTAAAATTTTAAGGGATTTGATAATGCGAAAAGATTACCTGTAACATGCAGAGGGCACCAAAAAAATGTATACACATTTTAAGAAAGGAAACAACTGTATTAAAATTGTAATACGCAACATATACCAATAACAAAAGATGAATTCAAAGTCATGTGTATACATTTTTTTGGCACCCCGGTATATTAAGTTATGAGGCATGATAATGAAATAAGCACCCAGGAACTCACCACCAAACTTAGTGACTAGAACATCAGCAAAGGTGTTCCATCAACTGGTGCTTTCCTTCAGAAAAGCGCATCCCACCACTTTCCCCCATAACTGGAGTTCCTCACGAAGGTGCATCCCCAAACGATATGTTGTTTTATTTGTTTCTGAGGTTTATAAAAATGGTATTATGCTATTTTTAATTTTCTGTGCCTTGCTTTTTGTACTTACTATATTTGAAAATTCACTTATGTTGCACAAGGCAGTTCATTTGTTCACTACTGTTTGATATTCCATTCTGTAACTATAGTATGATTTACGTATCCACTTTTCTATCAATGAATATTTGGCTTGTTTCTAGGTGGTTATTGTTGTTTGGCTACTTGCGTACTTTTTTAATACTATCACATTCGTACACATTTTACATTCTTATTTCCTTGTGTTCATGTACAAGCATTTCGGAAAGAAGCAATTCCTGGGCTGTACACATGCAAATGATTTTCTTTATACAAATATGCCGACTTGTTGCTGGAAGGGTTGTGCCTGTTTCCAGTCCCATCAACAGTACATTAGAATCCCACTAACCCATATCCTTACAATGCCTGATGTTATCAGATACTCAAATTTTGTGAATTTAGTGGATATAAAATTATAGCTCACTGTGATCTTAATTTGCACTTCCTTGATTAATAAGGTAGGGCACTGTGATGGTTTTACGCATCAACTTGGCTATAATATCCAGTTATTTAATTAAACACTCATCTAGGTATTGCTGCGAATGTATTTTGTAGATGGGGTTAACATGTACAGTTTAAGCAAATGAGATCATCTTTGATAATGTGGAAGAGCCTCTTCCAATCAGATGAAGGCCTTTGGAGCAAAAACTGAGTTTTCTTGGAGAAGAAATCCAGCCTCAAGACAGTAGCATCAACACCTGTCTGAGTCTGTAGCCTGCTGGTAAGACTTACAGATGCTGGAGTTGCCAGCCTCCTCAATCAATCTCTCTTTATATGTATGGATATAATAGAAGTACATCTAAATATAAATATCATACATAATCTGTTTCTCCTAAGAACTCTAACACAGGCATCTTTTCATGCTTAGTTGCTGTTTATTTCCTCTTCTGAAAAACATGCACTATTGCCCAGTTTTCTATTGTTTTTCTTTTCTTCTATTGACCAGCAGAAGTTTGTTTTGTTTTGTTTTTTAACATATTCTGAATAGTAATCCTTTTTTGGAAACTGTTTCATGAATGTATTCCCCTAGTATGTGAGCTGTGCTTTTGTTTCTTTGTGCGTTCTTTTGGAGAAATTTCTCATTTTAATGAAGCCAAATTTACCCTTTTTTTTTTTGCTTTACAATTTGTGTTTTTTGTGCCCTAAGAAATCCTTTCCTACCCCAGGTCAAAAAAAGCTATTTTGTATTCCTACAGTTTTTAAATTTTCCTGGTCCTTATCAGTTTTTAGTCGGTTTGGAGTTTAGCCATAGTACGCTGGCTACAATTTCCAGCACAATCTTGAATAGAGGTTATTCTGGCATTGCCTAATCACAGGGGAAAGTTGTCAAAATTTCACCACTGAAAACAATTGCTTTTGTTTTTTTCCGAGGTATTAAGTTTAAGTTTGAGGACGTTCTCTTCCTTTCCTGTTTACTGTAAGTTTTTATTATGAATGTGTGGTAAATTTTTATCAAATGCTCTATCTGCATCTATTGAGATGACGTAAGTCCCATCTGCATTCCAGCGATCTTCAAATTCTTCCTTCCACACAAGTTTCTCACCTAGGCTCCCAACCTATATGTGCTATTGCTTGCTTGGCACAACATTTGGATGTTCCACACCGGATCACACTATTTTTTTGGCCCAACGCAGGACCTTGTCCTATAACACTTTTTGAGATATTAGATGAGTCAATGTGGTATCAATTTTAACTTGGCTAAATTTTTAACAGCTTTTGATGCTGCTCTTTTGCTGGAAAGTTCATTTGAATACCAACTTTTTACCAGAGGAACAGTCTGAGTTGGCCTAAAAAAATGATTAAACTTTCAGTTTTATTAGCAGAATAATAATAATAATAATAATAATAATAATAATAATTTTACTTGGTGCTTATTTTATCCCAGACACTATATAGGCATTATCTCTTTTAATCCTAACAACCTGATGAGCTGGATTTCAAAGGTGAATTTTAATATCCAGATTTTAAAGATTAGGACATTGAGGCCGAGAAAAGTTAAGTGGCTTGCACAGACAGTATTTGATGGATCTGCAATTCAAACCCAGGGCAACAGACTATACAGCAAATACAATGAGCTACTACGCTGTGCTATATCTTAAATAGCACCAATAAAATCTATGGCATGCTCATTCCAATCATATCCCTAAAGCTTATTGAAATCACTGACCTCCTAACCTTAGAATGGGGATCAGAGTAAGAACAAAGTTTGGGAGATAAAAACAACATAATTTCTCCTTTGACAGCTAGACATCTAACTGCATCATTCCCTTGTTGAAATATTTCAATGAATCCTCTGTTCCCTTAAAATGAAATCCAAACTCCCTAATATGGCTTTGAAACTTACAATCGTCTAGTCCAGCTCAGTGTACTAGCCTTGTACTGAACCACTATCCCTCTCAAATTCTCGCTTCAGCCACAGTGAATTAGTTTCTGGCCATCCTTTTTCTTGTCTTCAGGATTTGGTACGTCTCGTTACTACTGCCATGAATATCCTATACCTTTCTTTGCCCCACCCTTGTCCTAGCTACCTTCTCTCTCCCTTGGTCTCAGTAGATGAGTTTCTTTAAGGAGCCTTTCTGAATCTGCAGCATGGATATCTTTCCCTTGTGCTTCAACAGCATTTTTCACTTCCCATCACAACACTTACAGCACCTATCATCTGTTCTAACTGCTTATATACTTGTATGTTCATTAGACTGTAGGCTTAGCTACAGCAAATACCACACATCTGCCTTGTTCATAAACAGCTCTCCAATACGTAGCACAACATCTAGCGAAAAGCAGACCGTCAATACTTGTTAAAGGCATTGAGATGTGTTTCCACAGATTTCCTTTATGAACTGTAATGCAGGTTTTTTTCCTGAGATGAATTTTACAGTCTTAACATAAACCAGTATGTTTACGGTGATCAAAAAGAACATTATTGAAAACACACTTTCTTTATACTAACCTAATACACAGCTCGCTTCTTTAAAATATTTACATACCTCAAATTAGTTAACATTATACATCTAGCTGTAAGAGGTTCTCCTTGAGTAGTTTTAGCTTACAGATGTCCCCAGGAAGAGCACTTTAAGCTCCAGGAGATAACTTACATAATCGTCCCTTCCAAAGAATAACCATATGTGTATCATGACCTCTTCTTCTCCGACATGCAAAATGTTTTTTTCCTTTAAATATCACCCAGCTGTACTACTGTTTTAGTTTTCTACTGCTGTGCAACAATTAAACTGTTTAAAACAACACCCATTTATTATCTCTCAGATCTGCAGGCCAAAAGTGCAGGCAGGCTCAAATGGGTTCTCTGCTTAGGGTCTCTCAAGGCTAAAATCAAAGTTTTAGGCAGGCTGCACTCCTTTCTAGAGGCTCTCAGGAAAAATGCACTTCCATTCAGTGAGGTATTCAGAATTCAGTCCTTTATGGTTGTAGGACTGAAGTCCCTGTTTTCTTGCTGGCTGTCAGCTGGGGGCCCCTCTCAGCTCCTAGATGTCTTTGCATGTCGCCACTCCATCTTCAAACCCAGCAACACTGCATCAAATCTCTCTTGTGCTTCAAATCATCTGACTTCTTTTGCTACCAGCCCAACAAAACTCTCTGCTTTTAAAGGGCTAGTAGGATTAGATTTGGCCCACCTGTATAATCTCCCTTTGGTACCTCCAAAGTCAACTGATTAGTAACCTTAATGACATCTACAAAACCCCCTTTTTGTCATGTACCATAACAATGACACATGTCAGACCTTGTCACATTTACAGTTCCCTGGATTAGAAATCTCGGGAGACATTTTAAAAATTCTGTCTCCCACAAACTACCACTAATAATAGATATCATTTATTGTACCCTTATACATACTTTACACAAAAAAATCTTATTTAATATTTCAGGTCTCAGAGCTCAAAGTGAGGAGAACATCTGCACAGAATGAAAACGCAGAACAGAATGTCAGAACTCAAGTGAGGTGAGAAGGCCTTCTGGCCAGTGGAGCAGCCAAGTACAGGAGGACGGAACTTATGTTGCATGAGGTGGCATCTGCATGAGGGAGGGGGCAGCCATCTGCACTGGTGATGGGAGACTTATTACATTTATATAATCAATATACATTTATTTAAAATATATACATTTATACGAGGTCTAACAATTGAGTTCGCAAACTTGCCACTGTGTGCTTACATTGGCAGCACTGACAAACAGCTCAGTAAGGTTTCATAACCTTGATATATCAGGGTCTCAAAGCAGTGTTTGTGTCAACGTGTGGCGGTGTCTTGCTGAGTGGAGTTCATTAGTGTCGTTGCGTGTTCTTGGGTGCTGCCACGAGAATGGCTGAGCTTGAATTAGAGCAAGGAACAAACATTCAAACTTGGCAAGAGTGGAAGTGAAATCAGGCCACGTTAGTCCAAATTACTGGGGATAATGCCATGAAGAAAACAGCAGTGTACAAATGGATTAAATGTTTTCTGAGGGGAAAGAACATGTCACTGATGAAGACAGGTCAGGGCGGCCAGTAACGAGCAAAACCGATGAAAACATTGCAAAAATTTATCGAATTGTGCATCAAAATCGTCAGCTGACTGTGAGAAGCAGAGCAGACCAAGTAACTGTTTCTCAGTAATTGTTTCTCAAAAGAGAAAATCTTAACTGAAAATATTGCGATGGGAAAGGTGTGTGCAAAAATGGTCCCAAAGGAGCTCCCCGATGAACAAAAGCAAAGGAGAGCTGAAGTTTGCCAAGACCTCTTGGAGAGGCAAGACGATGCTTTGGGCCGTGTTATCTATCACTGGTGATGAAATATGGGTGTACCAATAGGACCCTGAAACAAAGCGTCAAAGTGCACAATGGAAGTCAGCCAGTTCTCCACGACCAAAAAAGTTCCGTCAGTCCAAATCAAAAGTCAAAACAATGTTGCTAACCTTTTTTGATATCAGAGGAATTATTCATTATGAATTTGTACCAACTGGACAGTTAACCAAGTTTACTATTTGGAAGTGCTGAAAAGGCTGCGTGAAAAAGTTAGAAAATGACCTGAACTTTTTGCCAACAATTCATGGCTCTTGCATCACAACAATGCACTAGCTCACACGACACTGTCTGTGAAGGAGTTTTTAGCCAGTAAACAAATAACTGTATTGAAACACCCTCCCTACTCACCTGATCTGGCCCCCAGTGACTTCTTTCTTTACCCGAAGAGAAAGGAAATATAGAAAAGAAGTCATTTTGATGACATTCAGGACACCAAGGGTAATACGATGACAGCTCTGATGGCCATTCCAGAAAGAGTTCCAAAATTGCTCTGAAGGGTCGACTAGGCGCTGGCATCAGTGCATAGCTTCCCAAGGGAAGTACTTCAAAGGTGACTGTAGTGATATTCAGCAATGAGGTATGTAGCACTTTTTCTAGGATGAGTTCACAAACTTAACTGTCAGATCTCAGTATGTTGAAGCCCTGACTGCCAGTGTGGCTGTATTTGAAGATGGGAACTCTATGGAAGTAACTAAATGAGGTCACAAGGGTTGGGCCCTGATTAGATAGAATTACTGTCTTTATAAGAAAAGACACCAGAAAACTCTCTCTCCGCTTTGTGCCTCACCAACCCCCCACCCCCATGTGCACAGGCCCCAAGGAAAGGCCATGTGAGGACATAGTGAGAAGGTGGTCATCTGCAAGCGAGGAAGAGAGACCTCACCAGAAACCAAATCAGCTAGAACCTGATCTTAGAATTCTATCTTCCAGAATTGTGAGAAAATAAGTTTCTGTTCTTATCTACGGTCTTTTGTTATAGCAGCCCGAGATGACTATTACAGTACCTAGTTTCTTTTAGGGGAATATACTGTTCAAATGCAAAGATCTGGGAATTAGATGTACTCACTGCCATTGAGATGTCACTGCTCTCAGGTCCTCTTAGCAGAGAAAGCTAGAGCATATACTCATATATGGAACTTTATGTATACTATCTTTGTAACTTTTTTGATAAATCTAAAATTATACCAAAGTAAAAAGTTTATTTAAGACATGGACACAGGAACTAGCTTGAAGAAGCCCCCAGTACCCAAATGTAAAACAATTTAGGCATCAAAATACATATATACAGTAACAGAGCATAACCCACTGAACAACATAGGAAACCATGAGCCTATTTTTGATATAAATAATTGCATAAATTGAACCCTTGAAGGGGAATAGAATATTTACAGCCTTAGTTAAAGTATCTCCCCTCAAAATCCTTATTAATTACAAAGGGAAAAACTTTGCATGGAGAAGCCTGGCAGATATTTTAATAAAAGTTAATCAAAGTGACCAAAGTTAACTTTACCAACAATGAGACAAATCTAAAACGTGCACCACCCTGTGATATTCCTGCCAAGGATACACACTTGAATCTAATATGAGGAAACATCAGACGAAGCCAACCTGAAGGACATTCTACGAAGGAAGTAGCCTGGAATCTTCAAAAGAGTCAAGGTCATGAAAGTCAAGGAAAAACTGAGGCGTTCGTTATCCCACATTGAAGAAGACTAAAGAGCCGTGACAACAAAGTGATTCTGAACTGGATCCTTTCTCTATAAAAGACATTAATTGGGCAACTGGCAAAACTTAAATACAATCTGAGGATGAGATGGCAGTATTTTGACTTTGATGACAGCAATGTGGTTATGTGGAAGAATGTCCAAATTTGTAGAAAATACGCCCTCCTCAGGGTGGTAGAGTATCAGGTCAGCACTCACTCTCAAACAGGTCAGGAAAAAAAGTTCTTTGCACTGTACAGTCATGTGCTGTCTAACAACGTTTGCGTCAATGACAGACCACATATACAACAGTGGTCCCACACGATTATAACGGATCTGCAAAATTCCTGTCTCTACTGATGTAGCCATCTAACGTCACAGAGCAACTCATTACTCATGTGTTTGTGGTGATGCTAGTGGAAACAAACCTACCGCGCTGCCAGTTGTATAAAAGAATAGCATATTCCATTATGTACAGTACATAACACATGATAATAAACGACCATGTGACTGGTTATTCACTATCCTTTTTATCGTTATTTTAGAATGTACTCTTTCTACTTATAAAAGAAACCCGCCATAAAACCGCATGTGGTATGACACTGGCAACAGCATCACACACCTCATGTCTATCATGTCTCTTGATTGCATCATTTTCTCTTGTGCTTAATTTAATCTCATGTTTAGCACAGTCACAGGCTTGTAGCCTCGGAGCCATAGGCTACACCACACAGCCTAGGTGTGCAGTAGGCTGTACCATCTAGGTTTGTGTACGTGCACTCGGTGATGTTTGCAGTGACCAAATCGCCTAATGGTGCATTTCTCTGAACATACCCCGTCCTGAAGGGGCACATCGCTGTACTGACAACTCTTCTGTAAGTCGGAGATTATTTCAAAACTGAAACCATCCCAGATTCACATGTTCTTGTTTATTGCCATTACTTCATCTCTACATCAGGTGGCAAAAAAAAACCCACAAGGTAGAAAGTCAGAGAAATGGAGATTAATGTGGAACCAAAAGCAAACAGTGACTTGCAGATAATGAAAGATCCAAAGTTCAGGAAATAAAGGTAGGCTGTGAACTAGGAGCAGATAATCACTGCAGTGGGTAAGGACACAGAAAAACTGAGTAGCTGTGGCCATGAGGGTGGGGTAGAGTGGGGCTGGGTGGGAGGGAAGAGCAGGAAGAGAGGCAAAAACTATGCATACAGATACAGGCTTACACAAATTCAATGAATTCCAATGCCTTGCTGGCATTCAGGTGGTAACAAACATTTATCATAAAGTTTCAAACACACACACACACACACACACACACACACACGAAAAAGTACCAGTTTACTGTCTTTATAAGACACCAGAAAACTCTCTCTCTGCTGTGTGCCTCACCAACTCCCCACCCCCATGTGCACAGGCGCTAAGGAAAGGTCATGTGAGGACACAGTGAGAAGGTGGCCGTGTGTAAGCCAGGAAGAGAGACCTCACCAGAAATACATACAGTAACAGAGTATAACCCACTGAACAACATAGGAAACCATGAGCCTATTTTTGATATAATTGCATAAATTGAACCTTTGAAGAGGAATAGAATATTTACAGTCTTAATTAAAGTATCTCCCCCTCAAAATCCTTATTAATTACAAAGGGAAAAACTTTGCATGGAGAAGCCTGGCAGATACTTTAATAAAAGTTAATCAAAGTGACCAAAGTTAACTTTACCAACAATGAGACAAATCTAAAACATGTTGTTCAGTGGGTTATACTGTTACTGTAAATATAAACTTTGATGCCTAAATTGTTTTACATTTGGGTACTGGGGGCTTCTTCAAGCTGGCTCCTGTGCCCACTTCTTAAATAATGATGCATTTCTCTGCACATACTCAGACTTACAGAAGAGTTGTAAATATAGTCGTGTGCATGCAAATTTTTGTGTGCCTATGAATATTAGCACTTTTCTGGAGAGGGTTTACAGCTTTCCACTTACCCATAAGCCATAAACAGTTGACTGGCTGAATAATTATAAGTGAATGGAGTACCTTCACTGCCAAAAAAGAAAAGTCTTACAATGCTAAGTTTGTTCATTTTACAAACCAATCCCAAAAGCTTGCCCTGTGTCAGACATATTAATATAAATATAGCATGTTAGAACAAAGTAGGTGGGTATCTCCTTCTGTTTTAAATTTCCCTTGGAGCAGTATGTCAGGTTCTAGGTTTAACATTGGTGATACAAAGGTAAATATCATGTGATCCCTGTCCTTTGAAACACAATCCAGTGTGTGTGGAGGGGAACGACAATTATAATACATTGTGGGATAAGAATACGAGCTCTGGAATCAGACATTAGTTCTTCTCCAGTAGACCACTAATTAGCTGAATGACCTTGGGCAAATTGCTTGATATTAGTTTTGCACCTATTTCCCTATCAATAAAATGGGACTAAAAAAAATTCTGATCTTATAGCCTTGAAATCAGGATTAAATACAACGTCAACAAAATACAACATACAGAGGCTGGCAACAGTAGCTACCTAATAAACAAAGGCTGTTGTTTTTATTATAGTTATCCAGAGGAAGGAAATTTGTTCTAGCAGAGGGAGATCTGAACTAGACAACCATGCTCAATTTGGGGTGCCACATTTAAAGGGAGTCAGTGACAAAGTGGTAATGGTGTGTGTTCAGAGGAAATCAAATAAGACGGTGAGGAAACTTGGGCTGTGTCCTAAAAACCAGTGTCTTGAAGGAACTGAAGTTGTAAGTTAAAAAAGAAACAACCATAAAATGTCTATTATCACTAGAGGGGAGAAATTGAATCACAATGTCAACATGTCTGGGAAATCAATTGTATATACTCAATATAAATAAGACATTTACAACAATGAAAGCTGTCTGAAGATGGAGGAGGATACCTTACAAAGCAGTCACTTCTTAGAAACTGAAGGTGTTAAAACGTGCTAGAATTCATGTGGTGAGGACTCTGTAAATTGGATTCAAGTATTTAGCAAAAAGGTTAAATGAAATGTTTTCTACCATCCTTTCCAATATTGATATCTGTTTAATTAAAATTCTGTATTAGTTAGGATACTACTGGTTGGTAGTAACATAAAACCCAACTTGAAATTAATGAAACAATAAAGGGAGTTGAGTGGCTTGCAGAACTAGGAAATGCAGAGGTAGGTCAAGCTTCAGATATAGTTTGATCACGGCTCTATCTCCCCTACTTTTCCCACCCCCCAGGTGAGTCCTCTTCTGGATGACTGTCCTCACTCAGACAGTCAGCTGCAACCAGGGCGATATGTCTCTGCATTCATATCCAGTGGGAAGAAAGAGAATCATTTATTCTAACAGCCAAATGAAAGTCCTAAGGTGCTCTGTTATACCAGATTGAAACAAGCAGTATGGCCAAGGGACTACCATGTACTGACTGGCTTAGGTGCAGGCTATTGCCCATCTCTTAACCTGGCAAAGGGAAATTTCTGTTTGTTGGTTTGTCACTCCTTCCAATGGGGAGAGAGATCAAACCCACCCAAACTATCTAGTTGCTAAATAACGACAGAAGGGTAGGTCCTCACAGGAAAATCTGGGTGCTAGTAGGAAAAACAAGAGGAAGAATGGAGAACTTGGTCGGTCTCAGCAAGAAAAAGACGGCACCCTCAAAAACTAAGTAATTGGAGACAATTTTTTAAAGAGACTATCTATAAAAATTTAAAGAAATCCTATGGCTAGCAACAATCCCCCATAACCCCTAGGCCTAAGGAGGCAAGGGGAATGATTACAACAACCCAGCGAGCTTAGTTGCACAGAGAGCGCGACTGGAAAGAAACTGACCTTTGAAAGAGGAAATAGCCAAGCCACAGAAACCTGGTTGAGAGGGAGCTGGGTGAACGGAGGCTCCTCTCTCTCTCTCCTCCGCCCTTTCATCACCCACTTAGTGGCTCTGGCCAAATGCAACCAGAAACCAGAGGATGAAAAAGCCTTGCTAATGCAATTGCCAGCACAGGTTAGCCTCCCAGGACACAGAGCAGGTGAGAAGGGTAGATAGAGACAGAGCTGGAGAACAAATGCGAGATATCCAGCACAGCAAGCAAGGATGATCTTCTGCTGAGGATTAGGAGCCAAAATACAGATTTCTAAGCAGTCTGATCTTCCCTCTTAGTGCACTCGGTCCCCTTAGTGTAAGGCAATTGCCGCTTTAGGCAAACAAAATTCAAACAGAGCCAGGGCCCCTCATAAGCAATCTTAGAATCCTTAATTTAGATACTTTTGTTTCCTTTATTTACATGCCTTCATTTGCCTTCTTCAGTCGGCTAAATATAAGGCTTTTTACTCACAGATTAAAAAAAAAAAAAAAAAAAAAAAAAAAAAGCCCTGGAAGCCCCTAAGGGCCACTAGGTATAAGGTAGAGGAGATAAGAAGAATTAAGAGGCAAAATTCAGGGGGCTAGTGAGAGAGACCCCTTTTGCAGAACAGCCTTCCATCAGTTGATCTCATTTAATGCTTCCCTGATCTTCTGAATCTTCTTTATTTAAAGAGCAATTCCCCTAAATACAGCTCCTTCTGGAGCCTCTGACATAAGACACAGGTGCACCCATCAATGATTTGAAACTGGGAAAGTCTCTCCTGCACAAAGCTGATTAGATGCCATTGTACACTTCAGAAGCAACATAGCCTAAATAGATGTTAAAATGCTAGCTGGCAAAACTAAATGCCACCTACCATATTCTTCCTATGGGAAAACGTGTTGCAAGTCCAAAAAATAATTTGTAAGCATAACCCATCATTAATTAGGAAATGGTCTATAAATTACCTGAGGCTACTTTGGACAGCTTGTTAACATCCAGCCAACCACAAAGTACTCCTCTTCTATAATGTGTATTCAGAGCAGAGAACAAGCGTGGCTGAAACACTTGAAGAATTTTTGCCAAAATTAAAAACTTGCGGAGCAAGTGGTGTTGCAGAAAGTACAACGTAAATAGGATTAAAAAAATACATGAAAAATAGAACCCATAATTCAACTCTGATTAACTACATTAGAAAAGAAAATGTATAGATAACTTTTAAGTAGTATAAACTATACTAAGAGAAGTAACTTTTGGAAGTAAGCAAAACGGCATTCTCGATAAAGAACAATTTAAAAATGTGAAAACATCCCAAGATTGTCAAGAAAAGTGGTAAATAATAGACTTACTTTAAGAAGAGGCAATAATTACTGAGTATATTGTTAGAGAAAATAAATAATGTATATCTTTAAATCCCACAGTTAAAGAACACAAAGCATGTGAGAAAATTCTATTTGTTTTTGACTAATATAAAAGCAAAATGGGAATAAGTAGCTTTTTAAAAGAAAACCAACCAATTTCGTACATTTGGTGGTTTGTTATTCTAAAAAGTGCTTGGTTGATAATACTATACTTTCAAATGGGCCTCTGTGAATTAACTATCCAGCTTCTCAATTAACTACACCAGAGTACTTTGAAGTGCAAGTTAATAATACACAAAGTGAGACAAAAGAATGTTTCTTTTATTACTGATCTTGGCTGTTAGCCCTATGCACTTCACATTTTTTTCTAATTACACAATAAAATCTCTATCAGATTTTAAAATAAACACAACGAAAACAAAACACATGTACACCCATACATGTAAGAAAAAAACTGAGTGAACTCAAGAGATCTAGAAATAAATGCCACTGTTGTCTCTATTTTGAAACCCCAACGGCAATGTTATTGAAACAGAACAAGATTAACCATAAAAAGTAAACAATTTATGGAAATACAATCAAAAACACTTATTAGGGCATTACCTTAACTAACCTAAATTCTAAATTCAGAGTTACAAAAGACTATTCACACACATATACCATGGCTATTCTGAAGAAGAACCAGTGTTCACAACATTGTTATTATTCACCATAAATAATTATAGTAATTATATTATTCACAATAAACTAATCACTATAATTACATTCCAAAACACTAACATTCAAAGATATAACTATAAATATCCAAATCACAGTGGTAGGAAGGACTTGGGGATCTACGTATCTTGATAAACCTACAGTAGCATCCAACATAGGACTAATAAGAAATGAGACTAAAAATGTAGGCAGGGGCCAAGTGACAAAATGCCCAGTCTTAGATTCCTATCCTTTCACCTCTTGCTTTTCAAATTGAGGTTTGAGTACTTCCTGGTAATATAGGAGTATTAAAAAAATCGTAGGATAAATATGGTGTATCTTCCATCAGTGTCAAGTTTACAAAAAAAAAATTTGGATGGGAGTTAAACAAGTTTAAGTCACTGTTTTTATATTAAATCTAATTTAACTAAAACATAAATTAATATGAACTTTTCAGAACATGAAGTTTCAAAGCAATGTCACTCTTGCAGAAAGCAATTCAGGTTCCCTATTCCTTATAATTTGAGGAAAAGAGACACACTGATGAACAATTTGAGGAAAAGTTTGAGAAACAGTGCTGGGAATGTGGAGTCAAAAGATTTTTTGGTTTGTTTTTAAAGTAAGAGAGCGACATCAGACTTGTGCTTTGGGACGCTCTCAAGGGAAGCAGTAAGCAGGACGGGCTAAAACATAAGAGACGGGACAATAATGAGGGCAGGTGACAAACAGAAAATTTGTAGTAGTCTGTTTAAGAGATGAAAAGGATATGAACTAGAGTTGAGGCTATGAAAACACAGAGTAATTCAAGAATGCACAGGAGGTTGACCAGACAGCACCTAACTGACAGCACAGTACTGATTCAATGAGACACCTTTTGAGAACTCATTAGTATAAAGGTGTTCCTTTGCGGGGACTAGTATTTCTATAAGGTATTTAATATATGCATCTTTAAAAACTCCCATTTAAAAACAATACTTTCAGTGTGCTTTCTAATCCGAAGAAGTTGTGAGGTGCTACTGTAAATCTGTTACATCAAAAATTAAACAAAATTTGAGTAGGATTTACGAAAACTCTATTTAATAAAGAAAATACCCAGGTTTTCAAAATGTTAAAAAAAAAAATTATTGGGCTCTTACTAATCAGTTACCAACATAGCTTTTCTAGAGACCTAACTATATAGAGTTTGAGAACCCGAATTAGGAATGGCTTTGATCCTTAATGTGATATTCTAAAATAAATGAATTAATAAACAGGCTCTTCTAGAAAAGAACAAGAATTTGAATATTTAAAATAGCTGATTACTTAATAACTGAACAAAAAGTAGTAATTTTTTTTAAACATGTTAGTCATTTCATAACGAGTGAAATGTAGTTTAGCTAGGTGATAATGGATAAAAGGCACAAAATAAAAGTTAAACCTTCATTAGTAAGTTGACAGTAAAATGCAGCACTGAAAAAAAGAGACATTAGAATTGCTAAAAGATAAAATATCAAAATCCTTACAGAGTATATTCATGAAAATATTACAATTTAAGAAAAAGCTGATGAAGTGTTAACTTTATTGGACCAATAAAAATAGCAATTCTCAATCTAAATAATCTAAAGAAAAGACTCTATTTTAATTGCTTTTACAAACTAGCACACTTTGGTCTATTCTACTCATTTATGTAACATAGACCACTGATAGATATATGATTGTAATCAGAAAACTAGGAAAAGTACAAGTACAGAAGATAATGGGAAAAATAAACACTTCTCAAAAAATGTTATATGCAATCAAATATTGATCTGTTTAGATTTTAAAATTACACATCGGAAATATTAAAAGTATTTTGTTATGGAAATCATTATAGAAAAAAAACGTTAGGACAAGTCTGAAAACTAGTCTTTCGGTCCTAACAATTTTTTTTTTTTTTGCTTTTAGATGAGACTCCAGCTCTCAAAAAGTATGGCATAAGAATTTAACTTAACATAAAAATTTAAGGTACTTTATTGTAAAAGACTCATCTAGACATACAGAACATATACAAAGTTTATTCCATAGTTTATGCTTGCTACCTTAGAGAAAATCCTAAGATTTAGGCTAAACATAAATTCCTAAGAGAAAAAAATACTCAAAAATACAAATCAGTGTAATTCTCATAAAACCTCTTTCCATCATGAATACCAGGTAATTAAAACTTTTATTAGACCCTTTGATATATTTTTTTCATGTCTCTTGAGAAGGGAAATAAGCAAGATACTGCAGCAAAGAACGACTAGACAGAAAATTTTGGGTTTAAATATTTTCAGAATTAATGCAAAGAAGTGTGATGAAAATTAGTTGACATTCTACAAAGAATCAAGACACTTCTCCATGTCTCTTCTCCTAAATTATCTACACACACAGCTGCTATTTCTTCAATTTGCTTTAAAAAAAAAATGTCATCTGCCTCTTCTAAGCCTCCCTCTTTCTGAGATTCCTTGCTCTACTTGCGTGGGCAGGGGAAAGCTGCTTCTATGAAATCAGTCCGTTGCAGGTGTTCTTAAACATAACATCACAAAACATTACCTGCCTGATGGGAAGTGGACAATGATAGAACTAAAAGAAGAGTTAGATATATGTACAATACCGACAGAGGCATTTTTATATTGCTTTTTGAAACAAAACTGCCCCTCATGCATATGGGTTATGAAGTTTTATGTCCACATTTATTGTGAGTGGCTATGGATGGTTTAATTACATAGTAATGAGGCATTCGTCTCATTATTTTCTGGATCTTATGTTAAAACTGCCCTGCAATTACCAATAGCCAGCCCACTTGCAATTCCATGCATCCCGGTACAGGAGAAACTACATATATTGGTCCCAATCTGCAACTACCAGGACAGCCTACCCTCCCCAGCCACACAAAATATATAAATTCGAGTTATATGTGAAATACACGTGAATATCTAGAGAATTAAGATATTAATTAATACGTGAAGAATCAAAGAAATGATCTCAATTTTTTTGGTAAAACACAAATGCATACATATACACACACATAGAAAAGGAGAGAAGGGTAATATCCCATTTTAACAATGGTTATCTTTAAGTATCAGAAATATGGGTGATACCTACTTTTACCCCTTTGTGTTTCTCTGTATTTTCTTGCTTTCCTATAAATGAGCATGTAACACTGGCAATAAGGGGAGAAAAACAGTTTAAATACACAGGGTACCAAAAAAAAAATGTGTACACATTTTAAGAAAGGAAAACTATTAAAATTGTAACACTCAATATATACCAATAACAGAAGATGAATACAAGTCACGTTGGACTTCTGCAAATTACAAGAGGTGCTAAAAGTGGTTACCATCAGCATCCAGGCACTTCTGATTACCGTGAACCACTGTTTGAGCAACCGTTAACCAAAGTGTCCACTTGTGTACATTTTTTTGGCACCTGGTATACGTAGAGTTTGTAATCTTAAAGCATCAATTAATCTGAATCAAAGGCACAAAGCAGCCTGTCTTTAAGCTTCCTCCGACTCACTGAGTAATAAATCCTCCAGTAATTGACATGGCAGAAGACGGCTGCCAGGCTCCTCAAAGCGCTGTGATAATCTCTCTATTCTTGGGCCTTCGCAAACTGAGGAGACCAGAGTTGTTTCATACAAACTTGGTCAAGTGCTTCTGCCCCGGGAAAACTCACTCCCAGCTCTCCGTGACCCCGCCCCCCAGGGCACACCCAAGTCCCGGGAACCCCAGGCGGGACCCTCCGCCCCTCCCGAGGCGCTGCCGGAGACCTGGCCCCGAAATCTGTGCTCCACAGGTCACTGACACTCTCCTTCACCCACGTCTTCCCCTACAACTCCCCGATCTCTTCCCCAACACATCCGCCCAACGGTCCATCGGGGAAGCAGAGCGGGCCGGACTCGGAGGCAGCCACCCGATACCCGTGACCTTGGACAAGCCGCCTCGCCTCTCGGAGCCTCAGTTTCCCAATCTGCCACGCTCGCAGGGTGACCTCAGGCTCGGAAAGCGGGGTGGGGGCAGGCTTTGCAAAAGCGACGGACTGTTCTCAGAACTCTGCACCGACCTCCCCCGCCCCCCCCACCGCTCCCAGGCGTCGGGCGCCCGCGGGACCGCAGCTTCCCAGCGCCGGCCCCGTACCTGGCAGCTGCTGTCCTGGGGCAGGTTTTTCACCAGGATTTTCCTGCGGTTGCTCAGCTCCCGGCGCATCCGCTGCAGCCGCGCGGCGACCTCGTCGGGGTGCAGCGCGGCGGGCACGGGGCCGCGGGCGTCCTCGCACGTCTCGGCGGAGGGGCCCGCTCCGCGCAGCTCCGGCCCCGCCGCGCCGCCCAGGCCCGCGCCCCCCTCGCCGAGGCCGCCTCCCGCCGCCGCCGCCGCCATCTTCCCGGAGCCCCGCGGCTGCGGGCTCCTCGGAAGGCTCGAGGGGAAGCGGAGAGGGAAAGCGGGAGGAGGCCCGGGTGGGGCGAGGCGGGCAGAGGCCGCAGGATGGGCCCAGCCGCCCGGAGGGGGAGAGGGAGGGAGGCGGCGCCGCGGCGAGCAGCCTGCGGGGGGGTCGGGGGGCGGGGGGAGAGGAAACCTGAGCGGCGAGGAGGAGCCGAGCACCACCTCGCGGGAACCGCCCCCTCGGGCCCCCAGCCCCGCGCACGGGCGACTCCCGCCCCCCGCGCCCGCCCGCCCGCCCACGTACCCGGGGCGCCACCACCCAGACACCTGTGCGGGCGGGCCGGCCAGCTCCCCCTCCCTGCCAGGCCTCGGTGAACGCCCAGGTTGGGGCTCTGGGGAAGCGGCCCCTCGCCTGCAGCTTCCCGAGGGGACTCGCATCCATCCCAGGCGCCGCACCCCGCACGGCCTCCCTGGGGGACACCGCAGCTGCCCCCGGACGCCCCTCGAAAGTCCCGCGCTGGGGCGGCTCGGGGGGCTGCAAAAGCGAAGTCAGGCTCCTCCAAACCCCTACAGGAGGGCGTCCTGTGGGCTCCAGACGGTAACCCTTCTGTTTGCATATTTGGCGAAGAAGTTTGAGTTCACAATGAAAAACAAAATTTGAGATTTTCTAGGGAGTTCTAAGAGAGATTCTGGAGGAAATTTTATATTTTTGAATAAATCTCATCGCAGAGTATTTTCCTAGCTGTGCGTACGAGAAAGCCTGTGACCTTCAGCCGTCCCTTCGTCCCAGTTGTGCAGTTCCTAAAATGTAAAATCTGGATGGTTGCACATGCGACATATAAAGCAATGCTGAAACAAAGACTAAAATGGAAGAAGAGCCGTGGCAGAGGTCTGAAGAATGAATACCCTCCTGGAACATCAGTTTAATTGAAACTTAGAGAGTTACACTGTAGAACTATACTTAGTCAAAGTGATATTATCAGGTCAAATAATCGGGTAGTCTTTGGAACCAGCCCCAATGACTATATCAGCAAAAAAGAACATGCATCTGAATTGTGTAGCATGCAAATACACGCTCAAAAAAAAAAAAAAAAACCAACTGCTACACACCAATATTATTACGTTATGGAAAATAATAGAAATGAATGTAGCCAAAAAATAAAAACAAAGGGTTTTTAAAAATGCTATGTATAGGGTGTGATCAAAAAATAGGGTAAATGTTTAAATTAAAAAAAAGTTATTACTGTGAAAGACACATTGCCATCAATCCCCCTCAAAATACTCCCCCTCATTTTGAACAAACTTATCCCATCGTTCTTGCCACTTTCTGAAGCAGTTTTGGAAGTCCCCTTTCGTGAGTGTCTTTAGTTGTGCTGTGGTGCCTGCCTCATAGTACTTATATCGTGACCCCACGGTTTTCCAACTACATATATTTCATTTACTCATCACAATAATACAGTTTTAGCTTAAGATCTATGTTTCTCATTTTACATATGAAGAAATGGAGTCTGAGCAGCTTAATTCTAAAGCCCAATCCTCTTAATAATACAAAAAAGATTCATCTGTACCCTCAAAATGATGACTGCTAATATTCCTGAATTTATTCTGCCAATAGATATTCGTATCTTTGACATGATTCTGCAGTACACCTATGTTCACAGCAGCACTATTCCCAATAGCCACAGAACGAAAACAACCCATATGTCCATCTACAAATGAACAGATAAATTGTCACATACATACACAATGGACTATTATTCAGTCATGAAATGAAATAAAATACTGGTACAAGGCAGATGAACCCCCAAAACCCTATGCTAAGTGAAAAGCCAGACACAAAAGGCACATATTGTATGACTGCATTTATACGAAATATCCAGAGTAAGTAAATCCATAGAGATAGAAGACAGATTGGAGAAGGAGGGAATGGGAAGTGACTGCTTAATGCATACAGGTTTCGTTTTGGGCTGATGAAAATGTTTCGGAATCAGACAGATGGCAGTTGACTAGTAAAGTGAATGTACTAAATAGCCAATGAATTGTCTAATGGTTAATTATGTTATTTGAATTTCACCTCACATTTGTTTTAAAAGATATTCTGCAGTTTACAGCTTTGTTACGTACTTTTTATAGTATATTTCTGAGCCTCTTTCTATGCCAATATAATTGAACATCATTATTTTTCATGGCAGCATGTTATTCTATTGTGAGAATTACCATAATTTACATCACTAATCTCCTAGTATTAGACATTTTTATCTATTGTAAATAGCATGGAGATTAATATCCTTGTGTCCATATTTGTGGTCTTAATTTTTCCATGGAATGAAGAATGAGAAGCAAAATTTCTTCATCAAAGAATAACTATATTTAAAGACTTTTTGATATATATTTCCAAACTACCGTCCTCAGTTGTGTGAGAGTGCTCATTTACCTGCTTGCAGGCATGATAATTTGATGTCAAAAGAACATCTCATTTTGTTTCAAATTTTATTGCTTTGATTCAAAGTTATGAACTTTAAATTCCAATTAAGCCCAATTTTGTAGGCTGAGAGATTTTGAAAAGTACGAGTACATTCTTTAAAGTGCGCAGGAAGCATGAATAGCCTTAGCATATGCTCCGACCTGGAGCCACTCCTTAAGTTTCAGAACATGTATTTATCCAAATGAGTACCGTCTTCTTGACAAACATTTATTAAATGTCTCTCACATACCAGACAACATATATAAAGGCACCAATTGTACAGAAATAATAAAATAAGTTTTCTGTATGATAGAGGCTCGATTTCGTTGGGAGAAAACTGTACAATGACAACTAAATGTGATAAATATGCAAACTGAAATGTCAGGAGAAGCTCTTGAAAACAGCGATCTGAGTCCGATTTTAGGGATTGCTTTTGCTGACAATATTTTTTTAAACTGCCTTTTTGGTAGTGACTTTAGAATCTACAGCAAATACTTCTGCATAGTTTCCGTGATAGTGAATGTTCATCGCTTAGAGATGGGTTTGACTTTTGGAAATCATTAAATGTTATTTGAAGCCAAACCTGGTGAATGAATTAGGTGTGGATTATGCTCTTGGGAGTATGATTATGGAATTGAGGTTTGGTGCCCCAAGTGGGACATGATTACAATGTTATCAAGTTATGAAACCAATTTTATTAAGTGGTTACTTGGACAATATTGCTGTGTCACATAAGGTGTTGGCTTTCAAACTTTTGACCCAATCCAGTGGGAAATGTATTTTGCATCACAACCCAAATACACACACATACAGTTGAAATAAAGATTTCACAAAACAACATACCCCTTACCTGATGCAGCCCACTCTAGTATTTTCTATTCTATTCCTTTTCGTTTAATAAACACTAAATTGGGGTGACACTAAATTGATTTCATGTGCCACTAGTAAGTCATTAAATTTTGATAAACCCTGCTCTAGATTTCAAACTAACTATCTTTCCTTATTACTTTAGCTCAGTTGTTTTTGAGGAATTCAGGAAAATAATAGAACCTACTGATTTTAAATTATTTAACCAAATTGATTATTACTGCCACATTAAAGAAATGGGTGGGAACCGCAAAGACTTGAAAATGCTACTATAATTCCAAAGAGTTCCTCCCATTTCAGGTTTTAGCCTGACAGCAGCTTCTGTGGCAAATTAAAGAAACATTCTAATTTGATGCAGGATTACAATTACCAAGTGGAAACGTATTCATCAACACCCACAGATAATTATCATGATCTATATAATTACCTTGTTCTTAAAACATGAGCCATGTGCTCACTTTTGCCTTTATTTTTAAAAATATTGGTGGTTATTTTTGTGTATTTTTAAAGCTCTGAAATTGGGTAAGATGTTGGGGGAGTTTAATAAATATCAGTTTATAATAACAATAATAATAATAATAATAATAATAATAATACAGCCTCTTGTATCCAAACAATCTTATGCTTACATATGGATACTATGGTAATATGACAAAAACAAGTTAAGCAGGTTAAAAGACTTTGTAAACTGTCAAAACGAAACTTTTAGTTATCATTTACTCATTCGATTATAGATTGAATGCCTACAATGTACCAGGTACTGTATAACACACCAAAAAGACCATTTTTGATTTTTATTCATAAATGGCCTTTATTCATAAGTGGTCTTTTCCCTGGGGAAAGTTATTTTAATTCAGTAATTTCAATTTGGCATGATAAGTACTATGAATAAAGTACTCATAATAGCACAGAGGGGTGTTTGATTTTGACTTGGGAGAAGGTATCATGAGATGGTGGGTCTTGAAAGACAAGTAGGAGTTCTCGAGATGATCAGCAGCATGTACTGAAACAGGGAACAGAAAGAGACCCAAAAGCATCAAAGAGATTGGCATGTTCATGCAATGAAAAGTTTGGTGTTAACGAAGGCTGTGCTACTTTTAGGAGAGTAGCAGGAAATAAAGGAGAAAGGTAGCATATGTCACACCATTTTAAGAAGTTGATTCCACTTTAAGGCAATGCTGTAGTATGGCCTAAAAGGCAATCCCATAGAGAAAAGGAATAACAGAGGCTCTTAGGCAGGGAAATGACATAATCGGATTTCACTTCTTAAAAAATAATTCTGACAACAATGGAAAGAATGAATTTAGCAGATCTGATGTCAGAGAGACTACTTATAAGTCTTTTGGAACAAAGTAAAAACACTTGAGGGCTTATTGGAGTAAAATAATAGGAATATTAAGCTTTACGTAGGTCATCTAGGTAACCTATGTGTGTTAAGTGTACAGAGCTCTACAGAGGTGACCTAAGCTTTTATTCTTTGTTTCATTTTTCCTTATATTATTTAATTTTAAACCTTATAATCAACATGTGATGTAGCTACTACATACCTATTTACCAATGAGGAATCAAAGGCAGAGAAGGTAATATGTTCATTCATACAGCCGGCAGAAGCCCCAGGATTCCAATGCAAACCCATCTGATTTGGGAGCCCAGGTATGTGAACTGGTGTAACTATAGCTGGAGGAGGATATAATGATGGAGAGAGCAGGATCAAGAGTTAAAATACCTGGATTCAATTCTGTGTAACTGGAGCAAGCTATTTAAAGCCCACGAGAGGGTAATTCGACAGAGCCTCAGACTCTTCAACTCTCAAACAGAGATAATAACAGCACCCACAGGCTGTTATTAGAGGCTACGATGAGGATTAGATGAGGTAATGTATGTATAGGGTTTCGTAGAGTGCTAAAGTCAAGGGCTAGATATTAGGTTGGTGCAAAGGTAATGGCAGTTTAAAAGGTTAAAAATAATTGCAGTGCCGGCCTGGTGGCTCAGGCGGTTAGAGCTCCATGCTCCTAACTTCGAAGGCTGCCGGTTCGATTCCCACATGGGCCAGTGGGCTCTCAACCACAAGGTTGCCAGTTCAACTCCTCGAGTCCCGCAAGGGATGGTGGGCTGCGCCCCCTGCAACTAGCAACGGCAACTGGGCCTGGAGCTGAGCTGCACCCTCCACAACTAAGATTGAAAGGACAACAACTTGACTTGGAAAAAAGTCCTGGAAATACACACTGTTCCCCAAAAGAGTCCTGTTCCCCTTCTTCAATAAAATCTTTAAAAATAAATAAATAAATAAATAATTGCAAACACCGCAATTACTTTTGCACCAACCTAATAAAAAGGCAGTTGTAATAATATTCATAATACTATTTATTAATTACTTCTAAAAGGTTTGATGACTTATTGGATGTCAGTAAAGAGAAAGAAGTTAAAATGGTATCATGGTTTCCAATATAAGACATCAGATATGTGGTAATGCTGCAGCTGAAAGAGGCAACAGTGTAAGAAGTAAAGACTCCAAGCTCCATTTAGGCATCTGAGCTTCAAACACAGTGAGACATGTAGACAAAAACATCCAGGAGACAGTCTAAAATTGGTGAGAGATCCAGGCAGTTAAAAAACGCGACTGCATGAGATCATTCAGACTGCGCGTGTAGATTGAAAGAGAAGTCCAAGAAAGAGGACTGTAGGGAACATTTAAAGGCCAGCAAGAAAAAAGAAATGGAAGGTACTTGGCAGTCCCATGAAGACTCTGCTTTTCTATTTATGAGCCCAGCCTATGTAAAGTGAGCCAAGTAAAAGTGAAAACGGTGTCTGGCAAACACAGTGGGATTCCATTAGTTATCGTTCGTTCCCTGTACTCTTACCTCCCGTTACCTTCATGGCGTTCTCTAGCTCCTGATCCTCCGTTCCCGCTCTCTGTTATAGCTTCTGGCACATCCCCTCCTTGGCTTCTGTCTTCACGGTATGGACTTCCGTCTTGGATCACAAGCTGAACCAACCCACCCCTCACTGCTTCCTGCTACTGACCTTGCATTCCATTATACACCAGTAATAAAAGAAACCAAAGGCAGAAAGGAAAAAAAAAATGGAAATGAACTAGAAAGAGTGGCTTCAGAGAAGCCAACAAAGTAAAACGTTTCAAGGAGCATAGTCAACTTGTCATGCAACAGAGAAGACAAATAGAATAAGGATGGAAAGGAGGTAATTGGATTTGGCAGCTAGGAAGGTCCCAGGGTCTTTGAATGAGAGCAACTTGAAGAAAGTGGTAGGGACAAGAGACCACTTTTGAAAAAGAATTGATGACATAAACTTTATACCCTCTAATTTTCTCCATGAAGTAGAAATAAGATAATCCTTTGATAGATTTTAGGAGGAAATTAAAATGTTTTAGTCCATGCAGATTAGTGCAGCCACTATGGAAAACAGTATGGAGGTATCTCAGGAATCTGAAAATGGAACTACCCTATGATCCAGTAATTCCACTCCTAGGTATCTACCCGGAGAAATCCAAAACTCCAATTCAAAAATCTGTATGCACTCCTATGTTTATTGCAGCACTTTACACAATAGCCAAGATATGGAAACAACCAAAATGCCCATTGGTAGATGACTGGATTAAGAAGCTGTGGTACATTTATACAATGGAGTATTACGCAGCCATAAAGAAGAAAGAAATCTTATCATTTGCAGCAACATGGATGGATCTAGAGAACATTATGTTAAGTGAAATAAGTCAGAAAAAGAAAGACAAGTACCATATGATCTCACTTATATATGGAATCTGAAGAAAAGACTATGTGAATGAACTAATCAGAGACAGTTTTGGGGACGCAGAGAAAAAACCGAGAGTGGTTAGATGGGTGTGTGGGAGGGGGCTGGGGATAAGGGGAAAGGTGAAGGGATTTGGAAGCAGCTGGTAACCACAAGATGGCCTCAGGGTTTTTTTTGAAAATTAATTTGGGGAAGGTATTCTATAATGTTGTAAAGATTTTGTTGGGTATCCGATGGACATGCGTCCTATTTGGGAGACCACCTCAGGGATACTGTGGATACCTGATCATGGCATTGTACACCAGAAGCTAAACATTAATGAATGCCAACTATAATTTTATATATATAATGTGATGGTTCAGTGTGAGGTCGGAGGGATAGTGGATGGGGGAGGGGGGTTCACAGTATGAGGGATATAAATGATGAACGTCTAAGTATTACCTTGTTTTGTACACCTGAAACTAATAAATAAATAAATTAATTTAAAAAAAATAAATAAATAAAAATAAAATAAAAAAAAAATGTTTTAGTCCATATAGGTGACCCACATATGTTCAATTCTCACAACCACCACCTGGAGTGGGCATTATTATGCCCATGTCATATAATAGGCAACTGACATAATGAAGTCATGCAGCTAGAATGAAGCAAAATTAGAACCCAGGTCTGTGAAGTATTGATGCAGTAATAACAGAGGTAGTATTATAAATATTGTATATAAGTATACAATAATGGTAAAAATAAATAAGATGGTAGTGCTGGTAATAAGAAAGGGATGAATGCTTCTGCTGCTTAAAATTTAACTGCAAGTAATAGCCTCCTATCTAACTTTATGCCATAAAATGCCCTGCCTATGAGTACCTACAATTAAATGATGCTAAATACAAATGACTTTCTTAGTTTCAATTTAGCCACAAAGTATCATTCATAGACTTTCCTTTTATTATAATCTAAACATATCGTTAAGATATTTATCAACCCTTATTACAATTCATATTTAGTTTTATTTCTAAAGTTAGGAAAGATTCTTTGGAGTTGTGAATATATAAACTAGAAATAGTTTCCTTGAACCTTGAAATGTATTTTAAGTAACACAAAAAGAATTTTACTGTTTGCCACTGAAGTTTAGATTCTTTTGGCACCCTGCTTCCTGAATTACAGAAGTCTAAGGAAGTTGTATACTTTCTATCAAAAATATAATTTAAGAAAAACGGTAGCTATAAAATCCTAGAAAAAGTCACGAAGACAACAGCATGAATATTTGAAAGATAAAGTGTAACCCAGTTATCTAGTAGGGAAATAAACCTTTTTAAATTATAAAGTTTTTGTGTAGATGGAGGGACTTACCATTTAAAAAAATCGTTTTGTCGAAAAAAATTTTTAAAGTATATATAAGCAGTACATATTTGCCTTATAAAACAAATGACACTCAAATGAATTATCCTGTTAGCGATGATTCCAACAATAAAATGATTGCCCTCAGAGTATATTGAGGATTATAGGATAATTTCCTCCTATATTAAATGGCTCCATAAAGTTATACCTTCTTAATTCTTGTGTCTGCTTTTTATAGATTTGTCTCCTTCCTTGTCAGTGTATTCATACAGACTCATTCATGCCTATTGTAACATTGAACCAGCCACAAACCCATACACATGTAAATAAGGTAAAATTTGCACATGCCCATGCTTATTATCCACAATGCTCCTGGGCAGGCTCCCATTCCATTTCCTCCTGGTCTCCTGGCCTTGGCTTCTTTTCTTCCTGTTTGTACCAGTTAAACTGATTGTGGAGGTGTGCCACTCAGTTCTCTCTTCAAGAGTGTAGTTGGCTTATAACCTCCAGCTAGCTGCTGTACCCCTAGGTCTGCAGCATTCATACTGAGGCCATTCTCCCTCCAGGAAGCGCCCAGCCAATAACTAAACACAGTGGGGGTACTATACCTGGACCATTTCTACCTGACGGTAAGATTCCTCTGTGGGCAGTCTTTGCTCTAGGACTTCCTGCCTAGCCTTTCTCAGGGCTGCACTGCAGCCTGGGGCTCTTCCTACAGAATCTTGTCTCCTTTCCTCTCTCCTTTCACACATGTCTGACCTGCTTTGTGGTTTGAAGACTCTCCCACCTACTCTTACTTCCTCTCCCCTTTATCCTTCATAGATGGTTTCCCAATACATCGTTTGCACATCTAATTTTGGCTTGGTGTCTGCTACCCAGAGGACCCACATTACACAGTTGGTAAGAAATGGTCCAAGGAAGCAGGCAGTAAAATTAGGTTCACTCATACTTGGTTGGCAAGTAGCACCTCATCTGGAATGGAATGTAGGTGACAGATCGTTCTTGACACAAAGTGGCCCCACCATGGCTGAAGATTTCACTCAGGTGGTGGCCTGGGCGTGTGTACTGGTAAAGGGGTCCAGCTTTGCTTGCTTGAAGATTTAGGCACTTGAAAGATATGGGGAGAGTAATGCTTACAAGTATAGCGGTGTTAGCTGGTCATTTCAAAGTTCTATTGGTTCCCTAAAGAGGGATAATGAGAAACTGAGAAATAATGAAACAGTAAAAGGCACAATGGGAGAGACAGGGAGCCTGTTTGACTTGGAGCACTTTCTTGAAAAATGAGGTTTAACACCATTGCAAGGACACCTCTCTCCATCAGGGAGTGGGGCAAACTCAAGGTACGGCGGGTGGCTCTGAGCAGCTTGGAAAAGGTGATGACCCATGTGGACATGCAGATGCCTGAATTCTCATGGCAGGTGTTAGAGGAAGGAATAAGAAGGCTGCAGGGAGGGGTATGCTGCAATAAATTCATAATGTGAGACTGGAGGGCCCACCAGAGGATTAAGTCCTTACAGCAGGGTCCTGAGAACACACCATTCTCCAGGCCCCTGTACTGGTGGGAGGAGCACCAGCATTACAAAAATGTCTAGTGGCAGCTCTCCTTGCAGGTCAGGAATGAAGCTGTTGTAGATTTGGGTTCATTAATAGCAATGGGAATGACAGCTCTCCAAAATAATGGAAGCCACGTAACACAGCTTAACTGCCAGAAGCCAGAGGCCAACGTTACCGTAACTACCAGCAAGATTGGAATAGCTGACAAGGGGGCATGAACTACAGGGACGTTGTGGAAATGGTTCATAGAATCTTGGGTCCCTAGGGGCAAAATAGAGGGGCAACCAATGAGAATGCCATTTAACATCTATAATCAGAAACAGGCAAGAACCAAGAAGCAGGAGGATAAGAGTAGTTGTCCCAATACAAATTCTTGATTCATTGCTCAGTTCCTGGGCCTGAAACAATTCTCAGATCCCGAATGCAGTGCCTGAGAGTTGGCTGTGTCTCGAGGAGGAAGAATCCTGCAATACCATGACAAATATCTGTAAATGTTCCCCAGTCCTACCCCAAAGGAACCTACAGCCATTTATCCAGGTGACTAAGCACTGGAAGAAGGAGAATAACCGCACATACTGAGGACTTCTAGACACGTTTTCATAGCTGACATTGATATCTGAAAACCTAAAGTGTTCTCATGATCCCGCCAGAGTTGGGGCTTTGGGACCCAGTGACATATGCAGTCTGGCTGTAGTCCAGCTTACAGTGGGTCCACTGGGTCCATGAACCCCGTTGATGGCAATTTCATCAATACTTAACGAAAAATTAGGATTAACATTCACAGAAGTTTGACTCACTTCAGTTCTTAGCTGATAGGGTAAGAACCATCATATTAGGGAACGCTAAGAGGAAGCCTCTAAAACAACCATGTTCCCAAGCCAATAGTGAATCAAAAATACCGTTGCATCCCAGAAATGATTGCAGCGATTAGTGCCCTCGGATGGTTCACTGTATGTGTCAACTTGACTGGGCCACAGAGCCTAGATATTTGGTTAAACATTCCTTTTGAAATTTCTGTGAGGTATTTTTGCGTGAGATTTCCACTTAAACCAGTGGACTTAAATAAAGAGGACTGACCTCCATAGTGTGGGTAGGATTTATCCAATCAGTTGCAAACCTGAATAGAACAAAAAGCTGACGTCCTCTGAGGAAGAGGACGTTATGCCGATAGACTGCCTTCAGATTTCACCTACAACATCTGCTCTTCCTTGTTGCCCAGCAGACTACATCTGCAACTGTTTCCTAAGTCTTCAGACTGTTGGTCTCGCCCATCAGACTTTGGACTTGCCAAGCTTCCACAATCACACGAGCCAAATAAATCCCTTAAAATTTTAGTAAATAAATGTATTAAAAATTTATTTATTAAAATTTATTTATTGAAAGTAAATCTCTACACACACACACACATACACACACACACACATCCTACTAATTCTGTTACTCTGGAGCACCCTCACTAATACAATTACCATTAAAGATTTCAAGAATGCATAGATGGGGCCGGCCCGGTGGCTCAGGCAGTTAGAGCTCCATGCTCCTAACTCCCAAGGCTGCCGGTTCGATTCCCACATGGGTCAGTGGGCTCTCAACCACAGGGTTGCCGGTTTGACTCCTGCAAGGGATGGTGGGCTGCGCCCCATGCAACTAGCAACAGCAACTGGACCTGGAGCTGAGCTGCACCCTCCACAATGAAGACTGAAAGGACAACAACTTGACTTGGAAAAAAGTCCTGGAAGTACACACTGTTCCCCAATAAAGTCCTGTTCCCTGCCCCAATAAAATCTTTAAAAAAGAATGCATAAGTGGTGGTTCCTATCCTAGCTCCATTTAATTTACCAGTCTGACACCTATAGAAACCACGTGGATTAGAGAACAACAATAGATTTCCACAAGATCAACAAAGTAGTGGCTCCGTGGCCATTGCTGTGCCGACATGATGCTGATAGTAAAACTCATCAGTAAGGCCTCCGCCATGCGGTATGCAGCTACTGACTTGATGATTGTTTTCTTTACTATACCAGTCAGAAAAGAAGATCAGAAATAGTTCACGTGGACATGGAATGGACAACGAGATTGATCTTCAGTTTTGCCCCAGAGCTATGTTAACTAACCATACTGTGTCATAACACAGTTCAAAGAAGTCTGTATCATCAGATTGATCCAATGCGTTAGTGAGGTCCTACTGATCCGGCAGGACAAGCAAGAGTTGGTTTGTGTGCTGGAGGCCTTGGTAAGGGGCATGAGCTTCAGAAGGTGGGAGATACAATCTATGTAGCTTCAGAGACTACCACTTCAGGAAAGTTTTTAGGTATTCATTGACCATGGGCAGGCCAGGACTTCTCCTCCAAAGTAAAAGACAAGTTGCTATATCTTATATCTCTTCCTACAAATAAAGAAGCACAATACCTGATGGATTTTTTTGGGTTCTTGAGACTTCCAATCTACACCTAAGCATTAGAACTATATTCTAGTGACATGGGAGTCTGCCAGCTGTGAGTAGGAACTGGAGCAGAAAAAAGCTTTGCAGCAAGTATCAGCTGCAGCTCAGGCAGTCTTACCACTGGAAGATCAGAGAGGAGGAAGTCTGCAGTGAAAGCATGTGGATGGACATATGGGAGTGGACACGAAGTGTGAAGATTTTTGTGTTACATGTTAATGCCCACCAGGGAACATCTCCCTTGGACAAACCATGAAAAACCAATGAGTCAAAATTACTCAAATAGCTTATGTTAGTCAGTCTTCATCGTTGGCCATTCCAGAACGGACCTAATGGGTACATAAATGAGATAGTCATGGTGCCAAAGATGGTGTTTATGTATGGGCCCCACAGCAAGCATACCTACTGATAAGGCCAAGCTAACTATTGTTTCCTCAGAATATCCAGCCTAGCAGCAACAGAGACCAACACTGAAACCTGATATGCACCATTGTTCAAGGAGACCAACAGCCACTTGGTGTCATTGAGCTCTTCTGTCCTGGAGTTCGTGGGCCAGCAGTTCATCCTCACAGCAACGGATCTTTGTGCTACATCTGGGTTTGTCTCTTCTGTCTAAAGAGCCTCAGTTAGCATCACTACCCAAGAGTTTACACGATGCTTGATTCATGGGCATGGAATTCCATATTGCATGGCACCTGACTGGGGAACTCACTTCACAGTGAAGAAGGTATAAGCGTGGGCCCTTGACCGTGGAATCCAGTGATCCTTCACCATCCTAAAGTAGCCAGCTCGATAGAATTGACAGGAACAGCTTACAAAGGCACAGCTGAAATACCAGCTCAGAGGCAATACTCTGCAAAAATAGGGTGATATCATTCAGGATACAGCATATGAATTAAATCAGATACCTCTATATGGCACTGGGTCTCCAAATCAAAGAATACATGGGGACAGAAACCTAAGGGGAGAAACGGTTGTGGCCCACTTACCGTCACATTGGGCCCACTCCCAATGATCCACTGGAGGACATTTTGCTTCCTCTCCCTACAACTCTGAGCTCAGAATGAGGTTCTCATCCCCCAGAGGAGCATTCTCTCACTAGGGGGACAGCAAAGGTCCCATTTAACTATAAATTATAGCAGCTGCATGAGCAGTTTGGACTTCTTGTATCCAGTAACCTGCAGACAAGAAGACAAATGGCCATCTTCATGGGGATAACAGGCCCAGAACAGCAGAAGGAAGTAAGGCTGCATTTCTACAAGGTGATGCATCTTTTACTCTCTTGCCCAGTTATAACCATGAGTGGACCTGTGTAGCCAGTGCTGGCCTAAGAAGCTATGATCACCAAAGAATCAGGTGCCTCAGGAATGAAGGTTTGGGTCACACCACTGGGTAAGCCACCAGGAATGACAGAGGTGATAGTTGAGGTTGAGGGCATTTCAGAAAGGACAGTGGGGGAGCAAGACAATGAATACCAACCAATTAGTTATACCAGCTGCAGCATCTAGAGGTATTTTTTGTCCCACTAACCACTCCCTGTGAAGTTTCCTCTCAGAAAGAGAGGCTCATAAGAGCCGTGGAAGAGTTGCTCCCCAAACGTGTGGGGAAGTGTATGTGAGAAGTGGTGGACCAGAGAAGCCATGCTGGTACGCCTCTCAGATCTCCCTTCCAAAGAACCTGCTATCATGAGTGCAGTTGGCTGACTATCCCTAGCAGCTGCATTTTGTGACCAGGCACAGTATTCATACTAAGTCCAGAGTTTCCTAAGGCTGCTCCTAGCTAATGACCAAACACAATGGGGCTCCTAGAGTTGGGCCATTTCTCCCTGGTGCATGACAGCTCCAGTAGGCCATGTTTGCTAGGACCCTTTGCCATTGACCTCACTGCATTGCAGTCAAAGTCTCTTTCTACAAGACCCTCCTTCCTTTCCTCTCTTCTTTCCCAGGGGTCAGGCTTCTATTGTGGTCTGAGAGCCCACCCCATCCCACCTACTCCTGCTTCCACCCCCTTTTATTCTTTAAAGGCATTTCCTTCAATAAATTTCTTGCCCATCTCATTCTATCTTGGTGTCTTGCTTCTTGGGGGACCTGAATTGGAGCAATTGATTTTTTTCAATTTTGATATTGAGAACGCCTAACAAAATCTGATATATGTTTGTCCTGTTTTATTCTGCTGCCATCTTGTATAATCCGCCTCAGTTTTCTCCCTGCAGTCTTCAGCCCCTGGCACATCTGCATGCTATGTTTATCAATCAATGCTGGAATCTGGCATGCAAGCACATTTTTAAGATGATATCTAATTAGCTCAGTCCTGACAATAGTCTTATCATTGGTTAGTAATGGATTACAGTCCTTGGACAATTATTGCTTTTGAAGCCACGCTAACAGGTGCTTCATACTGTCAATGCATAAATTATCTAGTCTAATTAAGCAGACAGTTAAAAAAACATATTAAACTTCCCTTCAGAGAGTCTATATTTCCACCTCCCCTCTGAGCCAACTGAGGTCAGGGTTGTCAACTTAATTCTCCCCATACCTTCCCAATCATATTGTTGGATCTAAATGCCTAGGATTCTCTAGATAAAGCCTGAATTTCTTGTAGAATCATTACCATTTGAGGTGCCCACTCAAAAGGAGTGTTCCTACAACTGCTTCTGTTTTCAGCTAATTTTACATCCCTTCATTTTGCTGTATTTCAGGTCTCTTGCCAGCTCTTCCATTTCTTTTTTGGTTGTAATATTCCATTACCCCTTCTGCTTTTGCATTCAATTGCCCATTTACGGGCAGCATTTTGCTTTTCTTCATCCAGTAAGAGAAACCCAACCTTTGAAGTTGTATTATTCTAAAATAGTTTTCACATGAGCACAGGTCTTTTTCCTAATATACTTTTCAGCTGGTGAATTTATTTCTAACACAAAGATTCAAAGATAGGGTATTACAAAGAAAACTTCAGTAAAATAGGTTAGTGCTAATTCCATACATACTGTTGATAGTTTCCCGGGTACCCATAATTACAGGAACCTCTCTATCTTTGATGCAAATGCACATTTAATACAACTATAAATACTTCACTTACAGAATGTCCATTCACAACACTCGCCCAAGTTTCCACTGAATTGAGTTTAACACAGTATAAGCATATCTAGAACTCTCATAACGACCACCTTAGAGAGTCATATGCCGAATGAGTTTTAGGAAATCAGCTCTGCTGCATTCTCCTGCCTTTGGGCAGAATTGTATATAAACAACCCAGAGAAGAGGGAAACCTCCTCCAGAGTCAATAACCTCACGCTAGAGTTTAACAGTGAGCACCGACAGGATTTCCTTCTTTGAATACAGAAATCCCTGTTAGAGTTCAAATTCATTTTTTATTATAAGTTGGATACAGAGGTTAAAAAATTATTACGTGTGTTTTTTTAATAAAATGAGCGAAGATATTCCCCAACATGCAACTGCTTATTGCCTACAGTATGCATTTTAATGTAAATGACCATTTTCTACTTGATTCACAATACAACTTATTCAGTCATTAAATAAATAAATATTTTTAACCTGAAACCTTCTATATTTGCTAACCTCAAATCCTTTTAGCAATTTTTAAAATCACTTCTACCTTTTGAAAGTCACCATGTGCTTACAGCTCCTTTGACAGATTCAATATCTTCCCATTATTTTGATCATTTTAAATACCAAATTAGTCACGTTTTGCCCAGTGACTAATGTCTCCCGTCTGTACTGCCTCTAACAATTATTTAGGCATTTATGAAAACATCTTTAGCTTTTGACAACAAGATGTATTTGGCTCTTCTTGTTCCCTCTTCTCCTAATTTCTGGTACCATATACGTTCCAAGGAGCCCTAGTTTCTTTCCCAACGAATTTTGTAAGGAGAAAACCTATAGGTATTAGGGTTCATATATTTTCTCCCATGACTATTGAGCATAGTTTGAGTTAAAACCTATTGGGATAAGTAGGAGTTAGCAAGTATGTTTTAGAGGAAGGCAGGGGTAGGAAGGTGGATGGAGATCTAATATGGCAAGACAATAATTAACCAAGAAATAAAATAATGTATGCTAGTTGATATGAAAAAGGACATAAAGGGACTATGGAAGCATATCACCAATGCAATATCTTAGCTGGGAATTGGCAAATGTTGATAAGAAAGGCTTTCTGAACGAAGAGACTAATGACTTAGGTAGTAGACATTACTGATGCTCACCAATATCCAGTTCTTGCCTTCCTGAGCATATGACAGCCTTTGCTTCCTGGATCCCCTTTAAAAAATCTAGGCTATGTAGCTACTGTAAGCTCATGAAGTGTGAGCAGAAGTGATGTATATTCACTTCTGGGTGAGGCGATTGAAAGACCCTCTATAATTCTCCACTCTCTCTCTCGTTCTTCTCATGAAAAGGTGGCTACGACATTCTAGATGGTAGAACCTCCACCACCTGGGCCCCTGAATGACTAGATGGAGCTGAGCACCTCTTTGTCTGCCTACAACATCCTTGGTGTGAGTAACAAATAAGCTTTTATGTGTTGTGTCACTGACATGTGGAGGTTGTTGGTTGCTGCATTAAACCCAGTCTATTATCATTAACGCAACCTAATATCTTCCTTACCCCCTTGGGGAAACCTGACGCTTTTTGCATTTGCAATAGCAGGGAGAGCAATCAGTCATCTAGATAGCAATTTGCAACCCAATCTAATTCACAAAAGCTATCAGGAAGTTAAGCCTTTCTGTCCCGTAATCCAAAGTTTCTTCTGGGAAGTGATGATGCTAGGCAAAACAATAGATTAAAAAACACTTGGTCTGTTTATGCTAGTTGTTCCCAAATCTGTGGGAGACTATAACAAGTCTTTGATTTCCAGAAAGCTGTGGAGATAACTCTACCTTATAGTCATAGCTTACTTCATTTGCCTGTGGCTCTTCTAACTATGATATTATTAATATGGAAGACAGGGAAAGGGGACATGAGGCCTGTAACAGAGGCAACCGGGAATGGTCCCCACACAACTGAGCCTTAGCAGGACCTCCTGCTCTGTGTTGCTAAATTCCCACTCTTACTTTAACTTAATAGTGTGGATGCAAAAATGTAAACAATTTATAGTCTGTTTATCTTGTCTGTGTCTTTCCTTATTGGCGCAAACACATTCTCCTAAACCAACTATATTAATACATTGTATTTCTCTTAATGTAACACACCTAATATGCAGAAAAGTTCCAAGTATAATTAACTACATAATTACAGCTTTTAAAATCCTTCGTTCACCACTGTTACAGTTTGTTTAATATTTACCTTCTTCCCATTAAAATGTAAACTCCATGAGGGCAAGAACTCTGTTTTGTGCTCTCCTCCTATCCTGAGGGCTTAGCCCAGGCCCTGGCATACATTATGCATGTAATACATATCTGTTGAGTGACTGACTCATTTTATAAGAATCACTTGTAGCTGCAATGAAAAGAACAGATTGGAATTCAATGAGACTAGAAGCAGAGACTCCAGATGGAGGCCACTGCAGTTCTTTAAATGAGAGATGAAGATGATTCAGACCAATGTAATCGCAGGGGGGATGGAGAGAAATGAACAGATTTGAGACATATTTAAAAGGCAGAGTAGAAACGATCGGTGATTGATTGGATGTTGGGAGCTGTGCAGGGGCAAATGTCAAGATTTTCACCTTGGGTAATGGAATGAGAAAAGGAACCTTAAGGAGGAATGGGTTAGGAGGGCACGCGGTGAATGATAATGAATCCAATTGGTGTGAATTCCCATGAACTATCCAAGTACCAATGCCCAGTAAGCAATTATGTATACTCAATTCTGTAACTCAGAAGAGAGGCCTATGCTTGAAAAACAGGTTTGGGAAAAAGAGGACAAAGAACAAAATCCTGAGGATTACCCACATCTAAGGTGTTTGTTTGTTTGCTTTTTGGGAATCAGAGCTTGTTTATGGAATTGGTTGGACCTGGTAGAGTACACAGAAAATGGCTTCGTTTTTCTCCAATCACTATCTTCCCACCCTGGACAATATCTTGAACACATTCCATTTAATGTTTGTTAACTTCTCAGTTTTCAAATATTCTTATTTTTATATGTTAAAATGTTCAGACCAATCTAAATTAAAACTTGCATCTAACAGCTTTCACCAGTCCAAGCTTTCTTCTTTCTCCCATCTCCAGCCTGACAAAGGTTCTCAGTCATGAAGTGGAGGAAGGGTATGTTCTGTTCTTTCACTCTTTTTGTACCATATTTCCTCCATTTCTTCCCTGGCTCTTGGTTTCTTCCAGGTTAATATAGGAAAGTGGGATCAAGGAAAATGTGGAAAAATTATTTCCTTTGTCGTTGGCTGTTCAATGCCCTTTCCCATGACAGATGTTAAAATGCTCTTTCTGCTGTGGGGGGCTTTGAGATCTCTCTAAAGGCACTTACTTATCCCTCATCTTCCGCTAAACATCTGGAGACTTCTATAGCACACTCTTCCTTGGCTCAGAAAATTCAGTATCTAGCTGATCTTTCACACTTCCCCTCAACCTCCATCTTTTTTTTTTTTTTTAATCTGCTGGAGTAACTAGCTCCCACATAGCCCACTTCTTGATCCTTCTAGATCCTTGCAAGGTCATGTTGCCTTTCTGTGTCAGTCCAGATAGGTTAGATTATGCTACAAGAGCTCCTAAATCTCAGTAGAAATTTACTCTCACTTATGCTACATTTCCACAGTAGGTTAGCAGGGGACTCTGCTTATCACAGTCATTCAGGACCCCAGGCTGACAGATGTTCCCTCTTGACTCGTGTTTCTCGGCTCACCATGGCAGGTAGAGAAAAAACCTGGGTGAATCCAGTACTGACTCTTCAAGCTCCTCCCCAGAAGTGACACCTCTGTTCTGCCCACCTTTCTGGGCCAGCACTGGGCACGTTCCCAGCTCCAACTTGAAGGACAGTGAGGGAGTACAATCATACGCCCAGATGAAGAGAAGAACGGAAATATTTTTAAACAGTGCCTAATAGCTACCATATCCTCACACCGCCCCATTGGCCTGAAGGAAATATTCCAAACCCTGGTAACAGCGGCTGCTCCCACTGTTTCTTCCCATCCTCCCCACTCCCTCTGCTGACAGAGCCTTTCCAGCCAGCTTCTGTCTTTATCACATAGACTGTTAAACTCTTTAACAGGCTCTCCAAAAAACTGTGCTTGGCTCTGGTACCAGCCTGGAAGTGGAACAAGGAGTTTCTGCATTTCAGCAAGTGTCCAGCTGGGAGTAAGAAGCCAGTGTTCATTTCTGGAAAGTACTCACCCTAAATTTCTTTGAGAGTTCACTTATTGCTTCTCTCACTTGACTTGAGATGAAGTGGCATGCTCCTTACTTCCTCTATTGGAGGAGAAAAAAATGCCTCAGCACTCCTAACTTGATCAGCAATTCTCTTCCAAGAAATTGTCTTCCTCTAGTGAACCCCTAGACAAGCTAAGGGGCACACAACAGGATCTGTTCACTCTTAGTGACTTTTAATACTTCTCTTTTGAATATGGGAGTATATGTCATTTGTTTTTAGCTTTGAGTATCAGCTTAAATTTGAGACATCGGGGAAAGTCCCATTTCATGTGTTATTCTATCTGTAAGTAGACTAGGGACAGATTACCCAAGAAGTGGAAAGAAACCAGGAGCATCTATAGTCTTGGAGCCTAAGAGTGTTTCAAAAAGACAGAGGTGTTCAATAGTTATTGAACCTGTTGAGAGACCAAGACAAATAAGAACATAAGAGTGTCCATTGGATTTGGAAGGAAATATGATGACCTCACTAAGGATGGTTTAAGTGGAAGAGCGGGGTGTAGTCGCACAACAGCCTAGCCAACTGTCCCTCCATGTCTTTGCTTAAGGAAAGAAGAGTTTGTGAGATTGTGCCTTTCTGGGACTCTGTTCCATCCTTGTGTTTACACATTATGTCTCTCTGTCTGATCCCCAAAAGATGGTTTGCAGCCAAAGACGGGTAAGATATCTCACGGGAGATACAACCTAAGCCAGGCGGAACCGAGTGGGGACCCCTAATGAGCTACCTTAAAAGAATAAGGGAAGGGGCCTTGCCTCCCCTTCCCCCTGCCTGGGAAAGTCTGTTATGGGCCCTGGCTTTTCCCTTGCAGCTGTTTGTGAGAAAAGTCATGAGGACAACAAAGATCAGTCCTCTCTACTTATCTCTACGGAGCTGTTACAATATGAGAGACTTGACCCTGAGAAGGTACAGACCTTAGGTAAGACATCATGGGAACTTGTGCTTCGGCTGTTTGAAGGTTAAAATAATTGGCTTGGGATGTTTCTATAACGTGATAAGTGAGTCTCACAGACCGTGCCAAAAACACTGCTACTCCCTTGTATACTTATCAATAAAAGCCTCCAGTTGGCTTTATTCAGGGCTCCAGTCCTCTGAGACTGAGAGACCCCTGGCCTTCGGAGAGATTTAACAGCATCAAGTCTCTGTTTCTTTCTTAAAAACTTAACCCAAACTGCCCCTTCTCGCCTCCTCTCTGCCCTTGTTGCACGGGACGCAACAGCGCCGAAAGAGTCATGTAACAGGGGCTCTTAGAGGTGGGGACAGCCATTGCAGCAGGTACACATCCAGAAGTGTGAAGGGAAGAGGTGGTGCTTGGCGGCGGTGGGGGTGGGGGTGGGGAGACATGGGGATAAGAGGAAGGTTTATTTTTTTAAATGAAAGACTTAACCATATTTAAGTGCTAATAAAAAAGAACTAGTTGAGAACAAGAGACTAAATGGATGATGAAATGGTTTTCCGTCAGTAACTTTGCACTTCCCGAGGAAAATAACCCCATATAATGAGGGTTAAAGTTCACTGCATAGATGCTTGTAGGAGTGGGATGCTGTTCAGTGTATTGGTGGTGGTGGTGGGGGGGGACTGAGAAGAACTGGATTACTGTCTCTGGGTGAATAATGATGGTGCCTAGACAGCTGTGGTTTTCACTCAACAGAATAGGCATGTTTATAGAGCTCTAAAATGTTATAAGTCTTTTTGAATCCTCAAGTGCACACTTTTATTCTCTTGGGGATAAATAAGAGACTTAACTTGCTCCCCTGGGGCTGTTTATCTAGCACATTAAAGTAAATTTTGATTTGTTTTATTGTTTATAATAGGAAATTCCCTCAAGGTACCAATCAGCATTTAAAAGGAACTAATCTGATAAGTGCTTTTTATTTTCCAACTCCCACTCAAGTACTTTGTTGCAGCCACAGCTATCTCTATCCAGATCTGTGAAACTTCTGATTTCTACACATTTTAAATTATTTAATTTGGGATGATTAAAAAAACCCAAAACAACTTCCTGTGGTATGTGTAAAAAAGAGGTGTTTCCACAGCTCCATTTCAAGCTTGTTTCCATACTTACTTATGTGGATTGCTAAGTTTGATCTTAACATATTCATAGATTATAATTAAAAACCAGGTTACTATTTTCATCTCAACCCCTGACATGCTCTCCAATTTCCTTCCACCACATCCATCTAATATGTGCTACAGATAATACAGAATGCCTCACTCAACTCCATTCCTACCTCATTGTAAAGTGCTTTACTGAGCCATGGAGGTTGGAAAGTTCAAAGCTACCTTTGAACTTTTCCATACAGCTCGTTCTCCACATATTACTTCACTTCCACTAAGTATGTATATCTAACTAAAAATTGGCAGATAGAAGTGACCGTTATGAGATGGAAAGCATGTGTCTACCAATTCTCTTTGGAGGATTTTGATTTTTCTGCAGCAGTGGTAGCCGAGGTTCTAGTACCTGGTCCTTCACTCTGAGGGTGTTTGGAGCTTAATAATTTGCCGTAAAAGCCTAAGAAAGAGAGTGTTTCAAAAATAGTGTGGTCCTAGAATCAGCTGTCATGGCTGCTGCTTTCCAATCATGTCAGAGGCAGCAGCACCTGACTGGTCAGTTTTGCAGTGTTGTTCTAAGAGTTATTTGAGGAAGCTCAACCTAGAGCCCCTTCCTCCAGTCCTTCTAATAATGAGGTAAATAATGAGTGCTGGTTTCTGGGTGTCAGGCAGGATTTCTCTACCCTGCCCCCTTAGTTGGATTTGGTCATGTGACTTGTTTGAGCCAACGAAATGAGAGCAAACATCACCTCTCTCTTTCCACTATGGCTAATAGCAACATTGTGGAAGGCAGTCTCTCCATTAGGTTGGAATGAGGATGCCAAAGAGTATAATCCCCGACCAACCCATGATATTTACATAACATGAGTGAGAAATGAACCTTTGTTGTTTTATAGCAATGAGACTTGGGGGCTGCTGGCTACTGCAGCACAGCCCAGGCCATCCTATTGATCCAGTAAGTCATCCTCTCTTCTTCAAAAATCTTGAGTAGATTCTGTTGTCTGTGATTATTCCCCGAGCAATTATTTCCAGGAGTATGACACTGATATACAGTTTAAAAGCTAAACACTGTTAAGCTTATATGGTCATTGTTACTCCTCCAAGCAGGGGAACATCTACTACTTTTGTTTCCCCCATGGAACCTAGCAGCCAGACCACCATATTGCACCCCTCCAGAGAGCACTATTCACATTGTAGTGGGGCCCTCCGGAGACGACACTGTGAATCATACTTCTGGATTTTGGCAATGCCAAGGTCCAGCTGAGCGGAGTGCTAGAGGCATAACAGGGAACTTCTCTTATTTGTTTTGTCTTGTAAGAAGGAAGTTAGGAAGTAAACAAAACCAATAACCATAACATAATGCTTCATGAAATTATTAACTAAATGAATATAGTTTTAATGATAACATGACCCTGAGAGGGAGGGCTGATTATTTGGAACTACCAAAATATTTATGAAAATGCTCAATACAGTTCTGACTTTTTATTCTGAGGTTTTAAACCTTAAATCCATCATGCAAGAGAGGACAGTACATGTTAGAATTAGGTCCAGCTATCTGTAGCAGAAGAATCCCAAATAACATTGACTTATACCAAATAGAAGTTTCTATCTCTGCTACACAATAGCTTAAGAAGACCATCCAGGGTGGAACAGTTTCATGAAATTGTCAGAGGCTTAGGCTCTGACCATGCTCAACACGTGTCTTCCATGTTATAGTCCAAAATGTCTCCTTAAGTCAAGTCACTATGTCTACATTCAAAACACAAGGAGAAAGAGGGAAGAAGAGCATGTCCTTCCCACTTAAGGATTCACACCACACTTCTGATTGCATCTTATTAACCAGAATGTAGCCAGCCACATGATCAGACTTTCAGCTATGGGACTAGGACATAAAGCCTTTATTCTGGACAGCCCTGTGTCTAACTAAAATTTGAGGTTTATATTATTAGGGAAGAAAGAAAGAACAATTGGAGGATATTTAGCAATCTATATCATAGAGAGTGTCCTTCCCATTTGAATAATGCCCCTCCAAAATTTATGTCCACCCCGAACCTCAGCATGTGGATAAAATTGTCCTGAATTTAGGATGGGCCCTAAATCCAATGACTGGTGTCCTTATTCGGAGAGGAAAGGACACAGAGACACAGAAGAGAAGGCCACGTGAAGATAGAAGCAGAGACTGGAGTTATGCTGCATCAAGCCAAGGAACCCCAGGAATGAAGAGGAGCTGGAAAAGGCAAGGGAAAATGCTCCCCTCGAGCTTTCAGCAGATGGGTGGCACGGCCAACACCTTCGTTTCAGATTTCTAACCTCCAGAAGTGTGAGAGAATACATTTCTGTTGCTTCAAGTTTGACACTACAACAGTGAGTTAAATATTGCTTGTAGCTAGTATTGAAATTGAGGGCTATCAGCACAAAGCTATAATAATAATGGTAGTCTCATTTTAATTATAATAGCTATAGTAATTCAGAGGCAGGTTGGCTTTTAGCTTGTTAGTGTATCCATCCCACAGAATCTAGTGTCTCACTATTCTCATCGTAGAACCATGATTTTCAGCTCCAGAAGAAAGATGGAGATATACCATAAGCAATTGCCATCTATTTAGCACCTTGTATGTAGCAAGTACCCAACATACATGTTCTTACTCAATTCTTACAACTGTCCTATGTTGTTAATACTACGTCCATGTAACAGATGAGGACACAGAATAATGCAGGTTAAGTCCATGGTGTACATGTCCTCAAGGGCAGGGTCAATGCTTATGGACTCTCAGGTCTTTCTGACTCTCCAGTACAGGCTGTTTCCCAAAGAGGTGATAACGCTGGCGAGTACCTAATTCGCCTACTTAACAGAACGTGTTGTGCTAAAGGCCAGTTAATTTGCAGAGGGGATGAAGCTGTCCAGTGACTTTGAGTTCACTTTCAGGCATGACTTTCAGGTCAAAACAATTCAACTCAAATGAACTCAACGGATCTTTATGTGCCAGGCACTGAAGGGGATATAATGATTGGTAAGACAATCCTTCTTCTCAAGTTGTTTACAATCTTAACAGTGGCTAGAGACTGGAAATCTATAATAGGACTATGTGAATATCTTTGCACACTGGCTCTTCTACATGGTTCTATAACAGAATCTGCTGGGCATATGTTTAGAAATTCACATTTCTAGGCTCCACCCTAACCTATAGAATCGAAATATTTGAGAGTGGGCCCTAGGACTTGGCATTTCAAAAAAAAAAAAAAGCTCTGGTTGATTCTTATCTAGCCAGTCCAGCCCCCATTTTAGGAATAAATACTTTTCTGATATAGTACCTTAAATATTAGTGGTAACTGAAAACACTAGCTATATATGATTATATATCATTTTTCTTAGTAGTAATTATATACTACTTATATAGCTGAGTAGCTCAAATATAGGAGCACGATTTAAACAATTTCTACATATATTTATAGTGCCCCATCTGAAGAAAGGACAGCATTTCTTATTCCTCTGAAAAATAGGAAAACAGATTACAAAGGCATCATATAATCTTATTTACATGCTATCCAAAGCGTCGAGCAATGACCTTGCTCTATGACATCTGGGTATTTCACATGGACCAAGTCCTGAGGAAATGGAGTTCTTCACTTAAAACTTGTCTCTGGGGAATTCAGAATTTGAAGAGACAGAAGCAAACAAGGTACACTGACTGCTATCATAGCCAGGTTCTCCACACATAAAGAAGTCTGAATCACAAAGTTATAATTAGACATGAAGTTCTTGCCTATTATAATAATATCTATTCACAACGAATCCAATGCACTTGAATTCTACGTAACCTCTTCACTCCCCAGGCGCTTAGGTTAGTTTTCTTAAAAACTCTTTCCACTTAGCAGTGAATGGAATGCTCTGAAAATGCACTCTATTTAATAGGCACAACAGCTGCCAAACAGGCCTCCTGGCAAACTTATTTAAATTTTTAATCATTGAGGAAGATGAACACAGAAGGAAAGAGCTATATAAATTCTCCCACTAGTGTAGCAATAAAAATATCCAAACAGTACGGCAAAGACCAATTTAATCAATTTCCATTTTGTAGAAATAGGTTTTGCTGGGTACAGGGCACCACTTCTTTCTTAAGTCAAAAAATACTTCCAAGGCATATATATTCCATCAGGTATTACAGGTTATATACGCAGTGTAGTATTATTATTAAAGGTAATATGTTTTTCCCTTAAAAACCATTTTCCACTAATACAAAAACGATTAAACTAAAGCAGGGATTTGATTTGGGAAAACAATTCACTGAAGGAACAACGTGACTATGGATGAATAGTGGGGGAAAATAGGGTTTTTCCTCCATCAGTGAGAAAAAGCAAAGACATGTTAAAATATTGAAACAAATATATACTAACTTGATCTTTTAAAATTCTACCAATGAAAAAAATTCTGATTAATGTTTTAATATATTGAAAAAATGTATTTCAATAGGAGGCCGTTTCTGCCTTCAGCAAATATTGGTCATGCTCCATCTAACATCTAGATTCATGTAGGGGCTTTACTCCGTAATAGGATGTGTTTCTGAGAGGTACAGAGAATAGTTGTGAAGAGCACAGACTCTGGTTCTAGATTATATGGGTTCATATGCTTCCTCTGCCGTTCAGAGGCTGTGTGACATTGGTCATCATCCTTAACCTCTCTGTGCCTCAGCTTCCTCCTCTATAATAGGACAATGATAGCACGCACCCCATAGGGTCATTGTGAGAAATAAATGATCTACTACACGTGATGCCCTTAGCAGTGTCTAGCCCAGAGTGAACACTCAGTAAGTCTTAGCTGTCGTTACTATCCTAACTTATTGGAGGGTTTTTATCTCCTTCTTACTGTATTGGAAGAACAGGGCTCAGCATGTAATTGATAGGCTGCTACGTGGGCTGTATAAAATGCACCCAATAATAATGGGGTAATTCAACAATAAATATTTACTATCAGTTGGCACTGTTCTAGATAAACACCCAGAATACGTCAGTGAACAATAATAAAAATCTCTGCCCTTGTGGAGCTTATACTCTGGTAGGAGCGGATGAAAACTAAATAATAAATAATAAATGAGTACATTCTGCTCTATGTTAGAAGACGGTAAGTATTTGGTTTAATAAAAATAGAGCAGGATGTAGGGAATTTAGAGTTCAGGTAGAGTAGACCACTTGCATTGAGAAGGTGACATTTGAGCAAAGGCGTGAAAGGGATGAGAAGAGTTGACATGGCAGGGTTATCAGGAGGGAAAGTGTTCAGCAAAGGGACCGGCCTGTGTAAAGACCCTAAGAGCACAGAGCCTGCCTGGCATGTTCAAGCGACAGAGAGAGTTGTGGCTGGAGTAGAGTGAGTGAGACAGGGACCCTGGCCATGAAGGACACTAAAGACAACTGGGGGTGGGTGAGTGTATGCATGAGGGGACGGAGATTGTGTGGGGCCGTACAGACCACGTGAAAACTTGGAGTTTGACTCTGAGCGGGGTAGGGAGCAATTAAGGGTTTGGAGCTGAGCAGTGCCATCCTCTGGGCTGTTGCACACACTCTGACGGCTGCGTGGAGAGCAGGAGATAAAGGAGGAAACAGGGGGACCATGAATGGTTCCTGCAAGTCACCCAGAGAACACATGCTGGTGGCTGGACCAGAGAGCAGCGGAAATGATGAAAAGCGATCAGATCTGGATATGTTTTGAAAACAGTGCCAACCGAATTTCCTGATGAACTGGAAATAGAATGTGAAGGAAAGACATGACAGGTGACACCCAGATGTTTGACCTGAAGAACGAGAAGAATGGAGTAGTCATCGACTGATACAGAGAAAGACTTCACGTGGAGTCGATTGCAGGCAGTGGATGATGAGAAGCTCGCTGCATAATTATTGCAGAGTTATGAAATAATTTGAGATGTGCGAGATTTGCCACTACTATCTCACTTTCAGAGAAGGACATGTAGTTCATTTCAAAAGTTATTAATGACAAATTATCCGTAAACTTACTAAATTCACCCACAGGTATCTTAGTTAATTGAAAAAATTGTTTAAAAACATATGGTCGCTTTGGGAAAGTGACACTTTTCTTCTGAAAATTAGAAAAACTAATTTTTACAAACGTTTCCCTCATTACAAATATAATGCATATTCACTGCAAAACAAATTTGGAAAATACAGTAAATTAGAAAGTAGGGGAAAGTAATCTGTAGTTTTACCACTCAGAGAAAACTATTTACTAACAATTTGGTATGTCTTTCCTCTCTCTCTTCCTCATGAATTCATCGACATACCTAGTCATATATCCATATCTATATCTACACACATATTACGACAATGGTGTCATATTTGTACATGATTTTGTATTTTGCTTTGTTCCCATGCATATATATATATATATATATATATATATATATTATATTCTGTAGGCTCTTAACATTCTTTAATGTCTTCACATTCTCTCTCTTCATGGATAACCATAATTTCCTTGTATTGATCAATTTTCATCATGAATGAAGATCCTTCTCCCCAAAGCTGAGTGCTTGATCATCTTTTCTCCATCTGTCACTCTCAACCAGTCTCATGACTTTAGATATCTATATGCTGACAACTCATATTTATATACCAACACAGACCTCTCTCTCCTCTCTAGACTTGTAGACCCAATTGTCTCTTCATCATAGTCTTTTTGACCTTGGTTGATGGCAACATCGTCCTTCCAGTTGCTCACCCAAAACTTTGACATCATCCTTAACACTTTTCTTTCACACTTCACATCCACCTTAGCAGGAAATTCTGTTGACTCAGCCTTCAAACTCAGATCCCTTCTTGCCATCTTCACTGCTGTCATCTCTGTTTGAGTGCCCATTATCTCTTGCCTGGATTATTACAGTAGTTGTCTCAATGGGTTCCCTTCTTCCACCCTCACACTCCATTGTATATTCTCAACATGGGAGCCAGAGTTATCCTTCAAAAACCTATCATGGCTCCCTTTTGCACAAAACCTTCCAACAGCTCAATGTGTCAGAGTGAAACCCAAATTCTCAAAATGGAGCATTGGGCCTGCCACAATCTGCCTCCTATTTCTTACCTTTAACCTGCTCATTCCTCTAATCTTGTCAATCTTTCCCCACCCTCATTCACTTTGTTCCATCCACACTGTCCTAGCCTTGATGTTTCTTAAATAACCACCCAAGAGCCCATCTTAGGGCTGTTCATTGGCTGCACCTTCTGCCCAGAAGGCTCGTCCCTCAGATACCCACATGACACTTATCTCCTCCAAGTCTTTGATCAAATCTCACTTTCTCAGTGAGGTCCACCCTAACCACCCCATTCCTTTCATTTTTTTCCCCTTAGCACTCACCATGTTTTTACATCTATGTACTTTACAGTGTTTTTTTTCCTCTCTTCCCCACTAGAATATAAGCCCCCCAGTACAGAGATCTTTGTTTGCTCTGTTCACTATTATATCCAAGTTCCCAGCACACTGCCTGCCACATAGTGTGCTCAACAAACATATGTTGAATGAACAAACGCCACAGTTGCTATTTTGTATAACATTTTTACAATTGTTTCAGTTTTGCATTCACCATATTTTCAGTAGTATATGTACTAATATTTCTCTTGTCAGTGTTTATCCTGATAATATTTTTTCAATTTTGATTATCTGATGACAATACATGAGTTAAGTGCTGCTTTCAAATGTGTCAAGGATTTTGTTTTTATTCAGGTATGGTGAGGCCAACAGGTCAAGAGATGACCGCCATTGAAAAGCTAGTTTGATGGATGTTAACTAAACTTATTGACGTAATCATTTTGCAGTATGTACGTATATCAAATCATCACGTTGTATACCTAAAACTAATAGTGTTATATGTCAGTTACATTTCAATAAAACTAGGGAAAACATTATAGTTTGTTACTCACAGTTTCCAAGGATGGTGGTGGGGGGATGGGGGGAATCCACACCACGCGTGGCCTCTTGGGGGAAACACTAGCTAGCATTGGTCAGGAAACAGAAGGAATGTTGGGAAGCCATGAGCACCAGCCTTTGTTGTGGCTTCTGTAGAAAAGACAAAGCAAGGCAGGGTAAGCAGATTTAGGATGGGTTAGTTTGAGTAATTTCAGTGGGCTCTAGGCTCTAGGGGCAATCCCTCACTGCACCTGGCCCTACGCTGATTTAGGGCAGCAGCCTGGACTGCAGGAGCCTGATAAAAGGAGGAAGGTAGAGGTATCGACCTACATTTGATTGCTTTGTAATCTCTAGGAACTAGTGGACCCTGGGAGGGGCAATCCCTCCCCAGGTTCTCAAGGCCCCAAGATGTCAAAGCATTATAAAATACAGAAAACAAAAAACATGATTAATATAGGTACATGTTTAAAACTATTACTCAAGAAGCTTTCTGTTTTATTAGAGCCTTCTAATATGCTCTTCCCTTGCCTGAAACATTTTTCCTTTCCTTGTTCACATGACAGTTACTCATCCTTCAGATCCTAACTTGAAGGTCATTTATCAGGATGGCCATGCAGGAACAGAGCTTGTCCCTTTCATTCATCACTGTATCCCCCGTGCAAAGCACAGTACCTGGCATGTGGTAAAGGCTCAGTGAACTTCAAGATTCTAGAGAGGAATTTAACACTGATATTAACCCTCAAACTATACAGCTCTGTTTGAGTGAAAATGACAAGTCTATTTCCTAAAGAGTTAAAGCTAATGCATTTAAAATATTTGGGTGGCTGTGAATCACAAGAGTTTTCTTTTTCTTGCTTTTGGCCCTACTGGCTCTTCCCTTCAGGTTTATATAACATATATAAGCCATAGTTGTGTTAGAAGAGTTTTAAATTAGCAGTTGAATTTATCAATTAACAGCTTGACATTGTGATTTGAAGGTAGTACATTACACATTTTCCAGAGCCGTTTGAACCTCCTATTTAAATGTAGTAGGTCAGACAACTTCATAAAGACTTCACATTGTTAACAACATTCAATAATGCTGTCAAGGCAACTGGTCTTTCAACTTTGAAACATAGGCTCTTAGTTCCAAAATAAGATTTTGGAGTTGTTGGAAACTTTAGAAATTTGACCTGGTTTCATCATTTAAAAAAAAACCCAACTTTTACCTTTTTATATACCGTATATATTTTGTCCAATTGCGTTGGGAGAAAAGACTCAATTCAAGTGATTCTGCACTTTCTCCCTGCAATTCACCATGATGTTTAAAATAGAGAATGGGCTGGTGTCAGGTTGCATACTGTAGCTGCTCTGAAATGTCTGACACATTATGTCTGTAGTATGTCTACAATCATAAGTTGTAGAAAGTGCCGTTTGATTACATTTATACATCAATTTGTCTTCTTTTCCTTTGACGAGAAATTTCCTATATTTTCCAAATGAAGCTTGTTGCACCCAAGCAATTAAGGAGAGGTTTTCAGCTATGCCCAACCTTTAATTACAAGTGAATTTGAGTGCCAAATGAGTGGAATTTAACAAAAGATGTCATTTCCCAGCCCACATACATTTTTCCTGTAGAAGGAGGGAAAGGAGGCTCAGAAACGTTCTTTTCACTACCCCTCATACAATTTTTAAATAGAAATGTAGAACAAGTAAGAGTAAAGGCTTAGCAATACATCATTCATTCTTCCCAACTGTCAGTAAGCATGTGTCAAGCACCAGCCATATGCCCAATGCAGGGCTACTTGATGGAAACCTGAGTTGTGAAATGCAGCCCTTGCCCTCACAAGTAGTATCACTTTGAAGCTCTGTTAGGGAGCTTGGCTTCTCTCCTGATGCTCCCAAAGATATTTGTATTAGATAGACCTTTTGGTCTATCTAATACAAACAGAAACAGAAGCCCAGTCATTTCAGATTCTGCACAAAAGAGGAATTTCTTATAAGGCGTATGTTTATCTTACTGAATTTAAGGGTAGCACTGAGGACCTCAAGGAAGGGTGGGAAGTGGGATCACCTACCTCATGGGAATCTGACCACACTTGGTTGCTGTCTTTCCCCTCTCTCTTTGCATGTTGGCAACATTTTTTTTTCTCATCTGAAGTATGCTTTTCTCTCTTCCTTAGTCCACAAAGCTGAAAAAAATGTTCACCCTGAATCTCTCAAGTTTCTATCTCTTCCATTCAAAAAACACATGATTTGAGAATCATTTTTACCTCCAGATTTTCAGGAAATGTAATCTGTGGGCCTTGCTAGGGTCAGGTACCCACCTATGGAGCCACCGACTATAGCTAAGGGGAAAGGGTCATTCTGTACACGTGAATTCATGAACTTCTGGATTTAGAGTGGGAATTTGAGGACACTTCCCAGACAAGTTTCTGGCTGGACGAATAATACAATGTGTGTTCAAAATAACACTGTAAATTAACTTTCGTAAACCAAAAAAGTAATAGTCATTGTTAAAAGTTTGGAAAATAAAGAAAAAAAATTGTAAATATTTGTAATTATGACATTAAAAAATCCACTGTTAACATTTTAGCATATTTACTTTAACTTTTTGGTCTATGCAAGTGAATCTCTTTCTTTATATATTTAATATAGAAAGAATATGTACATATTTAAATCTGGCATGAAACACAATTTTGTATTTTTTTCTAAACATAGCACTGCATTTTATACATTTCCTCATGGAAATATATTCTTTAAAAACAATTTTAAACGACTGCAAGGTATTTCATTGCATAATTTAATCAATTCTCTACGATTTTCTCATTTCTAACTTTTCACTATTAAATAATAAGATATGATAATAAATATCCTGGTAAATAAATCTTGATATATTTACTTGGTATACTTCTATAGTTATCACTTTTAGTTATTAAGAAAGGGACAACAACATAGGGTTTAGGATATCTGTAGTATTAGGGAAGTATGCTGAAAAGTCAATTGAACAAATAGGCTTAGCACCACCCATTAGCAACATTTCTAATATAAACAAGAGGAATGTGAAATAGTTGAGTAATAATCGCCATCTACCCACTCATCTCCTTTTTTTCACCTCCATGTATAGCTTGGTAAATTGTTCCTTATTTTTTCCAGCTCTCCTGCCTTTCTCCTGGGCCCCTCGACACTCCCTACTTGTGTACTTATATTACATGTGCGCTGGGTGTTATCTTTGTGATAACAGGTATGACATATGTTAGAGATATTTCAGTGAGCTTGTGAGTTCCTGGAGAGTAAGGGCTGTGGATTTCTGTCCTTGGAAACCAATGAATACGTAAGTAATGACCTGATTGGTCAATTTCCTAATTTCCCACTGAACGCAAGAATCTTTTCTATAGGCTTTCCTTGAATACCTCCAGTGCTCTAGTCTGTGGAGGAAATGCAATGGAGTGAACTCACGATGTATTTATTCACGTATCCAATAAACATCTACCCAGTATCTATTACATGTTACTGAGGACTCATTTCTCTGGTAGTTCTTACACCGTACACCTGAATTTCTGTAGGTTCAGAACTCTGAATAATGACTATGGCCTCCAAACATAACGTTTTCCTCCCTCCCCCATATAATGTTTACTATTAAGGCATTTCACATACAAATCTAAATCTTTGGCTTTTCTTTTAAAAACTGGTAACCTGTATGACAAGAATGTTAAAGTTGGCTGTGGGGATCATTTAGATGCAGGGATTTATTAACCTCTTCAGGTTGTCAGATTTATTAATTCACAAATGCAGGGAACACCTCTTGAGTGTCTGTCTTGTGCCTGTAGGCTCTAGGAGGCATTTGACATTATGACCTCTGAACTAGACTACTTAATCTGGGTAGCTAGAAATAGTTGAAGCAGAATAGAGTGTGTGGCAGACACAATCCCCCGGAGAAGGAGCCTGTCAATTCATTAATGCATGAGGCTTATGAGATGGTGAGGAGAGGGGAGAAGAGCCCACCGTTCAGCTTAGGCCTAACACTTGGGCGGTTGTGGTCCAAAGCTCCCCTCAGTTTTCTAGTCTGGATGCTATTTCACTGTCTGCCTCCCTCAGGGACGGGTGGGGTCTCCAGGCTGTGTACACCATCCATCTCTAACCCAAAGGAGGAAACTACCAGACCACATCCCCCATCCATCTGGACCATATTGTAAAATTGTTCTATTTCCTCTCTCTGCCTTTTCTTCCAGCAGGAATAGGTTGGATTACAACCTACAGTTGACTGAGAAATGTCTGCACAAAGCCAAAATAGGCTGAATTTCAGTTTGCTTCATAGTATTACTGCTTGTGGCAGCGGCTGCTACTTTTAGATAATATTTATCACTGCTCTATAATGCCAGGAATTTTTCCTAATTCAACAATTCATTGAATCCTCATACCAATTCCCAAGTCATTTTTATTTTTATTTTTTTAGGGAGGGCACAGCTCACAGTGACCCACGTGGCGATCGAAACTGGCAAGCTTTGTGTTAGCAGCACCACGCTTGGTTAGCAGCTCTAACCAAGTAAGCTAACCAGTCACCCCAACTCCTAAGTATTTTACATTTTAAACCTTATCATTCATTTGGTTGAAAGTTGTTCTCGCTTGTTGGGAATCCCAGTCATCAGCCTGGGAGGAGGGTATCAGCCTCATTCCTTATTCACCTTTCCGGTATAGATCCCATTTTTACTGAAATTCCACATTAGCATCCCAGTTCCTATAAAATATGAAGAAAAGACTTAATCTAAAAAGGCCCTTTGGAGGCCAACAAACAATAGCTCTAAGGCTTCCTTTTCCTGTCAAGAGCTCATGCCTCTATACTTTGTTTCTTTGCCCTTTCCAACTTTTCCATAATTAAAAGGCTGAACTGGTATCCTTTTCCTATTCAGCTATTCTGCTTCCCATCTCTGTAAACTGATTCCTGAACACGAAACATATGCTGATCAGTTAGCCCAGGTAAATGACTCACAATTTCGCTCCTGCATCTCCATCGTGGGACTGGCCATGCAACCCTCACAATGCACATTCTCCACAGATAAAAACACCTGCCAACCATTCACATTTAACACACGAAACATATTCCTCTCCTTCTCAAACCATGCTCCTGTGTGTGGCCAGAGCTGTCTGGCCATTGTTGTGTGGAGTCTGAGCTGAGCTTGAGTGACATAGTCAAGGAGAGGATGGCAAAGATGGGAAACAGAGGATGAGTACGTTTGAGGAAGAGCTGATTAGTTTAATGTTGGGCAAAATGAAATTTTTTTTTTAAATTTATTGAGGTGACAATTGTTAGTGAAATTACATAGATTTCAGGTGTACAATTCTGTATTACATCATCTATAAACCCCATTGTGTGTTCACCACCCAGAGTCAGTTCTCCTTCCATCACCATATATTTGATCCCCCTTACCCTCATCTTCCACCCCCCTCCCCCTTACCCTCTGGTAACCACTAAACTATTGTCTGTGTCTGAGTTTTTGTTTCTCATTTGTTTGTCTTGTTCTTTTGTTGTTTTGGGTTTATATACCACATATCAGTGAAATCATATGGTTCTCTGCTTTTTCTGTCTGACTTACCAAAATGAAAATTTAAACAGTGCATCGAGACAGAAAGCTAGACATTTACTTTTGACAATTTTTTTGAGATCCTTTTTACATACATTGAAATGCACAACTGTGCAGTTTTAACAAATGGATTCATCCACATGACCCACCACCCCTCCATCATTCTAGTCCCCCTCACCAGTCTCCCCCACCCTCAGAAGAAACCACAGCTTTGATTTTTTTTTTTCTCGCTATACATTGGTTTTACCTGTTCTAGAACTTTATCTCAATGGACTCACTCAGAATGCCATTTTGTGTCTGGTTTCTTTTGTTTAGCCTACCGTCTGTGAGATCCATCCATGAAGTACGTATCAGTAGTTTGTTTCTTCTTATTGCTGAGGAGTGTCTTACTGTGGTGCACCTCACATCAAATTATTTTAATAATACAAACAGTATATGATTACATTTGTCTTGCAAAAACTTGAAACATTACAGATAAGAGCCCTCAGGGTTTTGGCCGCTGTTGCCCCTTCTCTCCACTGGGATCTGTTGGTGCAGGTCCTTTTAGTTGTTTTTCCCCTTCACATTCACATACATGTGTGTTACGGGTATCACATTATCTGTTTCTCTCTGTAACTTGCTGTTTTCACTCAGTGATAGGTCTTGTAGATACAACTATGTTTTTGCACAGAGATCCACCTTAGTTTTAAAGCTGCTGCATAGTATTTCATAACATAGATATTCTACATTTTAGTAATTACTGAGATGGTATCCAAACTTTCCATTTCAACAAATGCTTCAGTAAACATATTTGTCATGTTTCCTTGTGCACATAGGGGTTTCTGTAGGATAGATAGGAAGAAGTAGAATTTCTGAGTCAGTGTGAGCGTTTACATTTTGATAGATTTGCTGCAGAATCTATAGCAATTTGTGTGCCCTCACTAATGCTTAGAGTGTTTTAAAACTTTGAAATTTTTGGCAATCTAAAGGGGAAAAAATCTTACCTCATTTTAATCTGTATTTCATTAATTCTAGAAAGGTTGAATATTTTTCCGTCTGATTACTGGCTATTTGTTTTCTTTTCACTGAAGAGGAACTCTCAGTTTGATTATTTCTATTGGGTAATATCTCCTTTGCTTAATAGTTTTATGAGGTTATTAATTAGTATTAATAGGTTAGTTTTAATGTATATTATTACTGTCAGTGCCAAGCCTTTGTCTGTTCTATTTTTACAATTACATTTTTGTTGGATATTTTTGTAATACAGAGATTTTAAATGACACCAATCTTATGGTGTAATTAACCAAAGTAAATAACCGAAATTATGACTTCTGCTTTTTCAGGCCCCGTTGAAGGAAGTTTTCCTTACTTCAAGGTCATAAGCACAGGATTTTATTTCCTTCTGATAGTTTCATAGTTGACAGGTTGATTCTGATGTGCTTATGGGACATTCTGATGAGGCAGTTCCAAGCCCCTCCAGTCTTGTAGCTAAACTTATTCCTATCACATTAGGCATCTTGAATTTTCAACTGTCTTTCTAGTTCCAATTTGGGAGGGGGGGAAGGACTAAATAAAAAATAGGGAATTATCCCATTTTAGTACCTTTTGTTCCTTTTGAAATCCACCTTAAATTCTGGTCAGAAAAAAAAAATTCACTCAGTAAATATCTTTATGTGCCTGCTTGAGCTAGGCCCCAGGATGCAGGATGAAGGAAGATAGCTACCCCTGACTGCATCCTTCGTCGGGTGGGGAAGGCAGACATAAAACAAATCATTGTAAGTGTGATGACAGAGAAGGACACGTCTCATAGAGGCGCCTCATCATCCAGATGTCAGCTGAGGTCAAACTGTCCTTAGAGATTGAAATACAATTGGCTTGGAGTGCTTAGCCCATGTCCTGTAGGAAATCCAATGACCTCCCCAAGATTTCTGTGAATTCCTCAGGGCTTTTGTCACCGCTGGCTCTGAGGCTTTGCTTCACTCAGCTGTTTCATTTATCTCTCACGCCTGTGACTGTCCTCTGCTTCCTGCTGTGTCCTGTCCTGGCCTGTCAGCCCGTGGTTCATTCTCCTTGATTTTCCCTGAAGTCACTCATTCAAAGCTTGTGTTATGAAACTCCAGTGAAGCTGTGGGGAGAGCGGGGGTGTGCATGCAACAGCCAGACACACTGGGGCCTTGCACGACTTAACTGGTCACCTTTGTCTGTGGGGACCAGAGCTTTTATGTTTGCTGTTTTCTTTCTGCCTCACGACTCCCCACATATCTCCCAGCTTCTTGCTTTCCAAGTCCCTTCAGAAGCTCCATTTACCCTAGTTTATTATGCAGATCAATTTCACACAATAGTCTCCTCCTTTCTCAGCACAGAAAAACTGGCAGAAAATTCAGAGTTTCAGTTTTTTTTGCTCCCCCCACCCCCCCCTGCCGTAAATGGAAGGGGCCAGTATAAACACGGATTTTCCCATTAAGGATTATGCCACCCTCTCCATTAGAAGGCAGAAGCAGCCATAGTTAGTTTTAGGTTTAAATAACTTTTTTCCCCCAGCAGAGGAATGTAACAGTGGGAGCTAATGCTGCTTGGGTAGTCACGGAGGAAGTGGCATTGAAGCTGAGATCTAAGGAGGAACAGTAGGTATCCATGTGAAGGATGGAGCTGGGAAGGGTGGGTTTGGAAACAAAGTATTCCAGGTCGAGAGAGCAGCACATGCGAAGGTCCTGAGGTGGACTACAGGAAGGCTTATTCAAGAAATTAAGAGAAGACAGCAGGAATGAAGAGACTGGGAGTATAATGGGGTTAGGGAGATTTTATCCTAAGGGCAGAATGAGGCTGGGTGCAATGGCAAAATATTAAAACATGTTAAGCAAGTAACACATTTTAATTTTACGTTTTTAAAAAGATTGCTCTGCCACAATGAGATATTACTTCACACCCACTAGGATGACTATAATTTCTTTTTAAAAAGAAAAATAACAAATGTTGGCAAGGAAATAGAGAAATTGGAACTCTTGCACATTGCTGATGGGAATGTAAAATTCCGACTCTAAAAAACAGTTTGGCAGTTCTTCAAAATGGTAAACATAGAATTATCATATAACCAAGCAATTCAATTCCGAGGAACATACCCAAAGAAATTAAAAATTGGTATTCAAACAAATACTTGTATACAAATACTGAAAGCAACACTATACACAATTGACAAACAGTGAAAATAACCCAAATGTCCATTGAACGATGACTAGATAAACAAAATGTGGTATATCTGTACAATGGAATATTATTCAGTCACAAAAAGAAATCAAGTACAGATTTGTGTTATAATATCGTTGAACCTTAAAAACATTATGCTAAGTTAAAGAAGCCAGACACAAGAGGTCACATATTGTATTTACATGAAATATTCAGATTAGGTAAATCCATAGAGAAAGTAGATTGGTGGTTTCTAGGGGATAGAGAAAAGGGGAAATGGGGAGTGACTGCTTCATGGTAGAATTACCCTCTGGGGTGGCAAAAATCTTTTGGAAGAAGATGGAGGTGATGGTTGCATAACATTTGAATGTACTAAACGCCACTGGATTGTATGCTTCAAAATGGTTAATTTTATGGTACATGACATTCACCTCACTAAGAGTATTGGAACCTCCATGTAGAGAATGAGAGGACAAGAATGGGAGATGGGAGAAGAATGGGGACACAGCTATATCTGGTCCAGGTGAGAAATGATAGCAATGTGGAATAGGGTAGGGAAGATGGGCTCTCTGGTGCTGGATTCCCTGAGAAACATCGTGTGAAGAATCACACAAGCAACTGGACAGCGGGTCCGGATTTTAGAAAGAAAGAGGGAGCATGGAGAGTCAGGGTGCAGCCTTGTGAGGAGTGCTTCTACAGCTTTTAGCTGAAGTCACAGCAAAGGATGAGCTCATCGGGGCAGATGTACTACAAGGAGACAGCATGAGGAGGCTGGGGTGAGGTCTAGACTCCAAAATTAGAGGTAAAATTTTAGATTAAAAATCTAAAAATTGTTTTACAATGTTAAAATATTGGTCCAGAAAGATAGAGGAATATCTAACATTCATCTGAGGGGAAAGCAAGTTTCAGGGAGGACTGTGTTTGTAGGCTACAGGAAAATTGAGTTTGCTTTCGGCTCAAAAAGAAGGAGCCACTGACGGGAAGTGGTACTAAGGTATGCAATATTTGATGCATCTAGATCAAGAGTATATGGGTTGGCTCTGGGAAGGAGTAGAACCATTTCTTCCTCTGAGAACAGAGAAAAAGGATCATGTCTGAGAGCAATTTTGATGTGAAAGGTATAAAAGTTGTGGGACTTATACCCAAACACGAGGGTAGAATGTATGGCAGCTGCTGAGTGGCTGTGTCAGGACAGAGGTCAGGCAGGGCTGGAGAATGTGGAAACATTTGGGAACAGATATTGAGGAGAATGTAACAGAGAGTAAACTGGGTCTGCATAAAGGATTGCCAAGGAGCCCTGAAAGTCAAGAACATACTTTTGTAGGGGAGCCAAGCTTCTTGTTATGTAATTTATTTATTTATTTTTTTCCAAAAGTACTAGACCGAAGTGAGACTTCAGGCAGTAATCCTGGTGGGTATATTGTTACACAAAACACTTTAATCAAGCAGTACTGAGAAACAGACTGGGAATAGTGTGAAAGAAATACAAGACGCTTTATGAGAAGTAGGATTTGAAAACCTTTCATATGTAAGCTCCTTTTTCAAAAGAACTTTTATTTAAAATTATATTGGAAAAGTATGCATTTAAATTAGCCAACAAGAATTATTTTTGCACTTAGATGTGTGTATATGTCACATAAATTATTATAATAAAATATAGGTAGCATTTTAAAGGGCTATATACTGAAACTATGTTTTAGGATGTTGTTAAGAATTTTTATATCAGCAATAATATTAAAAATCTCCCAAATACGTAACACTGTATTAATTGTTAGTACAAGGTATAATAATCGTTGCACTCGGAAAACAAAAACAAAAAAACCTGAGCTCATGGATATATGAGGTGTGATAAAAAAATACGGTGAATGTTTAAATTATAAAACATTTATTACAGTAAGAGACACATTGCCACTAATCCCCTTTAGTATACTCTCCCTCCCTTCGAACACACTTATCCATTCATTCTTGCCACTTTCTGAAGCAGTTCTGGGACTTTTGTGAGTGTCTTTAGTTGCTCTGTGGTGGCTGCCTCGATGTCCCGAATCAATTCAAAATGTTTCCCTTTCATGGTCATTTTGACTTTGGGGAAGAGCCAGAAGTCGCATGGTGCCACATCCGATGAATAATGTGGATGAGGACACACCATAATGTTTTTATTCGACCGAAATTGCCTTACCAGAAGCGATGTGACCTGAAGCCTTTCTGTTGTGATCACAAAATATGGTGAATGCTGCTGCTGAGTGGCATGCAACGGAAAGGCAGGGATCTTCAATACAGGAAGCGGTGTGTCAAACCTTAGTAACAGTGTGTGACAAGTTTCAACTTGTTCAGTGCAGTCAGTTGGGTGTGAGCTATGGTTGAGAGAAGGTGTGTGTTCAAGTGTGCCGGAAATCATCCTCCATCATGACAATGCTCCATGTCACACATCGCTTCTGGTATAGGGCAATTTCTGTCAAATAAAAACATTATGGTGTGTCCTCATCCACCCTATTCACTGGATCTGGCACTGAACGACTTCTAGTTCTACTCCAAAGTCAAAATAATTCAGGACATCGAAGCAATCATGACAGCATAACTAAAGACACTCACGAAAGAGGACTTCCAGAACTGCTTCAGAAAGTGGCAAGAGCGATGGGATAAGTGTGTTCCAAGTGAGGCAGAGTATTTTGAGGATTAATGGCAATATGTGTTTTACTGTAATACATTTTTTAAATGTAAACATTCACCGTATTGTTTGATCATATCTCATAAAGAACAAATTTGTGGTTGCCTGAGACGGGAGCAAAGGGTAGGTGAAATGGGTGAAGGGGGTCAAAAGGTACAAATTTCTGGTTATAAAATGAGTAAGTCATTTGGATATAATGTATAGCATGCTGACTATAGTTAAAATACTGTGTTGCATATTTGAAAGTGGCTAAGAGAGTGGATCTTGAAAGTTCTCATCATGAGAAAAAAGTTTGTAAATATGTATGGTGAAGGATATTAACTGGACTTTACTGTGGTGATCATTTTGCAATATATACAAATATTGAATCATTCCCTTGTATGCCTGAAACTGTTATGTCAATTATACTTCAATTTAAAAAAGGTAGTGTACCCAATAGCCAAGATATGGAAACAACCGAAATGCCCATCGGTAGATGACTGGATTAAGAAGCTGTGGTACATTTATACAATGGAGTATTACGCAGCCATAAAGAAGAAAGAAATCTTATCATTTGCAGCAACATGGATGGATCTAGAGAACATTATGTTAAGTGAAATAAGTCAGAAAGAGAAAGACAAGTACCATATGATCTCACTTATATATGGAATCTAAAGAAAAGACTATGTGAATAAACTAATCAGAAACAGTTTTGGGGACACAAAGGAAAAACCGAGAGTTGTTAGATGGGTGTGGGGGGGGGGTTGGGGATAAGGGGAAAGGTGAAGGGATTTGGAAGCAGCTGGTAACCACAAGATGGCCTCAGGGTTTTTTTGAAAATTAATTTGGGGAAGGTATTCAATAATGTTGTAAAGATTTTGTTGGGTATCCGATGGACATGCGTCCTATTTGGGAGACCACCTCAGGGATACTGTGGATACCTGATCATGGCATTGTACACCAGAAGCTAAACATTAATGAATGCCAACTATAATTTTATATATATAATGTGATGGTTCAGTGTGAGGTCGGAGGGATAGTGGATGGGGGAGGGGGGGTCACAGTGTGAGGGATATAAATGATGAACGTCTAAGTATTACCTTGTCTTGTACACCTGAAACTAATAAATAAATTAAAAAAAAAAAAAGAATTGTCAGGGAGAAAGTCACTTTCCTTAAGCCTTCAAGATACATAATTAAAGCTACATGACACAGATAAAAAAAAAAAAAAAGGTAGTGTATTAATTTAGCAAATATTTTGGAGAAATCAATTTGCTTTCTCTACTACTTGAACTATTGTATTATTATATGTTGTAACTAATTAATAATGGCTACCATTGGCACTCTAAAAATTTAATCTTTTAACAAACATTTAAGGCCCTGTGTAGTATAAGGCATGAGCATTACAAAGATCAATAAGAAATAGCTCTAGCCCTTAGAAAACTCAAGTCTAGTCAAGGTTATAAAAGAGTTCATATGAAAATGCAGCCAACATCCAAGTGAAGATGACAAACTAGAAGCTCATGACTGTTGGTGCAGAAGTCAGAGCTCTAGAAGATTCTAGGGCCAGAGCTCACTTTTTTTTTTTTTTTTTATCAGGCATAGGAATGGGTAAGTGAGATTAAGGGAAGAAGTCATGGAAGAAGTATTTGAATTGAGAATTGCTAAGGTGAGAGGAGCAGTTATTTCTCTTAAGAGTATTAGAGAACATGCAAGTAAATAAAAAAAGCATGAGCATTCAGCCATAAGAAAGAAGGAAATCCTGCCATTTGCAATGACATGGATGGACCTTGAAGACATTATGCTAAGTGAAATCATCCAGACAGAGAAAGACAAATACTGCATGGTATCACTTATGTGTGAACTCAAAAAAAAAAAAAAAAAAAGCCAAATTCATAGAAACAAGAGAGAGTAGCAAAGCGGTTGCCAGGGGCCGTGGGGGTCGGGAAAAGAGGGAGAGTTGGTACAGGGTACAAACTTCCAGCTATAAGGTGAATAAGGTCTGAGGATCTAAAGTAAAACATGGTGACTATACCTGACAACAATATTGTATAACTGAAATTTGCTAAGAGAGAACTTAAGTGTTCTAAACAAATAAATAATGAAATGAGTGAATGAATGTATGTATGTATGTGTTAACTAAATGGGGAAATCGGGGGGGAACCCTTTCGCAACAAATGCATGTATCAAATCATCATGATGTATAATTTAAATTTTATAATTTTAGACGCCCATTATACCCCAATCAGGCTGGGGAAAAAGTAAAAACCACACATGCATGAACACGAAATGTTCTCCATAACCATAACGCTCTCCATAACCATCCAAGCTCTGCTGTTCTTGCTTCCAAAACACGTTTTCCACCATTCTGCTTTCCTCCATTTATACTGTTGTGATCCTTCATTTCTTACCTAGACTTTTGCAATGGTTTCCTACTCATATTTCCATTTTTGCTACCTTATGATCTATTTTCAACTCAGAAAGGTCTTTTAAAAATATAAGCTCGCCCTGTCCTTTTATTATTTGTTTCAGATATACAGAACAACAGTTTAGACATTTATATACCTCAAATAAGTATTTTTTTTACTTAATACAAAGTAATAACCTCAACAAGTCTATTACTCATTTGACACTGTACAGTTGTTAAAATATTGACTATATTCCCTATGCTATAGTATATGTCCTCATGATTACTTTTTAAATTATAGTTGACATTCAATATTATTTTATATTAGTTTCAGATGTACAGAGCAGCAGTTAGATATTTATATAATTTTAGGTGATCAGCCTGATAAGTCTAGTACCCATCTGTCCCTATACCTAGTTTTTACGTTATTGACTATATTCTCACACTGTATTTCACATTCCCATGACTATATTTTGACTACCAATTTGTACTTCCTAATCCCTTCACCTTTTTCACCCATTCCCCTAACAACCCCATCTAGCAACCATCAGTTTTTCCTCTTTATCTGTTTTGTTTGTACATTTATTCTGTTCTATAGCTTCCACATATAAGTGAAATCAGATGGCATTTGTCTTTCTCAGTCTGACTTACTTCACTTAGAATAATACCCTCTAGGTCCATCATGTTGCAAATGGTTTCATTATTTTTTATGGCAGAGTAACACCCCATTGTATAAACATACCATAACTTCTTTATCCAATTATCTATTGATGAGCATTTCGGCTGTTTCCATATCTTGGCTATTGGGACTAGCGCTGCAGTAAACTTAAGGGTGCATATATTTTCTCAAATTAGTGTTATGGATTTCTTTGGATAAATACCCAGAAGTGGAATTGCTGAGTCATAAGGTAGTTCTATTTTTAATTTTTTGAGAAAACTCCATGTTTTCCACAGTGGCTGCATCAATCCTACCAACAGTGCACAAGGGCTCCCTTTTCTCCACATCCTCGCCAACAGTTGTTGATTTATTGATGATGGCCATTCTGACAGGTGTGTTACCCTCTCCTTTCTTAAAAGATCCCATTGATGTCCCACTTTCTTCACCCTCCTCCTTTCTTCCATGGCCTATAAACTCCATCTTCCTATCTCTTCATTCTCACTAAATTTTACCTTCCCTTTGCTGGCCAATGCTCTAGACATGTTCTTTCCTATCTGAGTCACTGTATGTTCTATTCCCTCTGCCTGAAATGTTAGCCTACCCACTGTCCCCTTGCCCTGCTGTCTCGCTTTCTCATTCTTTAGTAGCAGCTTTAATATCACCCTTTCAGACACTTTCCATGAGCATCTAAAGCAGAGTCCTTCTTTGCCTACACTCCATCTTTATGGATTATTTTGTCCATCATACTTCCTTTGCCTTTGCAGCAGAGCTATATTTGAAATTGTACTGATAATTTTGTATTTGTTTGTTTAATGCCTATATCAGAAGCTTTCAGGTACAGATATTAAAATGCCAACTCAAATGGTCTCACGGACCATTTAAGGACCATCTTAAGGACCTTTTATTATCTCCCTAGTGGAAATCCAGGGTTTGGGTGGGATTCAGATTAGGTCACATGTTCTGCCTGTCATCAGGAGTAATGTCTTATGGTGGTCACCTTGAATCTAAGCTCATGACCCAAAACGTAAGATGGGTCATGTTGTAGGGTCATTGTTGTAGGATTAATGAGAAATACAACTGTAGGATTGAAGTCAACTCCTGGAATCACATTCACTGCTACACAAAGGAGGAAGAGTGGGATAAACACTGGGGAGTCAACCCTGTTGCCCACTTCCATCTGTATATTCAGTTAGAGAAGGGATCATTCTGCTTAATTCATTCCTGTGTACTCAGCTCCTAGCATAATACCTGACAGGTAGTAGTTCAATGAATATTTATTGAATAAATGAAGAATTGGAGAAAAAGAGTCTAGAAACCAGTCTAGAGATCACTGATTCAGTGGAGGATGTAGACAGTTTACAAACCAGTGCCCCCAAAAAGGAAAGGGCTAAAGGAATACAAGTGATATTTTTTACTTAAGACTTTGGACTTCACCATTGACCAGATGTGAAATGAGAGAAGGAGATGAAGAAATCCAAGACAGTTCTGAGCCTGGGATCAGAGACTTTGGTTTTAGTTGCTGGCTTCCTTGCTTTCAAATTCAGTGCTTTCCCATCTCAAGCAAGTACTGAAAAAGGGACTAAGGTGCACATTCTCAAATGGGGGAGATACTGCTCACAAAGGGGTGAAAATTGATTTTTGGGGTAGAAAAAGAAATCATGTACTACAGTAGTTTGTAGCCCAACTTGACCAAAATCTTATCCCCAAGTATTTAATTTCTCATTAGGGTGAATTTAAATTAAATTTTCTCCTGGGGGTAGGGGCAATACGGAACTGAAAAAAAAGGTTAAGAAACACAGAATTAAGGGATGAAGAAGACACCCTGTGAGCAGTTTAGGACTGAGGGAGGTTGGAGAAAAAAACAGAAAAATTTCAAATTTATAAACATCCATATATACACTGACACATACCTTAGCTATTAAACAGACCATCTAACTGCTATTATATGCAGTTATAAATAGTAGCCATAAAATGTATTTGTCAACTTGATTTTTCACCGAAAAATAAAAAATTCTGAATATGGCATTGTATTTCTGCCAGGAAAATCATCACTCCTCCGTCCAGAAATAGACCAAAAAGGACCCAGATGAGACTGGGCTGGTCTGGTTTGATTTGATTATTCTACCAGATATACATTTTTAAAATATGTAACCATTAGAGCAGTCCATTGCCACAGGGAAACAAGCTTAAGTAACCTTCCAGGATTTCTTTCCACGTACCAGTCACTCTGACATGCAAAATATACCTGAGTAAATTTGACAGAGTTTTTCAAATAAAAATATTAATGAGGTTTAGTTGAGCATTCGAATTAAATCAAGAAGTAGAGGAAAGAAAACGACATTTTCCAAAATTTCTAAAATAAACGTATCTGAAAAGCAGATAAAGATAATACCACGAGAACTGGTATGGGTCTGCACCCTCTTTTATTTGGGCCACAAATAGTAAATTCTCTTTTCTAGCTACATAAAACGACCGGTGACACCCTTAGCTCTTGGGGCTTGTCAGCGCTGACAAGCAATGTTGGTTGTCGGCATTAAGAGGCCTTAGTGACTGAGAAGGCATGGATAGGACCTCCCTTCAGGAGTTTAGGGGAGACTCATGTTTAACACAGTCATGGTATTGCTGAGGCAAAAGGCAACAATACTGGCTGGTCATCATGATAAAAAAATTTCCAAAAATATCGTTTTCCTTTTAAATAACAAGAACATGAACAACCAATGTTTAAACAACATTATATGCAACGCTTACAAACGAAGACAAAAGGGAACTTAGAAGGTCAAAACTTGAACCCAAACTTCACAAACCTGTGTTGTCCTACTCTATAGGAACTATAAAACACACACGTATGTTTTCTTATTCAGATATAAGCATTCAATCGTTTTCCCCTAAAGTTGAAGATAAGGGAGATCCTTCTCACAAAAGACACAAATGCATTTCTGTTATTATATTTGAGCGTGCGGTAACAGACTTTATTTTTAAGCACTAAATTTTGTGATTCTTTTCTTGAAAACACAAAGCCCGCCCTCCAACCCCGATCAAGAAGCTAGTGTCATTACACAATGATTCTCAACTTTGGAAAAATAAAAAAACCCAGTATCCCACGGAGAGGTTTAATTTTCTGGGAAGACAGGAAAGTCATCCATTCTTTCCAGCAGTTAGAGAATAACCGTTTATTCATTATTAATTACACAAATTTAGATGCTGAGGAAGGGAAGCTACATTCCACGCATTTTGAAATATTTGCTTTTAATTTTGTCCCATTACATTCTTAAATTTCTTTGCATATTCAGGATGGTTGGGAAGCTCCTGAAGTTGACTACAGCCTTGAAAGGAGGCCTACTTTCAATTTGGCAACGGATCTGCGAGGTTACAAAATGAATGCAATTTGCCTTGAGGCACAAGACGTGGTACATTAACAAATCACTACAACCACTAAAACTGTCCGTTCATACAGTTTATTCCACTAGACTGCAATTTTATACACAGTACGAAGGGGTTTCCTGATCGCACACATAGTTTACTTCCTGGACTGCTGAAGAACCAATTGTTTTTTTTACATTATATCATAATACCCTATCATTAAAACATTATTCAGTGAATTTTTTCCAACTACATATAAATGGAGATTTACCACACACACGGTGCAAGAATGTCTTTATAATATATCGGAATCACAAAATGTGAATCTAAAATACATCACTGTAATTAGAACACTACTTTAAAATCACAATGCCCCATGTTACATCAGCCAGATTTGATTATTCTCTGTATACATCACAAAGCAGTTCGGTGGATAACTTCTCGGATAACTGTCAGCAGCTTTGAACTACGATTTCAAAAGAAATCTTTAACATACAATCAAAATTTCGAATTTTAAAAACTTCTATGCAATAATCTGAGAATCAAAATGGGACATTTAAAAATTTATAGTCTCTGAAACAAGGAGAATAAATACAACCCTCTGTTAGCTGGAAGGCTGGGGTTGTAACATTAGGTTTCGTAGAAACCTAAGAAAAGTATTGCATGGGGAGTGGTAATGTGTTAAAAAGAAACATAAAATTTCTTTAAAATCTTCTTAGATTTCTCTGCCCCTCCCCGCCTCTGTCAAACACAGAGAAAGAATACTGCATTACAAATAAAGATGTGTTTCTGTGACATGATATTCTAAAGAAAATGGATGTAAACAAGTCAGAGAGAAAGATTTCTTCATTTTCCCATTTTTTGTGGAGTGGGGCAGTGGGGTAGTATCAGTTAAATAACAAATAGAACTCCTTAGTCAAAGAATCACTTCATCACACACAAAACAGCTAGGGATAATTGCTGAAACATTTCTCCTTTTCTTTCCCCCAAAGTTTGAGAATGTTTGAAAGTTCAATAAATAGTAGAAAAATAATCCTTTACTTAGAAATTTTGAGATGCCTCCTTTAGAGCTTACTATGAGTTCCGTACAGCAATTGTGGTAGCGAAGTACCGCTAAGAAACCAAGTGAAATCTCCAAAGCACGCGTTTCTATTGCGCTGTGCCACATCCCCCTTCTCCCATGGAGCACATTTTTCTCTCTTCCAGTTTAGGAGAGCCGAACGTTTCTGGCTCCTCGCAACATTCCTCTGGCTCAGCTCAACAAAAGTTCGCCATGTTTCGTCTCTATGTTTGGAGGTTTGCCTTCTGTTCCATTCCGTTAGGATTATGGCAGGTTCATTAATCAGGCTAATTTCCCCTCCATTCCAGAACCAGCCTCGCACCTTCCCAAGTGGGACTGTGTTGTTGTTTCTCTTGTTGTCAAAACATGTGAACAGGCAGGAAATGAGTTAAACCACTCGAGACACAGCCTGAACACAAGGGGTTTCTTGCTGTGGGTTGTAGGCTGGCTCTTTTCCCCTCCAGAACGTTCTGTAGCTCCCAGATCCCGTCTTCTCCCCAAGGTGAGGGCACTGTTAGCACTCAGCATCCACGGTGTGGACCGTCACGGCCGCCTGTAAGTGGTGGCTGTGATGGAGTGTGGGGTGGTGTAGGCGGTAGTGGTGGAACTTGTTACTGAGGAGGGCTGCGGTCTGAGGCGGGGTGTCCAGATCCAAGTCCTCATCATGGTTCCCCACATCGACCCCAGCCGACAGGGGGTCATTGTTGCACGGAGGGTTTTCACTGTCTTCCTGGGGGCTCATGGTACTGTAGCCTAGAAAACAAACAAAACAAATAAGCAACTGAGAGCTTCACGCTGAGGGCAGGAGACGTCACTTAAGATTTCTAGGGCACCCGTGTTCCTACCTTTGTGCTCGAAGGTGTAAACGCTTGCAGGCTGCCAGTGGACGGTGAAGTGGCTTATTTTTAAAAGAGGTCTTTTGTGGACTGTGTCTTTCTTAAAACAATTACACAATAAATACCTAATCATTGTAGACAACTGAGAATGTAGGATAAGAAAAAAATTATATACAAGAACCCTTTCCCCAGACCAACAAAACAAAAACAAAAATGAGCTCACATCCCATCTGAGCCATAGGTAACCACCAGTGGCATTTGGGGAACTATCCTCCTACATGTTACCCTGAGATAAGAGGAAGACTCTTTTTTTATTTTAAAAGAAAAAAAAAAAAAGGCAGCTTCAAGAAAAAGGTCCTAATAGGACTCACATTAGCTGAGGGAGGGTGGAGAAAGTGGGGCTTCCAAACACCTGAATGTGATGCCACAGTGAGAAGAAAAACAGCAGCCCCTGTTATCTGTACACAGGCTCCACCACGGCAGGCACTGATGCTATGTCATTCCTGCATACCAACAAGGCGTGTCTTTTAATATCCATTTTACAGGTGAGGAAAACGACGGTCAGACAGGTTAATGAACTTGCCTGACGTTCCAGTAATGAAACACTAACGCCACATCACACCCATAGCAACTGGCAAAGGAATCAACTATTCTCTGTGTGAGTTGGCTCACTGTACTTAAAGATTAATTTCTTCTGGTATTCTAAGTAATACATGTTTCAAAAGAAAATGCCCTTGCTGATCAAAGGATTCCATTCCAAGAACCCTGGCATGTTTTTAAATATTGCAAAAATCCCCTTTAAAATTTTTGAGAAGTGACAGCTCATTAATATTTCCGCTGCATCTACCGTTAGCATCAGACAGCACTCACCCGTGGGTAGTGCTAGTCACACTTATGGCTGCAAAATTGATGTGCTTGCATACAGCCAAGCAGGAATAGTTGGTGGGTGAAAAATGTACGCCCCATGCAAAAATGAGAAGGGCAATTTTCTGTCCTCAATGAAACATTTCTCAAGTGGCAGAATTATTTAAGTTGGCCCAACACAACAAATATTTACTGGGCAACTGCTAGGCACAAGACACCATGCTGGGGATTGCAGGAGACACCAAGACGAAAACCTGGTCCCTGCACAAGGAGCTCCAAAGGTAGTGCTTGAGAAATAAAACAAGTGTAAACATTGCTCCATTCAATTATTCATTTATTGAAGACCATTATGGGGCTGGAGGGGGAGACTATGAAACACGAATACGAGGGTCTCTTTTCCTTAAGGATTTCACAACCAAGTACGAGACAGATACTCATGCAGCTAGGCTTAACTGTAATGCAGATAAATGGTAAGGGCGATAATTGAGGTCTCACTGAAATCCAGAACAGGGAGTCACTACTTCTGGCTGGGCGAATGAGCAAGTTTCATAGAAGAACTCCTATTTTAGTCGGGCTTAAACGGATGAGTAGGAGGTTCATAAGTGGATATGAATAAAAGAACAGATGAGCACAGCTAGAGGTGTAGAAACCTAAGGTGATTCCTGTAGCATGTGTCTAGGATGAGTGCTAGCACGTAGCTAGAGAATAGGGCAGATCTTAAGGGCTACGCCAAAGCTTAGAGAATGAAGGGATAATACAAGATCCTGAGGCCCCCTCCACCCCCCCGCAAATGGCATGATCTTTTCTTTGTTTTAAAAAGGGAGTTCTTGTGGCAGTTTGGAAGATGAACAAAAACAGAGAGAGGGCGACGTTAGAAGGTTATTGCAACAGCCCAGATGAGAGATGAAGAATGAAAACTAGGGGTATGGGACTGGACTGATTTAAAAGATACCGCAGGGGTGGAAATAATAAAAGTTGGTAGCAATTAGATGTGGGCGGCTGTGGGAGTTGGGTGGTTAAAGGGAACTGTGACTCTGAGTCAGGATAAGACAGGGAGACTCAGAGATCCCAAGTCTCAGGGAAGAAAATGAATTTTGTGTTCGTACACTTTGATTTTCAGAGTCTGTGGGTCACAAATGTGGAGATCTCATGAGACGTCAGGGCAAAAGAGGGAGAATTCACTGATGTAGATGATGTCATTAGTGAGTACCTTCTGGGTACCAGGTACCAGGCTAGGGGTTCAACAGAAAAAGGGGTGAGGGGAGGCCCCAGTTCTTGATAAGCCCAGTCAAGACAGGGGAACACAGGTGCTAAAACAGAGGCCTCCCAAAAAGAATACCAAAGCCGACTAAATTGGCTTTAGGAGACTTGAGCTGATGACACTTAAGGTAGCCCTCACGGGGTTCATTAGGGAACGAAAGGGCTGGAGGAAAGGTGCCGCGGGAAGGGAGATGAGTATACGCAAAGACACAGTAGCCTGAAAGGCTCTAGTGGATTTGGGGAATGGTGAAAACTTGGTGTGTGGGAGACAGACAGACAGACAGACGTGGGAGATGTGGCTGGATAGGCAGGCTAAGACCAGATCGGCAAGGCTGGTTGAAGCTAGTTCGGACATAGTAACGGGTGGGAGGGAGGATGGCAATGATACAACCTGTGCTTTAAGGTGGTCCCTTGTGGCAATGAGGGGGCTGAACATGAGGAAAGGGGAGTCAGACGCTCAGAGGACGGGGCTGGAGCCTGAGCTCCAGGGGACAACAAGGACCTGAAGAGGGACAGTAACAGTGTTTAAGGTGAGCAGCCACTGGCTTCAAGAGGCTGTTCAAGAGCAGAGGATGCTGAATTTGGCGACTAAATGGATTTGCCTGGTACAGATGGCAGGGGAGGTAACATCTTCGGGGAAGGTCAGATTTCTAGGTTCAGAGGCTGGGGAACTTGTGATGCCTTCACTCAAGATTAAGAGATCGGGAGCCAGAATGAGTTTCTCAGCTTTGTGGTTTTGGCAGTGCTAAGTCTTAGAATGGAAGACTGCATGGTAGGTTCTTAACCTCAGTTACAAAGTGCTATGTCTGCTTAAACCACCGTATGCTCTACATATAAGGAACTAAAGTGGAAAACATGCTTTTAGCCAAACCTCAGTGCCTGTGTTGATTATTTTCGGCCAAGCTTTAGCGCTAGGCTGTCTTCATCTTGCCTCCAAATACTCCCAGATCGCCTCCTGTCTCTGTCCATTTATATGCACCCACAGAAACTGGTAATTCATTTTCACATCCATGATATAAAATTCATGGCGGTCCTTCTGCCTGGCTCACCTTCCCACCTTCCCTCATCTTGCTATTGTCCTTCATGCTTCAGTTTCAAGGTCTTTCCTGGGAAGAATTCCCAACCCCCCAGTCCTGCCAATCCACATGGGGTCCGGTAACCCTTCTGAGAGTTTAAATGACATTCTGTGCACTTCTCTATCTTAGATTTTACTAAATTATAATAAAACATAGGGCTGTCCTGTTATTAGCAAACCCTTTCCGAAAGCACAAAGACTTACTTATCTTTGTACTCCGAATATTCAATACGATGGCTCACACAAAGCAGGCACTTAATTAAACAAAAAATTACATACCACGTTCCCAAAACAAAGGCATTAAATAACTTTTTTAGTTATCTGTGGTGACATTCACCAGTCTTTATAATAATGAAGACGTTCTAGAATTCACTGAGCCCTGTCCAGGGATTCTGACTTAGGGTCCAGGGATACTCTGAGCCCGACTGGTCACAGGACCACAGAGGTGGTAATGGTGCAGCTGTCCCTGAGGCAACTTGGTGGCACCCTCTTTCCCCTGATGCTTTCTGATGAGAACCCCAGCAGAAGTCCATCCAAAATGAACCCCTCACTCTGGGCCATTCTGTTTAATTTGTTCAACTCCCTCTATAACTCACTCGGGCTTGCCCCTATCTCAGTAATTGATGAAAATCTGGAGGGAGGGAATAGGAAGTTGTGGAGAAGCAGGAGAGAGCCAAACACAAAATCCCCACTTAACAAATTAATTGAATGTTTACTCAGTGTGAGGCAATTCTGGTGAGTAGTGGGAACAGTGATGAATAAGACAGACTTAGTCGGTGACTCATGGAGGAGGAAGCATTAGTTGAAACACAAAGGATATTTACAAACACTGCCAAAGGAAAAATTTCGTTACTGTCCAAAGGAATATGCAGAAAAATCTGTGCAAAGACGATCTCAAGCAAAAAAATAGTCTTCAGGAAGGAGGTCAAGTGTCCATTAAGAATAGAAGGACCCAGATTAGGCTTTTGTTCTTTGATATTCTGCTTATATATTTAGCTGATGGTTCCTAAGAAAACTCTCCTGATGGTTAAGGATGTTAGGTCCCTCTGGGGACTCACTCACCACCCTGTGGTCACAGACAGTAACTGCAGGACAAAATCTGCACCGCTGTGCTAGGTAGTTTTTGACCAGATTCCTAAGGTTCAGCATTTGCCTTTTGAATTCTTTTTGAATTTGCTTCACTAGGGGTACATTTCCCTTTTACAAAGAAAACATATTGCTTAATATACATATGCATAAGTTTTCTAGTGAGATGGTAAGCAAAACATCGATTCACAAGGAACACATATATATTGGTTTTTAACTTGAAAATAAACAGGTAGATGATTAGGCAGAACATGATATTTTAAAGACAAATAATAGGCAAAACGGGTATATAATTAAAATTATAGGTAGTAACTGTTTTTAACCTGCACTTGTGACAATAACAGTTATTATTGTTGAAAACAATCATTCTAAGTAGTCTCAGAATATTGACAAAGGTAATAATACTACTTTTCAAAAACTACTCTTACTTTGAGTAGAGGTTTTCTTAAGATACAAAAATTAAACTTAGATTCCTTTGAAATACAAAACTGTTGGCCACATGAAATAGTTCTAAATAAAAAATGCAGCCTGAAAGTTTCCAAGTTTAGCCTGGTAACATTTAGTGTTAATTCTAGGAACAAATTTGAACATACCACGAAAGTCTAGCCTGTTCAGTACTTACATGCTTATCTATTTTATTCCTTTGAGTTTTCTGTTGTATATCGGACCCAAGGACTCTCATGGAAATTACCGTCACTGTGTAGCAAATCGGGGCGCTACAGTCCTACCAGTTCAAGGGACAGCACTGATGCCAATTTCCCCCTGGGGTCTTCCACAATTTACCTGCAGATAAAACAGGACTATCTCCTCATCTTCTTTGTTCCACTTCTTTAAGGAAGCTGTCATATTCGGCCTTTTATCAGTTTTATGAATATATGCATTCATTTACCGCTTCCTCCTAGACTGTGAATTCCTTGAGGGCACGGTGGGTATGGAGGTGGGGAGGTCAAGCCTGAGCTCATGCCTGCCACACATTATTTCATTGAATCCTTATAACTTTACCGGGCAGGAATTTCTAATCCTGTTTTAATAATTAGGAAACTGCGGTCCAAAGTAATTTTGCTAAGGTCTCACAACTTATAAAGAAGGGGAAAGGCGGGATTCCAAGGAAGCTCTGCTAGACTGTATGATATAAGCTCTTCTCCACCACACGGCTTCGCAGAAGTGATGTCTGCCATTCTCCAACCCTCCCCTGTGCCTAGCGAATAGCAGACACCGAAGCAGTAACCAAACAGGATGAGCGAGAAGCTGCTGACAGAACAATTAGATTAGATCCTTGTTTTAATGTGTACATGAGGTTTATCCTCTAGGCATTACAGGGACATTAACTTGATGCCACCAATTTAATGACCCATCACCTGGGTTCAGGGAGATGACAACATGTAGTTAAATGCTATTGATTTTTGTGGTGCATTTGGAATTATGTGGAATGGCAATGTTTTCCACTCCTTTTAGTGCTGCATTCTGTCTGCACGAAAAACTATTTTTTATTCCTTGGGGATAACAGGGATCCAATTATTGTGAAAAATGAAAGAAAGCAAGCCCTTAGCTAGACTCCTTGGCTTTCAGATACTGACACTGCACTGTTCCTTTTATCTAAGCTGTTGCTTCATATGCCATTTTACTAAGACAATGAGAGAGCTAATGGACCATCGTCAACGTCACTCAGAATTCCAATCTTGTATTGAAGCAATTTCTGTGTGTGTGTGTGGGGGGGGCATGTAAGGGAAGGGAAGGGAGAGAGGGAAAGAGAGAGAGAGAGAGAGAGAGAGAGAGAGAGAGAGAGAGAGAGAGAGAGAGAGAGAGAGAGAAAGGACTCAGTATTGCAGCTGAATAAGAAATTATGTCTGTTGAACTTTAGTAGCCTCAAACCTGTTTTGTTATTCAAAGGAGAAGAGGCACAGAACTGCCTGGCAGAATGCATTTATGAATGTTCAAAGGTTTTTAGGGAAAAAAGGCAGAAAGTCAAAGAAACTAAAAAATTTAAGTTCTGCTTTGACTCTCCATAGAAACCCAAAGTTTCTATTTAGTTGGCGGGAACAATGTCATTCAAAGACCAAATTAACTCTCTAATTTACAAATCAGAGCTTTAGCTTCTCCTGTTTTCCAAAGGGAGTCTGAATAGCTGACTGTCGTGTAAAAGGCTACATTGGTTGTTTCAACAAATATCCACTCCTGCTTTTTTTAGCACAGGTGTGGGAGCACTCTGAAGACATGTATTTTTTCTTTTTTCTTTTTTGTCTTTTCAGGGTAGATGTGAAGAAAGCAGAGTCAAAAGGCAAAAATGCATTATTTATGCATTTAAAAAACCCTGATTCTGGGAAGAAAATAAAGATTTCTGGAGAATTAGCTATATGAAAAATAAACAGAATTTACAATGTTAGGAAAAGTCTTACCACTCCTATTATGTTTTTGTGGAACTGTGGCAGTGATACTTAGAGAGCACAATACATCTGCTGTACTCTGTGACAACAAGCCATATGGACATTGGGAAAGTGAGAAGCTATGTAGTGGCCAAGTCTTTGGCACAGCATGTGGACTTTTAATTCGTAGCTCACTTGGCACTTGGCATCTCTTCACAATTCAGCCCTAAGCCCTCCTGAGCATCTTACAGGCACTTTATACAACTCCACGACTTTGTACACACTAGTCCTGCTATTTTTTTTTTTTTTTTTTTTTTAAGGAGGGCACAGCTCACAGTGGCCCATGCAGGGATGGAACCAGAAACCTTGGTGTTATTAGCACCTTGCTCTAACCAACCGAGCTAACTGGTCACCCCATTATCTTTTCTTTAAATATCCTTCAAGGCCCAGTGCAAATGTTGTCTCTTTAACGAAGCTTTCCCTGAGCCTCACAGGCAAGGCTAGAGGTCAGAGTGGAAAATGCCAGAGGCCAGCGTGGACTCTTGCCATGTCCTAAAAGTACATGGCTGGCAGAGTCCTTGATGACGCTGATATTAGCCAACTAACTACATGTGATAGCAGGACCTAGGAGGATGCCAACTTACTGAGAATCAAGTGGGGCAGGAAGCAGGTTCCATTTAGACAATCTGAATTCTTATTCATGGAGAAAACCTAGGAAGCAATCTGTGTGCCCAGAGGTCATCTCACATAAGCCCAGGAGTGCTGAGACATATGCAAAACTACCCTGGGTTCTTATAAAAATGTCATGTTGGAATGAGTCCTTTTGGAAAACTATGCCAAAATAATTCACTTGAGCACAGGACAGGAAAGAGAGAGCAGGATGGGTGTGAGCACCGGCCCACAGGAGTCTACCAGGTTTCTCAGGTTCTCACATACAGGAAGCTAGACCTTACCGTGATCACTTTCTGTTCCTGACCGACCCCAGTAGCGACGCCTCCTTTCTGGACTGTGTGCGTGTCGTTCGATGACTGCGGCTATAAATCGAGTATTGCTGACTGTGGAAGGCAAGGATGGTTAGTCACTCTTATGCCAGTATCATCATTGCAGCAATTAAATTTTGCAATGGCTGATTCACACATGGGGGGTTATTCTGTGGAGAGCTAGAATAGGTAAGATTTTTAAAAATTCTGAGGATTAGAGGAGTTGGTTTTAGAACTGGGGGAGAGGTCCCTAATTACATATCTCCAACACGCATCAAGAAGATATGCTCTAAGCAGTTGAAGGCTAAGGTATCTTAACACTAATGGAAATCCCTTTTGTTAAGGAAATACTCCCCCACCACCCCACTCCAAGTTGTACACATTAATTATGGGATTGAAAAAAAAATGCATACTTGATGAATCCCTTTCTAAAATCCTATGCTGGATAGTAATGAGCAGGAGAAAAAAAGGGAAGGGTGAAGTATTTTTGCCAAAGCACTTAATGCAAAAAAAAAGAACATCATGAAATCTTTTGAGATTTTCTAAAACAAAGTAAATACTTATACTTATGCCTAATGAAAATGGGCGGGGGAGAAGCCCATCATGTCAAAGCTTCTTAAATTTTAATACAAGCCAAAAGGACATAAGAAAGAATATTTATTCTGGATTAGCCTCCTGCTGACACATTCTGTAGCGAGGCAGCTTGAATACTCACTGATGCCTCTGTCTTCGTGGCTGTCGTCGTCCCTTTCATCTCTGTCATTCTCCAGGTTGGACATCCTCACTGACATTTCTACCATCATTAAAAAGAGAGAAACATGACTATTTAATCAAACAAAATCAACCACTTTAATATCCTGCAGAGTGCTTGTTTGATGGCTGGGTGACAGCATTCCATCAAGAATGAATCCTATCTTAGAAAAGAAAGAACTGATGTCCGATCTTTTTCTTTTCTTTTCTTTTTTTTGGTTTGGAGGAGGAAGCAGGAATCAGAGGGAGAATAAAAAGTAAATAATCAAGAGAGGCACTTGAAATTGATTTTTGAAGAGGAGAAAAGTTGTCTAGAGGCTAACAGATCTTGAATCCTCTACTAAAGTACACAAAACAGAAGGAAGGGGGTGTAAAACCTCGGCCGTATTGATAAAATGGTATTACACAATCTGATAAAGGTCAGGCATGAGGCAACACTGATGGCAGGCTCCCTCAGTCTAACCAACTCTTACAAAGAGGAAAGTGATTAGCCCTGTTGCTAAACCAGGCAGCATTATCCCATGATCTTCCCACCAGGATTGCAGCCTTGGTGAAACATGCTAAAATCTACCTGTCTTTACTGCTGCAAAGGTGACTAAATGGCCCCTGACCTATTCCAGGAAGAATGATGAGTTATCCTTATCTCCATAAAGCTGAGGTTAACACATCCCTGGGGGCTTTTGGGAAGGAGGGGGGCAATCATTAAATGGTTTTGTCCCTTGCAAAGGAACACAGATACCACCTTTTACTCTTGGTATGGAAGCCATGATTCCAGAGTAATCATTTTGTACCTGGCTTCATTTACCTTTCCTGTTTTAAGAGGTGTGACTATTCCTTTGCATATGGGTTCATTCATGATATATAGTTACCAGCCCCAATAGAACGGTTCACAGTGACCTGGGGTATCTTTGGTTTGCCAGTCTTTTTGGAGCAACAAAGGCCAACACTTGTAAGCTGAGTGAGTGAAGAACAAAACTTCGCACTCAGCATTCCAGCTCCTCTGGCTGGCCTATTCCAGAGGCAGGCTGTGGCGGCGAGCGCTGTGTAGGGAGAGGGAGGAGCCGGGGATCTTCTGGGGAATCAAAAGGGGCTAAAGGAGGAAAGCAGGCTTTTGGGACTTCTGAATCTCCACGGGAGCTGAAAAAGCAGCACTGGTTTTATTATTGTTGAGAGGCTTGCTTACACCACTGGCCACTGCCCTTCCAGCCTTGAAACAACTCGAGGAGGGCTGCTGCCTCCTGGAGGAGCTTTGGGATTCACGTCGAGCTCACCTTGGGCGGCAAGAGGAGACATATGCTGATGGCTGCGGCGGTGAATCTGATGGCGGTAGGCATACACAGCGAGGACCAGCACCATGATGCATCCCATGATGCCTCCAGCCACGGGGCCCACAGGGGCACTTTTAATCATGTTCAGTGTGATCACCTCGTCACCTTCATGAAAAGAAACACATGGACATGCCTTGTATAGAGTTCCCCAGTGTGGTAGGAGGTGGGGAGGGGGTGGACATGGGAAGGAGGAGAGCGGGAAGGGGTTTGGTGATGACAAGAACAGCTGCTTTAAGCTCTGAATTCCTCAAAGAAGCTCCGCCAGAATGTGGGGGCGTGGCTTCGTTGAATCCTGATTCTCAAATGAAATGCTGGTTGCTCAGCAGAGCAAGAACACAGTTAGCAAGCTCTGGTAAAAGAAATGAGTCACTGATGAAAATCACGTAAATACGTGGTGTCTGGTGCTGAAAGCTGAGCTCCCTGGGGTGTGGGAAAGTAGGAAAAGGAGTCACCTTGTAGAGAGGTGAGGGCAATGTGCACCTCTCTGGGGGTCATGTGACTGATTTCACTGATATAAATGGTTCCATTAATATGTGCTAAAAAGATCACATTTCAAAGCTTATGGGTTCCCTTTAAAACATCATTTGCACTTTTTTTAAAAAAACTTATTTATTTTTTTAAGTGTGTTTTTCCAGGACCCATCAGCTCCAAGTCAAGTAGTTGTTTCAATCCAGTTGTAGAGGGCGCAGCTCACAGTGGCCCACGCAGGGATCGAACCAGCAACCCTGGTGTTACAAGCATCGTGCTCCAACCAACTGAGCAACCGGCCGCCCCATTTGCACTTTTAGACAGAAAACTGTCGGTGGGCATAGAAAGTGGCTTCTTAGGTCAGGTCACATCCACAATGTCCCATCCTGGTTCAGTAGTAATATGGGAGCTCAGAACCCTTCCTTATATAACAGCTTTTCTTCTACAGACAGGCTAACGTGGGGAGATATTAAAAATCAAGGTTATTACTAAAGATTTAAATATTTGCTTCACCTGCCAGCTAAGCATTAGAAATTTGTGCTAAATCTGGAAAAACACTGAGAAAATCTCACTGAGGGACGCAGGTACTATTTTTGAGATCTTAAGGCCTGATCCCAGAGGCATTCTTTCCTACAGTGTTCGTGTCCCCCACCCTAAGCCACTCCAGCTGCACTGGGTAGCTCTGGCTTCTGATGACCCCAAGGCCCTAAATAATGATTTGTAGCCACAAGATTTCTGCCTTTGCAAAAGTTGTGAGGGAAGGTTGTAGCAGGAAATGGATGTGCAGTGGTTACTCCGCCCATCACCGGCCGTGTGCTTCTGACAGCTGGGATTCACATTCAGACAAACTCTAGAGTTCAGCCATGTGGAAATCAGGCCTGATAGTTCTCAGGACAAGCTTTATGGGAATGAATTCCAGGCTTGCAAAATTTGGCAGGACAGATAGCTGTTCCTTCTGCATGGAATATCTAGCCAGCTTTGAAGGTAATTATCTGCATTGGTTTTGTAACTAAAAACTACTGGCAAAAGAATCAGGGAAGGAGAGGAGGGGATCATTTAAAAAGATTTCTGTCCTAGTATATAGGCAGGAAAATATGTATTAAAGAGTCAAACTATTATGGGTTCTCAACAAACATACCTATTGCTCCCATGTCATCAACGTAGGGACTTTTGGCTCCCACAATCCCCCCAAAGCATTCTTTCTGGGGTGCACAGTAGGATTTGTCCAGGTGAGTCTTTCCATCGCTGTCCACCATGCACCATTCACAATCCAGCACACCAAAACAGTCCCTGCCAGAAAGACGATGCTGAGTGTTCTAGAAAGCAGTGTTGGCAGGGCAGAGCATGTGGGCTTGGGCATCAGACAGCTCTCAAGAGTTCCATTACTTACTAGAGCCATAACTCCTTGAGCGTTTAGTTTCCTTTCCTTATAAAATGAGAATAGCAATAGTCTGCCAGGGGATAGCTGCTTTATGTCCCTCAACAACTTGGAAATGAGAGAAATAAAACCCTCTGTGACTCAAACCATGAAACCCACATATCATGGATGAGTGCAGCATTATTCAAAATCATTGTAAAAGACCAAATGGCCCCACGCTTTGTTAGACTTAGGCCTACCATCGCCTATGTGTATGGTCATTAAAAAAAAAAAAAAAAAAAGTAAGAACGGAAAAAATAGTCAGATAATTTTGGGAAATACTAGATAAATTACACAGATTTTCTTACTGTCAGTTTCTTAGAACTTTTAATAAGTTAAGTGCACTATCACTCTCCAAGAGAATATATACAGTGTTTCTCAAACTTAACTGACTTTAGGTTCCTGTCTAACATCTCAATTTATGGGACCCTACCATTCCTTTGCCAAAATGCACACCAAAAGTAAAACTGACTGCCCCTTCTACTCACTAACTGTTTAATCAAATGGCAACCTGCAGCAACAATAAACAAATCACCCTGCTCCCACCCCTTTAGGCTACCATAATGTCTAGTCCCAAACACCCAAGGGAGGAGGGGGATGGAGCAGGGGACATGTAGTTTTCAGTTCTAAAAACTACCATGATGCAAGTGTATCTGCTTTCTGAGAAAAAACTGATAAGCTACAATGTGTATCATACATAGAGCCTGGATTGCTGGGTTCTGGTTCTAAAGCCCACGAGTACTTGCCCCTGGCCCTTCTTTCTTCATGCCATATCCCCTCATGCATTTATTTTCACATTTTATTTCAAGAATAACTTTCCCACCTACAGACAAGGCTTCCAACATATGGTACAAATGCTAAGTAACTACTACAAGTGAATATGGGATAACCTTAATCCTGGTAGATAAAAGGCTTATGGAAATCAGTTTCGGATCTGGAAAAGACACTACTTTTTAAAACACCCAGAATGGGAATGCTAAACATCAGCTGGAAAATATCAATGAGGTTGCTTGCTGGTCACTATTCTTTACCAAGTTCTGCTCCCAAAGCCATTATGTTGATGTAATGTGAGCACAGGGCACTGCTTACCCACTTTCCATCCTCTGACTGCACCTGCTGTTGACACACTGGTGAAGAGCATCTTGCAGACCAGGGTCAATTGCTGTGTATGTCACTGGCTCCTGATGGACCTCGCAGCTTGGGTTTCTAGTCAGGAGCAAGGTGGAGGTTAGGACCACGTATGTGCCAAGCTCACCATGCCCCTGGCCCCTACAAATCTGGATTTGAATCCTGGCTTTGCCACTTAGCTATATAAAACCTTGGGCCAATCACTGAACTACTCAGAGCTTCAATTCGTTCATCTTTATGTATAATAGAAAAAAAAATAAAAAAAATTAGGAAATCATAAATATTCAACAACACAGGAATATATACATACAATCAAAAGTGGATGTTGTCTCCCCTGACTCACCATTCTAAATGTTACTTTTCAGAGGTCACCACTGTTAACAGTTTAATGAGGGTCCTTTTAGACATTCTTTTCTATGCCTGACCAAACATATACAGTTGACCCTTGCACAACCTGGGTTTGAACTGTGCAGGCTGACTTTTCAATAAATACCTGTACTGTTTTCCTACTGAGGCTGGGGGTCCACAGATGCAGATACCTGACTGCATGCATCGATCTATCCCATTTTATATAGGGGACTTGAGCATTGGTGGATTTTAGTATCTGCAGGGGATCCTGGAACCAATCCCCTTCAGACACCAAGGGGCAATTAAGTTTTGGGGGAGTCAAAGTTATATACAGATTTTCTACTGCATGGGGGGTTGGCACCCTGAACCCCTGCTTTGTTTAAGGGTCATTTGTACTAGTATGTGTACATACAACATGCTTTCATCTAGAGAAGGGACTTACCACAATTTATTTAACTGGTCTTAAAAATTTGTCACTACTATAAATAATGCTATGGTATGTGTGAGCATGTGTGTGTGAAAGGTACCTCCATATTTATCACAGGGTTAATTTGAAAACTAAGTGACTTAATGTGCAGAAAGTATCTGATACACGGTAGGCACTCAGTTAATGCTTGCAACAGTCTCCTATTTTTTGTATGCAGCACACATACTATTAATACTTTCACAGCATTTAAATTTAAACCAGAAAGTGGACTTCGTTCTAAGGTACTGCAGAACTTGAAACCTGGCTCACTGAACAGTTACATCGGTAGAATGAATCATCCTCTTATGTCCCAAACCAAAACAAATCTACAAACAAGACTCCCAGTATATTAGTATAGTATGTATATACTATTCGATATATTATTATATTAATTATATATTATCATAAATATATATCATTTATATTATAAATATATATATCATTTATATTATAAATATACATAATTTATATTTACCGGTTCTCTGCATTTGTGAGGTTGCCAGTACACTCATTGACCTCTAGAGGGCATTCACAGGGACATTCACATTCGTTTTGTTCCATTCTGAAAAGCAAAAAGAAGGTTACTATGCATCGGGTCAATAACAAACTATATATTGTACACGTACCAGGGGGAAGCAAAATAAAGAAAAGCCGAGCTAGAAAAGTGACAGTTAAAAAGGAATCAAGACCAAAAGTTTAAAAATACAATTGGACTCAATCCATTGCTCTTTGGACAAGGATACTACAAACAACACAGTTCTAATTGCTTCTGTAACCAGGACTTTCCTTTTCTCCGGGACATACCCAGCACTTTGTTTATTTTGCAGATGCCACTTCAGAATGACTGGTATCAGTTAAAATATTCAACAGCCCCTGGTTGAATAGAAAATATGACCCCATGCATTTTTACCGGTGACAGTTGAGACAGAGCCGGTCCACCATGCTGCAAGCACAGAAGGCAAGAGAGTCACACGTTTCATTGACAATGCCGACAAATGCATTGGTGCCGGGGATCCTCGCAAGTCTGTATTTAGAACAGTGGCTGCCATGCACAAGGTTCGTCAAATCCCCCTGTCGACAATCGAAATGTCAAAAGTGACAGACAATAATGCGAAGATTCAGCCCTACTGTGGTGCAAACAACCTTTCAGCCAGTTGCTCAAAACAGCTTTTTACAATAAAACTTTATTTCTGATTACAAAAGTAGTACATAGTCACTGCTAAAGAATTGGAAGGCAAAAATGTTCATAATCCCATCAGTCACAGATAATGCTCATTTAACAGTTGTGTATATATTATTTATTCTCTTATCTATGCTTATACAGATAAAATTTGCACAGCTGTTTTTATAATCTGTTCTTTCCTTTTCAACACATAATAATATAACATCAAACGAAAATAAATGCAAGAAGCAATGAAAGACACAGTTCAGGTAAGGAATAACTTGGAATTTATTCAAAGGCAAACCCAAACAACCAGAAAACATGCATTCCCCCTCCTTGGATAACAAAACCTCTCTTCTTCTAGAATAAAATTATTTAAAAACCAAAGACTCTTTAAGAGGCCAGTTTCCTGCTTCCAGAATATTTAAACAATCCAATTAAAGCAAGCATCCTTTTCTTCATTCTATAACAAGGAAATGTGATAGCCACTTTCTTGAATTGCCAAATTTGTCACCCTATTAGGAAACCAAAGATTCAAAAGTGGCATTGTAACATTGAGTATGGTCGTTTTTCTGCACGTGTGCCATATATAGTAGGCCCATTATTTAATCCCCACTTGTTTCCATGTTATCCCCTATATGTGCAGCCTAACTTTGAGAATTATGGCACTGACAGGGTTCTTAGAGGTCTAGACAAGTTTTCTACTGTCTGGAAGATGCCTGCCTTTACAGTATAAGCAAAATATAGGTGTAGTATCCTATTAGCTCCAATACTCAGGAAAGCTCCAATTCCATTTTGGAATACTCAGGCCATTAAGAAATTATTCTAATTTATATTCCACTAAAGCTTGCATTTCTGAAAAATTTCTACCTGAATATCCTGGCTTTGTCTTCTGAAGACTCAGGAAATTGTGCAAATGATAGAAGATACATAAAGTAAGATATACAGAAGATACACAGAGTAAGAGTAAGTAATATGACAAGCTTACTTGGCAGCCTCCCTCTGATTACACTCAAGTGTGTCAATGTCTTCTTTAAAGAGAGCACTCCTCAGAGTGCTATGGGGTGTGGACAGAGTAATAACGACTGCCTCTGCTTTGAATACACTATCCTATTAATGCATTCATTTTTAAAATTCTTGGAGTCCCCTAGACAATTGTTTTTGCAACAGCTGTTTTTTGAGACTAAGTTTAAGATTTTAATTTAACCTAATACATCTTTAAAATTAATTTTTAATTATACATCGAGTGATTATAAATACCCATTCTAAATAAAAAGCTTACTTCTTTTTAATAACCTTTTGAATATTGGTTCTGACATTATCTCTTTTAGCTCTCTCCCAGCTAGAATTATTTACAAATTAAAAAGAAAAACCTTAAGATCTTTGACCATATCTAGGTAAGTGTACAGTACCTCAACTCATAGAGTATTCTAAGCTTAAGAGAAATAAAGTACTTTTGAATGATCTACATGAGAATTCCCTTCTAACAGGGTGGATGACCAAGAACTGACCTAAGCTGGCGTTAGGAATTTCAGGAGAGTGAATGAACTCTAGAAGACAGGAAGAGAGGAACACACGGTGCCATATATATTTATACAAGAGTGTGAGAACGGACTTCTGCAGACATTTCAAAGGGCTTTGATTGGGTGAGTCTAATAAAGCAAACAAAACCAAAACAAAACACCGAGTGTGAGACCTTAAAACATTCACTTCTCTGCTCTGGGCTTTCTAGTCTACAATTGTCACACTGGGGAGTTGGGCTAAGGTCCTGTCCTATTATAATTCTAAGGCAATCAAACAGCCAGGAGTAATCTTCAGATATTAACCATTATTCCACAGGGCAAAAGTATATGCGAGTATTAGGGGATCAACTTACCACAAGGCTAGTGTTGAATTTATAAAACCTCTGGACTGTTCTGTCACTGAAGCTGTTGCACAGGTTTTTCTTTACAAAGTTGGGGTGGTTCAGGATATCGTTTGCTACCAGAGGCTCCTAACAAGGCCAAGCAGAACAAAAGACATACCATGTAAGCCATGTAAGTAACGGGCTGTCGGCGGTTGGAGAACTGAGCTCTCAGCTTTGCGCCCATACCTTGTGGGTGATGTGCTGCTGTTCCACAGGTGCGTGTCCTTTGGGGTCAATGAGGGTTGGATGTGCCACCAGATAACCCCTGTCCTCCATTATGAAGCATCTGTACCAAAACAAGTGACATCCCTCAGTCATATGAGCCATTTTTCTATGTTTTCGGAGAGCGTTTGTCATGCTAGCCCTAAAACAAATTGCCTTTATCTCAGGTTCTCAAAAAACATCCATGGGCAACACAAAGGACTGCTGACGGTAGAAAGATACATTATTCTGGAGGTAGTAGATAACTTTGCATACAGCTTCAAGTGAGAGATTTATACCTGCCTCTGAGGTCATCTACATAGTTCACAGAGGATGTGACACCCAGTCCAAGTAAGATGGACTCGAAGGTCTTTGGCCAGGTATGTAAGTGGGAAGTTTAAGTTTATTCATTTTTCTGAGGAGGGAGATTCTGAAAGAAGTGGCCTTGAGTATAAAGGCACCAACTATAAGTATATCATAAAATTTCTTTCAATGATAAACATACATAAAATATGACATTCAGGGAACATACAAAAATATATTTGATGGAAATACTAAGTGAAGCCAGAACTGTTCGAATCAAGACTATTTTCTGTTCTATTTTACTTTACATTCGTCATAACAATTTGCTTTGAATCCTGCATCCCCCACTAAGGGCCAATGTGAAATGTAGCAGGGATATGAAGCATGGGCCATGAGACTGAAACAAGAAAGCTATTTTTAAAAGTGGCCTGCATTAAACCAAGGGAATGCCCTTGCTTTGAGCAGGTGTGTGCTTTTGAAATTCAGGTGGCAAAGACTCAGTTCCATGAGCCTCTTTCTGGGGAAATGTAAAAGGAGTAGTCGACGTGTCTGGAAAAATCTCACAAAGACTTTGGTATAATAACTAAGTTAACATACAAAGTACTACCCTGGAGAACCCTCTGGTCTTTTTAGCACCCAAGATAAGGGAAACCTCTAATTACTGACTTCTAAAGAAATAAGAGCTTGGAGAATTCTGTGCCAGAGTTATTCTCCTTGTTATGAGCCAAGTTTGTTTGCATAAATGACATACATCTTAGAAAAAGAAAAACAAAAATCTTCTTCACAGAACACCCAGGCCATGGACACAAATTCTGGTCCTGTAGAGATACCTGACATCAGGTTCTTTGTATTTTGCAGCTAGAAAGGAAATGGTGTCCCTGAAGGCTTACCTTATTTTGTTGCCGCCATCTTGGTTACAAACTGGTAATAAGTCCATCAGAACTTTGTGGAAGTATCTAAGTGTGAAGTCAATGCCCATCACAGCCACAGTGTGCCCAGAAGACAGCTGTGTACTTCACGTGAAAAAGATAAAAGAGAACAAGAAGCAAGTTTATTTAAAGGTAAAAGCTATGTTCAATCATAGGACATTGTATGGTATCAGAAATACATGCCTACTGTTCCTCCACACTGTCCACCCCATAAAGACAATTAACTACATGACTGATTTAGCATAACATGGAGATTTGAGAGAAAAAAGTGTAACCTAAAGGTAGAACTTTGTAAATAAGACCAGCCCAAAACATGGGCAGCTGTGGACTATGGTTAGTCTTGACTGTACATGTTCAGACAATGGTTGGACTATTCTTTGGCAAGAGTATGGGGATGGGAGGGAACAGGCATTAGGAGAAGGTTGAATACAGAGCTACTATGGTTCCTTCTAACAAAAAATCTTTAGACAAGGAACCTGAGTGACTCCCTTAATTATTTTCTTCATTTTATAGATAGGGAAATTGAGATCTCCTAAAGATTAAGTGACTAGAGTAAGGTCACAAAAAACTTAGTAAAAACAATGTCTAGTTTTCTTTCTATAACACGAAGGTTGGCTTTACCCAAAACACAGCTCATATTCTAGAATAAGACTCTTGGTTTACAGGCCAGTTCTTTCATAATTCTAAAGTGCTACTCTCAAAAAGAGGAGCACCCAGGAAGGCAAATTTGGAGTGTATCACATGGTTCTAACCTTTTAGCTCTGGAATCAAGCAGATCAAATCCTGGGTCAAATCCTGGTCCTGTTGGTTTCTACCTATGTGGCTCCTGGGATGCTACTTAACTTTTCTAAGCCTCAGTTTTCTCATCTGAAAATGGGATAAATAGTATCTACTTCATAAGGCTGTTAATGGGATAAAATGAGATGGTGTGCTTAGCAAGCTGCCAAACATATCAAAAACACCCAATAAGGTGTTTTAGGAAAAGTTACTCTAAGGAAAACAATAGGCTTAAAGCTCTGTCCTAGACCGAGTGAGCTCATTACTTATTCAGAGATATTGCTAGCTATATCAGAAGCATGGCACTCTCGGTTGGAACCTAGGTTCTCTTTAATCTTATGTTCATGGGCAGTTGGAAGGGCTTGAGTTACTTGACGAATGAACTCCTGTACTTTTGTGGTCAGGAATTTTCAGGGTTTACCCAACATGAGACATTCCAAGAGTTCATCACCATCTATGCAGTTGATCTCTTTATAAAGAAAATACCAAAAGAAAAATGGCGCTGGGATTGACAAAAACTTTAAAAATAGTAATTGGAAAGCTCAGAAGGAACTTCCCAAGGGAAAATCCTCTTTTGAGAAGTCAGAAATTAGACGTGAAATTAGCTTTGCCATGTAGACGACTGCTCCCTTCTGGTTCCTGTCAACATTGACACTTGTATCTCCTCAAACCCATCTCCACCCCCCTCCGAAAAAACAAACAAACAGACCACTAGAAAAAGGGACCATGACCTATAATGAAACTTCTATCAGAGCTTTGCTGTCAAAATTGTGTTTGGCATGGGATAGGGGAGGAACTTGTGGGATTACATTTGAGAGACGACTGCCTCCATAAGAGCCCCTATTGTTACTGAAGTCATTCAATCCCACCATAGGAGAAATCCAAGACTCTGCTACCTTACACGGGATTGATGCTTTGTAGCAAACAAGGTTTTGGTGAAGTATCAGTCAAAAGAAGTGTAAACATCTCTAGGTTGTCCAGGAAAGAGTGATGAGCCTAAACAATAGCCCTCATTATGATAATAATAATAATGGTTTCCATTTACTGAATAGTCACAATTTATAGGCACTTTGGTAGGCATTTCAGTACATCATTTTATTTATTTCTCACAGAAACCCTTTGAGTATTAGCATGTCTAGAAAAACCGAAGCTCGGGAAGATTACATATGTGGCCAAAGTCACACAGTGAATAACTAGTGGAAGCAGGAATTTAAACTCAGTCTCGTCAACTCCAAAGCACGTAGCGCTGGCTAACCATTGGGTGACACCACCTCCTTGGATCTGCACGGCACTCACGAGTTTCTAAGCAATTTTACACGATGAAATTTAATGCCCTGTAAAGACTCAGGAAGGAATTCTAGTGCCCATTTTATAAATGAAAAATTAGGTTTAAAATGATGAAAAGACTTAAACAAGATCGAGCACCTTTCATTTATGTTCATTTACTGGACATAGAGTCCAGTATGCAAACCTGGCTCTTTTACAACACTACAGCTGCCTCAGTGAAAAACACAACTCAGGTTTTTTGGGACAAGTTAATTTTGTTTCTAAACTTCCCCTGTTTGACTTCCATCTGCTCCAATATGATCAACATGCTGAAGTAAAAGCATGCACATTGCCCAGGTATGTCTAGCATTCATATTTTTACCTGCAGTTCAATAATGTACACTGTTACCATAGCAACTCAGAAAGATTAACATAGAAAAATCAAACCCAGGCTACATTTCTGAGTACAATAGACTATATACTGTTTGCAGCACTCTTCTGAGGTTTTCACTGTCAGAGAGTCCTTGGATCAGTCCTGTAATCCTGACTGTACTTCATCATCTCTACCAGCATTATCTTTCTCTAAAGAATGAACACCTGGATTCTTAGGCCACTAATAATGCTTATGGAAGAAGCACAGCACCGTCACTAAGAGTAACTGATAAGTGAGCTCTGAGTCAGAAAAGCCTCTCCCCTCCAGGGCTATCAGCCTGTCAGCCTTGGTTACTGAAAACCAAGGGTAAAGGAGGATGACTCGTAAGTGGAACATTAGCTTAAATGCTCTCTTCTGACTGATTAAAATGCCAGACATTTAAAGCATGAATAGCATAATAAAATAACTGCCATTTATATTTTGGATTTAACATGTCAAGTATGGTCCTAAGCATCTCTCAGTCTCCTTATAATATTCGACACGGGAATTATTACCTCTGTTGTACATATGAGGCTCATGGAACATAATAAAAATAAAAGTATTTAACATTTATTGAGCCCATACCATGTATTATTTAATATAATCCTTAAATAATCATTTGAGATAGAACCTAATATCTCTTTCATAGGTGAGGAAACCAAGGCAAAAAGGAACTTGTTTATAGTCACACAAACAGTAAATGGCAAATCTACTTTTTCAGAGTGGAATCCCATCTTAGGAGGGAGTTACGTTCTTAAGTTGGCACTCGAGGCCAAAAATCACTAGCAATTATTTGAAAAAACTGCCTTTGCAGAGCGCAGCTACCAATATATCCATGAAAGCTACAGTTGCTTTGGTTGAAAACCAGAAGTGGTGGTTGACTTGCATTCTAAACTATGCTGACTGAGAAATATTTGGCTTTAAATAATAAAGGCATGCTCAGCTAAGGAAAATGTTGAAATGATGAAGCCCATATATGGGCCCACATATTGATCAAGGCAAGAGCAGGTACTTATTCCTGGAATACACTCTCATTGAATGGACAGAATCCAGGATTTAAACAGCCATTTAACTCTTGTTAAACTCAAATAACTAAATTTGTGTAGGTTAAACACATTATAAAAACTAACCAGATAAGGAAACTGAACCCAGATTTCCCTAACCTGAAAGCCCATCATATTTCCATCAAGCTTCATTGTGACTGACACCATGAATATTTATTTATAAACAAAATGAAAATTTTTCCACCCATCCAAATTCCAACAAAAACATGTGTATATGCATATGTATGCGAGCATAAAAATCTGCACCTCTCTGTGGCAGCCTGCCCCCTCCCCAACAAAAAGAATACAGTATAGAAGGGAAAGCTACTGGCTCTTGATAATCAGTGGCCATGTGGGAAAAGCCTGATGGAATACCAGCGACTACGGATCATAGAACACACGGACTATCGTTTTCAACCTGCCTCTCAACTATATCTTTACATTTAAAAAAAAAATTATTGGGGAATATTGGGGAACAGTGTGTTTTTCCAGGACCCATCAGCTCCAAGTCTCATTGGTTTTTTTTTCAATCTAGTTGTGGAGTTGTTTTCAATCTAGTTGTAGAGGACGCAGCTCACTGACCCATGTGGGAATCGAACCGGCGACCTGGGTGTTATGAGCACTGTGCTCTAACCACTGAGCCAACTGGCTGGCCCCAACAATACCTTTAAGAGCCCATTCCAGCCCATTCAGTGACATCAAAGACCAAGGTGACTGCTGTCCCCTCAAAGAAACCACCTTTGTTTACTTTTTCTCAACTGATTAAACATGTAGGAGGGATGACAAGTCTAGCCATTCAGACAACAGTAGGGGTATGCCTGACAGTCTATAATGAAAACCATTGAAAAAAATCTGTTCTAAATGAGCGTGTACTTGTTTATATGTGAAACACTATATTATGGGAGCCAGCTGACAAAGCCAAGCAGATACAATATCTGCAAAGGCAGGGCCCTGCTTTGCATGGAGACACAGGTCATGATTGAAATTCCACACAGTATTGCTTTTCAATTCTTGTTCTCAATGAACCTGTGTTAGAAGAATCCTACTGAATGTCAATCATTTAATATATAATGAGTACCAGTGAAAAGCATAAAGTTAAGCAAGAAAATCTGTTTCTCATAAATTTTAAGGCATCATTACAGGTACCAGTCAAAACAGGGTTTTTCGTGGTTGCTAGGGAAAAACAGCTATTTGTATAATGAAGGGATTAAACGTGTTCCACGTGGTAGACTTGCCTCTGCACCCAACATTTCACTGACATTTGTAGCTTAAATACTAAAATTTCAAAAGCAGGAAATATAAAGCACTACAAATATATTTACAGTGATACCGACATTTTATACCAGTCCTGGAAAATCAAATAAATGCCTTTTTATTTTTCAAGAGGCAGTGCAAGGACAAAGTCAAAACAACACACGCTCCTATATGATTCAAAAGCGTTAGACCCAAATTCAAGAGGTAGTAACTTTGATGTCTCGATACTTTTTTCTTTCACTAAAAATGCTCCTTTCCTTTGGAAAACACTCTCTAGTAATGATAATTGTTAGGCTCCTACTGTTATTTCTTTGGTTTGAGACTGGCATTTCTACAAACTGCTCTACTGAATCTCACAGCTTTCTTTTTCTTCTTCAAAAGAATCATCATGGCTGCCAAACACAGGGCTAAGAGCTTTCATCAACTCAACCATGATGACCTTGTGAAGTAGCATTATCCGCATTTTACAGATGCCAGAAGGAAGCCCAGGGAATCCATGATGACACAGCCAGAGAAGATATTCAAACCCAGCTTGCCTCACTTCAAAGCTCATGCTTTTGCCATTAATCTTTACTGTCTATTATTCTATTCAAATTTTCAAAATACCCTTGCTGTGTTCAAAACAAAATGAATCAAATTAATTAAATGTTACCTGGATGAATGAATTGTATGACTGATGGTCACCACATAGCCAGCTCCTCCAACGTCTAAGTAAGGGCCAGTCAAAGAAATCAAACCCGGATTCGCTACTGCATGGAGATACCTAATGGAGACCAAAGACAGTCATGTTCTTTTAGGGTATGAGCAACAACTCTGTAAATTTCAAAGAAAAGTGAGCTCGTAACTCTAAAAAGTATTTGTTATAAATTGGGCCTATGTTACATTCAAATTCAAAAGGATTCCTGCCTCTCATGTCTGACTGTAGCATTGACACAAGAGGTCAAGAAAATCTAAAGTTCTCGTTTTAAAAAGATACTGAACTCAGTATATACCTGAGTTTCTAATGAGAGCTATAGTATAGATGTTGTAGAAGCTAACATAGAAGAAATGAATGAATGAAGTAGAAACAAATCCAATTTGGCAAATAAAAATGCCCCCTGGATTGGTGAGGGTAGAAGAGGCAGTAAAATAATGGCCAACTCATTAGTGACTTAGTTACCAAGTAGCACAAGACTAGAAACAGTGGTTTTATGCCCACGTCACGCCCCCTAGTATACCATCTGACCAGAGTTTGTTATTAAAAATCAGAGTAAAAAGAAAGCCCAGAAATAAAAAAAGATTTTGAATGTATACACATTTTTCATAGGTCATACATGAGCTGTAATTTGATGCCACAATCCTGGGCAGTGACATTAAGTATAGCCCCTATAGAAACATTGCACACAAGATAGGACTCAAGCAAACCATTAGGGATTGAAATGGCCGAGCATAAAGCCTTTCAGTCTCAAAATTTCAATGAATAGATAAAAGCACTGTACACAGAGGAAACCCACAAAGCTGTTGTTAATACATTTAAAAAAACTGTTCAAAAACATGTTATCACTGCCATCGAAAGCATCTTCTTTAATGTGACTGCCTGAAGTTGTTTTATTATATGTACTTATCATGTCTCTCCAGGATTTGGGGGGAACCGTTGATAATGGAAGCCCCTAAAACTTACCATTGTCTCCTAGTGGGATCAAATGCTTTGTCCATGAGGGAACCAGGATAAATTCTGAGGACGCCATTGGGTGTTGCTATGTAACGGCGGACAATGTAAGTGTTCAGGCTACTCATTTCCATTTGTGTCATCCATTCATCTGTGACGTGGCTGGTAGCCATTACTTCATTTCTGACAGAGAACTGGGAAACAAAGGAAGACATAGCAGGGATCCTTTAAGACTCACATGAAAAGAGAGTGGACTGCTGGCAGGGCTTCCCAAAGCTCTCTTGCAGAGAAGCCAAGCCCAATTACTTCTTAAAAATCTTTCCACAGCAGATAGATACAGCCAAACTTAGTGAAAACAAAAGCTTACTGAACTATAGTCAGTGTATGTGTGAATGTGTTATTTATTCAATTGTTCATCCTAGTTAGGCTTTCTATGTGTATACAGGAAAGACCCCACAGTGAAGCATCACACACATACACATACACACACGCAGCTAACTGTCTTCTCCTTAAACTTCATCATATTTATCTCAAAAGAAAATAGGGGCACTTTACTTCTTTCCCCTGGGAAAAACGGGGCGGGGTAAATTTCCCTGGTCTCTAAACCATACCCCCCACTTAGAAAATCCCTAAGTGCGTCTACGGCCTGAAAGAGATTCCTCATGTGCCTCACAGAGCTTCTTAATCCATCAGACAGGTCATCAGTGACCAGCCTCCCCTGGGCCACATACTCTGCCTTTCAGGCTCTCCAGCTGAGAGGCACAGATCCAGGGCTGGGCTTCCCACTTCAACGGTTCACTGCCAGGAGCCCCTTCCAGGCCTATGGAGGGGTACACCAGAAATGCGGCCCCACGCCAGCACTCACTTTGAGTCCTGGGTTAGCAATGAGGCGGGTATTGTCGCTGAGATAGGCTGTGTAGTGTTCCACCATGCGCTTTGTCTCAGGCTGGCTGAGGTGTTCGTAGGGGGAGGAAAAGCTGCCAGCAGACAGCATGACGGTTGGACTTTCTGAAAGAGAAGCAAACAAAGCAGGTCTGAGAACACTGAGACGTCCTCTCAAGCCCAAACAAAAGCATCCCGACGGCTCTGCCAATCTGTCAGTTACAGTGGTTTACAGTCTTCCGTAAGCAAAGCAAGCAACTCGACACTGAGCTACAAAGGAGAAAAGCCCCATTCTCTCCCTTCAGGGAGCTTACAGTCATGAGTGAGCCAGAAGAGAACACGTACACACATAAACGAATGCCCGGAATGGCAATTGTTCAGAATACCTTAGACCCACACGTAGTATCTTATATTTATTAGGATCGAGGCGGTAGCATATGACATGGAGCCAGACTGGGGTGAATCTGGGTTCCTCTATTCCTGGCTGTGTGATGTTGGGCAAGTTGTAATATATGTAATATCTAGAACATCTGCAAAGTGCAGGAAATAACTGCGCCAACCTTATAGAGTTATGGTGAGAATTATGTCTGCTAATATACGTAAAGCGAATGAGTTAATAAATGTAAAGCACATAGAACAGTGCTTGGCACGTGGCAAGTGCTCTAAGTGTGAACTATTATCGTTCGTATTAGTATTATCTAGGAAGAAGGGAAAATGGAACACTGGAGTCAGTGCAAAAATCAAATTTAAAAACTTATTCTCACAGACGGGGACAGTCAAACTGGGCATAAACAAAAGCTTTGTGGAAATACCATGGTTACTTCTACATAATTGTTGGTCCTATCTGAGAGGAAAATCCCAGTTCTCTACTTAAGACAGAAATCCTCCCAGGGAATTACATTATGAAACATGAACACTGCATCTTTGGCTCTGAAATGTTCTACTGTGCAATCATATTTTTTAAAGCTTGAGAAAGCACCGTCACAAGTCCTGTCTCATTTAAATGTGTGGGTCATTTTTCTATTCCTTTTGTAGTTCTCCCCCGTGGTATCTTAGTTCCTTGTGGCCTAGCTATCTCTGACAGTGTTGGACATGGTACTTAAAAACAAATTTGTAGGAAGTGTTATAGCCTAATAGGATAGGCATACCTTCCTCCAGAGAAGCGTGTTGTTTGATTCTGCCAGATGCCACAGTCCCAGATGAGGCAGGATGGTTAGGTGGAAACAGTTCTCAATAACTGGCCAAAGTGCTGCACTGTGGGACTTTGGTATTCAACTAGTCCTTGACTAACTAATGCTTGAGGTTCCTTAGACTACTCAGATGGCAGGAGTCTTACTTAAGTCAAGGGCTGATTTATTTCTATTCACCTTTACCCTTTAGATGTAGTCCGTTAGGACCTCTGCTACAAGCATGTGGGTGTATGGGTGGTTAAAGTGAGTGGTTTCGTTAGTCTCTACCTTTTTGGGGACATTGGATTTGATTTTCTGCCTCTCTCCCCAGCCCCAAGAAGCTGCCTAAAGAGCAGCTTAATTTCACAGTTGTTTCTCCTGGATTGGGAAATATGTGCATTGCAAAAGTGGCTTTCTGTGTTGGCTTTCTTCTCTAGGTTCTTATATTCTTCTAGACGTTGACTCAGTACCTAATTATCATGTTAGTTCTTTGATGATTTTCAAGAAGACATTTTCTAAAAAGTTTCCATCCACGATTTTCAGTTATCCTCAGTAGGATGGGTCAGAATTACCTAGTCTGTCATTATCAGATGGTATTGCTTTTAGTAATGCTTTGTCTCATTTATTTCTCATGATGTCATCAGGGGGTAACCTGGGAGATTATCATTGTATTCATACCAAGGAGAAGAAAACCAGAGGTTTAAAAGATTAAGTTGCCTAGCAGTGTGCTGTGGATTCGGGTGCCTGTGCAAGGATGTGCCAGAGAAAGAGGATTATCCCTGAACCCAAAGGGCTTAGGAAACAGTTGGAGGGACAAGGGGGCGGGAGGGACAGGGAGAGGGAAAGGGGGAGGGAGATGGGGATAGAGAGGGGGAGAGGGCGAGGGAGAACAAGAATATAAGTATAATACAATAAGAAAGTCAAAAGGCAACACATAATATTTCAGGGTCAAAAGAGTAGGGCCAGAGGTAAGAGGAGGAGAGACACCTTGGGGAGTAGGTCTTTCCTGTAGTGACAGAGACTGGGCATTTTAGAAAAGGCTACTGCAGTAAGATGAACTGAGGGGCAGAAAGAACCGAGCCCGACAGACGACCCAAGGTTTTCTGTCTCGGAGGTAGGCATGTATACGTACATACATGCCTAACTGCAATGGGTGGTAATGCTCTAAAAAAGTCCTCTTTGCCTCCTCGTGTACCAAGAAAGACAATGTCCCTCCTTCAGCTCTCTTAATATATAAGACCTGGCCTCAAAATCCCTATTATCAATGAAATTAGATGGAAATCACTTCTTTCCCTTTCCCTTTTTATTATATTTTAATTATCCTGCTTCACTTTCAATACCACCTGATACCAAACCGCCCTTGACGACCCCTCCACCTTGTCCTGGGAGGGGCTTTACTTCTAAGGCACAGTGGAAAGAGTGCCTAGTGAAAATCAGACACTGGCCTAAGTGTGACATAGGATCAGTCCAGTAGTCCTACGCAAAGTGTTGGAGTTGACAGACTCTACATTTTCTGAGCATCTCTATTAGGCAGCACTGTGCAACTGAAATACAATGCATTCCCCGAATGTAATATAAAATTTAATATGTAATGTAATAAAATATATAATAAAATGTAATGTTTCTAGTAGCCACATTTAGAAAAGTAAAAACAAATTAATTTAAATTAAGGTTAAATTAATTTGATCAGTATATTTTACGGACTCTAATATGACCCCAACACTATCACTTTAACATGTAATCCACATGAAAAAGTAAGTATTTTACTCTTACAGTGAACCTCAACTTGGACTAGCCACGTAGCCACATGTGGTTAGTGGCTACCATATTGGACAGTGTAGCTATGAGGGATTATCCAAAGGAAATAAAAATCTAGGCTTGAGCTTTTTTTCATCTGGAAAAAAAAAAACTGCTGCACTTCACTGTCTCAAATTTCAAAACAGTGACCTCATATTCACCAGCAGTAGTGTTTAGCTTGCTCCCATAGCACTTAAAAGAAATCATGCACATCTTAACTTTCCAGTAAGCGTTGCTTAAAAATGTGAATTAAAGGGTGTACATACTCTTTTGTAAAAAAACGAAAGACAAATCCAAAACCTAAATTAAAACAAACAAACAAATGTAAACTCCAGCCTTTTTTCATTGACCTCTCTGGTCTTCTCTAAGCTGTCTACACTGCTGGAACCTGTCCTAGAAGAGACTACTCAGTCCGCTTTGCTGATCTTATATCCAGACAGAAACCATATTGGATGAGGAACCCAAGCTCAAGTGCTCCCATTTGGAATAGAGTCTGGTGACTTCTATCCTTGATCCCTTCCTCCCTATGTCTCCTCTATTCAGTTTGCCAGCTATCTAATGATTCTTAGTTATTCACTTTTTTCAACCCTACGTATTCTCAACAGTGAAAAAGAGAACACCTGTTTTACAATACTGTGGGTAAACTGTGGTGTGTCAACAACATACACGGCAAATGCCTAGTATGGGCCTGGTACGTGGCGACATGCAACACAAGAGGGGGCATGGTGGCATGGGAGGGGCATGAATCGCATCTCAACCTTGCTGCTGCTGTGTTACCTTGGGACATCATGTATTTCCAATAAACCCAAATGTCCTCGTCCGTAATAGGTCACCTCAGAGGATGAATGTAAAATACCTGGTACGTAACAAATGTAAATTCCTTTGAATTATTTACCTATTTCCTAAGCTCTTTTGAAGATGGAGCCTACGATAGGTACAGATATGCTATACAGGTATGTAGGTAATGCTACAGGGATGGTACCCTGGGTCCCCTTTTACTACTCCTCCACCTCATCCCCATATCTGTTTCACTCTAATGGCCCACACCTGCGACTCTCTGATGGACTGTCTTTGGACTACGCAACCCTCTTTGCCTAGCACTAGCAGAAAGCTGAAAGTGACTACGGAATATGAAAGTCCAGCACCTTTCTGGAGTCTGGGCAAAGTCTGTGGTGTAATTTACACTACAGGATTAAGCTAAGGCTGGAGAGCTTTACCCACAATTAAACTCTTGCTGCCTTTCTCCTCCTTCCCGATCCTGTTTACCTGACTTCCTTGCTGGTTTCTTGTGAGAGCCCATTCTGAATAAATCATCAACACACAAATCCTTATCTCAGTGTCTGCTGGAGAACCTGACACAACTCAAGGCCTCAAATGGTTTGTTGTCACGTTTGTATCCCCAAACTGCCACTGCAGGCATTCCACATCTTTTTTTTTTTAAAAAAAATTCAAACTAATATTTATGGTGAGCTGCTACGAGTCAGACCACAAAGCAAACTGAGAAGTGCGAGGGCTTTACCTAGAGTGGCCAGCTGTTTGAAGTGGAGGCAAGCACTAGGCTGGCCCAGGAGGTCCAGCCGGTGGTACAACAGCTTGCTGCTGGGGACAGTGTTGAGGTTCTTCAGCTGTTTGACAGGTATTTCTGGTTGTATCACCACAATACAGAGAATAAAGGAAGTGTCTTGTACCTGGAAAAACCAATAAAGAGTTTCTAACACAGGAAATGAAGGTTTCTGGGGACAGTGATTTGGCCTACATTATCTTTTGCTGTCTTGTCATCTAGCCCTCAGAAAAATACTTGATGAGTGAGTGAAAAAGATAGAGATGGGGTGATAGACAGTATCTCTGACAAAAGATTACATTTTCTATTTTCCTTTCTGAGAGAGGAACTAAATGTATCTAACAGAAAATCACGGAGCCAATGAAAGGATGAGAAAAATCTAGTCCCTTTAAACACAGTGACCCCAGCCCTCTTTTGCTTATTTAAGCTAAGGGATACAAGCTGGAATGAGGCATGACAATACAACCCTTATTTCTGTTCGGGTTTGAAATGCATTTTACCATACGTCGTTGGTTTTGCAATCAATGTTCCAAGAATTGCCTATTTTAAAAGCCAATGTTGAATCCACACACACAGATCACATAGAATCTGGTTTATTCATTCTATTCCCAACTTTCTCTTCTCTTTGGTGGAGCTAACCAGGCTCTCCAACTCCTAACAAGGACAAAGTCCATGGCTCCCTTGCAAAGCCTGCCTGACTTGTCATTTCAGACCAGAGTAAGCAATGTGCTGTCACACAGCCTAATTAATTAAGCTCACATGTGGAAACAGGAGTACTTTCAAATTCACTTTGCTCTTAGAAATGAATGCTTGAATAAAACTTGGTAGGCAAATGTGTCCACCAAAGTATCAAAAGCCAAGTCAAGCTGCTTAGTTCTCGCTTCTTGACTTCAGAATACAACAGAACTAAACTTCTTAAGTCCTACATATTAGGAGATGGACAGACTCAATTTTTTAAAAGATGGCTGGCAAATAAATGAAGAGTGATAGCCAGCTAAGGCAGAACTAAAGCAGCTAAAAGAATTTACTTAACGATCAAGGAGAAATTTTTAACTGGGCAGGTTAGAGTTTAGTATGATTTAGGATTTATGAAGATGGTTGCAGAATCTTTTTAAAGGCAGGAAAAATTTGCATCTTTCTGGAATTGTTTTCAAGTACTGCTGCTGAGGATATTCAATTAGATTAGCAAATTTAATCCTCTTTCTCCACCCACCAAATTAGAATATGACAGGGTGCTCTGAAGTGGCATTTATTATTTCCCCTCTTCTCAGCTCAATAGTCATCCTTTGAGTTTGTTTCCTGGAACCAAAAGGACTGTTCCAAGGAGCCAAAAGACAAAAACTTTACCAGAATATAATTTTATAATTGGGTCTATCCTATAAGAGAAAAATAAAGTTACCCTAAGTACTGGACTTACCAGCGTGATCACTTCGTAAATTGTATAGATGTCTAATCACTATGTTGTACACCTGAAACTAATATTGTATGTCAACTATAATTAAAAAATAAATTAAAAGGTTACCCCAAGCTTCTAAAAAGAACACGTTGTAAATATTTGCATTTATAAATTGTTCTTAGCTAGAAAGGAAAACAGATTCCAATACATGTCTTTCTATTATGTTCTAACATGAAAAAAGTGGTCTCTGCCTTCAGGAACTACAATGTATCCATCTAGAAGAGCTCTCCATGACTGGGGAGTCGTTTTTTCAACTGATGTCCCATGGGAATCACGTTTTGAAGCGAACCATGGCTGTGTCATACAGGAACATTGTAACACATTCTGATAGTCAATACTTCCTTCCTTCACACCATGCAGTCTCCTCAAACATGCAAAGATAGATGTGGGTTACACAGTGACAGAGCAGTAATCTCTTAATGCTCCTAACATAATTCCTCACATTGCATTTAAATGAATTCAGCGAAATAATCCATCGATATCTACTAGTATGTGTATGGATGCAGCTTAACTAATTATTCTCAGCATAAAATAAATCTATTTGGATTATATTTAGTAGAGGAATCCATTTTATCCCTGAGGACAAGATGAATCCCCTTTCTCTAAAGTAACTAAAGAGAGCTTAAAAATGTTTCATCTTACTACTGGGTTACCAGGCCAGCCTTTTAAACTGGTATCTCATTATTTTATCACCTCTTAAATTTTTCACTTAATAGCGATATTCTCGATAATTTCAGAATTCTGAGAAAGCTACCGGTTCTATCTGAAGTAACTATATGATTACATCCATTTGGCTAAGCAGAGTAGCCAGAATTTACCAGTAGTATCACTGAAGAAAAACTACCTGAACAATACTTCTTTCCAAAATGTTAACATTGGGTTTATTTCCTGTACAAAGAGGGTCTTAACGCCTACATTTCCTTCTTTCTCTTTTAATGCCAACATATATTTATTTTCCCAGGATATAATTAAGTTGCTTTCAATCAGGATATACTGGAAGTAAACAATCTCCAATTTCAAATATAAAAAAGTATTTTTCAATCAAGTATTCTAGTGTGTCTGGCTCACCCTTTCTGATGTGAAAATTAAGCAATTCATCTTTACTTAAAAGCTGTATAAATCTAAAAAATAAGGGCAGATGGTGCAATCATTCTCAAAAATAAATCTTGAAAGTGAGCTGACTCAGAGAATTTCAAAATAGACATTGACCTTCCTCAAAACTGTATTATCAAACAATAAAATATCACCAGAATTAGGTTTGTGGATGTAAGTTTCTCAAACATTTTCTTGTACTGCTTTGTTTGCTTTTGTTTCCATTGTAGAAATCACGGTTGCCATAATGATGATTTAAGAACCAAACAAGGTCAGAGGAGAGTTATGTCTAAAACCCAGTGGGCTACTTCCAATTCCTATCATCCTTATGCCAGATACACTGTATTGAGCTGTTCAACTGTCTGCCTCCACACCTAGGCTGGATGCTCTATGAGGGTAGAGAGAGTATGTATCCTTCTTCTTTGTTCTCCTTAGCTCACAGTAAAAGTTCAGTAAGCAGTTTGTAAAGGGATGATTAAATGGATCCATTTGGAATCAACGGGTTAAACACCAGATATGGCCATCCAAAGGAATCTCAAGTATGACTGCATTTGAAACTCAGGGATTAAAATTCGATATAAAAATGAAAGTCTACTCTTCTTTTGGTCAATTATAATATCAAAGGCCCCATAACAGCATTGACTGTGTGCTCGGAAGAGGAAATAAAGGACAGACACATAAGTAATATGGACAGTGTGTGTTAGGTCCTATGTCTCCACGATTCTTTGTAGCTAACTATCTGAATGAAGCTAGTCAAAGAAAGCTGAAGGGGGTACCACAAGTTATGGAGAAACTGTCAGTCCGCTTGTGGTGACTCTGAATAACCCAAATTCTAATCTGAACGTTTCTTTTTCTTGGAATATGTCAGTAGAGGGCATGTATGTTTTCATAGCTCCTTTTTAATTCCCAACATTCACAATCTGAGTTTAAAATGATAACAAAACTAACCCGGACATAACCTAAATGTGTATCAATAGGGGATTGTTTAAAGAAATTGGGTTCATCTATATAATGCAATACTACACACCCAATGAAGGTGCATGTACATCACACACACACACACACACACACACACACACACACACACACACACACACACATACCTGAACACACATCTGTGTGTGAATAAAGATTTTTCTGTAAATTGAGCAAAGTGGTTACTTCTGGGGAACGGGAAGTCAAAGGTAGGAGGGAGGGAAGGGCATAGTTCACTGTCTACTTTACAGCCTTTTATATAGCTTGATTTATTCATCATGAACAATGGCTGGCTTTACAAACAAAAAAGAAAAAAAATTATAAAACATCTGTGGATCTATTCTTTCTCCAATCATTTTGAAACTGATGGGTAACACTATCCGACTGGCCTAGGTTCCCTAGGATTCCTGCACAAAGAAGAGCATGGTACTACTTAGGCAGAGGCGACTTCCCCTCACTCACCATCTTCCAGGCATAGCTGACATTGTAGGCCTCCTTCCCAGTTTCTCTCAGCTTGTTTATGTGCCAGGATAGGGATGAATTCACAGGCACTGCGATAATCTGGCTGCCCAGAGGGAGGCTGCATTGGCAAACAGAATGAAGTATTTCAGGTAAAAGATAAAATGAAGCACTTAATTAAAGGCTGGGAAGAAGCTGTGAGTCAATGGCGACCGCCTGATTCGGAAAAGCAATGAAGCGCATCGCTTTTGAAAGAGATAATGGGGGACTTTTCAATTTTGCAAAAGCTTTATGTCAGCTCTGCCTTAAAAAGCATTCCTTACTCCCTACCCCTATCCCTCCACCCCTACTTCTAATTCTTTCCAGAAACTAAGTTGTCTCAAATCACTCAGTTATTACTTGACAACCGAGGAACATAAAGACCCGTTTCTCTATAGGTTACCATCTGCCAGAATAATGTATCAAGGTTGGAAAACATCCAATCTGTTCTTTATTTCAAGAGGAAACGTTGTATATGACTGTGCTGTTGATATGGAATGAACACTGTTTTACCAAGCGATTTTTTGGCATGCTGTGGAGCTGGTCCTCTTAACTTTTTATTTTGCCAACATTTTTCAATTTGCTATAGCGGGAGTATTTTTTTAAATGAGATAATATATATCTGATTTTACAATTGAAGGCAATGTACACATAAAATTTGATTTATAAGACATTTCCCCCAAATAATAGTTCTAAGAGACCTCACCTGTTACTCAAAGTAAACATATTTTTGGCTACTATTCTTAAGGAATAAATTAGTGCATATACTTTTGATAATGTTACACTAATTTACATCCTTGTTTTATATCCTATAATCAACACTCATCTTGACCTCAAAGGATCCTAACTATTCTCAGGGAAAAACATAATACTACGACCCTCACTTTTTCCTTACCTTAAGATATTTTGCCGAACCAACTCAAATTTGGGGATATTTTCATAATGAATGATGTCAGTATGAAGAGGGGGTTCTGATAGTAAATATGGCCTGGTAAGAGATGGGTGCATAAGTGTATATCCTGAAATACAAAAAACAAAAATATAGGCTGTGGGAAATATGTTGCAGGAAATACTGAATCTAATACACATGCCTATCATTGGTTGAAATGCAGAATACTCTGGGATGGCTGCCCAATACTTAACTTCTCAGTATGTAACTCACCAGTCCAATAAAAACTGAACTTGTTTTATGTGTTCTTACATAAAATTCTTGAAGTGCAGAAAGATGTCTTAGATTATCAAACATCTGCGTAATCAAGAATATTCAGGATGTAGTGGTCATTTGGTCTTTGGTTTATAAAATGTTCAGATCTGTCACATAAACCTTAATGCTAGTAAATCTAAAGGTAACCATATAGATACACACACACACACACACAAAATCCAAAGGATCATAGTCTATGTGTCATTCTATCCTCAAGTCTAAGTTCCTAATGTTATAAATGACGGTTAACTACCCCTGAACACAACACAGAAACACATGCGTAATTTTTAGATTCATTCTGTCATCTTTATGCTGGTCTACAGCAATTAGTAGCCCTAGTCAACAGTGTTTCCTTATAAATATTATCATTTTCTACTTTGTTAGTATCAGAATATCTACAGGTTAGTTTTTTTCAGGTTATTAAAGAAACTACTCGTTCCCATGATGAATTTTTAGCAGATTACCTTTGTCGTCTATGAGAAAAGTATAGGAAGCCAAAGAATCTTGGTAATACGTCACGTCTTCAAGGATGTAAGCCAGGTTAACGTCCACACCTACAATTCCCAGAAGTAGGTTTCCAAAATAACAGGGTTTACTCACAGTCATTATCAAACCTATGGGTTAAAACAAAAAACAAAATCCAAAGGATGGCAGGGAAGGACAAAGGCTGGAAATGTGGTCTACTAAGTTGGGAAGGCTAGTATCAGCCATCTCAATTTCGCTTGGAAGAAAAGCTTCCTGTGGGATCCAGGAACCCACCACTGCCTTTGCAGACAGCATTAAGTGAGCGAGAGTGTGAGGGAAATAGAGTCTTTTGGGAGTCCAGATAGCTCAGTTAATTTAAATTGAGGCAACCTGTACATTTCCCATTGTTTTTCACCTAAAAGGACATGACATTCCAGATCAGTGCAAAACATCCGCAGCACGTAATACATTATTCTACTTCCTACAATAGGGAAAATTCAGCTGAACTTGAAAGATCGCTGGCCAAGGTATCTAAAAATCGGGGTTCTAGCCCAGCTGTGCCCCTTATGTATCATACCTATGACATTGGGCATAACTTCTCTGAGCCTTAATTTTCACATCTGTTTAAAGGACACTCTAGTAAGTGCGATACTGATTTCTAGAGGTTCTTAGCTAAAAAGAGATTATGGATAAAGGAAAGTTTATAAGGTACGATGTCATTAATGTATCCTATCCCAAAACAGGAAGGTGGAGAGAAAAAACTTGGAAAGGCACAGAATCTTATTATCTGATCACTTATTAACTCTGAGTAGCTAAAGGAGACACTAAGTTTCCAAAGGAATGTATTTCCTGTCACTTGGGCCAGGAATTTATAAACTTGTGTGTAAAGAGACAGATAGTAAATATTTAAGGTTTTGTGGGCCATGTAGTCTCTGTTGCACATACTTTTTTCTTTCTTTCTTTTTAAAACAAAGCTTAAGAAAGATGAAAACCATTCTTAGCTCACAGGCCATACAAAAAACCATAGGATACTTAAGGGAAGGGAAAAGCAAAAGGGAGGAAAACGGCCATAAGGAGAGAACGTGAACAGGGGTGAAGAGGGAGACAATGTGAGGCCCTGAGCATCAGGACACCTGGGCTTTCCTCCTCGTTTTGCTACTGAGTTGGGTTAAGTTGTGCCACTTCTCTGAATGACTCTCTTTCACGTGTCAGATGGAGAGCTGAGACAAAATGATCTTTAGGACCCCTAATAATTCTACAATCCTACGGCTCTAAATAAAACTCAAAATAAAATGATGGAGAGTTTCTCTCCATCGTGCTCTTGTATTTTCCTGTGCTTGATGGCACATTCATGTCTTAGAGGCATATCAGAAAGCCGTTCTTTGATAATATAAACACGCAGGCAAGGAATATGGATACTCTTTAAAAGATTTCTACAAAAAATGGGCTACTACACAGAGAATTGTGCATGATGTCCACTCAGAGTATTATCGAGTGGCTGTGATTGCCAAAGCTAATTAAACGCATCACAGGGTAGAAGGAAGTGGAGACAACAGTACAAAACTGAAAAGTTATGCCCAGTTACAAGGTAAGTAAGGTCTGGGGATGTCATATACAGCATGGAGACTGGAATTAACAATAATACTGCATTGTATATGTGAAAGTTGCTAGGAGAGACCTTAAAAGTTCTCATCACAAGAAAAAGATTGTACGTATGTGAGGTGATGGATGTTAATTAAGCTTATTGATCTTGCTTTCTCTTATCAGACTGAACCTTCTGCTTGTGGAGGGTGGGATGTGTCACTGCCTGACACAATGCTTGGCTGGCACTTAATAATATTGGCTAAATGCATAAAAGGTCACTGGCATTTAAGACTTGACATTTATTTCCCTACACACACACAAAATAACCTTATTTACCAGCGGGAGTTTCTATGCTATACACATCTGTGGGCTCTGTCAGACAGAGGAAGGATAAAAAAGTTGGTGTATAGCAGCAACTACCATATTTCTTCTTTCTAGAAAGAAACTACCTAATTTCTAGCAAAAAACACTTGCTATGTGCTTGTTACTTATTATACCTGAGTTTTCTCTGAATATCTGAATCTGTGAGGGTACGTAGGTAATGGAACATGGAAATAAAAATCTTATATGGTGACAGTGTCTGTCTAGCCGGTACTTAGCTGCTGTTTCAATCTTTTCTGTCAAGGAAGAAGAGGGGGAAAGATGTGAGACAATGAGAAGGGAAAGAAAAAGATTGTCCTTTTACTGAGCACATACTGTAGGCAAGACATTATTCTACATGCTTTACATATACTTAATGTTCCCAGCTGCCTTGAGGGAAATATTATTTTTCCCATTTTATACACCAAGAAATTTAATAACGTGAAGGTTAAACATGTTACCCAACATTGTATTATGGGTAACTTGTGATATTAGAATGATGATGATGGTAATAATAGTAATAAGAACAAAAGTAAAATAATATAGCAAAACAAAACAAAAAATAAACAAGAGCAATAATTGTTATTGAGAGGTATGCCAGGCACTAATAAATCTTATAATCCTAATAACCTGAAGGATTACACGAAAGATAGTTTTACCCTTTCAACAGATGACCAAATGGAATTAATGAGATGAAATAATTACCGAGGACAACTGAAGTGTCAGAGATTTGAAATCCTCTGTTATGCCACGCCTGTATTTGTTTGTGCCATGTTGCCTTGTTTTTGAGGTTACATCCTAAGCACTTCTAAACTTTATTTATCACCTATGCAAAGTTCCTCTTTAGTTCCAATTCACTAATTTTTGGATACTGGGGAATCCTCACAAAGCCTCCTCCGTAGATAGAACCATTACGTTGACTGAGGCTAGGGCAGTGAGGAAGAAATAGGGCTGGGGATTTCTGCTCTAGAACATAGTACTACCAGACCCATGGCAGTGGGCTATGCAACCCTTGGACCAGAGAAAGACATGTCCACTACTTTGTCTGCCCAGAACCTCTAATGCTCATTGTGCATGTATTTAACAACAGTTAAAAATTACTCTCTTGGTGGACTCATGCCTACTCCTTTTACCCTTCTTTTTACAGTAGGAGGTTTTTCCCCAACTCACCATCTCCCATCTCATCAGAGAAGGGGAGGCTAAAGACAGCTTCATCAATCATCCGGTTGGGAAGGTTGGTATAGAACCTGCCAACTGTAGTCTCCAGGTTACTCAGCTGGTTCAGCACCATCATGCTGCCCTTCACCACAGGCAAAGCTATCCGGTCCAGCACACCATACTTCCCTGAGTTCTGTTCAGCCAAATCTCTCAGAAAAGCCAGCTCTTTCAAACCAGTCACCCCGTCTGAAATGGAAAGCCAAGGGAAGTCAATGTAAAGCAAAATGGTCTCTATCCATATAATAACCTTGCCATTTAGATTTAATAAATGGCATGGATGAAGTCTTGTGATAAGTCTGCCAAATGATGATCCCTCTGCAAAAGGGGTCTTCGCAGAGACAGTCTGGACTCAGGACACAGATACCAGTTCTGGTTAAGGAACAAAGCCTGAGGCATGGTCTTCCTTAAGTCAAGAAGGCAAAGGGATCCTTCGAGACGCAATGATGAAAAACACATAAAGGAACCCCATTCGGCAAGGATGTGTTCTCCCCTAAAAGTTTAATTATAACATTTAAATTATTTTCCTGCATTTAATATTTGAAAGCAAGTCATGATTAACACGTCTGCGTTTAATTTAAATTAGTAGATAAAGTTGTAAGAGTTTTAAAGGACAGAGGTTTACCATTTGATTTCTTACCTCTTTGCTTGTTAAACACTTGTCAAAGTCTCAAGCAACTAAATGAAAGAATTATGAATTGCATTTAGTGTTGCCTCCAAATCCTCTGACTTTAAGCTCATTTTAATTACAAATGTTTTCATGCTTGATATTGTTAGGATAATACTGTATTTGATTTATTGAATGTATATTTTTTACGTTTAGAGGGTTTTAAAACTTTGTAAAAGCTTTAGTCATACTGGGATGTATTGTTCTACAACATCTGTAATCTATAGCACAAAAATAAATTTAATAAAGCCTTTTTAAATTTTTGGTTTGCTATTGTTGGAACACAGTCAAAAGGATTAGTAACTGATCCCATATGGGTACCACTGTAAACAAATTCAAATGATTTCAATCACTACTGAGATTCTACCAATGAGTTTTAAAAAGGCTTTGCCTCAAGTTCTTGAACTATTTAGTCGTTAAAAAAAAATCTGAAAAGTTTGTGGTTCACCTACCTTATATGACTCTATCATTTCTAAGTAGGGAACGCATACACTTCTAGCCTTGGAAGCCCATTTCTAAAGTCATGGCAGGATGTAATGGATGCAATTTATTTCTTAACACATTGTACTTAAATACCTTGGATTTTACTATGCTCATGCAATGCAAAAGGAAAGTCAGAACCAGATTAATGTTCCCTTTGCTCAACAGAGTTGAAATGGGGGAGGGGGATGTGTGCATGGCACACTCCAGAGGAAAAGACAAAACACAACGCATGATTGATCTCTGATCTTACATGCTCGAGAAACTCAAGTTCACAGAGGTGAATGATAAAAGGAAACAACCCAAGGTAATAAGTACATTTCCTTTCTTTGTCATGTACTACTTGTAAAATGTAAAAATAAAGTAATAAGCAGGAACTAGGCAAAGAAGAACAGTGTTGGACGGAAAGTTATCAAAGATTGGGTTTTTACTGGGGAATATTGAGGAACAGTATGTTTTTCCAGGACCCATCAGCTCCAAGTCAAGTAGTTGTCCTTCCATCTAGTTGTGGAGGGCGCAGCTCAGCTCCAAGTCCAGTTGCCATTTTCAATCTTTAGTTGCAGGGGGCGCAGCTCACCATCCCATGTGGGAATTGGACCGGCAACCTTCTTGTTAAGAACTCGTACTCTAACCAACTGAGCTATCGTGCCACCCCTCTGGCAGCTCAGCGGTAACTCGCTGTCTTTAATCTAATTGTGGAAGGCGCAGCTCACTGGCCCATGTGGGAATTGAACCGGTGACCCTGTTGTTAAGAGCTCGTGCTCTAATCAACTGAGCCTTCCGGCTGCCCCAAAGATCAGGTATTTTATGTCACAGCATCATGAAATGTTATGCAGGGTTGGCAATAGGGTCCATAGGGTTATGGTAAGACTTATGGTAAGAATGCTGGATAGTTCTGTCATCAACATGGTCATGCTGGAAACTACATTTCCCAGAATCCTCTTTCCTTTACGCTTCCAGGTTAAAGGTAGCCAAAAATGACGTGTTTTGAGGTTTCAGAGGCAAAGTGAGAAATGGTGAAATACAGACACAGAGGGACCAAAATGTTCCAGTGTGTCCTACTCTTCTCTGATCTGCATTCATTTCCCTTTCACAGGTGCTGGTTTTTTCATGAAGGGCAATCCCAGGCCCAATCCAGATGTTTCACTGAGAGCTCACAGGATAGCAGCCATGAAGATCCAACAACCTCCCATAGACTTCTACACGAGACCTCCTAAGTGGTCTTTAATGTTCCTAGCTTCCAGACATCCCTGCCAGCTCCAACTTGTTCACCCACACCAGAGCTGGTACTACACTTAGAGTTGTCAACTCCTCTTTTTGAATCTCGATTGTTCCAGTTTTCCCCACAATTATGTACATTCTAATTCTGATAATAAATTCATTATGTCAACATTCTCATAGCGGTCTTTCCTATTTGAAGCCTTATTGATAGAGTAAGGAAATATGGCAACCCTAGTGATTAATGCTGAGATAGCATTTGGAGAGAGCATAGTAACCAGAGGTTTTAAAGAATGGAATTTTCAGAAGCACAGCAAGGTATATAAGATACTCTGGTGGGAAGATTTAGGACCAGTGAAGAGATGGATGATAGCAAGGAAGCTTCTTTACTCAGCAGCATCTACATTAGCAGGCCTTCAAATCTAATGAAAAAGAAGTGATCACTTCATTTTATGTTTCCTTACTCCTGTACTATTGCATTTAACTCATATGTCTTGACTGTCTTTCTCAGTGAGTTATAAACTTCCTGATGACAGGGACTTCGTATAATATAGAACCTTAGTATATTGTAGGCTCAACAAATTTTATTTTCCTCCCTCCTTCCATTTCTCTTTCCTTCCTCTTAAGAGTGAAAGAAGCTAAACCTTACGAAAAAAGAGCAACTGGCACCAGAGATAACACTGAAAAGTATGTGTCCCAGACAGAAACAGGCCATCCCTGTCCAACTTGTTTGTGCCCAGTGCTCAGAATACAAAGAAAACTAAGGAATTACTCATGTCTGAGAAGCTCACATTCTTGTGGAAAGTGGAGGGAGAGGAGGAAAGAACAATACATATATGAGCAGATCACTTCAATGTAATGGGCAACATGCTTTACAGCAACGATCATAATATTCTGGGAGACATGGAATACTGAACAGAAAGCAGACCCTGAACCAGAGTGGAAGAGAAATACCTTTGATTCTGAACTGTACTAACAAAGGAAATCACACAAAATTTCATTTACTCCTTCAGTTGGCATGAAGGACATGTTATTTATCAGGTCCTATGTTAGGACCTTTAAATACATCATATCCTGTTTATTACCATAGCAACCCTATGGAAATTTTATTATTTTCATTTAACAGATGAAACAGAGGCATAAAGAGATTAAGGAACCTGCCACAAACCACATGGATAATAAATGGAGACTGGAACTTGGAATCTCTAGACCACACACTTAGTGTTCTTCCATGTATAGTCCACAAAACATCTGGAAAAGAATCACACTGGCCAGAAACAAGATGGTGGAGTAGATAAACACTGTGGTTGTCTCCTCCCAGACCACATCAAAAGTACAGCTAAACTACAGAACAACCATCACTGAGAACAGCTTGAAATCTAGCTGAAGTCCTAGATTTCTATACAGAATCTATACAGTCCTAGAATCTATACAGAAGTCCTATAACTAAGAACACACAGAAGAAGCCACATGGAGATTGGTAGGAGGAGCAAAGGTGCTGAATGGTCTATTTCTATACCTTCATGTGGCATTTAAAAATTGGGGGGTGTATCTTTGCTGCAGAGGTCTCCGCCTCACATCAGGTTCCCCAGTTTCTAGTCTTGGGGAAGAGAAGTCCCTGCAACTTCTGGCTGTGAAAACCAGAGGAAATTGTGGTTGAGACAGAGGGTTAGTGGAGTCCCAGGCATTCCTCTTATTAAAGGACCCAGGCATGGACTTACTCACAAATTGACTCACTTGCTCTGAGTTCAGTGCTGGGGCAACAGCTCGAAAGGTGACAGGGACTTACAAGGAGGAACTGAATTGTCTGGCTCCAGGTTGAGGGCTGGAGGGGCAGCTTTCTCTCAGACAGAGTGCTCACAGAAGCCACTGTTCCTTTGTTGAGCCCTCCTCCTTCCCAGCATGCAGACTTAGGTGGGCATCATATCTGAGTCTTCATCAACCTGGCTAACACCATTCACTGCACCCTGGTGATTTCCTGAGACCCTCCTCCACCCAACTTGTGGGCCCACCCAAGCTGCTTCCAGTGGCTTTTCCACATACATGGACTGTCTTGGCTCAGGCTGTGGACTTTCCTAAACTCTCTCAAAGGTTCACAAACCCCAAACAAGCAGCATCTGGCCTCAGCATGCCCTGTACCTCTTCTTAAGCAGACCCAAGCCTGGCACTAGTAGCAGCTGACCTCGGTTTGCAGCTTAGCCTTTCCCAGGCACCTCCAAGCCCAGCACAAGTGGCAAACATTTGAAGATCACTTCGTAGCTCATACCAACTAGCCCTGGGAAGGGCACAAGCAGTGGCTAACCTTGGCTTGGACCAGAGCCCCACCCAAGGGGCCCCAGCACCAACACATCCAGGGCACATCAGACCACAGCAGAGCACCATCCAACCACCTCCACAAATGACACACCCAAAGGGCAGACTTGGCAGGCACCAGAGGGCAACTAAAGTGAATCCTGCTCTGTAGAGTCAGTCTCTGCATAACAACTCCTCCACTGTAGGCATGGTCAGTTCTCACAGCCATTCAGCCAAAGGGTCAATCTCTCCCTCTGACAGGCCAATAGCAATCAAGGCCCAACTACAACAGGAGGGTGCATACAACCCACACAAGGGACACTCCTGGAGTATCTGGCTCAGGTGAGCTGGGAGACTGTTCTACTGGGGCCCATAGGACTCTATATAAGGCCACTCTATCAAATTGGGAGACACAGCAGCTCTACCTAATACATAGAAACAAACATAGGAGGGTAGCCAAAATGAGGAGACAAAGAGAAATATCCCAAATAAAAAAACAGAACAAAACTCCAGGAAAAGGAATAAACAAAATGGAGACAAGCAATCTACCAGATGCAGAGTTCAAAACATTGGTTATAAGGATGCTCAGTTATCTCAGTGAAAACTTTAACAAAAGGATAGGAAACATAAAAACGGAGACATAAAACATAAAAAAGAACCAGTCAGAAATGAAGAATATAATAACAGAAATGAAAAATACATTAGAGGGAACCAAAATAGACTAGATGAATCAGAGGCTCGAATCAGTGATTGGAAGATAAGGTAGCAGCAAACACCAAATCAGAACAGCAAAAAGAATCCAAAGAAATGAAGAAGGGTTTAAGGGGCCTTTGGGACAACATCAAGTGTACCAACATTTGCATCATTGGAGTATCAGAAGGAGAAGATAGAAAGCAAGGAATTGAAAACTTATTTGAAGAAATAATAACAGATAACTTCCCTAACCTGGTAAATGAAATAGGCATACAAGCCCAGGAAGTGCAGGAATCCCGAACAAGATGAACACAAAGAGGCTCAAGAAACATCATAATAAAAATGCCAAGGGGTTAAAGAAAAAGAGAGAATCTTAAAAGCAGCATGAGAAAAGCAGTTACCTACAAGGGAGCGCCCATAAGACTATCAGCTGATTTTTCAACAGAAACTTTGCAGGCCAGAAGGGATTGGCAGAAATATTAAAAGTGATGAAAATCAACGGCCTATAACCAAGATTACTCTACCTTGCAAGGCTATCATTTAAAACTGAAGGAGAAATAAAGACCTTCCCAGACAAAAAAAAAACACTAAAGGAGTTCATCACCACCAAACCAGTATTAAGAAATGTTAAAGGGATTTCTTTAAGAAAAAGAAGTAAATCAAAAGATTAAAAAATATGAATAATAAAATGACAAGTACATATCTATCAACAATTACTTTAAATATAAATGGATTAAATAGTCCAATCAAGATATAGGATGTCTAAATGGCTAAGAAACAAGACCTTTCTATATGCTGCCTATTAGAGACTCACTTCAGATTGAAAGACACACAGACTGAAAGTAAAGGAATGGAAAAAGATCGTTCATGAAAATAGAAACAAACAAACAAACAAATCTGGAGTAGCTATACTTATACCAGACAAAATAGACTTTAAAACAAAGGCTATAACGAGACAAAGGACCCAGAAATTCCACTTCTGGGTATTTATTGGAAGAAATCCAAAACACTCATTTGAAAAGACACATGCATCCATATGTTCATTGTAGCATTATTCATAATAGCCAAGATATGGAAGAAACCTAAGTGTCCATTAATAGATGAATAGATAAAGAAGTTGTACATACATGCAATGGAAGTTGTAGATATATTACTATAAAAGATACTAACATATCTTTTATAGATAAAGAAGTTGTACATATATTACTCAGCCATAAAAAAGAACGAAATCTTGCCATCTGAAACAACGATGTACCTAGAGAGTATTACACTAAATGAAATAAGACAGAGAAATACCAATGCCATATGATTTCACTTGTATGTTGAATCTAAAAAACAAAACAAATAAACAAATAAAACAGAAGCAAACTCATAGGTACAAAGAACATTATCATGGTTGCCTGAGGGGCGGGGTGTTGGGGAGATAGGTGAAAAAGGGGAAGGGATTAAAAAGTAGAAATTGGTAGTTACAAAATAGTCATGGGGATGTAAAGTAGAGCATAGGGAATACAGTCAATAATATTATCATAACTATGTACGCTGTCAGGTGGGTATTAGATTTATCGGAGTTATTACTTTGTAAACGATATGAATGTCTAATCACTATGTTGTACACTGAAACTAATATGACACTGTATGTCAATTGTAAATGAAAAATTAAAAAAAAAAATGATACCGGCTAGAACAAAGATTCCTGGACCTCGCCCAAAAAGGTCTGAATAAAAATCTGAGGGCACTGCTTGGAAGTCTACATTTAAAAAAATAATCTCCAAGTAATCCTTAGCACATTAAAATATGAGAACCATTGTCCTTAAAGGCACGTGGTTCTACATGGCAATCTGGAAATGGACAGAAGAAATAAAAGGCCACAGGTGGGAAGGGCTGCCGGATCAAGACATGGCTGGCTTCTTAAAAACAAGAAAATATAGCCACCTTGAGTAGAAGGCAAAGGGCCTGAAGGAGAAGATGGTTTGGGAAAAGAGCAATGCATTCACAGGTGCGGAGACAAGACTTAGCAGAGAGGCCAGGACACTGAGCTGTCGTTAGACTGGAGGACAGGTTGGAAAGCAGGAGGAAAAATATTGAGTATTTCCTCAGATTTGTCAATTTACTAAACACTGTCATATAGTGTCTCATTGTACAGCAACAAAATCAACCTTAATGAGTACCCTGGAAGTGCCACGTACTGTCTTCGGTGTTTAGTATAAATTAGAGCTAATCTTCACAATAACCCTGTCATGTAGATAAAATTAGGTTGGTGCAAAAGTAATTGCAGTTTTTGCAATTATTTTTAACCTTTTAAACCGCAATTATTTTTGCACCAAACTAATACTTATCTCCACTATACAGCTAAGGAAGTTGAGGTGGAGAAAGTAACAGAAGAGGCCTCAGGTGGTGATTCTGCCAGGAAGTCTGGTATTCACAGTCTTGGTTATACCGAAGAATCTAGCTCAGCAGCTTAGCTTCCTACAGCTTAAATCAATGAGATAACTTAGATAACCTCTATGCAGTATTAAAATCCAAGAATAGGAAGAAGAACTGAAAACAATGGAGTCATGCAGAATTATCTGCAAAACCACATAACTGGAGAAGGTTGAGAAATGAGCAGTTGGCTGGAAAGAGAGATGAAGAGAAAGGGACATCCTAACACATGCCCTGAATACCAACATTAGGCAGAGAAAGATAGGTTTGGGAAGTAAGCTGCTTAGTTGCCCCTCTTATACTCTTCATCAAAGCACACGGTTATGGTTCTTTTTTATTTTTTATTTTTGAAAGCAGCACGCACTTGAAACTTTCATCAGAAAGAAGAACCTCGAAACACTACCTACCATTCATGAGGGCGTAGGTGAGAATCATTACGGAGTTGTTCAGAAAGCTATTTTCTTCATTGATGACACGGAGAGTTGCCTTTTTATCTTCTTCTGAAGAGTCCTTTGATGTAATGCCAGCTGACAGGTAAATTATGACCATGTCTGTATCTAAACAAAAACATACAAATTGTTACATTGGATTCTGGCTAAAGGCAACAGTTCAGTTTCTTTTTCATTTCCCCTGGACTTTCCCGCCTCAAGGACCTGCCTGGCCCACTGTTCCTACTCTCACATTTGATGCTGAGGCTTTCATCTCCCTGCCTCTGCTTCTCTTCCATCCTGCTCCTTATGGGCATGGAGGCCTCATTTACCCAGTGGCAGGTAAAGAGATGTTCCTAATAAATTTACCAGGGAAAAGGAGATTTTCTTTAGGCACCCACAGTCGAGTTAATTTAGCCATCACAAATAGAAATCTCTTCTGCCTTTGGAAATGGAGAATTCAGAACCTGATTTAATCTTTTCCTCAGTGACTCAGAGTCTTCACCAAGAACATACATTTTGGAGGGACTAGGCTTTAAAAATGGTGGTTCTTCCAGAGGTTCTTGAGACATATACGATTATTTTCCCCGATACTAAGTAGCTCCAGAGACATTTTTAAAACTCACCAGTGTAGAAGAGCAATAGAATGAGGACACAGGAGCCAGGCTGCCTGTGTTCAACTCCCAGCTCTGACCCTTACAAGCCGTGTCTGGGTGATTCAGGCAGATTTCTTAGCCTTTTTATACCTGTTTCCTTGTCCATAACATGGGGATAATGATAGTACTTACTTCATAGGGTTGCTGTGGGGACTAACAGGTTAATTTAAGTAAAGAACGCAAGCAAAGGGTGATGGCAAATACAGGGTAAAAGAGAAAAGAAAGAAACCACAACTCATACAAATACAAAACAAGTACAAAACTCTCATACTAGTGGTGAAGTAGCACCTACCAGTAAAACTGATCCCAACTAGGGCTAATTTAATGGGCAGAGTAATAGTCATTCGAGCTCAGGGTAAAGAACTCCTTTCAGGTGGATTTACTCCAAAACGAAAGTGGGGGGTTTCACTGCACTAGAAACATAGACGCAGAGGCTATATGACAGTACTAACCGAGGGATGGAAGAAAGAGAGCTGGATTTTTCATTATTTTATTAATCTGAGATTCTTTGATTCAACATATCATATATATGTGTAAGACTTCCTGCACACAAGTTTATCTTTTTATTGAGAAATACATATTTATACAATGTTATATGCTTCTTTCTTCAGGTCCTGACTGTCACTTAATTGAGGTCGCCTTGTAGTTACTGTGGCAGGCAGTCTCTAGGCTGGTACCCCAACGATCCTACCTCCTGATATTTGCATCCTTGAACAGTAGTCTCCATTTGAGTGTGGGCGGGATTTAATGACTAGCTTCTGGTGAACAGAATGCAACAGAGGTGATGGGATGTCAAAAGACAGGTTAGGTTACAAAAAGATGGTGGCTTCCACCTTTGGCGCTCTCTCATTCCCAGGGAAGCCAGATAACATGTTGCGAGCTGTCCAACGGACAGGTAAGGAATGGAGGCCCTCAGAATCACGTCCCGATAACACCCATGGGAGCGAACTTGGGAATGAATCCTTCCTAAGTTGACCTCGGAGATGACAGCAGCCTTGGGAAACAGTTTGACTGCAACCTCATGAGACACATTTAGCCAGAGGCACCCAGCTATGCTGTGCCCAGACTCCTGACCTATAGAAACTGGGATAATAAATGTTTATTATTATACTGTAAGTCACTGAGTGTTAGAGTAATTTGTTACCCAGCAAGAGATCATGAATGCAGTTACCCTTTTAAAAATTATCCTCACAATGATGAGGATACAATGCTTGACGTTCCTTCAGTTTGTAAATTTCCATTTATAGTTAGTTTATGTTGTATCAATATTGTAGACAACTGAACTGAGCTTAATAAAATCTGACTCAAAGAAGTATGTGCAAAATTGCTCTCTTATTAACTACCAAGATTTAGTATACAAGCAAGTCTTAAAGCCAATTTTAATGCTTGAATAATTCTCTAATAAACACTAACTACAAATTTATATCGCACTATTTATTTATCAGAACATCAGGAAGTAAATGTTGATGAAAAACAAAAAAATCCATTATCTTAGGAATATCCCTGTCTTAAACTAGATGGCAATATTTTTCCAATGTTGTAAATACACATCTGCAAGTTATCATTTTAGGAGCCTAACCATCTCACTTGAAGCTTCAGACTGGAAAAAATATACAAATATTGCTTGACTCCCTAGTGGAGGGAATACAGATAGAACATGAGGCTGATCTAAAGTCTGAGACAAACCATTGCCCAATAGCAGAGGTACCAGCTGTGACAAATTCTTGGACACACCTGTAAGACTGACCTAAAAGAGAACCCTTTGTGTTTCTTACTTAGCTTTATGCTTCTGGATAAAATACGCTGTCACTGAGAGCTGGTTTTAGGGCACAGGCCCGTATTTGGAAAGCCAGAAGGCCTGCAGCCTACAGGCTCCTTTAGTAGACAAATGCATTTTGTTTCCATCCCAGCAATAAGATATACGTTTTGTAAATATCCTATCTCCACCCAGCCCCTGACTCCACTCCTGTCCTATCCTCAAGCAAAATTATTTTTCTATTCTTGGATTACCTGACCTGCCAAATTTGGTGTGATTTATTTATTTACGTATTAGGAGATTCCCTCTTTAAGGGAATGACTTGTGATTAATCATGTTAGGGATGACTAATTATAAGCACTTGGGGCACAGCAATGGCATCACATGTACCTGGAAGAAAGTGCAAGAGACTCTCCCTGTCAAGTCTCCATTTCTCAAGTCCCTGTCTAAGACCCCAGCAAATCTTGGGGTCAATATCAAAAGGGAAAGAGCAACTCAAGTTTGGGCTTTGCCCAGTGGCATTAGAGCTCCACTCCCAATCATCTTATTCCTTCTGCTATCAAGTGACGCACCAACCAGTTACAAACGCAGAACAAACAACCCAGATATACTGACGGTATCAGTTATAGATTTACCATTGGATTGAAACAGAGGCAGCTCCTGGATATAAGTTTTAGATTTTCTGATTAGTGCAAAGCGAATCAGTGCAAAGCTACAATGACTTATGACATGTAGCTTCTGTTAATATGGCTACTACTGTGGAGGCAGACACTTTACTTTCATGCACAGATTAATCCTCAAAACAATCCTGCAGTGTAGGTCTGACTCATTAGAATAACCCCACCCCACGGCCTTAAAACAGAGTAGATGCCAAATAACTGTCTGTGCAATGAACAGAAGTAGTGATGTATAGTACAAGCTCCTAGGAGGAAGATACAGACCCCTCACTGGGCTGTGGCCAAGGCTACAAATGGTCCTCAGCCACCTGGAGTTTGAGGTCAATTTAGGATGCCTGGTGTGTCTGCTGTAGGTTAGCTGGAGCTAGAAGCCTTGTAGGAAACCAAATATCGTAATAACCACAGCTATATTTAGTTAATATTTATGATGGAATCCTGGACCTTATTATCACCCCCAGTTTGCAGATGAGGAAACCAGGCCTGCAGAGATCAAATAATTTACACAAGTTCACAAGGTTAGGAAAATTTCGGAGTAGGATTTGAAACCACGTTGGTTGAAATCCAAAACCCACATACTTCACCACTATGCTACATTGCTTGAGAGCACCTCATATCTCTCCTTAATAAACTGGACAATGCTGATTCCTGAAGTATTTCTTCATGCAACACATTTGGATTCTTTCTTCTTCTAACTGCCAGGAGAAGCTGTAAAGTGGAGGCCTGTGAGCTAAACCTTAGAAACATCTTCCTTGCCATAAAAAAAAAAGACTCTTCTGAGCATTAAAAAAAAAAAGTACTACCAAAAGTTGTCCACGTCTGTGATGGTCACTCTTCTTGCCATGTTTTTGTCTGCCAATGTTAAGAAAAACAAAAAACCCAGAGGAGAAATTCTTCCCATCAAAGCAGCCTTCTGCGAACGTGCAGAGCAGGACGATTTGTAAGAGGTTTAGTGAGGTCTCTCCTCACCCTTTTAAGGCTAGAACAAATGTCAACATTTGAAAATCAAGGGATTTCACATAAAAATCCAGATTTCTGGCTTCTTTTGAAATGAAAGATTTGGCAACATAGGGCAGGAACCCCTGCCTGGCAACCGTCGGCTGCACAGAAGAGCAGCGGCCTCTGGATGGAGCATGCACTCTCTAGCTAACTACGCTCCACAACCAGTCCTCATTACCTTACCTCGGGCTTGCTTGGCTCACATTCACACTGTCTGATCACTGCCAGTCTCACATTTCTCTCCATTATTTAAATAGTGTAATAATCAAAATTGGACTTAAACTCTAAAGATCATTCGATGGTTGAAAAATCAAGGAGAAAGAACACTTTTGGTGAGGAATGCTGACAGGTAGATGGGAACTGGTAGAAGGCACCTACAGGTAAATGGCATGGGCCAACTGGCCAATTCATCTTGAACACTTGAGAGGTCAGCCTTGTCCATAGGCCTTATTGAATTGTGGGGAACTTTACACTCAGCCATACTCTAATATTAGTCTGTGAGTAGCTGGCACTTGCCAAGGCTGGTTGGCAAAATTCTAAGATGACCCCAATCACCAATGCCCTTGTAAAATCCCCTCCCCTCTTGAGTGTGAGCATGACTAGTAATTTGCTTCTAACCAATAGAATATGGCCAAGGTGATGGAGCAACTTTTCGGATCTAATTGAAATCTCTAACAAAGTCAATCACAAGGGAGAGCAGTCTGACTAAACCAAAAGGGAGAATGGGCCTGATTAGATCAGGTGAGACTTTCAAAAGAGGGTCCAAGCCTTCCCTCAAGCCAGGGGCTTGAAGAAGAGATGCCTTCCTGCTGACCTTGAAAAAGAAGCAAGTGGACATGAGTTTTACAGTTGCAAGGAAATTAATCCTGTCAACAACTGAGCTTGGAAGAGGACTCCAAACCTCACATGAGACCGTAGACCTGGCTGGCACCTGCACTGCAGCCTTGTGCAATCTTAAACAGAGAACCCAGCCAAGGTGTACCTGGACTCCTGACCCAGGAACACTGTGAGATCATAACAACAAACTGTGACACAACAATAGCCAGAAACATACAACTAATATACCATCTACCGTCATTAGTTGCATAAGTAGACTAGCTTCCTTCTTCCAAGGGCCCACCATGGGCCAGGAACTGTGCTTTGTATTTACCCATGCTGTCACAGTTTTAATGCAGACACACTGACAAGCTTGAAGATATAGTAAGTTTATCTCAATAGGATACATTCATTAAAAAAAAAACAACAACCTTACAAATAGATTTTTGAATATGAAAGGGAAAATGACACAGATTCCTGTTAGTAGTTTCGAGGCATTTGTCTTTTTTCAAATGTCCTTTCCTTTCCTTTTGCATACATCCTCATTCCAGATTTTCTTCAACACATGAAAATTAAATTAGAGTGCCTTTGTACAAGTGAAGGGCCAGGCTCATCTAAATGACAGCTGGTTAGAAGACGGAAGGATCAAGGCAAGAATGCCTGCTGCCTGTTTATGTGCACATGAGCCCAAGCAGACGTCCACTCTAAGTCTATGAGGAGGCAGGTTGACAATTAGCATCAAAAAGAATGTGGACATCCCCCTGGGAAATAAATGGGGCCATGTTCTTCATAAAGGGGCAGAAATGAGCAGTTCTGGGAGTGAAGAAATTGTGCAGACTGAGTACCTGTGCATTAGAAAAGGTGAGAAAAATATAGCAAGATCCTAGTATCAGACGACCGTTATGACAACCCAGGAAAAATTTTATCCAAGTCAATTTTTAAAAACTCCCTCTAGACACAGCCATGGGATCGATTTACCATATATTCCTATCATCATCTTTTATCTATTTGTCGGTAAGTCCTCTGCCGGAGTGCACTTACTTGCTTGGAACTTTGTGTTATTGTTTGTGCTTCGAATCAGCTGAAACGCCTTTTGAAATCCCACTGCGTGCTGGGTGGGACTGTCCAAAGACTTGACACTGCTAACGAAGGTGGACATCTTCCTTTTTGTCTCACTGGTGGCTGGAGACAGGAATATCTTATAGCACTGGTCAAGAGAGCAAGTCCTGACCGTGTCTGCCACAGTCAGCACAGAGATCTGGAGGAAAGAAAACGAAAACGTGTTAGCCGCCCACGTCCATGTATTTGTTTTTTATTTATTCCAAAAGAGCCCAAGGAGTGAGGATGCCTACAGATTCCTGACAGTTTAAAAATAAACGCCGGGAGGCATGCATGTATTAAATTTGGAAAGGATTAGCTAAGGATTGGTAAGACAGAAGGATCTCAGAATTTGGTTTTTGTTCCAAGATGAAATCAGCAGTAGGGTGCTCATATGCAACATTTAAAATATTTCATGCAGAGAAAAATATTAGCCAAGTACTAAGCACCTTGGTTTTCCAAATGGAGGTGGGGGTGAGGGGAAAGACATGGGGTGTGTGTTTTGAACAACTACATTAGTGAGGAAAACTTCAGGAGTTGGAAAAGTCACAATGATGAAGTAGAAAATGTCCACAGGCAATAGGTTATAATGAACTGTAAACGTACCTGTCTCTGAGGTGTCCTAGAGCTTAGTAAACCTCTAGTGGCCTTCCCTTCCCCCTTACCTCCCATCAGTCTTGAAAGAAAGTCCAGCCATCTTCCAACATCCAAGCCCTTGTCCTTTTGCTCCTTAGCATAACTTCCAGTGTTTATGCTAATCACAGTGATTATGCTAATCACAGCTAATGAGATGTCTTAACAGGAGGCATAAAGGAAGTGCAAGCTGGGTGGGGGTGGTTTGAAAAGATCTGGAGTCAGGGTTGGCGGCTGCTTCCTTGAATACTAGAATAAAAACTAAACTACTCTCTTTTCCTGAAGTCACTTTAAAGATGAATTTAAAAACATATATCATAAAACATACAGTGCTTTTAAAAAGACATTCAAGGAAGATCCAGTGCCATGCGGGTCACTGGGAGAATGCTTACCTTATCGTGTTCGTCAATGGCGCTGAGGATGACCTGGGCAGCATCCTTGGCGATCTGAAGCTGGGTGTCCGTGACGGAAGCCCCGTGGTCCAGGATCACTACTATGTGCTTTGACTGTGGCCGGACTGTAGAGACGTAGATAGGTCTAGAGAGGGGAAAAGAGCTCTGGAGTCAGTCCTGGTTTAAGTAAAATGCCTCAACCTAACAGAGCTGTGAACACTATAGATGGGCAGGCATATTGGTGTCTATGTTTTTCCAGGGATGCCACAAGGATGGACAGACCAGCACAGAAGGAGAAACGAGAGAGATGCATTAAACACAACACCTCAAGACAACAATGTGTGCCTGCAGAACAATGTGTGTCAACCAGGAGAAGGCTTTAAGAAGCAAATCCTTTAGAAGGCTGGCTTTCGGGGCACACTCAAAAGTCCACCCTCTCAGCTGCTCGTGATGACACTGCTCAATGTTACCTACCGTCCCGCTAAAGGAAATGGAACTGGTGGCCCCTTAAGCTGCAGAGACAGCACCAGAAGGAGGAAAGGATCAGCTCGCCAGTGCGGGGTCCTCCTGGGCAGACTTACAGTGTGGGGCTTTGCTTCAATTCAGGCGGCCTATAGTCTGTGAGCATTCTGAGCAGCTTTGAATAGCAGGTTTGGGTTCTCTCCCACAAGACAAAAGCAACTGCTAACAGGGCCCTTTTCCTTTCAGTGCTGAAGCAATTCACACAGGTCAGCCACCAAAAGGCCCCTTATCTGAGCATTTAAAACTGTGCCATCAAATTTGTCCAAGCATGTGATGGCCACTCTTCTTGCCAGGATTTTGTTTGCCAACATTAAGAAAAGGGGGAGGGGGTGGAGCTCCAAAGAAGAAATGCCTCCCAGCAAAAGCCGCCTTCTGCTAGTGTGCAGTGCAGGAAGGTTTGTGAGAAGAGGTTTAGTGAGGTCTCTATTCACAGTTTTAAAGCTGGAACAAATTAGGGGGAGCTAAAGAAAGCAAACCAGTCTCAAGAGAATGCTCTCCTTCACTGATGCCCCTAAAACACTAGATTTTTTTGTGTGAAATGTTAGGTGCTAGTTGAGTCACAAAAGCCTGGGCACAAATTAAAAAATATAGGTAAAGTACCAAAAAACCCCTCAAAATTGGGTCAAGTTTATACTAACTCTTCTCAAGCCCAAAGTTCTGCATTAATACTAGCGAACCACTAGTCGATACCTTTGAGCCAGGAGGGAAATGGGATAAAAAGAATCCAGGAACTATGGCTACAGAAATGAAAAAGGGAACAGAAAAGAAGTAAATCTAACTATCCCAACACTGACAACCATGTTAAATATTGAACTTTTCAGGTCCTCCAATCTAGGTGAATGGATTTAAAAAAAAAAAAGACACATCTTCTTTTGAACATAAATAATAAGCAGAATATGTGTTCACACTGTCCTAATAAGTTGTTAAAAATTGCTTTAACAGGATACCTAAATATAACATTTACGGTAGAGATGCATGAAACCTTCCAAGTGTAGATAAATGTTGATTTGTGACAAGGTCCTGCTTTTCTTCTGGGCTATATCCCTTACAGGTGATTCATTAAAAGCAGCATGGCCTCTAATCTCTCTTCTGAGAAGCAAATGAAAAATTAGATGGTTCCCTTATTAGATGATGTCCTTAGCCTTTCCTGAGAGATGAGCCAGACTAGAACCAAGATCATGGCTTCTGGTACCATCTCCAACACACAGGTCTTCACCAGGACATCTAGGGAGGGAACAGAAGAAACCACGCAAACGATACAAATGTCCTTCTAGGAAACGCACAGAAGTACTTCCTTGGGGAAAATCTTGGATGCAATTGAATGTGAAGATGAAGAGAAGCTAAACTGATGGTTAATTCAGACCCTGGAAAGTGAGTATCTTGCACTAGCTTCAGAAGTTCTAGCATCAAACATTTGACACTGCAAAAGGGAAATGGGGGGGTATTCAAAGGGAAAGTATCTTTGCCTAAGGGGTTCTGTAAATTGATAAGGCTTGTCATTCAAATGGTCTCACCATTACTGCTCTTCTGGCTAAGTGGTACAATCTCAAGTCATTTCATGTGTTAATGATGGATCTTTAATCCAATGTTTTCTTAACAACCTTCACACTTCCAGCAGTTGAGAATTGCATGTAAATTTCAAAACGATGGTCAAGCATATTATCACAGAAAGCAAAGGGGAGCATCACAAACTACTCTGAGACCTGCTACAAACTCCAGGGCTGCGTGCGCTTTAGAACAGGTATTACCACCTATGTCTTAAGCCCACGAGGTCTGAAGCTCAAAACAGTTTGGGTGCTTCAATCAGTTTTAATTTCTTTAATAAACATCTTGTTTTATTTAGCTTGTCAGAGAGTTGTAGAAAAGCTCTGGGTTTTATCATTTGCCCTTTGCTAGCATTTCCACCTTCACCTACGTTCAGGGGGAAATCATTACAGAACAAGTACAAGATTCTGAAAGCACAACCTAGAGGCAGAGCCATGTGTGTAAATGAGCAGTCTATATTTCATACAGATCATTCTTAATCTGTAATTAAAACTTTAGCGAGTAAGTCCACATACCTACTGCGATGCTCATAGCTGCCCTTACACCGGAACTTGTGTGCTGGGAAAACAGTGAAAATTCCTTCTTCCGAACTGAAATACTGCCACTTAATTCCAGGGTTGGATTTCAGGTTGTCTGCAAGAACTGGAGAAGGGGGGCGGAAATGAAATATAACTGCTAAATCCACAGGTGCACGCAGGCACCACTCCTCAGGCATCTGTTTTGCATAAAGTGCTTGTAGTATGAAGACGTCCTGCTAGATAGAAGGCTGTAAATTTTTTATTCAACATTTTCTTTTTCTCCCTTAAAAAATACCCCATGATAGAAAACTTAATGAATGTTTCAGTCAACTGAAGCTATTACTCGTAACATTGTATGGTGACACTATTTGTCCTGGATTATTTTTTCCAGCATGAATGCTTCATCGGCACTAATCCCGCCCCTCTGTTGAGCCAGTGTACAATTGCTGGCTTGGGGTACACTCTCTAACTTTGGAAAACAGTGACGTTTCTAGGCTAGTCCCCAGAGGGACGAGGCCTGTGACCCTGACCTTGCTTACTCCACAATGTAGGAAATAGCATAAGTGGTATTTGATAGGCCAGAAGCATAATCATTCACTAATAATTTTTGGAGTGATTCCAGCATGCCAGCACTGGGTTAGAGGCTTTCCTTTCTGTTTTCTCATTTAATCCATACAATAACCCTAGGATGAAGGTGGGATCATTATTCCCTACTTTGGAGTTGAGGAAATATGCATCGAGAGCTTTAGTGATTTGTCCAAAGCCTCATCAGTAAACAGCCCAATTGGGATTCAAGCCCGAGTCTCCTGGTTCCTGTGTTCTTCACATCACGCAGGACTGCCTCCTTTCCTGTGTGTACTGCATAGTCGCCAATGATCTGCAGCTGGAGTGACAGCCACCTCACTGTGTGCAATCCTGTCGCCAAACCTCCATGAATTCTCTTACCCTCTTTTCCCTGAATCAGAGTTCTTGCCCTTCTCTGATGTCCTTTCACTCTGTTCCACACCAACTAAGTTATGTATTACATACTTACTATGTGTAGGGTACTGCTTTACATGCTGCAAAATACACAAAGATGCCCAAAAAACAAACCCTGTTATAAAGACCAGTATACCAAAAGAATTACACACAGGGGAATGAATGGAGCAGAAGGCAATTCAATGGAGGAGGAATCTGAGCAAAGGTGAGAAGGAAAGAAAGGGTGAGGTGTTTGACAAAAACACATATAAAGCTCTGAATGCCACGCGGCCATCTTTTGGTCTGGCTCAGGGGTCGGCAAACTTCTGTAAAGGGCCAGATTGTCCAGGATTCTGACTTTGTAGATAATTGCAGTCACTATTGCAATCATTCATCTCTGCCATGGCGGTGTGAAAGCAGCCATGGATATCCATCCGTAAATGAACGTGTGGGTGGATGCCAATAAAAGTTTATTTACAAATATCCGTGGCAAGCTGAATTTGGTCAGTAGTCCTTCAATTTTAGCATTGGTCCTCCAACCATGCTGTGTCAAAGCCCTGCATGGAGGACTTAAAGCATATTTGGTACCTCATGCCTTCAGTCATCACCCTGCCCAACAAATACCAACGGGCTGCAGCACATTTTATCCTCACAAAAATCCTAGGAGTAAAAAATGATCCTTCCTAAGTTATAGATGTGGAAATAGGCACCGAGAGGTTTTTGACCTGTTTGAGGTTTCAGTGGACAAGAAAGGAGTCAAGCCAGTGTGTGACCACAACGAGTGTTTCCTTTCCATTCTCCACTCCGGACATCACGTGGACTCAGGCGACCATATTCTCTCCTGAGATGTACAGCTGATGTGAGTGCATGTAAACAGGGAAGAGGTTTTTTTCTCTGCCTCATCTCCTGGGGGTCTGAAGCCTTAACCTTGATCTCATATTAGCACTGTTCCCCAGGCAGCGGTGCCAATCCAGCAATAAAAAGGCAAACATTGCCTTTGGAAGTAAAGGAAAGCTCAATGACCTCATTTAAAAGTAACATCTGTAACAATAAACAGGCTACAATGAGACTATTAAAAGGGGAGCCAATGAGAGCAAGAATGTTTTTAAAATAAATCAGAATTCATAAAGTGCATGATACATTTAGTCTCAACCACAAAAGATCATTCTGGTTCCTTATAATCATTGCAGCACAAGAGCTTAAGTATCAGGCAAAGTTCCTCAAACTGTCCCACTGAGAACTCCTTTGGCATTTGATTAAAATTTATTCATTTTTTGGTACGAGCAGAAGATGATGGATACGATGGTAATGAGGACCCCAGAGCCCAGAAGCAATCTATCATTGCAGGCGGGCCCCTCGCGGACCTAGATGTAGAGGTGAATGAGAGCGCTATTATCCGTGCAGAAACCCAGAGGGGGATTCTCCATTCATGAGTCAGTTGGGTGTTCTGGTCACTGGAAAACTTGGGCTGGGGTCCTGAACACTCACTCTTTCCTCAGAAAGGCTGGACACTGTCCAGAAAAAGCTGGGCAAATGCCCAACCCGTCAGCCCATGATACACAGCATTAGGCTTTCAGCTATCAACGGGCAGGGCCTGTATCTGTCTGAACTGCTCTGTGCACCTACCTCAGACAGACATTATGTGAAGGAGGCAATACATGTTTTTTTCCTCACTGCAGCGTATCCCCAAGACAGAAGTTATCGTACCTCTGCATTCCTCCAGCATTTTACCTCTTCCCACCTTCTAGTTAGTATGATTGTTGTTACCAGGAACTTTTCACCCCTCCCTTCCCAGATTCTAAGATCCTTGAGGGTGAGATCTATCTCTGCGTCATCTCTGTATCCCGGAAGCAGAGTTTCTGAGTTCTTTTCACATCAAGGCACACTCTCTGTGAGAGCTGCAGGGTTGATATACGCAGTGCACAGGCTGGGAAGAGATGCATGGAAGTACCAGTTTTCAACTGTTTTTCAATACCTTTGTTTGATAAATTCTAAAATCTTACTTTCCCCTAATGCTAAATTCAATTAAAAATGAATTAAATATCATGACTACATAAATATAGAGCAATGATAATGCTAAATATATTTTACAGTGATAAATACCTCCTCCCAACACCAATACAACCTGTACAGAATAGACAGGTAAATGGAGAGATAAAAAGCCTGTTCGTCTCAAGATTTCATGGGACCATACATGTCAAAATGTATCAACTGTATATGTTAAACATGTAAATGTATTGGATGTCAGTTATACTCAACAAAGGCGATCTGATAATAAAATAGTGAAAACTCATTGAGCATCATATAAACCAGTTTTATACATGGAGTGCCGCTTTTCATAACTACACTATGACTTTGTTATTATACCCATTTCACAGATGCTAAACTAACTTGCTTAAAGCCACGACGGTAGAGTCATGATTTCATTTAGGTTTGTCTGCCTCTAAAGCCCTTGTTTTTTCTAGAACACTACAGTGATTTTACATGTCAATAAGTACAGGCTGAAATGACTTAGAAATCAACAGATTAAAAGTGTACGGCTGGGGTAGGGGGTGGCGGATGGCTCAGTTGGTTAGAGTGTGAGCTCTGAACAACAGGATTTCAGGTTCAATTCCCACATGGGCCAGAGAGCTGCGCCCTCCACAACTAAATTGAAGACAACGAGCTGCCGCTGAGCTGCCTGAGCGGCGGCTGGATGGTTCAGTTGGTTAGAGAGAGAGCTCTCAACAAGGTTGCCGATTCAATTTCCACATGGGATGCTGGGCTGAGCCCCCTGCAACTAAAGATTGAAAACGACAATTGGATTTGGAGCTGAGCTGCCCCCTCCACAACTAGATTGAAGGACAACGACTTGGAGCTAATGGGCCCTGGAAAACACACTGTTCCCCAATATTCCCCAATTAAAAAAAAAAGGGCACTGAGTATTTGAGAGGCAGAAAAAGCATATATATATATATATGCATATATATATATATATATGCATATATATATGCATATATATATATGCATATATATATATGCATATATATATATATATAAACATGTTGGTGTTTCTCAATCAAAATAATCGGTTGCATTATACAATGTAAATAAATATAATTAAGGAGACATGGCGAAAATAGGTAGTCCAATGTCATGGGGTTCACCACTGACCCCACAGGCTGGCTTAACTGGAAAATGGCACAAGCTACAGTTTAGAAGGCAGAGTCAACAGTAATTACAACACTCACGACTCTGAGCGACATCAAACAGCATATTTTAAATAACAGGAGTTTTTATTTCCCTGAGAAACTACATAGCTAAGATCAATCGTTTTGTAGGTGTCTTTTTCTTTCACTGTCCATTTGAGTAAGCATAAGTAAGCCATTTGGACACAGGCCCAATGCTATTTTTCACTTTCTTTTTAAAATTCAGTTTGGTACTTAGGAACTAGAAGGAAGACCCTGATAAATCGGAATGGACTTAAGAGATGGGTTTAAATCCCATCGCTAAGACCAGCAAGCTAAGCTCTCTAACTTTCAATTTACTCTCTATACAGCATCCTAAGGCATCTTTCTAAAATGGAAATCAAATCCCACCATTAACTTGCCTAAAACTCTTCAAAGGTTTCCCACTACACAACACCGAGTACCAAATCCAAGCTTGATAAGGGCCTTGGTACCATCTGGCTCCTTCCTCCTCTCCAATCTCACTTTTCCCCTCTTCAGCACACCACCCTGTACATCATGAGCTATTTCTTTCGGTTTCGCAAATGTGCCAAGCTGTTTGCACAAGGGGATCCTTAGGCCCAGAATAACTCTTTTTACCTTCTCAGAGAGGCCTTCCCTCAACTATTGTTCTCTCTGAGGGTACCCAGTGAGGATTTTCCTTCATATTGGTAATGTTTGGTGTATTTACTTTTGTAGCTATTTCATTCATGTCTTTTCACGCAGAGGCGCTCTAAGCTCCATGAAAGCAGGAGCCAAACCAGTTTGGTTCATCACATTTCCAGAGCCTGCCACATGCCTGGCTTTTAGGAAGCACTCAGTCAGTACTTGCTAAGTGAACCAGTGAATGATGATCTTGGTCCAGGCTCTTCATCTATGTGTCCCATGGGATTTCACAATTTCCTCATCTATAAAGTCATGGATGTGAACAAGGTGTTTCCATAGACCCTTAAGAAACCAAAAAAAAAGTGGTAAGAGGACAAAGCATGAAGGCCCACAGGAGGGAAGTACATGGATTTTCAACTAGAGAGAAAGAACAAACTTCCAACTGGCCTTGATTAAGTTTATACATATATATATATTTAAAAATGGAGGGGGGGGGTGGAGCATCTTCATTTCCTATTGACTTAGAAGCTGTAAGTCAGCACTATGAGATTATTAACAGTGATCCAAGACTAAACGAAACGTTCAATCAGTACCAGGAAAAACTCAGATGAGAATGATGGAGAAAACTTGATACTTGCCTTTAAAGAACGAAGAGCCACCTATGATGGCTCCTTGAGCTTCAAAGGCAAGCTCTAGCCCCTCCATCCCCCTCTGTGTAGCCTTCAACAAACTATTTCTCTCTCTTACAGTTCCTATGCTAATCCTAAGCAAAGACAAACACTTTCACAATGACCATGGGCTTACTTTTCTTTAACCGTAACACACAAACTGTTACCAGAAAAGCAGTTAAAAATGTGCCTTTCCCCTTTTCGGGCATTCTTTACTTTCCATGCTTTAAGTCTCGAGATCTGCCTGCATACAGTGTACCAACCTGTCTGTGGATAATTCTCACATATGGGCCCCAGATCCCATGGCCCCCACACATATTCCTTTCAATCTCACCATCTCCATCAGATGAGTTCTTATGTCATTCGCCTCTCCAGTCAAAACAAAGCCAACCATGTTCCCAAACTCCTTGCCTGCCCTCTTTAATGCTTAAACCACCAGGCCGATGAGAACGAGATGGATTACAAACCGCTTGTAGTTGGGTTATGACTTTTGTTTTTCTCAGCAATATTGTACACCAGGGGTAGGGATGAAAAGAAAATGCTCTGTAACAGAAAGTTTGTTGCCTCCCACCTCAAGGAGCGCTGGGCTTTCTGATGCCTAGCCCAACACTACCAAGCAAAACAAGCAAAGCTATCTACCTCCCACAGCTTGCCAAATACAAAATACAAGGGCTGTCCTAAATACACAAAGTTGCAGACATATAAAAACACACATACTTCCCCAACAGACCAGAAATTACATAGCACCTTTCAGTAATATTCTGTGTAATAGCAATCATTTTGTAGGGGAATAAAATAAATTAACATTCTGACGACTCCTAACAAAATTTCTGGCATTATACCCTATCACATCTTTCCAATTCTTACTCCTTGCTCACATCCTGCGTATCGCGTTACATGCGTTTAGGAGGGGCTATATTTCATGGACCCCCAGACACTGCTTATACTGCTCCAGAAGTGGTAAACATGTTGAGCATTTAATCATGTACGAGGCACTTTGCTAAGTCCTTCACATAGATTATCTCAGTTAATTTTTACAACAATCCTATGAGGCAGATTTTACTTATTATTCAGGAAATCAAGGCATATAGAGGTTAATTTACGCAAGTCTATAACAGCTACCAAGAGCCAGAATGTGAAGATTCACCAATGATATATTATTATTCCCATTTTATAGGTAAGGGTATTCTGACTCAGAAAGGGCAGAGTGACTTAAGTTCTGAGCCTCGAATGGGATCCAGAACATATAGCTCAGTGATTCTTCCATCAATTGATCATACTAGCTAACGCCCATTGCCAAAGTAAGATTAATGGTGGCTGACCCAGCTATCTCACTGCGTTTATTTTAGTCTAATACTAAGAAGTTGTCCTGAAATCTGACTCTGTTCCAAGCTCATGGCTCATCATGTCTGTCCTAGGCTAATTCTATAATGCAAAAATAACCAGTCTATTCTGTTCTTCCTTCAGTTAGACAGCCTGATCATGGGCTAGAGAATCCAGAGTAAACGGGGGCAATCCAAAATCAGTATACGATCTACTGCCCTACCCTCTTCCTTTCTAGTAGACCATTCCCAGAGGACCCAAAGGTTCAGGTGATCTCCAAACATTCATGGAAGGAGTAAGAGGACATAACCGAGATGGCATTCTCAAGCCTTGCTGTTCATCACAGCTTTTGAGACCTACAGATTCCCAAGGTTTACTAAGCCAACACCTGGTTCACTTGGTTGGGGTCAGAGGCCAAAGAATAGAATTTTTTTTTTTTTTAAGATTTTATTGGAGAAGGGGAACAGGACTTTATTGGGGAACAGTGGGTTATTTCTGGGACTTTACTAGGGAACAGTGTGTTTTTCCCAGGACCCACCGGCTCCAAGTCAAGTTGCTGTCCTTTCAATCTTAGTCGTGGAGAACGCAGCTCAGCAACAAGTCCAATTGCCGTTTCAATCTTTAGTTGTAAGGGGCTCAGCCCACCATCCTGTGCGGGAGTCAAACTGGCAACCTCGTTGTCGAGAGTACACGCTCTAACCAACTGAACCATCAGGCCATCCCTCAGGTCGCTCAGCAGCAGCTGGTTGTCTTCTCGCTAGTTGTGGAGGGCGCAGCTCACTGGCCTATGTGGGAATTGAACCGGCAACCCTGTTGCTCAGAGCTCATGCTCTAACCAAGTGAGCCATCCGGTCGCCCCAAGTATAGGTATTTTTGACAAAGCCTATACCAGGTGATTCTGATGATCACTCAGGTTTGGGACAACTGGTCCAAGACATTAAACTTCATTGTCCTGTCTGTTTCCTTGGTTGCACTTTCTTTCTATACTGTCTCTTTGCCTTCAGCATATAAACATTTTCAAGCTTCCCTAACTTAAAAAACAATCAGCAGCAATATAGTCACAAGAAGCGGAGTACAGCATAAGGAATAGAGACAGTGGAAATGTAATGGCTGTGTGTGATGTCAGAGGGGTAGTGGATTCGGGGAGGGGGGTTTCACTGTATGAGGGATATAAATGATAAATGTCTAACTATTACAGTGTTTTGTACACATGAAACTAGAAAAAAACAAACAATGATTAGCAGCAGCAACAACAATAAAACCCTTCCTATATCCTAAGTTATCACTGACCTCTCTCCTTTTTACAGCCGAGCAACTTAGAAGAGTGGTGTACACTGATTCTCCATTTCTTGCCATTCCATTCACCTAGCCATTCTGCGGATGCCACAGCCTCTCTCCACCACCTGCTCCCACTGTTGGATGACCTTTAATACTCTGCACCATTTTCTTCCTCTTCCTACACCTCCATCTACACTTCTATCCATTCTTTCCAAAGCTCTCTTGTCAACCCTGCTTCAAGTCTGTCAGATGGTTGACATTAAGCTAAAAACAAGTCAATTCAAAAACCAAACCAAACACCAAACCAAACTCTTCAGACTGAGGTATAAAAGACCTGTTAAAATCTGGCCTGGCGTTATCTTCCTGTTCTGTTAGTTACTCCCTCTTACACAGTGATCCATGTGGGCCGCACTTTCTACAGATTCTGAAATGGAAAACGTGCTTGCCACAAGCATATCTCCTGGATAATTAATTCTTATTGACTTTTAAGATTCAACTCAACCTCACAATGTGGGTCAAGTGCCCTGGTTTACCTTTCTTACGACAGCACTTAGCACTGCATTGCAACTGTACGTTACGTCTGTTGATTTTTCTCCTCCTCCCCACTCCCCTAAACACACACACACACACACCTTGGTTGTGAGTTCTCTGAGGGCAGGAACTCTGTCTTAATTATTTTTGCGTCTGCCATAGTACTCTGCTACCATACTGTTGTCACGGGAGAGAAGCTCTTTATGAGGGAGCGTGAGGAAGAAGTCAAGGTTGATTCTAGGTCTCAAGCTTCGGGGAAAAGAACAGTGAAGATGCTGTTAACTAATATATGGAACATGGGCCGAGGAGGAGATTTGGGTGAGAAGACAGAAGATTCTAAGTTTAGTTTTAGACATAAAAGCTTTGAACTGTCAGTAGGCAGAATACAACAATGGAGATATGTCTCTTCATCGGAAGCAGTCTCTGTAGGGAGACCACTGAACTGGGAGTCAGGACAATTGTGTCCTGTTTAGTCATGTCAATACCAATAATTTGTTGTTTGACTTCAGGCAGATCAGTTAATTTCCCTGGACCTGTTCCTCCTCTATCAAACGGAGTGGATACTTGTCCTTGGTATCCATGGTAAGAATAAGACAGGAATATAAAGTGGTTTATGAGGTACTAAGAAGCGATGGGTTGATTTTCTTGTCTACATTGTGCATTTGGACTCAGTATAGTTTCATGTGAATAATATTACCAACTGCATAGTCTGTGTCAGTCTATGTACCTGCGACATTTATGAGTGCTGATTTGCTGCTAAGCTAAAGAGTAACTAGTACTACCTTACAGTACATCACAACCACATTTTTTTCTTCACTAAGGTCCTTCAAAAGTCTTGGTTATAAAAAAATAAATAAATGAGAAAACAAAATTACAAAGAAAATCCTAGTTTATTTCATTCATTCAATAAGTACTTACTGTGTACCTGCTACTGGGCAGTAGGTACACAAAAAATAAATTAAAAGGAGCTGAGGGACAAGTAGATGTCCAATATAAGTTAATATTCTATAAAAGAATGAGACAGAGAGAAAATAAAGAAGAGGTGCTGCTGGGCCAACACAACTCTGAAGGGGCCCATAGCCTCTCAGCTCCCCTGGCGGTGGCCAAGGATCCCACTGAGTCTGTACCTCCGTCTGCTCCCATTGCTCAATTCTGCTTTATTTCGTTTCCTCACAGGCTGCTAATCTCCTGGTAAACTGCCAAATCTCTTGGAAGCTGCCTCCTGGTCAACCCAACAAGCTACAATAGACAAGGAAGTTTTACCTATGAGTCAGGAAAGGTGGCAAAGAAATTGGTCCCCGAGCAATATTTCACAAGTCAGAGAAAGCAGGAGTTGTGTTTTAGGATGAAACAATAACATGAACAAAAGCATGGGGGCATAACAGAGGCTGGTGATTTGAAGAAATGGAAGTTTTAGAGCTCAGAGGGCTCAAGGAAGAGCAAGAGGAGAAGACGGAGTGGAGAAGCCTCCACCTTTATCTCAGAGGTAAAGGGGCCATCAGAGGTTTTGGAAAAGTGCAGCTACAGAGCAGGTGTTTTCAACATACTCACAGTGTGCAGACTATACTGAAAGAGAGAGCAGAAGCAGAGAAACCTTTTGGGATGTTTCTACATGAATTAGTCTTCTAGAAAGGCAACAAAGATCTAAGTTTGTGGCATTTGCAGTGAAGGGGATTCAGGACACATCTGTGAAGTCCGGAATCGGAGCCATGCGTCCCCTTCAGTGAAGACAGGATGATGAGACTGACGTCACAAGTCAGTGTAACAGCAAGAAAAGGAACACACAGATGGAAAAAGGCGAGGAAAAGTGCCCAATGTAACCAGGATGGGGGCACCGACCATTGGGATAGTGAACTGAGACAGTGGAGTAAGATTAGAGGAAAGTCTATGTTTTGTTTGTTTAATTTTTGAGTTAGCTACAGAATAATCATAGAGAGATGTGCATCCTGAAGTTGATTACACAATAAATAAATTCAGAAATAGGACCCAGCCGGAGATAAAGAGCTGCAGCTCAGCAGCATGTGGTGAGGGCTGAGGTGCTGACTAAATTGCGAACATTCAGGGAAATAACACTTAGTGAACAGTGAGGACGTGTGGAGACATCTACGCTTTGGAACAACGGAGTCACAGAAAAGGAGCCTGAGGAGGAAACTAAAAAGGACTAAGCAGAGAAGTAAGAGGATAAATGGAAACCAAAGGACAGCAGTGTTTCAAAAGAGAAGTTTATATGTCAACTGCCACCCACCAGCCAAGCAAATCTATGCAAGGGCCATTTGAAATCTTTCAAGGGAACATGACAGTAAAAAAACTGGGACAATCTAAATGTTGAACTAGAGTAGATGGGTTAATTCAACAAGATTACATACTCATTACTACAATGATAGGGAAGAATATTTATTTACATATGCACTAAAGAGTGTTTAGGATACATTTGTTAAGTAAAAAAAATAAAGGCTGTATCCATTATGATCATATGTGTTCTAAGAGAGTATATATATATATATGAGAATACATGTGGCAAATGAAATATTTTGAAATCAGTATAACAGGGTTGTTGTAAGAAACTATGAGAAAGACTAGATTTTGAAGTAGCTCGCAGCACAGGAGTAGAACTGTAAGAGGAATTAAGGCGAAAAAAAGGGCCCTTTGTGTACTTAATTTTGTCTCTCTCTCTCTCTCACACACATACACACACACAATGTAAACTGAATCACACAACCCTGAGAAATGCAGATTTCTAAGTGACTGAATACTTTTTATATATATAAATAATTACACATCTTTTACGGCACTAATGCAACCATGGGGCAGGTAATTAGGCATAAAAACAAACTAGAAATTCCTAATTTGGTTGCTTTTTATTCTTTTATTTTAGGTTTTTTGGTAGACCATAGCATTTCATTAAATTGGTATTAGCATACTTAACTGATAATTTTCATGGTATTTTAAAGAAAAGAGAAAAGCCTACAGCACACAGTCATTCTTTGTCTTTCACAGAAGGAAGGGATGAAGCCACGAAATTAGCAGCACAACTTATGGCCTCCAGTGCCCACCTGTATGTACCTCCTGCACATTTACTGCCGTAATGTGACTTACAAATGCCCCCTACACCCCATGAATCCTGCTTCTCAGTGAAGACTGCAATGCGACCAAGATCGAAGTTTGCAAGTTCAAATGCTCTTTAAATCAAACACAATAGAGAAAGTCTAGATACCTTTTCTTTTCATAAGAAAGATGAACTCCCACTTCCACTCTCGCCTCAATTGCATAACTCAAGAGAGCAAGAGGCAACTTTCCTTGGACTCTTCAAATAAACTCTCTTTAGGGATCAGGCTACGCACAAGAAAATAGCTCAGCAGGAATTTTGAAGAAAAAAAAAGAGTGAGAAACTAGGGATAAAAGCAGGAAAGAATCTGTACAAAACATTACTAGCACCATCATATAACACATGCATTGTCAAACATTAGTTATTTGAATGGAGTCAGGGACAAAGACTCAATTTAGAAACTAGAGATCTGACAGGAGTGGTTTTAAGAAAAAGAATATACATGTGTGTTGGATGGATGGACATATGATCTAGTTTTGGATAAATGAACCTTAGAATCGTTTACAACTCATGTGAGTCTGTTTCCAGCTAGTCTGAAAGGCAATCTGAAACTGTGTTATCAATTAGGGACTCATTGATGGATTATACACATTCTGTAAGAGCCTAAGGCTGGACATCTTACAGATGTAAATATCAGACATGCGATAGCCTAGGAAGTATATTAATTCTGCTCTGAAAAGGGACATGAGCTAGAGAGTAGGAAAAGAAGGAGCGCTGAGGTCACCCTTCATCATCTATTGCTCCTCTCATGTTACAAATGATTGTTCAAGAATGTGGGCTTTGGGATACAGTCACTGCCTGGTTTGGAATGTCACAAAACTTCACATGCAAGCAAGTCCATTCTCACATACCCGAATACTACCAAATGCTGCTTGTAAAGCCAGTTATGTCAACTGTGCCGAGAACAACTCTTATTAGGTAGTATATGATACTTGAGACGCGCTCTTAGAAATAGCAAAGTTCAAGATTTGATCTTTAACTATATACCTCTGCCCTCACCATCTTCTTCCTCCTTACCTCCTGATTTTTCAAACAATCTCTCCCTCAACCAATAAATACTGAAGTAAAACAGCATTATTTCAGGATCTCTAATTATTTGTGTAGCTGAGTTCTAGTCTCAAAGCTCAGTCACAGAAGATAATCTTAGAATAATTAATAGGTCTTCAACCCCTCTTCTCATTCTTGGCTGATGCTCTTCTTTCTAATTCCCTGAGAAAACAGTCACTAAGGAAATGTCTCCAGTGCCTGACATTACGTTAATCATTATGGGCATCTTTACTCTTCCTCGTCCCTCTCTCTTCTTACTAAGGATGAATGGCTCTGTGCTTCTAGACCCATACTTGGAATCCCACCATCTTTTGCCTAATCAAGAAAATGGCTCTAGCAATGATCTCCCCTCGCTCCTGTGTCATCAGCTTCTCTTTATGGGACCACTCCTTTTGGCACATAACCTTGCTGTAATTTCTCTCAATTTAAAAATAGTCTCTTGACTCCACATGGCTTTCCTCCAGATTTCCTTTCAGCCAACCTTAGGAGGTCATGGAATCATTGTCTCCAACTCCTTTCTCCTCTGTTCTTAAGAGCTTGAACTGATGAGAATCAGCCTTTCATCCTACTCTACTATTCCACCAAACAACCCTTGTCAAATTTACCAACAATCTCTAAGTTGCTAAATCAAACAGTTGGTTAGCCTTCCTTATTGGACCTACTTGTCCCAGTTGATCTCTCCCTCCTTTGAACACTTTCTTCATTTGGTTTCAGGGAGATGGGTCTTTTGGTTCCCTTCCTACCAGATTGACTTCCTTCTCACATTCTTTTACTGCTTCCTCTTCATTTTCGTGACCTCTAAGCGGTAAAGTGCCCCACGACTCAGGTCCTGAAGTTCTTCTCTTTCTTACCTATAGTCCCTTGCTACATGATCTCATTGAGTCTCATGATTTAAGTATTAGTTATACTCGTATATAATGAATCTCAAATTTATATCTCCACTCTGGCCCATTCCCCAGACTTGTATATCCGACTGCCTATGAGGTATTTCCACTTGGATATTTAATATGCATCTCAAACTTAACTTTGCTAAAACTGAAATGTTGATTCCCTGCCTCCCATACAACCCTGCTGTTTCGCCAATATTCCTCATCATAGTAAATGGAAACTCTGTCCTTCTCCTTGATAAGGCCAAATATCTTCAAAGTCCTTCCTGACTTTTCTCTTACTCTCACACACTCTGCCCCTCCCCCATCCAATGAATCAGCAAATCCTATTGGTTCTACTTTTAAAGCATATTCAGAATCCAACCATTTCTCCCCATATCCATTGTTACTGCACTATTAATGACATCATCTGCCACCAGGGTTTTGGAGTAATCTCCTAAGTGGTCTCCCTGCTTCCATCTTTGCCTTGCTATAGTCAATTTTTGCCACAGCATCTGGTAAACCTTTTAAGCTAAGTTAAAGCACGTCACTTCTCTGCATAAACCCTTTCCTTCCCCAACACCTCATGCCTTTGTATCTCATTCAGTGCGAAAGCTAAAGTCCTCACAAGGGCCAGTCAAGGGAGGCTCTTGGTGATCTGGCCCCCAACTACCTTTCTGGCCCAGACTTCTATTATCCATCCTGTTCACTGAATCACAGTTATAGTGGCCAACTTGCTGTTTCTGAGCACACAGAGTATTTTCCCAACTGAAAGCCTTTGACTGGGACATACTTCTCCAGTTATCCTTATGGTTTAAAATCCCCTTATTCAGATCTCACTGGTGAGCCCTTATATAAAATAGTGAGTCTTTTTCTCCCTCCTGCTTCCCACTCCATCCACCCCTTGAGCCCAAAGTATCCCCTATGCCTTATCCTTATCCTCTTCCTCCGTAACACTCATCATCATCTAACATGCATATTTGTCCATTTATTTAAGATCTATCTATGTCCTCAGGTACCCAGAATATAAGCTTTTTGTTTTGTTTTCAGCTTATCAAATACAAGGGAGAATGTTTACTACATAGAGGATGCTTAATAAATATCTCTTGAATGAATTTTTATTGTGCTTATTCATTCCAGTTAGTAAGTGGGAGGCCACTGCCTGGGAAAATGGCTTCTGTATTCACTAAGAAAAAGGTGCAATAATACTTGAGCTAGAGCTCAACAATATTCGTATTACTAGAAACAATAAACAGATATGAAATAAGGCAATGAAAATAGAGCCATGGCTGCAGTAGCTTCCAGATTCTTCAAGTTTTGGCCCACTGAGGTGAGTGATCCTGGCTCCCAATGAAGCATGCCACCCTCGGTCTACCCCCACCTACCCTTCTTACTGTCTCAGTCACACAGCCAGGAGGGTAATGGAGCTTTGTCTAGAACCTCAACCTCAGACTGAGGATCTACTATTCAAGACTTGTGAAGAAAGGGACTGTCTACCAGAACGGAGTGAAAATAAATAAAAAAGTAGTCTATAATTCCTTCCTGTTTTAGTTTCCCCAATTATAAAAGCAATGCATGCTTAGTTTAAAATTAAGAAAATCAGTAAGGAACTAAAAATACCCCACTGTTCCATCACTAAAAGATAATTATTAACATTTATGAGTGAGCCCTAACAGATTTTACATATTTAAAGGGGGAATGCACTGATTTTTTCCTTATTAATTCAAATAGCCCACAAGTTAACATGTATTAAAAAATTTTAACTACATATAATGTTGGATTAGATTGTGTATTACTGAGATACATTTAAATGTGATCCTATTTGAATATTGCTATTTCAATCTCAAGTCTTTTTATCCAGAAACATGTCTTGTGTTGGCGTGAAAATTTGAAGCAAAGGGGATAAGTACTAAATTTGGGAACCAGAGACCTCAATTTCCAGCTTTTTGCTCTGTGCCAGCTATGGATACATCCATAATTTATTTGCTTTGCCCATTCTATGCCCTTCTGTACTTTCTTCAGTTACTTTTTTTATGAAAAATATTTTCTTTTCACTTCCTTTCTAGCAGCAAACCCCACCTGCTCCAGAAGGCCTCCAGATTTTCAGGCCAATGAAAATATGACTGACTCCATTATATATTGGTCTAGACAATATGTGCAGGGCAGAGTTTGGTTGAACCATTTAGCTAGCAGCTATAGTTTTATGATCTTTAAGCAACATAAAGCTTACAGTTCTATCTTTCCAGACCTAATAGGTTACCTAGTTTGTGTATACAATTCCCAAAGACTGAAGTTTTTCCCCTGGACTGAGACTGGATGGGGCTGTAGAAATAAATATGCTGATCCTCTGGCTTCTCTCTTGGGTTTTACATGTCTGCAAGAGACCTGGAATTTGGGAAATATAATTCTTCATGCTTAAGGATTATATCCTTCCTCTCTCCAGCAATAAGGGAAGTCTTAGGACCCTTCTGAATTTCAGATTGTTCTTTGGTAAAATCCGAGGATTGAGTCTGGTAGGTGATTTCCAAAGTCCCTTCTAGCTATGACAAAATGAAGCGTTTAGGTTCTGAGGTCCATCAATCAACATGTATGTAACAAGACAAAAACATAAAAAATATAAATTGGGACTTGAGGGCAAGAAAGTAGAGACACTACGTCACTTTGGAGTTTTATTTATATATATATGTGTGTGTGTGTATATATATATATATAGCTATATAAATATATACTGTAGCTATATAGCTATATATACACAGGTACTCGAGTAGTTATTACTACTGCATATAACTAAGTTCCACTGAGACCAGGAAGAAAGTTCAACCTTAATATAAAGCATCATGTCACTGTTTACTGATAGAAAAACTCCCTCATCGTTCTTCCAAAAATCTCCCTAAAATAAATTAAAAATTATAAATAGAGAATACAAATAAAATTCAACACTTCCCACTGCAAAGACATAACTGGGTCTCTAAGAACACCTTTAAAATAACAAATGTAAAACTCCTAGCCAACGAGATAATAGATTGAAGAGACCAGCAAGGTAGTTGGCATGTGCAATATACATAGCTCTACAGTAAATGATTAACACATAGCAGCTCAATTTTCTTCTTCCTTCCTCTCTTCTGAGTGTCACCTTTCCAGCAAGAAATAACCAATTTTAAGTCTATAATATTTTTCTTCAAAACTTAAAGGAAAATATTTAAAGCAATATATTTATTCAACTGGGACGTGGTGGAACAGTGTTCATCTTCATAAAACGCCAGATTACTGACCTGAATTTAAGTCTCGTCCTGGATTGAAGGCCCGGCTATTAACCGTAGTAGAAAGTCGATCGCAACTAATTGTTCTGGATACATTGGTGTTAAAGTTTCCATCGAATCTGAAAGAACAGGACAAAATTAGCCATATTTGTTTGGTGATTACTGAATTCAGGAAAACAGACGAACAAGAATAGTAATTCATACTGTATATAAAATAGGTCAGCTCACCAACAGTAAAATTGTGATTTAGATTTTAAACATAGAACAATCACCAGAATAATGTGGGAAAAACAATACTTGCATCTAGGAGGCTTTGGGAATCAAGTTCCATTCTAAGGAGATAAAGAAATAACCATTCTTCAAACCAACTTTTCTCCCAAAAAATTTGAGTCAGGTACTATTAATAAAATCACGCAGAAAATAGATTTGACAAAATTGAGACTAGAATTACAAAAATTCAGACTTGAGTTCTGATATTACATATGAAATAATTCTGTAAGTGATCCTATCAGAAAATCAATGACCGAGAACAAAAACAGACAGTAGTGAAGGAGAAAGAACGGCTGCGGAGTAGGAAAGCTCTAGATTTGAATTTCTGCTCTGTCACTATTAAATGTGTGTTCTTGTAGAAATTGTTTAATTTTTCTAAGCCTCAGTTTTCTTATCTGGAATAGAAGAAGAAAGAAAACTTATTCCCAAAGCTGTCCAAAAGGTTATAAATAATATACCAAAGCTATTTTCATGGTATATGACATACAGCTTGCATCTTCTAAATTGTAACGTAAAGAAGGCCAAGGTTTGTTTTGATTTCCACTGGTAGCACACGTACAACGCTAGTACTAGAGCTAGAACTATGTTAGTACTCTGGCTAGTAGCTGGTTAATAAATACTAGTGTAATCAAGGATTCATTTGCTGAAGCTAATCATAATCTGCAAGACAATAACAGGAAAATGTACCAACTCTTTCGTCACTAAGAGTATTTTTAAAAGGGAATTTAATCCAGAAGCAACAAAAGAGAAAAACAGTTAAACTTCTAAGTAACCTATTTAGGATTTCAGACAGAGGACTCATGACATTTCGAAGATTCCCCCCACCCCCAATTAATTCAATCTGAAATTAAGCTTTTTTAAAACTTGTGTTAAAATGTGCACCTTAGATGATAAATGCCATTAATGAAATTCCATTACCACAGGTATAGAAACTTTATCACCGAGGAGAAACCGTCCTAAAAATCAAGATCCACTTGATTTTTCACATGAACTTTGATTATCTGGTGATCACATCTCCTCATACATAAAAGCTACTAAATTGAACTGATTATATAAGGGAACTAGGTTTTCACATGGTGTGTTGGGTTCCAAAGCAAAAGTTCAAGTTTTGTTTTGAAACATATCCTCTCAAGAAAAGGAGGTAACTGGATTTTAAGAGACCGTTAGTCTAGCTTCTAACTCAGTACAGAATCAAAGCAACATTGTCACTTGTGCCTCCAAGGACACAGTTGCTTCACCAATGCGGTGGCTCTTCCTTGGACCTACTCCAATTTGTCTAGACGAGAAGACTTGTGCCTTGGAAGCCACAGATGGAGAGAAAAGAAGAGATTAATACATCAGCAGCTGCCTTTGGGCATGCTGGCAGAGCAACAAAATCTCACTGTCCCTCCTGTATTAGCATTTGAACATCAGTGAAGCCAGAGCAGCATTATACAACTGACTCCCTTGCTCCCCATGCTCTCGGTGCCACATTAAATCTATTCCCTCACATGTGTTTTAATAAGACCAGATAATATGTAGGCTTTGTGGGCTCTATGGTCTGTCACAACTACTAAACTCTGCCACTGTAGCATGAAAACAGGTGAAAGCAGAATTCATAAAAGAATGAATGTGGCTGTGTTCCAATAAAACTTTATTTTCAAAACTAGATGGTGTGCCAGACGTGTTTTACCATCTTTGGTCTAGACCAGCGCAGTCTAAGAGAATTGTCTGAGATGACGAAAATGTATTATTTTTGCACTATCCAATATGGTAGCCACACGTGGCTACTGAGCATTTGAAATGTGGCTAATATAACAGAAAGAGTCATTTTTCTATTTTTGTTTAATCTCAATTTAAGTGTAAACAGTCACTGACCAGTAGCTACCCTATTGGACAGTTTGAGTCTACACGGTTCTCCTGACATCCTTCAGATCTCTGTTCATTTATCACTTCCCCAGAAAGGCCTCGGCTAAGACTTCCCAATCTACGCCAAGTGCTCCCCTATCTTCTCTCAGAGTATGTGCCATACAGTTTTTAATTTATGACTTCACTTGTGTATATTTTATGGATGGATTTTTACAGATCAGGCTATATGAACAGACAAGACCCCCTTGAGGGCAGGCACTGTGTCTTGTTGATTTTGTTCACTGCTGTACATATAATGCTTTGCATTGTTCATGTCAAAAGCAGAGGCTCAGGTGAACCAATCTTCTATTAACATCCACGTTGCCAGTGTCTAGGTCTGTTCTGAACTCCCCAGAAGGCTCCAGAAGTCCTAGCAAGTGAGGACCATGACTCAGATGAATGGTTCCTAATTATTCAGAGTCTGGCCATGTCAGAATCACCTGGGATGCATATTTCTGGGATCAACCCTGGAAGGTCTGATTTAGTGAGTCTGGAGCGAAGCCCAGGAATCTGACTTGGACAGGCTCCTTCTGTTTGAGAAGCCCTCCAATCCTGCCATACAGATTCCTTTAGAAATAAAACAGTAGAATGACTTTCTGTGTCAACAGAGGTACTTTCCAATATGCATCAAAGAGATCGAGGACAGAGGATCTTCCAATTTCAATCAAAAGACCAGAGTAATTCTTAGATATCCCTGCAGCTCACATCTGAACTTTGCGGTACAAATTACAAACCCCTTTAGATCTACCCATTTCAGAGCTGAGAACAGTGACACCAAGGATCGCCCAGCAAGTCAGGGACCTAAGAGAGACTTGAACCCATCACCCAACTCCCTGTCCAATGATAAGCCACATAGCACACTGCTTAATTTAAGTGGCACATGCGGAATAACTTGCTAAAAGGGGCAACTCAACAGTTACCGAAAATTTCTCCCAGGAAAAATGTAAGGCTGGAAAGAGCCCCTGTGTCTTTGAATGGAGTCTCCACAGCCAGGACCTGTGCTCTCAGTCCCACCCCCCGAGACGGCCAAAGTCCAGGCTGAGCGTGCACAGATTCCTGGGGCTTTTGTGAAATGAAAGCCTGCTCCTAGGGACTGGGGAGACCAGGGAATTATTTTTATAGGTTGTTTTCTGTACTGAAAAGATCACCTCTAAGAATATTAAAGAAAACATTTTTATAACAATAAAAATGGAAGTGACTCATTAACAAAAGTAGGTTCTAAGTAAACATTTGTCAGTCATAAAAACGTTTCACAATGTAGTTCTTGTCATCAATAATCTACCCAACCTTTCTCCCCACCCCAATCTCTCAACCTGTAGTTCTAACCAGACCAGTCCCCTCAGCTGTTGGATCTCAATTGTGATGCTCGCCAGTGTCCACTGCATCCATTCTACAAAGCCCCGCTCTTTTCATCCTCCTCCCTGAAATTTCTCCTGTCAGTTCCAGCCTATGATGAGCCCTACCTCCTCCAAAATGACCAGTGCCGTTCTGAGTCTTCGTTCCATGCTTGGGTCTCTTTTCCTACTTTTATATTGTTTTGAAATCAGGCTTAACATAGTGTCATCATATTAGACACCGATTGACTGGTTTTAGATTCTGTTTATAGCAACAAATGACTAATCAATACAAATTTAAAAATAAGATTTATTACAAATAATGAGCAAACTATTTTACTTAGTTTGCCTTCTCCATGAAGGGTGAGATGCCAAGAGATTTTGTTATGGAAGCCTTATTGTATAAACCCTAACACACAGCACTTGAACCCCCAGTTCTCTCTAAAACCTTTCACATATTTGAGAAGCCTTAGCTCCCCCAATGGAACTGTAAGTTACTTGAGGGATTACATTTCTATCTCAGGTCTAGCACGTTGGTGGGAATGTGTACTCCATAAATTCTCCCTGCTGACTGACTAATGAAGAAGGGCAGAGAGCTAAGTTACTGGAAACCTCTGGGTATTTTACTCAATCATATTCACCAAACATCTATGATGAACGAGGCACTGTTACCCTGGCAAAGCGTGATTATGCCCTTGTCAGGAGCATAGACTTTAGAGGTACTGAGACGTGGACTGGAGTTTGGGTTTAAATTGCTTATTGCTATATAGTTCTTGCATATTACTTACATTTTCTAAGCCTCTGCTTTTCTCATCTATAAAATGGTGATAATAACAAGATGTATTTCATAAGGTAGTGAGTGTTAAGACTTAAATCAGAAGATGGTTCTTAACAGCCTAGTACATAACAAACATTTAATAAATAATAACTAACTACTATTGCTGTACTAGTAATGATAACAGTTAATAGCTACGAAGTGCTTATCATATGTCAAGTATATTTTAAGTGCTTTACATAGATTAACTCATCTAATCTTCTCAAACCCTGAGGCAAATATTATTATTATCTTCATTTGAAGACCAGGATACTGAGATATAGAAATTTTAAATTAAGGAGCCCCAGGTTGATAGCTGGGAATTAGCAGAACCAAGATGTGAACATTTACGCGCTCGAGCTCTCATTCATAATGAATACATTATACTGTATCTAAAAAAAAAAAAAAATCAAGAAAGAAAGAAATCATCAACATTATCTAGAACAGTTGAAGCAGAATTCAATTCTTTCAAAGGAAAGGATTTACCCTGAAAGACTGTAGGGCTTACAGGAAATCTTTGCTTAATAGAAACTGATAGTAGCTAAACATAAGGCTTCACAATGGATAGCTACGGAGAAAGAACTCTATGGACAAGATGACGAGGTAGAGCAAGAGGAAGAAGATATTAAAGGCAGGTGTTCTCTTAATTACAGATAACTTAGATTTTTTTTTTTTAAACAAATGTTCACCAATGGCAGATCTACGGAATTGGCCATTTTGGATCAATTTTTATTATTTCATTCTAGAAAAGCTTCAAGCTCCTTTCCCATTCAACACTGAAATCTGAGAGGTTTCAGGATAGAAGAGCGAGTCTATGCATTGTGGGCCTGGAACAGAGATGCAGCAGAGCTGGGGCCAGTTCATTCTGGTTTTCTCCTTTTCCTGGTACCAGCTTTCTCCTTTGAGAGGAAGACCCTGGCATTCTGATCATCTGAGGACCTTAAAGAAATGGCTTATGAACAACAAAGACAATATAAAACAGAAATAAAACCCAGAAAGAGGAAATGGCACCAAGTTCTGAAAAAAATCTCACTTGGGACAATGAATAGAGAATGCTTAATAACACAATGGACAATGGCCACAACTCAAGTTTTGTTGCAAATGTGGGCAAGGTATATAATACGGAAACCGCGCAGGGGAGCCTGGGCTGATGTGCAAACACACAGCCTTCCAGAGATCAAACTTGATCCCAAAATAAAACGTAATATACCCGAAGAAGTGCTTTTCCTGAAGCAATCTGCAGAATTTTCCTGATGTTTTAGAATTAAATAACCACCTTGCAGGGAGAACCTTAGCCAGAGGGCAATCTGACCTACCGGCTCGTCAGCTCAAGGACATCTGGGTTCTGAAAATTCAGTAGTTAAGGGATGAAAGCGATTGTTACCTCATTTCAGAATTTGAGTTCTTGCTTCCTGAGTAATCTGCATGCAGTGAATGCTGGTGATTTTAAGTTAATTTACTCCTCTCAGGCCCCCACAGTCTGATAGGTCAAGAATTCAGACATGCCAAGCACTCTCCTTCCTCCTACTTCTTGCTTGGTGGTATTCCTTAAGTGGCAACAGCCGCACAGGAATCTCAATTGTCTTGAGTTGCCTCACGCGTGCCGAACCACAGCCAGGGAGCAGGCGCTGCCCAGCTGAGCTCATGTAAAATGCCTAGAAATAAACCTCGCTCTGATTCTATTCCTGCCTATGCCGCGGATGTGCCAGTCGGGGAGGGAAGCAGGTGTCAACAGGGGCTTAAGACAGACAGGAGAACAGTGTGTCCTAAGCTAGCGAGCCAGCGAGGAGAAATAATTACAACAGCAAAAACCCTGTGATTATCTCTCCACCCTCCACTCACCCACACTCACTAGTGCCTGTTTCTCTTCTGAACTCTGCACTCTTACTGGACTCCAAACACAGGAGTAAAACTTGCTTAGCTATCCTTGTTACATTAGCTGCTTCTGGGCCCAAGAGGAATGGTTGCCTTGCCGAAGACAGGAACACATTTTATGAATGAGTGCTTTTCAGATAACAATTAACAACAACAACAACACAACACACACACACACACATGCCATTCACCCTGATTTGGAGACAGTAAGAAATGTAAAGTTCATGCTCATGATACTTTTTCAAAACACATTAGTCTTAGGGGCTACCTAAAAAAATTTTCATTGGGAAGTATATTAGCTGCCAGTCACATTGATATAATTCCAGGTTTATGGAAAGGTCAAGAACTGGTATAATATTTTCATTAAAAAATGAGCAGGCAATTCAAATTACCTTTATATCTGTGCTTTAAAAAAGTAATAACAATAAGAAGAATAATCCTCTCTAAATGTTCTGTAGACCTTCCCTCTGAAAAAAAGGAGATACTAGATTTATGATTGCTTTCTACACTTATTTTCATAAGATAAAACCAGTGCCTGAAATTCAGTTTCAAGAGAAATAACTCCATCTTTCCTGCCCCCTTAAGTTAAAAAAAAGCACAAAACAAAACTTCCTTCTGGATTTACTTTCATGAACAACTGATCGAAACTGCATCCCGAGGGAGAAAACAGAACTGTGACTCCCACTTTGATCTCTTCCCCATGGAGAAATTCACTCCCTGCCTGGCTTGCAAGATGTTCATTTGATTGACGTTTGCTCTGATGTGCAAACTGCTTTGAACTTCAGACATTTAATTCCCATCAGGCTGCAGTCATTTTTATTCTCCTTCAACAGGATTTACAAGCAGGAGATCAGCAAATGTAGAAGATAAAATAAATTTGCAGAAGCTTTGAATCTTACATCAAAACAGTGTTCAAGTGAGTTCCAATTGGATTTCATTCAGCCTCGATTCACAGTGTAAATCAACTTTTCAGTGGCGTCCCAGTTTAGAAAGAAAAAGATATAAAGGAGAGAGACATACACACCAGTTGGTATTTACTTCTTGAATCTCTTTCTTGGTCTTTGTTTAAATTTCCTATGGAAGGTGATTTGCCAGGCAAATCACTCAGAACTCTGGGTTTTCCTCAACATTGCCAGAGAAGGCTGTCCCATTTAGCACACAGCGCACAAAAACCATACCCACAGTTCCAAGGGTGATGGTGAAATGCAATATTATTCATGGACACATTTTTAAAATAATATTTTAAAAAGCAAATCCCTGTAGGTATCCCAGAAGAGCAAGGCTTAAACTGATAGTTGACTCGACTCCATGAACAAAGCCAATATGAGGACAGCTAATGGGGTAGCGAATATTTTTTACTGGTTTGCTTGTTTCTAATCACTGTTAAAATACTGAGACAGGTGCAAAAGGTTAAACAACAACAACAACAAAACCACCATTTCTTCTGGAAGCAAAACCTGGTATCAGAACAGAAGCTGTTGTGGAGCAAATGCTGGGAGGCTTCCAATAGAGTTCGGCACAAATCAGGCCCTTGCTTCCAGTGCTGCTAAACTCCAGGTTCCATTTTAAGAATAGCACACATCTTTCTGGGAGGCAAAGTCCCCTGACCAGTAGCTCTAGGAGCCTTTAAAAGATCTGGATACTGAGAAACACCCATACCTACCAGACCCTCCATTCCTAGTAAGAGCCCAACAGTGTCTGGTTTACTATGACACCACAGGGAGGGAGACATACCGCTTCACCACCATTCAATCAGGTTCCTGCTCATTCTTCCTGGGAAGTGTCTGTTCTCCAAATATTTGAGCAACACCAGTTGAAAAGAATTAAACAAGAACCCCCTTATCTTCCACTTAACCACCCATGAGAATAAAGTTAAACAAAGAAAGAGCTAAGATAAAAATCAAACATCTGTACTGGCAAATATTTAAACTCTGTTTGAATGGTGGAGGAAGGAGCTAAGAGGGGATCACTTCAAAAAGGAACGATCACGTTCATAAAGTAAATGATACTTGAACCACCCCCAACTGCGTTTACTTATTCGAACACCTCAATTAATGGGCAAACTGAAAAGCTGTCAAATAACGCGTAATCGTGTTCCAAGAAATGGTTTTGCCTTCCATCTCTGCAGAGATTGGAGAGATAAGTCACATTCTTTCTGTTCTTATCAGTAATAAGGATTAAACCTTCAGGGTTCAGCAACTCAGCCAGAGTGGAAACAAGGGCTGCTGTCAAATGCCCTTGGAAGGTAAGGCTTTCAGAGCAATAAAGCATCTCTCTTTCCATGAAAGTCTAGGTATCATACAAACCAGGCGTATTTCTTTTTCATCATTTCTCCACCACAACAGGTCACTGAGAGGAGGCCCTGCTGTGATCGTGTGTCTCACGTCTAGATTTCAAGTGGTGGTATTAATCCATTTAATCCACTTTCTCACACAAGTTTGGGAGATTGCACCAGTGACATGTGGGGGAATTGGGAACGGATCCACAATTACGTTAAACATTTACCCTTATCTTGCTCATCACCAGGTTGGGGCAGGGGTGGATGAAGAAGAAACAAGGGTACCTGGAAAAATACCAGGAGAGAACATGCAGGTGGACAGAGGCCAGGTGGGGTCCACAGGCTCCCTTTGTGCTGTTCCATAGCCCTTGTCCATCCTGCCACGTGACAGCTATATAACACCTTAGCACACTTTACAGTTATTTATGTATATACTTTTCTCCCTTGGTAGTTAATATGAAGAGAGAGATCCTTTCCTATGTTTATCCCCAGGGCACAGCCCTGGGAAGTGTACATGTTTACTAAATGTCCGCTGAATAAGTAAATGCAGAAAACCTAAGAGGCCAAGACTTGCCAGGACTAGAGACCAGAGATTGTAAATTTGTTTGTTTTCTTCCTGTACATACACTGAGTAGTTAGTAAATAGCAGACAACCGTGAGTGGTAGGACACAGACATCAAGGAATAGCACTAAGAACTGCAGCGTTAGCGGATGACCTTGAAGATTAACTGGTCCAATCTCTTAGGCACATACACACTGGGGGAAGAGACCTGCTCAAAGCTCCCTGTTCTGTAAAAGAAACATGAAATACAAGATGTAGAATGCTTATGGCTAATGTCTCCTCAAAAGAAATTATTGACCCAATATTAGTAAGTTAATCAAGCTGTGAGTGTGAAGATAAATTGTACATCATTATACCAAACAAGCCACGTCCCCTGAAAGACTATATAGACAGAATGCTTTTTAAATCTTGGCCTTCTTTGAAAACACTTTGATATTTTTGCACATTAAAACACTTAAAAAGCTCAAGGGAAATTTCTTGTCTTCTGCTACAATAGGGTCTATTTCTTAAGGCTGGCAGTTTCTTTTAGAGGCCAGATTTTTAAGGAGGGAGGGGAAGTAGGGAGGGAGGAAGGAAGTCATAGGACCATCTCTCCCTAAACTGCGTAAAAGCCACTGGTGAAATACATATTTTAAGCAGAGTGGCAGGTCTCCTGCCCTCCCTTCAGTGAAGGTCACATAAGGAAAATCCAGAAAGCAGGATTGTCAGCAGACCCAAATGCAGGTGCTTTCTGCTAGGAGGGTGATCATCAATAGTTCTATCTATCTATCTATCTATCTATCTATCTATCTATCTATCTATCCTCTCTCTCTCTCTCTCTCTCTCTCTCTCTCTCTCTCTCTCTTTCTCTATCTATCTATCTGGAAGATACAAATTGCAGGAACATGTTTTTTAAGACTTAGAAACAAACTAACCAGACTATGGGAGAATTATATTCAATCAACTGAGACCTTCAGAGGATCATACAATAGCCTTAAGTGAAATTCCAAGAAGGCATATATAGTTCAGCGTTTCCATTGGCAGATAAGCAATTCTAATTTTACTACTGGCCAAAATATTTTATCGTTAAAAGAAAAGATGATTTGGAGTCAGGAAACCTAGATTCCAAACCCAGCTCCCTTGAGGCCCGACACAACCTCTCTGAGCCGACTTCCTCACTGGCAAAATGGGGGTGGGGGGTGGGAGACGATAGTGTCTACCAAACCACGGTTGTTGAGAGAATCATATGAAGAATCTAATGTAAGTAAAATAATGTTTACAGAAGGAAAAGCATAAGAGAGTATTTTACTGAAGTATAAACATACATAACTCTTTTACATAAGCAATGTTAACTGAGTAGACTTTCTGAAATGTAAAGTTTTCTGCAAAATCTTTGTTAGATTTTGAGCTCAACTCAAGTCCTTCCGGTACCAATAGCCATAAAGATTGTACCTATAACGTTACGCCTGCCTGCAGGTAATCATAATTTTTAAAGGGATTGGAGATGAAAGTTTGAGATAAAGCAGGGAGAATGACTTGAAAAACAGATTCACCATACAGTACTTTAAAAGCAAAGCCACATCTTACTGGGGAGTGAACAGGACCTGCAATAAAATCAAACTCGGTTGTCAAGAATCAAGCTTGTCATATTATTTGACCTTGTGACACTAAAAGAACAAGAGTCATAAGTGCAAAAGTGCCTAAGTCCCAGTGCTTTATTTTTCAGAAAAACAGTAATTATCAAAAATAAAATGTATATACAGTTAAATGTTTTACATCATTTTTTCATGCGCACTACCTTAAAATAGGGCTGGGAAAATAGGAGTTGCCCACATGTAGGTCAGCTGTTATGTCTAGAAACATAATTTTATACAAAATCATTTATGCAGTAGCACATTAATACTATACATTTCAACTTTGCCCTCTCTCCTGAACTGCCATGCACAGAACATGGTTATGTGGGTGAAAATATTTGCGGGATGAAAATAAAATAATGCTACAGGTGAGATGCTAATCTCAACTGCTTGCCAAACACCTCCCAAGAATGATCCACATGCAATTCAAAATTAAAATCAGCAGGTTTATACTGAATTCGTCATCTTCCTCTTAAAAATCTTTTGCTCTGAATGTCACTCTTTAATTAATAGATTCCTGTCCAGAGATGTTCAATTTCAAATTTAGAACCATCTATTAGAATCTTCCTTCCCACCCAAATCTCTAGTAAAAACTAGTGGGTGGATTCCATGTAACCCACCACCACGCTGGACATCTTTTGCTTTCTACAATCCTTCCTTGAGGTGTCATTACTTTTCTCCTGGATTATTAGGATGGCCCAACTTGACAAGCAACATGCCTTTCCACCACAAGTGCAGTGTAATTTATCCTTCACTTGCCAACTAATTAGTCTGCTCAAATCACAGACCTGACCACAGACCTTGCTTTGAAACATACTGTTTACCGAGAGAAGTTTGTCCAGTCGATTACAGATTTGGAGTCCACCATAGTGCATCTCTTGTCCACAACTCCAGCTGTGAATTCCACCTCCCCACCCTCAATGCTTTGGGGGTGCTTGCTGTTTTTCCGGTCTGAAGCATCTTTCCCCCAGATTTATCTGCAGAAGTTCCACTCTTCACGGCCTCAACTGCCACTTCTCCATCCAGCCAGAGTGCTCAGAAGCCTCTGTTCATAATCTTTCTCGTTTAAAAGAGTCTTTAGATTTCTTCCATGACGCTTGATACAGTCTGCCTTAGCTGACTCTAAGTAAGTATGTCCTATGAGCCCCGGAAGGTACAAAGTGTTTTAGTCACCCATGTCTATCAGACAGTTTCTAGTACAATGTCTTACACATGAACTGCCTTGAACACGACACAGACAAGTTGAGTTGGAAATGATATGCAGTGGAACAGTGGTTTCCCGCCCCTCCCCCCACCCCCATCCGTGGTTTGCTTTCTGCGGTTTCTGTTACCTGTGGTCAACTGCAGTCTGAAAATATTAGATGGAAAAATTCCAGAGATAAACAACTCAATACATAATTCATAAGCTTTAAATGGCATGCCGTTCTGAGGACCATGATGACATCTGTGCCTTCTCATTCCTTCCCGCCTGGGACCGTAAAACATCCCTTTGTCCAGCATGTCTACGCTGTAGACGCTACCTGCCCAATATTCACTGAGTACCATCTCGGTTGTCAGATCACCTGCCTAGTCACCCTGATTTTACGTGATAAGGCTTCCCCAAGCACATGAGTAGTGACGCTGGCAAACTGGAGAAGCCCAAGAGAAGCCATAAAGTACTTCCTCTGAGTGAAAAAGGGAACGTTCTTGACTTAATAAGGAAAGAATAAACATTGTGCTGAGGTTGCTAAGATCTATGGTAAGAACGAATCTTCTCTCCTGGAAATTGTGAAGAAAGAAAAAGAAATTCGTGCTAGTTTGGCTATCATATCTCAAACTGCACAAGTGAGGACCACCGTGCAGGGTCAATGCTTAGTTAAGATAGAAAAGGCATTAAATTTGTAGGTGGAAGACGTGAACAGAAAATGTGTTCCGACTGACAATAGTGTGTGGCACCAGAAGGCACTGCGCCTGTCTACGAGACTTCAGCAAGGGATCCCTGAAACAAGCAACCATGTGCACATAGCTTTATTATAGTATATTGTTATAATCATACTGTTTTATTACTAGCTATTGCTGGTAATCTCTGAGGGTGCCGTATTTATACTTAAATTTTTATCGTATTAGGTTGGTGCAAAAGTAGTTGCGGTTCAAAAGGTTAAAAATAATTACAAAAACCGCAATTACTTTTGCACCAACCCAGTATGTATGTATAGGAAAAAACATAGTATATATAGGGTTTAGAACTACCCTTGGTTTCAGGCACCCACTGGGGGTCTTGGAATGTTTCCCCTGCAGATTACTGTATACGTAGGTATTTGGACATTTTGTGTTTTTAAATTCACTGTGCATACAATCAATTATTAATATTATAATAATAATTATTCATATCCACTATTATTAATGACAAAATCTGATAACTGAGATAACTAAGTCAATATCAACTTCCGTTTCCTATCAGGCCTTACAACAATGGAATAACTCTTATGAATGGGCATAAACATACTTGAATTTCTGCCTAGAAGTAAAGTAACTCAGTAATTCTGACTTCATCGTAACTACCAGTCCTCAAAAAGTAAAGACAAATCAGATTTGCTACCATGGAGTAACTCCTTCAGCAAATACGAGGTGTGATAGAAAAATACAGTGAATGTTTAAAAATAATTCATTACAGTAAAAGACATATTGCCATTATTCCCCCTTGCTTCAAACACACTAAACCCATTGTTCTTGCCACTGTCTGAAGCAGTTCTGGAAGTCCTCTTTCGTGAGTGTCTTTACTTCATCCTGCATCATTACAACACTTTGTGTCACACATCGCAATTTCTGTCAAATAAAAACATTATGGTGTGTCCTCATCTACCTTACTTATCGGATCTGGCACCGTGCGACTTCTGGCTCTTCCCCAAAGTCAAAACGAGCATGAAAGGAAAACGTTTTCACTCAATTCATACATTGAGACAGCCCTTCCAGTGCAACTAAAGATGCTCAGGAAAGAGGACTTCCAGAACTGCTTCCAAAAGTGGCAAGAATGATGGGATAAGTGTGTTCAAAGTGACGGGAAGTATTCCGAGGGGGATTAATGGCAATGTGTCTTTTATTTAAACATTTACTGTATTTGTGATCACACCTTGTATTTATTGAGGACCTGTTCAAGCAAGGTATTAAACACAAAGTTAAATCCGACAGAGTCCCTGAACTTAAATGTAACTAAGAAGAATGATGAGAAGCCAAACAAAGTGAAAATATGCCTTAGAACCTGGTATCAACCACTGCCGTAGTTACTCAGAATCTGCCTTAGAAACCTTTGATTCCTCCTTCTTCCAGCACCAAGCATAGTGGGTACCAACAGCCAAGTTCAGGCCCCTTCTTCCTCCTTCCGTATTTAAATGAAATCAGACTCGCTCTTTTAGTTGTTACACGGCTGACAAGTAAAATCCTCTTAAAGCTCATGTCTCATCATTTCATTCCCTTTCTCAAAAATCTTAAATTAATTATCTCATTCAAGCAACCAATATTTATTGGTGTCTACTACGTGTTAGACAGTAAAGACATAGAAGTAAGAGAAGGACATTGTCCTTTACTTCATTTACAGAGCCTAAAGTCTCCTGAATAAACCGAAATGCTTCTATCTAACATTTGGACGTCTCTGTGATCTGGTATTACTCCAACTTCTCAGCTGCCTCTTCCATCACTTGCTCCAGACTTCTCGTGTATGCTTCGCTGTTCCGGGCCATTTCCAGCCACTGAGTTTTCTTCATATTGACTCTTCTCTCTTGGAAACCACTTCCTCTATATCCTCATATATTCAAATTGTTTTACCACTTCACCAGTTAGCTGAACTGATGCTCCCATTGACCATTCCACAAATGATCATTCTTTGAATGAATGAATGAATGAATGAATGAATGAATGAGTGATTTAACCTCTTTAGGCCTTGCTGCATAATATTTTTCCCCCCTCCTAGGTAACTGTCAAAAAATGAAAGCAAATTCCCTCATGAACTCCAGAATGCCCAAATTTGGGCAGCAGAAAAAGGTGCCTATAATGACAAATGGCTCTAGTGAAAAACAAACCTTCTGAGAAAGCTGAGGGAGAAAGTTAACGAAGCTTGAGAGTTTGGTCTCTGGAGTATAGTTCAAACTGCTCATTTTACAATTGAGGAAACTGAGGACCAAAGAGGTTAAGTGAACAGCAAAGTGGCAGAGCTGAGGCCCATCTAGGCTTAGTACTATATTACCATGATAAAATCTGCATCATAACTGAACTTCAACTGAAAGGAAAACTATCTTTACTGCTTAAGGTTTTTTTTCCACTATGGTAGAGACTGAGTTGATTAAAAAAAAAAAAAGAATTAAAGAAGCTTGCCTTCTCTTAAAAATGAAAGAAAGCTCATGTTTGAGTTTGAATTAAACAAAAGAAAACACGAAAGCCTGACCTGAAGCTAAATCCCTAAAGAGAGCTTAGTACAGGAATTTGAACATTATGGGTCAGGATGTTAATCATCACAATTGAAAATAACTCTCTAAGTAACTTATTTCTGGCTCCATGATGTCGATAATACTTAAAGACCTTCAAATGTGAATACAGAAATTTGCGCAACATCTAAATGATGGCACCCAACGCACAACCAATTTAGATGGAAAAATGATTACTCAAATGCTAAGATTCCTTTCCAGGTAGCCCATCAACATGAGTTTTAACTGTTTTTAATAGAGGTATAATTGAGATATAACATCATATTAGTTTTTAGTGTACAACATAATGATTCGATGTTTGTACATGTTGCAAAACGCTCACTACAATAAGTCTAGGTAACACTCGTCACCATACATAGTTATAAAATTTTCCCTGTTATGAGGACTTTTAAGATCCACTCTCTTAGGAACTTTCAGATACGCAATATAGTATCGTTAACTACATTTGCCATGCTGTACATTACACCCCCATAACTTATTTTGTAACTGGAAATTTGTACTCTTTGACCCCCTTAACTCTTTTTGCTGCCCTTTACCCCCACTAACCTGTTCTTTGTATCTATGAGCTTGGTGTTTTGTTTTTTTTAAAGATTCCACATAAGTGAGATCATAAAGTATTTGTCTTTCTCCGTCTGACTTATTTCACTTAGCATAATGTCCTCAAAGTCTAACCACATTGTTGCAAATGGCAAGATTTCATTCTTTCTGTCTGAAATACACACACACACACACACACACACACACACACACACACACACACACACACTCCGCAACTTCTTTATCCATTCAGCCATCTATGGACACTTAGATTGTTTCCATATCTTGGCTATTGTAAATAACGCTGCAGTGAACATGGGGTGCAGATATCTTTTCGAGTTAAGTGTTTTTGTTTCCTTTGGATAAATACTCTAAAGTGGAATTGCTGGATCATATGGTAGTTCTAATTTTTTTAGGAACCGCCATACTGTTTTGCATCGTTGGTGCACCAATTTACATCCCCACCAACAGTGCACAAGGGTTCCCTTTCTCCATACCCTCGCCAACACTTGTTGTTTGTTGATTTATTGATGACAGCTATTCTGACAAGTATGAGGTTGACATCTCTTTGTGGTTTTGGTTTGCATTTCCCTGATGGTTAGTGATGTTGAACGTCTTTTCCTGTACCTGTTGACCATCTGTATGTCTTTGGGAAAATGTCTGTTCAGATCCTTTGCCCATTTTTTAATCAGATTGTTTGTTTTATTGCTACTCAGTTGTATGAGTTCCTTGTATATTTTTGGATATTAACCCCTTATCAGTTACACGACTTGCAAAAATTTTCTCCCATTCAGTAGGATGCGTTTTCATTTTGTTGATTTAGTTTGATGTAGTCCCACTTGTTTATTTTTGCTTTTGGAGTCAGATCCAAAAATTCTTGGCTGAGACTGATGTCAAGGAGCTTACTGTTTATGCTTTCTTCTAGGAATCTTACGGTTTCAGGTCTTACATTCAAGTCTTTAATCCATTTTGAGTTGATTTTTGTGTATGGTATAAGACAGTGGTCCAGTTTTCCCAACACCATTTATTTAAGAGATTGTGCCTTCCCCATCTTTTGTCCTTGACTCCTTGATCGTAAATGAATTGACCATATATGTATGGTTTATTCTGGGCTCTCTATTATGTTCCATTAATCTATGTATCTGTTTTTAAAATCATACTGTTTTGATTACTAGAGCTTTGTAATATAGTTTGAAATCAGGGAATGGAGGCCTCTAGCTCTGAAAGCTCCAAGGAAAGAGTCTAGCATCCTCCAGTCTAAATCGGAGTGTTAATAAAAATTTAACTTCAATGGTAGGTTTTTGCAGCCCAATTTTCTGTCCTTTCTTTGAGAGGGTGTGATGACTAATTTTAGTGTCAATTTGGTTGGGCCACGGTACCCAGATATTTGGTCAAATACCATTCTGGATGTTTCTTTGAAGGAATTTAGGGGATGAGATCAGTGGATGGGACTCATCCAATTAACTGAAGGACCTAACAGAAAAAAGACGGACCTCCCCCAAGCAAGGAACTCTGCCATCAGACTAAAACTGCAACTCTTCCCTTAGTCTCCAGCCTGCTGGGCTACCCTGCAGATTTTGGACTTGCACCTTCACAATCACGTGACCCAATTCCTTAAAATCAATCTCTCACTCTATTGGTTGTTTCTCTGAAGAACCGTGAGTAATACAGAGGGTTATGACAGTAGCTATTCATGAGAATTGTAATCAGGGGCCTGTGTCCTTCGTCAGAACCCATGCCAGTTGCTTTGCCGACAGCACAATACCCCCAACAGTCTGACTGATGAGACCTGGCTCCTGAATCATACAGTTCTAATGGGCACCAGCTGGGGATGCATTAAATTTGGGTTCTCAGAAAATGAGATGAGTACTATCTGCCTTCCCAGTGACTGTATCAACCTCTGTGGATGTCCCAACTCAAAGAGCAACTTGTAAAATAACAGGAATCCAATTTGACAATGGTTCCAAGAGTTTCTTCATTTTGGAGAATCAGTGAAGCTTTGAAAGTCTCCTCTGAAGAATGTGAAAGAAGTCTCTGTAGAGCTACTTCCAGGTGGCTGGCTTCAGAGAGCCTTGGAAACAGGTTGCTTACTTCCGCTACCTCCACCAGCGTATCACTTTGCTCATCACCAACTTGGTCTAGATGACTTCATGCCAATTCCTACCATGATTAGCCAACTAATAAGCATTAACTGAGTGAGATTAACAGCACTGAATCCCACTTAGAGACACACACACAAATAAAAATCTAGTTTTATCTTCCCAGTATTTCCTCCCATAGTTTACTTCTTCTTAAACAGTGACATCTGTTCCCTTCTTCTTAAATAGTGACATCAAAAAATAAAATATAAGAATGCTACCAGGCAGGAACATCTGTAGAAGAGATTGGGGAAGGGAGGAAATGGATTAAGACGTGTGGAAGAAAAAATTATTGATTGGTTTATGTAAAAGCCAAGGGTCAACAGGACTTGCTGACTATAAACAATAGCTTAAGACGCACACAGCAGAATTCCATCTCTGTGGCAAGCCAGATTTCCGGGGTAGATATTCTTAGTGTTATGCATAAAGGAACTATATTTTTTAAGCTTGAGAGACTGAGAATGCACATGGACAAGACATTTTCTTAAGTCAAATTTATTAACATTATAGTCCTTTTAGATCGTGAGTTACAAACTCCCATGCTGATGTGGGCCAAGCAGGAGATGAAAGTCAGGGGAATGGGTCGGGTATCATACAACATGGACTACTGGGAACTACGGTGCATGGAAGAATGCATGCCTGTCTTCCAAAGGGGAGCTGCTCTTCACAAAAGCTACTGCCCAGAGCAAAGGCAGAGAAACCCACGATTGCCAGATCTTCTGATTTCAGAGAAGACATAAATTTCGATTTTTAACATGTGTAAGTCTCTCAATCTTTAAATGGTGGCAAACAGATTTTAAACCTTAGAAATTTAAAAACCTTTAAAACTACAGACAAACACATCTGTAGGCCAGATATAGTCTGTGAGTGTACTTCTGCGTTTGTGTGTCTGTGCACTTCCTGTGGGAGTGCCCCAGTTCTTGTGCACCCTCATCAGCTGACCCGATACAAAACAAAGGGAGCTGTTCATTAAATTACATGAATAAATTAACTTGTTCTCAATATTCTGTTATTTTAAGTGGTACCATTGAAAATGAGTTTGTCTTAGATTAAGCCTTAACCTGTGTATTTTTTCCCCCATAGTAGAGAATCTTCAGATCATTCCTTCAGCAAACAATGACGGAATGCCTAATCGCTATGCAGGGCCCCGTACAAAATAATTAACTTCTGAGTAAGAATGGTAAGAGCTGACTGGTCTGAAAAGGCAAGTATCAAAATCATCTGAAAAATCAATTTTCTGCTGCTTTGCAGGTTCTCTCTGTTGTCATCATAGCATAACCTTCAGGGTGTACGCTGCAGAATGCTCTATAAAAGAATGCTTGAAAGCCCCTGTCATGAGGGTTCTCTGGTCCTGTTCCCCACACAAGAACGCAGGATATGGTGAAGCCAAAAAGGAACACCAACGGAGCCATAGGTAGGGGGTTCATGCCACTATTTCTCGCTGGCGGCTGGTGGGAGACACAGGAATCAGGCTCCACACGATGCACAATCAGCCATCTGCTTCTCTGCCAACCAACCGACCCCCTAGCATAGCCACGGCAGTTATATTAGTGGCCAATGGCTAACTGGTAACAGCTGATGGCCAACCAGACACAACAGATGGCCATCTGATTACAGTTGATGGCCATCTACTGCCTGAGCCAGCACCTTTCCACGTGAGGCTGAGAGCCTGGAAACTGCTCTCTGGACTCTGTCCCCAGAGCCTCTCCCTCTCCAGCACTGGGCACTTTATTTTTTTTAAATATGCATTAATAAGCCTTAGTGAGAAAACCCAAATATTGATTATAAATCAGTAGAAATGAAATTCTAGGCATAAAACAAAAAGTGCAAATTAGCCATTGGTTAAAATCACTTATACAAATATTGTCCTAGTACTAACTTTTCTTCAATACATTTGGAAAAGCAGCAAGGTCAAATAGGCCACAGGCACTTAAGATGAGAGTAATGAGTAGCTAGAGTGCCACAGGGCCAGGGCTGAGTTTTAGAAAATGTTTACAGCGCCCGTATGTTTAAGAATGGACAAGATCCAGATGTAAGACTGGAGATCCTTTATCTCCAGTCCAACTGCTTATGTTTACTGTAATGGCTGTATTAATACATATGCATGTGGCCAGATACTTTGCTTTGTAGAACTATAAAATCTTATAGTTTGGAAGGACTTTAGCCATACTCTTGAGTCCATTTTTCATAAACTTCAGTCATTACATTACTATATGTCGCCTTCAAAATTCTGGTCACATTCACTTCATATAATTTTTATTTAAATGAATTCATGTTTTAAAAAATTTAGGTATATTTATTTTCAAACAGAAGCTATGTGATTGCCCTAAAAGAAAAAACAGGATCCCCTGACATAGAGGATAATATTGAAACACATAATTATCAAACAAAAACGTTATGACCTAAAATCATCTCCCTACAATGACCCTGTGAGGTAGGTACCATCATTATTCTCATCTCACTGATACGGAAACTGAGGTGCAGAATGAAGTGACTTCCCAAGGTCAAATTGTGAGTGAAAGAGGGATGGTTCAAAAGCAAATCTGCCTGGCATTTAAAACACAAATTATTTTTAGTCATGCCCTTAAATTGCTTCCCAAGACTTGAAATTTTCCCTGTTGTAATTAACTCCAACATGAACTCCCTGTGATTCAAAATGTAGACATTTTTGGAGGGATTGGAATATAGTAAAGAGAGAACCGAAAATGTGTTTGGTAAAATACCACCACAGTTACAAAATACAGATGAGTGTCTTATGAGGGACTGGAACAAAGGCAGCTCAGTGTTCTTACCCTGGTTTCCCCCAATAACTTACTATTAACTCTTTCCATCTTTGAATCTTCATTAAAAAGGTCAGAGTATTATAATTTTAGAAAGTGTGATTGCTCAGCCAATGGCTAGAAAAGCATCAGCATAGAGTTCCCTCCAAAAATTCCTATACACATGCCCCTAGAAAGTGAGCTAAATTCTCAGACAAGAAGACCCAGTTAAGGGAATGGTAGTTGTCACTTGCCACCTTCTGCTGCAAACAGGTGTCATCAGGTATCTCTTTAATATGGTGCCAGAGGGAACCTGTCATTCGCTCATCTGTATATCTTCTGATTACCCAACTTTATAGTCAGGACGGCCCTGGTTTTACAAGATTCGTTCTAAATGGCAGTTCTCAACTTTGTCAACTACTAGGGAGGGGAGAAGACTGCATCACAGCTCCAGAGACCCCATTCAACATTCAATGCAGAAGTCTAACCTCTGAAGGTGGAATAGCCTCTCGTACTTACCTGACTACTCAGCATGTATGCATTCTTCTAGTACAGTCAAAGTCTCTTGGATGTCAACCTGAGAAATTCTTGGAGGGTAGAAACTACATTCTATGTTTTACTGTTCAACAAAAGGTAGACTACTGGTTTTTGCCAAATACCTGGATGTCCACCTCAGATCTCGGCCCTTATCTCAGCATATCAGAAATCACTGTCTTTACCCCAAAACACTTTAATGTATGGATGTATGTACGTATGGAGGGATGGATGGCCATTTTCACATGTGAGCAAATACTTTTCTACAGCATGGCTGCTCTTTTTCATCTCGATTTTATAATATGATATAATTTCCTTAACTAATCCCCCTATTGTTAAAAATTGAGGGTCTTTACAATCTCCTCTATTTTAAATGGCACTACAATGACTTTCTTTACATGTTTATCTTTATGAACATAGATATGCAGAAAGCCTAACCATTGAAGGCATATTTTCTTGTGATATTCCTACAAATGACCAGATCCAATAAGATGCATACTTCTGAAGTTCCTACAGTCTTTTGTGATGCCATCCACCTGGCATATTTCTCTGCTTTCAGGAACCACCACATCTCTGCTGTGTCACATTTTCCCCTAATTTCTAATTAAGTTCAATATTTGCCCCCCCCCACCCAATAATTTTTAAACTTCTTGAGAGTGGACATCCCTTTATTCATCCCCATATTCAAATCAATTAAGATTCCAACAAATAGTAATTAAACCCAATTGACAAGTGCTGGGGTATAAATGGATGAGGTGTAATCCCTGCCCAGAACAGCAGGGGAGGCAGACTCACCAACAAGTTCTATGCTATGAATAGGTGCATGAGACTTATTGTGGGAACAAAGAGGAGGGAGCAATGAATTCTTCCACAGGCAAAGGAAAATAAGTAGAGAAAAAAGAGGTAATAGAAAGATATAGAGAGAGGCAAATGGTTGAGTTATTACTTGAAACACTGATAGAAATTCAGCAGGTGAGCAAGTCATGAAGGAGACATAGGGGATAGATTCATTAATACACGCCAGTCAATTTTAGCTTTTGGTTTTATCTAGAGAAATAGGTTCACTTAAGAATTCACAAAGATCTCCAATCTTCTAAACCATGGTTTTTCAATCGCTGCACTGCTAACATTTTGAGCCAGATAATTCTTTGTTTGGGGGAGGGGCTAACTTGCATTATAGGGTGTGATCAACCTCTAATGTCAGAAGAAACTGTTCTCACCTTCCAACTGGGACAACTGAAAATGTTGCTAGACATTGCCAAGTGTCCCTTGGGGAAGGGAGGAATCACCCCTGGTGAAGCATAATTCTAGTTCTAAGGACATCTATCTTACTATACTATCTTTTTCTCTCTGTCCTGCAAAGGATTTTTTTCTTCAGTTCAAAACCCAATTGGACGCCAAATTTCTTTTTAGATAAGAGATAAGCTCGTCAAAACAACAACAACAACAACAACATCAAGTTACTGATGCCAACTATATACATAAAAGTATACCTCCTTTCATTAAACCTAACAAAAAATGAAATGTTCACTATGCTATGTGAGTATATAAATGCCACGGCTAGTATGTGTTCAGAACATTACAAAGTATTTTCGCATTGGATTCCACTGAATGTTCATGACATCCTGTGAAGTATTTATTATCTCTTAGAAGTGAAGACAGGGTGACTCAAAACCATCAACTATCCAAGATGATCTGAGTGTTATGTGCTGTAGGTAGGATTCATATCCAGATAATCTCATTCCAAATTGTATATAATTTCCATTTAATTTAGTAAACAACTACTACGAGCTTCTTTAGGCCACAGAGAGGGTAAGCCAGAGAGAAGGATCATGTTAACATCACATAGATGGAGAAATAAAATATCTTAAGAATGCTCCACTACCTACCTAGCCTGGCCCACCAAGAAACTCTAATAAGTATAACCTTGCTTGTGGAAGCAAAGCATCATTGAACCACTAAAAATAACTACGCTGCATCCATCCTTTGCATAGCCTCAAGTGCACTTATTGTGCAAAGAGAGGAGTAATTATGGCAACATACTAATTATGGCAACATTTACACTCATATAATTTTTAAATTATGGTAACACCTTTTACTCATTCAAAATCGCCCTAGAAAATTGGTATAATAAAGATTGTTATCCACTGATAGAAAATTGTGCATAAAAATACACATTAAGTAACTTGATTAAGATCACAGCTAATTAAAGGCCAAGTCAAACATAAAATTAAGTGTTCTTTCCACTACAATTTCCAGCATCACATGACCCTACAACTCTTCCAGATATAAATATCACTAGCCCAATAAATAAAAATATCCTCAACCATACAGATACTAATTCTGTTTCAGTATTATCTGAAGCACATTTCCCTCTGTAGTTCTAAATATGGAATCTACACTAATGTAAGAAATGGAAATTTTTGCTGCTCTTATTAAAGACAAAAGGCACTCCCTTAAATTAGGCAAATTACCAGAATCAGTGAGACTATCTTATTCATGACTTATTAGTTGACATATGACAAAATATTTCCAATTTTCTAGACTTAGCCAACACTAAAACAATATGTGATACGTCTGAACCTGAATTCCAGCATGACAAAAAGATGAGTGGGGTAGGGGGGGAGGTCCAGAAATTTTCTGGATATAGAATATTGATTCACACTTCTTTAAAAAGTACTTGTCTATATAATGATAAAGGGCTTATTTAAGATAAGAGTACTATACACTTTGCAATAAACAAACACAGGTATTTGGAATATAAATGGAAAGCTATTCAATTTCGGTTTAAAGAACAACAAAAAGTGTTAAAGTCTTACTCCATCATGGAAGGTGGGATAGTACAGCAGTCTTGAATTGCAGTGAGGGGAGAGGTCAGGTGAGCCGTGTAAGATGCTTCTACAACTTGCTTGTTTCGGTTGACCACATCCAAATAACGGTTGAACTTCTCTCGGATTTTTTTGGCTAGCTGTGGGACAATAGTGAGCAAAATCAATTGAAAGTCCAAGACAATAACCCACTGTACTTTTTCTAATAAGCTAATTAATTTGTGTCAAATACTATTATGTATTAAACTTCAGGTAAAACAAACAACACACATCCAAATCTTATTCCACCGTGTACATTGAGATTAAAAATTACCAAATGCCTGGAAGTCACAGAAACAATAAAATACTATTTTCTGTCTTATAATAGATGATGCATTAAGAACTTCTCATGTGTTCAAATTCAAGAAGTAGAACAGAACAGATCAAAAAAAAAAAACTTTGCAAAAGAAAAACAAAATCTATTGATATGATTGTCGGTATGACAGTGGTCATTAGGAATTACAGAGCAACAATATGATTGGAAGAAAAAAACCCCACTTCTCATTCTGGATTCACATAGATTTTCATGGGGAAAATACATGAAGGAAGGGAAATGACATTCACTGTCTCCTGTTACACAACTTCAGGGGACATCATTCACAATCTTCCATGGGAAGGGCAAATCCCTGGAGTGTGCAATGCAGACATCCATATACAAATATATACAATTAGAAATATACTCCTGTTTGGTCTGTTACACCTTTAAGATGGACAAATGTCTTTCTTAACTGCTGTGAATGGAACACTTCATCACGATTTACTTTCATGTGGGAATAACACAAGCAAATTGATAAGCATACTGCTTTTTCCTCCATTGTTCCCATCAAATATCACAGCTTAATTACAGATCTCCAAGGAAAACCGGGTTGTTTTTCTTTCCCTTAAACAGAATGTCACCCCAATGAAATGACTGATAGAATTACAGCTAATTGGTTTTGTGGAGCTATTCATTATCAGCACGCGAGAGGAAAACTACTCATCTCCTTTGGGTCATGCATCTCATGCAATTTAATAGCTTACAGGCTAAGATCATGGAACCAAATCAAAATATCTTCATTTGTTATTTTCAAGCCAATTTAAAAATTTGATTTTATTCCAATGATATTTGGGAACTTTCACGAGGGTCAATTAAGTAACTGAGGCTCTCAGCCTTGCTAAGTATTGCACACACTATAATGTTTAAAAAAATTTCTGCACATAAGAACATGAATGTAATCTTTAATTTGATAATGGGTTATCTAAATTCATTTCAGCATTTTCAAAGGAGGAATGTGTGTCTCAAAAATTAAGTCCATCTGCAATTTGACTCCTTGAGCTAGAGTTTTCACTGAAACAAAAAACGTATCTTTTTTCTCGTTGGGGTGTTTTTAAAATAAAATGTCCAGACACCGTTTAATTTCCCATCTTAATTTAGACCCCTAGCGATTTTGCCCCGCCTAGGGGACATTTGGCAAAGTTTGGATACAATTTCGGTTGTTACTACTTGGTGGAGAGTGCTACTGGCATCTAGTGGGTGGAGGCCAGGATACACAGGACAGCTTCCATAACCAAGAATTACACAGCCCCAAATGTCAATAGGGGCCCATTTGAGAAAACCTAGTGCAGAGAAAAATCAAAGATAATTATCCCAATTTGTAACTCAGCCAATTGGTCTCAAATTGTTCCTCTAGGTTAGTTCTCCAGTTACCCAAAATAGTACCTTAACGGGAAAAAAAAAATCTACCAAATTCCAGTATTTATGAATTTTTACTTTGTTCTTTGTTTTTCCTTTCCCAAAGTAATGTGAAAGAGGCCTGCAGTTTTTAAAAACATAGCTCAAATACAGAAATAGGACTCTTCACTCCTTATCAGGAGATGTGCTGACATGATTTTTAAACAGCAGTTTGCACTAACATAACAAGCCTTTTTTCCCAGACTCTAATCTTCAACGGGTAGTTGGGGATGAAAGACAGAGTAACAGGTTCCAGCTTAAAACCTAATGTACATTCCCATATGCCCAGCATTCCCCCTCATAATTCATATTACACTTTAATACTATTATGTATTTAACATCTGGTTATCCCACTAGACTGCATGCTCTGCAAGGGCAGGCACTACATATAAGTGCTTGTTCATCTCTTTATCTTCAGCACTGAGCTCACTGCTTGGTATTGTAGGTAGACAAAAAATATTTAATGAATTAATAAAGGTCAAAAATATTTGACCCCTGAGAGTTATTAATCATTTGGTCTAAGGATCAACAACCTCTTTAAAAAGCATGGGATGCTTATTTTACAAATATACAACAATACGTATTTCTGGAAACTTCATCAAGACGAGGTTGTATCTTTTCTCTTTAGGTTCTGAAATAAAATACCATTAATTTTTCACCTACAAGTATCAAGAGTGTAGTCTTTCATTGTCCTTAGGAACAAATATTCTGTAACAGTATAAAGATAAGATGTACTTGAGAGACATGAACTTCCAAATAATATCTTCACAAATTCACTTCTACAGTGAAAATGGAATTTGTAATCATTTCCTTTCTCTCCCATACATAGAAACACACACATACAAACGCATGAGAAATACCCATGTGTTTCTTCTATAGTTGGAGAATTCGAACTTTAAAGACAGTCAGATCTGGCTAATGATACTCCAATCTGGCCAAAGCCTATTTTTGTAGGAGATAGGAATGACTCTTACTCTTTTTTAAAATTTATTTTTAAAATGTATATACATGTGTGTTTTTTTAAATCTCAATTTTCTTTACTAGACTATGAGATTCTCAAGAGCAGGAACTAGCTCTGATTCCAGGTAGCTTTTTTTCCCCCAAAACATTTTTTTATTTAAGTGTGTTTTCCCAGGACCCATCAGCTCCTAGTCAAGTAGTTGTTTCAATCTAGTTGTGGAGGGCGCAGCTCACACTGGCCCATGTGAGGATCGAACCGGCAACCCTGGTGTTAAGAGCACTGCACTCTAACCAACTGAGCTAACCGGCCACCCCGACTCTTACATTCTTAAATGACTTTACTTTAAAAAGCCATTTTGATACTTAACTACAGGAAATTCAAATGTCAGTTCATAAATAAAGTTTTATTGAAACAGTCATTTGTTTACATATCATTTATGGCTGCTTTCATTATACAACAGCAGAGTTAAGTAGTTGCAATAGAGAAGACTGCATGGCCTGTTTTGCTATAGGTAGAAGTCAGAAGACCTAACATGTCCCTAGATAGGAGCCATAATTCCAGTAATTTTATAAAAATTTGCTGCCATTCTTTGCCACTCCTTCCCACTGCGAGGTGAGGCTTACGTTCCTTCTACTCCCACTTCTTGAATATGGGTAGGCTCATAATGGTTTCTCCCAGCAGAGTATGGAGAAAGCAACTCCATGTAACTTCTAAGGCTAGATCATGAAGGGCCCTGCAGCTTCCACCTGTCTCTTTTGGAATGCTCTCCGCTACCATGTTGTGAAGAAGTCCAAGACACAGAGACCATAGTTCAGTGCTTGGTTGGTAGCTCCAGTTGAGCAAGGCTTCGATTCAATCAGCTCAGGCTCCAGATATGAGTCAAGAAGTTTCCAGGTCAACCCAGCCCTGTCTTCCCCGATGAAGCCCCAGACATCAAAGAGCAGAGACAAGCGATCCTCGCAGGGCCTGGCCCAAAAGCCTCATCCATAACATCCATAGACAAAGATATAGCTGTTTATGCCACTAAATTTGGGGTGGTTTGTTATGCAGCAACAAGTAACTGGCACACCCAGGACAGGCTGAATTCCATCCTAAGGTAAACACTGAAGCTAAGCTAAACAAAGCTGCTCAGATCCATGCACTGAATCTAAATCATCAGAATTATCCAGATTAGAGTTTGTGGATTATACAACTGTTGCAGAGATTTCAGGATTCTTCTGAAAATCATAATAGCTACTGTATAGTGGTACTGACCGTATATAGAAGGCACCAGGACCCCACAATGTCGGTATTGCCATCTTGTAACAATGAGGTTACTTTGTGGTCTAAAGCGACAAAATAAGGGAAAGAACCCACTCACTTTTTTAAACTCAGAACTGTGATGTCTAGCCTGTGTATTCATCTGCTCAGCTATGGAGCTTCAGATATACCAAATTTAAAAGAAGTTGCCATGGCGGCTTAAAATGAAAAATATGACAAATCACAGCATGTAAGGAATGGAACTTCTGTTAATATAATCAGCCATGGCACAGAGCAGGAGCAAAGAGCCCTCACCACTGGGCTAGCCATGGAACTAAGTGTTCCTTGGAAAGATGTGTTTGGGGGGGGGGGGGCAAGAGAGGGGCTGGTATTGGGAGAGGGGCACTGCCAGAAGTGGGTGGTGGGGCCGTGGGCATGTCTGCCTTTGGCTTCCTGTTTAGGGTGGGCCGCAAACTGCATTCTTCATCAGTGGGGGCAGTACCTTGCAAGCAGAGCCCAGACACACACTGACAATTGAGAAAAGGTCTGAAATGCAAACTCTCTCCACTTGGACTCATACCTCTGTCAGAGAAACTCCTCAGCTTTCATGTTGTGACACCCCACCTTGCCATCCTTACAAAAACATAATAATTGTCAATAATTGTTGAGTGTTAACTCTTTGGGGGGAACTATTCTAAGCACCTTATACGCATATATCAACTTAATCTTTAAAGGAATCCTATAACGTATGCATTTCCATTTTCCAGAAGTGGACACTGAAGGTTAAATAACTTGCTCAAGGTCACAAAGCTAGTAAGTAGTAGAGCTGGGATCCAAACCCAATAGTACTCGAACTTCAGAAACGAAGCTTTCAACCTTGATGAAACACTGCTTCTCTTTGTAATATACACAGACTGACAACCTACTCCCACATTCCTTTTCAAACCCATTTAACAAATGCTGTGAAATTCTTAGCAGAACACCATAAGCCATACACAGTCTCAGTACTTTACAGTAAGAATTAGAGTTTTAAAAATTAATATGATTTTATTTAGAATTCTTCATAATTCCAATGAAAATCAAGACATCGAGGAAGTTGAGAACTGCTGAATTCTTCTACCACCAGTATAAAAAAGGGGTAGGGCCAAATTTAAAACAATATACTCAAAAAACGATGCCTACTGATTATTACCTGACTACTGTGGTATAAATTATATCAAACTACCTTAAATTATTCTAATTACTCCTGGGTGTTTGTTCCTTTGTTCACAACCTATGAATAGAAACAGAACAGAGTGGATGACTATTCCTGTCCTTCAGGAAGTGAATTTCAGAATTTCCTATTTTCCTTTGGATTTTCACCTGAGTTTATCTGCCATCACAGGGTTAAGATGAAATTGTAATTCCCATTTCACAAGTGAAGGAACTGAAAGGCATATGGAACTTTAGGGGCTCTTCATTCAAAGGGGGTGCCCTGGCCTCCCTGGACCCCACTGCCTGAGATGACCTCTCTGTGCCCTTCAGACAAGGCATGCGATAGTGACTCACTATGGAAACCTCAACTCATGCTCCACTGCGGGGTATTTTTTCTCACTCTCTAAAAGCAATCTCTTTTGGCATGTCAAATCCAGGTTGCTTGGCAAGCATAACAGAATCTATTAAAGATAGCCTACAGAGAGATTAAACCCTGAATGTATCCGTTAAACTGAAGAGGATCGGCTACTAGCTCGGACCCTTCCAAGAGGCCAGAGAGATTCTGGGTCTGTATCCTACCATGATCCCTGCAGACAGAAGAAAACAAAGGACATTCTCAACAAAAAGCTACAGGTGGACCCACAATCCTCCTCAGTGTAATTAAAAACATTTTTCTTTCCACAGCTAAGCTTTCATCTTTTATCCTTCTTTATCCTCTCCCCTTCAACCCCTAAGGGGTTCCTGAATGCTGATGAGACAACGGGACTAAAACCATCTTGTCATCTTTTGGGTCAATTCTTCGGCTAGCCAACATCCAGCCATGGGTCAAATGATCTGGAGGTAGCGTGCCGGTCCCCATGGGAACGGATTCTAATTTGTCATCATCTCCAGTGACAACGTTTCATCACAACATCAATGAATTTCTTTCTTGCTGAATTTCACTTCCCTTAATTTTCCCATAGACAGTTCTGTCATTTGCATACTTCCCGGGGGGGGGGGGGCTTCTTTTTAAAGCTTTTTACCTTGGCTTTATAGTTCTAAAGATTGGGGGAGGGGTGGGCACACGGTTAGAAAAAGGTAAAAGGAAACAAAAATGCAAAGGCATAGTACACACTTTATGTAGGTCTCCTTCTTGAAAGGAAGGGCCGGAAGGAGTTTTGAATGTTAGGGAAAGCTTTATTTAAAATACATAACAATGAAGCTGACAGGCACAGACAAGAAAGGTACCCTAGGGGACCCAAGATGCATAGCAAAATTCCTGTTGGATGTAGAAGACTTTAACACTGACATTCAAAAACCTTTGTGCCGTGATAAGAATTTAATAGCTGATCCCCTTGTCCTTCAATACCTGCCTTATTACTAAAGAATAAACCTTTTTGCTTGCCAGCAAGTTTCAGGATTTGGTTATTTAAATGTTACATAGAAATAATTTTCAGTACATGCAAGCATAAATATTTCACATCTCTGAACATCACACTACTGCCCTCCAAAGTTCAAGTAGAATACATTTTCATTGTTTCCTGGGGCAGGCTTTATTTGGGATATAAGAAATGTTCTGCTCTTGCTATTTGTATTCATAATGTTGTCATCTCCCAAACAGCTCGACCAATTATTAGCTGGGACTTTGGGCAAGTTCTCAGACTTCCGTTAGCCTCAGTTCCCTCATGAGTAAAACAGGAATAACACTCTTTTCAAAGGCTTATTGTGACGATCAAATGAAACAATGAATAAATGAGGCCCAGATGAACTACAGGCATTATTCTTATTTTCATACCCTCGTGCCTGGACCAGAAAGCACCTGTAGTAGTGATAGAGAAAATAACGTGGGGCTCTATATTTTCCAACAATAGAGCTATAAATAAAAGGAGAGGTACTACTTGAACATTAACATTAACCATTTTATTCACCTGACTCGTCCTCATGCTTAATTGTCCATAGGAAACTTGGCACAAGGTCTGGGAGAGGAGGGTATTTTTTTTTTCTTAGAGTAATAGCAAAATGGCAAAAGGGCGCTTCAACTTCAAAAAAGGGGGAGTCAAATAAATTTGAGTTAAATCCAGTTCTATCACTTACTAGCAAATTATTTCTCTAAACCTCAACTTAATTACCTCTAAACTGGGAATTAATAATAGTCACCTCATAATGTGGTTTGAGAACTAAGAGAAATAATGTTTGTAAAATACTTAGCAGAGTGTCTAACATATGGTAAGTCCCAAATAAATGGTAGTGGCTGTTATTTTACTATTGTAGTTTTGCAATTTACTATTATTGTCGTTATTGTTACTGTTTGGAGGACTTTGTGTATTGCCTCAGGTAGTCTGAATGGAGATCCCAGGAACTTACTTTCGGTGATTGGAAAGGCATCAGGATGGACGTGTTAACACGGGTCTATGACCTCACTAGGCTGTCAGTGCCTCTTCCAAAGCACTGTCATGTAAGTCAGATAATAACAGTCTTCAGTAGCTCGGGATTCTTCTGGAATCCTGTCTTTCTAATCCTAAGGACCCATAATGACTTCACTCTTGTGTCGCATTTTACCATTTTCAAAGCATTTATACATGACTTGTCTCATGTGTGCCGTCCAACAACCGTGGGACTAAGCAGAGCAGGTACTCAGGAAATCAAGGCTCAGTGGTGTGCCCCAACTCATGCTGAGTAAGTTCAGAAAACAAAGAGACCATTTCTTCTAATCCCCACTCTATTTTCTTTCTGCTACAAGCTCCCCCAAATGGCAGGAAAATGTGAACTCTCCCAGATCACATTACTTAAGTTCTACTCATTCGTCTCAGTAGCAGCCCAATTTTTGCCTCTTTGAAGGCTTCTCAGACCCTTCTTTTCCAAAATTGCCTGTAACTCACCATCAGAGCCACTCCTATCCTACTTCATATTCATCTTTCCTCCTTCAAGGATTCTATTTTCCCCGATAAAACCAATAAGAGAATATTTAGCATTTATTGACTGCTTACTATGTGCCGGGCATTTTGAAAGTGAAACTTTACATGTCTTTTAATCCTCACAACTCTTGGTCATGGTTACATAGATGGTGACGATAGATTATTCATGATAGAATAATTAGATCAAGTCCATGCTTTTGAACCATTGCATTATGCATTTTCATTTAATACAGTGCCTAGCATCTAGAAGAAACTTAAAAGGGATCATTACTGTGTTCATTTGCTCTCACACAATATACTATTGTTTGCCATATTCAAAAAATTTTCTTCCAGTTCTAGAAAAGGGCAGATAACCTATGAATATTGCTTGTATTTGGTTCAAGCCCAACAGAATTTCTGGGCTTGTCTATTACCCTCTTCTGACCTGCCTCCGGGGTAATACCAGCTGCTCTGGCGTAAGTCTTGCCAAAAAAGAGAACACCAGCTCACAAAAGGTATTCTTATGGCAATTGGCCAGAGTGTGATATGGCTGCTCATCCACTGCTCGTTTGGGCTTCATGAAATCACTCAGTAGAGCAGAGCCTGGGCATGTCAGGCAATGATGTAGAACAAGATAGATGAAGACTTAGCAATAGAATAGGGCCAGTCTGAATTTCCAATAGCCTGCAGAGGCTCCAGGGTTCTCTGACGGATGTGTGGGAATAGCACATCCAGCGGAGAAGCAGGGCAGCTGCTGACAGACAAACTGCAGGTGGACCAGGAAGATTTATGTGCAAGGCTGTCTGGGCTCCAGGGTCACATACCCCCAATCCTGCCCAATCCTGTGAGAGGTGAGGCCCCTGTGACTGAGCTGGGGAAGAGTGCAATGGAAAAAACAGAAGGCAAGTGCTGACATGCCAGAGAACCCGAGGAGGCTGAGCTCCGAGAAATGGTTGAGAGCGGCAGCTTCTCTCTTTAAGCAAATCGCAAGGTTTGCTTTAGAGGTTACAGTGAGGTTTGGTTTGGACAGCAGTTTGTATTAGGTATTCCAGGAGAGTCATGGAAACCCACACCCAAGCCTCCTGAAAGCCAAGGTTATCAACTCAAGGGCTCAATGGGCTCTTGCCCTGTTTTTCACCCCACTCTACCCTTAACAACCAGATCATAACAAAAGAAACAAAGGGAAGGGCAGGCTTCAACCCACTTCTCCTCACTTCACTCTGTAACAGGAGCCTCTGAGCTGAGGTTCCTTTAAAACAAAATAAGCGAGTGCTCAGGCCTTGAAAGTTTACAGACTGTTGCTTCACAAGGAAAAAGAAGTTCAACCTAGACTTGACCTTACAAAGAATCAAGAGGCTGAGAGAATTGGGGAGTGGGGGAGGAGCAGGAGCCACAGCATACAGAATAACCTCTACCATTTAATTCATAACTTTTGAGGATAGTTTGCATAAGATATTAATCAAGGAGGAAAGGGGGGAAAATACTCCGTGGGTTCGTGAACTTAGGAATTCTCTGGTGGCCTATGAAGGTCACACTCAATTGTGGAAAAAGGAAACCCAATCTCTTTACTCTTACCATGTAAAGCTCCTACTTAGAGTACAAATATCTGTACATAACCTATAAACACCAAGTGTAACTTAGAAGCATTCCAAGTAACAGGAGGCCACTAGAGGAACTAGAGGATCAGCCGAGAGATCTCTGGGAACATGCAATTGCTCTCTAGCCCAGACTATTTTCCCCACACCCAATGCAAATAATACCTCATATTGAACCCAGCTTACAACCTGGTTCAGAGCCTGGCATCCTGAAGGGACTCAGGCAATGTTTTCTGTTTAAATGAAGGATGAAACCTGGCCTAGCCTCCAGTTAGAGGCCAACTGACCAGAACGCTTTAGGGTTCTTTGCAGGCTCTTTGATACGATACTTATCAAATATTTGCCAATAAGTATATCCATTAGCTCAGCAATGAGGTAGAACGGTGACACTTAGTGGGGAAACAAAATTCTGCTGCCACTAACCACTTCGTTACCCTCAATCTGTCCAAGGACTTATTCAATCCAATTCCTGGGAAGACAATCTTGAGACACAATGGGAAAACAAAAACAAAAACAAAACTAGATGTCTCTATTTCTCCTTTCTTAATAACATGTTAACCTGACTTACCTTTCCAATGGAAGATAATACATACTGTGTCATTTTATGACTTCATTGATACGTAGTCCTTCTAATGGCAGTAGAGCTCAATAACAGTAAGTATGTCACTCCTAGCTCCCCATTGCAAAAAAAATACTAAGTCAGTTCAAGACAACGCCTAACGCACTAGTGTTTTCCATATTTGGATAACAAATTTTCACAATATAGATTCCCTTTAAAACTAAGGGAAAACAATAGTATAAGAGAAAGCATCTTGTAACACTTCATTTTTTCAGCTGTTGAAGACTGGCCCTGCACATCCATAATCATCTGAGTCTGGAGTGAACATGCTCTCTCCTGGTCTTACCTTCAAACAATGAAGCCAGCATGTAATGTGCTTATCTCAGTAGATAGAAAAGGCCCTTCTTGGCTTTAGTTTCAAGATACTTGAGTAGTCACAAAGCAACTCCTGAGATCTAGGGGCCTTTAGAATATGGGCTCATGGCTCTAAGTAATCCAGAGGTACAAGGTTTTTGTTTTTCTATAATTAAGAAAAAACAACAACACTCACACACATCAATTAGATGAGGTGCAAATGTTGGCTGCTAGCAGGAAATGCACTGCTATTAAGACTTGCTAGAAACAACAACAAAAAGTTATGTTTCCCATGTGGGTTCCAAACCAGAGGAATGAGGATATTTGCCTCAACCACAACAATTTTATTATATCCTCTTCTGAACTATTCTGTGTGTTCCCCTGCCAAGCTGCATCTGATATCATTCTCTAACTCACAGTTGGATTTAGCAAGGTCCTCTCATCCCCTATCTGATGACAGGGAGGATTGCAAACAGAAAAACCAGGGCACGGCTGCTCTCCATTGGCTGTTTGTTTGTGGAATTCACTGCTAACACCTTCCCCTCGAGGGTGGTGCCTGACGAGGGTGTCAGGGGATGTGATGTGACAGTGACACTTCTCCATGACTTTGCAGAAGAACCAGCATGCACTTCACGGCATAGAAAAGGACTAACAGCAACTTAAGTAACAACCAGTGGAAATGCCCAGGAACAGCTATTTCAGCATAATCCCTACCTGCCCAGAGTCTTCAAATATTAAAATAAATTGTAATTTTTGGTAAGCTTCCAATTTTATCATACCATGTGTTATTTCATGGGTCCAGATATTCAAAGTGTTTAGCCAACTCAAGAGTTCTTGCTATTAGCAGCAATTAATTTCTTCCTATCATGCCCACAAGTGTTTCCTATTGCATCGAGGAATGTATTAGCGATGAGCTGGTCTCTGGCTCTTAAGTTTCTTGCTAGATTTTAAAAATACACTCTGAGTTGAGTTTCTGTTTATGCATCTTGCCAGTGCAGATGATTTCAAGTTATTTTATTTTTCTAGTAGGAGAAGTAGTTTTGGGTGGAGGGTGGAGTTGAGGTTGGGAGTGGGGGTGCAGAGATTTGGAGAAATACTGGCTGCTACCTTTTCACCAGCATTTCTGGGTACTATGCAACCTTGAGATCTTGGAAATATGTGTACAATGAGCACGTTTCCATTTTTAGTGGAATGTTCATTTCTTATGATGAAGTCTTCCTGGCTTTTAGAATGACGACTCAATCTATTCCCTTCTAGTTAAATGAAGCTTTGAGTGTTTGAATAAAGCGCTCAGGCCCATACTTTTCAAGGGTCTGCTTCACTGAAAGAAGGCATTTGCCCACATATGGATTGCAGAGCTGTGTGAAAAGCTTAAGTCCCAGCTGGAGCAGGGAGAGACATCACGGTGGGAGCTTGCATGTCTTTTCCTGCCCTGCCCCAAAGGCCATCCCCGCCCCTCTGCTGGCTGCAGCCTCATCTCTCCAGCTGTGCCTGCCTGCAACACCCCCTTCTCCTCTGCCTTTGCCTATGGAAAAACAGTACCAGCCCCTTCGTTTGTTCCATCACAAACAGTGGGAACCCAGAGTGTGGAACTAAGGGAAGGAAGAAGTGGATTATTCTGAGTTTTTGCCAAAACAATAGAAAAATACCTATCACCAGACTGTTCAAGCCTAAAGTATTAGGGCATAGTGGTGATGGGAGACAGAGATTTCCATTTTCTGTCATTGGTATTAATGTATATATACAAATGTAAAAATGAACACTATTATAAATACTATAAATATGTGCATAGAATACAATTCATGTAGGTAAACAATAGATATATACTGCATTTCTATGTGTTCAAAGAGAGTACATTGCATAAAATGTATGAGCATATTGGAGGGGGGTGTGTGTGTGTGCGTCTGTGTGTGTGTGTGTGTGTGTGTAAGCAAGATTATCTCTGTTTATGTCAATGCTAGGCACATACGTTGGCTAATAATGTACCATATGTACCACTGAAGTCATCTGGTCTATATTTAGTACAGGAATTAAAGCTTTCATGCATGCATACACACATACTTTAACTTCCAAATACTATACACAAGCATGTCAACATATGCTGTATATTCTTTTCCCTTAAAATGTAAACAAGATAGTTAAATACTTTAAATTCCAAATTGATATTTCTTCAGCAGTGAGACAGGTAACTGTTATGTTGCTTTCTCCCTCCTGGTCCAAGTTGCTTTTTCCCCAGGAAGCTGGCTGAACAATTGTCCAAGTATCCTAATTATTGTCAAGGCTTCATATTGGGAGAGGACTGGGAGTTCTGAGAAGGAGCTAAGGGTTTGCTACATTCTTCTGGGAAACCGCACACGAACAAAAGCTTTACCAACCACAGTTCTATGTTAAGAATGCCAAAAAGTTATCAACTTGTACTTGACAGAAAGGAAACTCACTATGTTATACTTTAATCCCACATGCTAGCCCAACAGCTGCAACTTTTCACTCACTCCATTAGTTAAAAGTTCTTGAGTAGGAGGTACTTATTTACAAAAACAAGACCAAACAAAACAATACCAATAAATCAATAGCCCCACAGAAATTCCAAAATGACAGAAATTAGCACCAACTGCCTTAGGTTATATTAATAATGGAATAATGATGAATTGTGAAAAAGATAAGTCTTCCCGTTATATAAATCAAGGGCTTCATTTATTTTTATATCTTGTTTCTGTTCCTGTAGGATGATCCATTAGCATTAGAATGCCCTTCCTCGTAAAGCGCAAGCTGTATCTTTTTGATTTACTAGAGCTAGAACGCTTGTCTCTGACAGTACAGAAGGCACTCCCCACCATTGTTTTACCTATGTCAACTGAGCTTAAACTCCATCTTTTCCTCATTTAGCAGCTAAGTTTTCATCATAGTACTTACAATGTTTAGACATATTATTCAAATTACTTAGGTTGATGTGCAATACTCTCAGGAGAGAATAAACCACCTTCATTTGAAAAATTGAAAACATATAGAAAAATTGGCAGTGGGAAAAGTATGAAAAATAACATAGCACGGTGGTTAAGAACATGGGTTTTAGAGTTAGATCACATTGATTAAAATCTTGGTCCTAACGCCTAATTCAAGAATGATTTGGGGAATGGATTAAAGACTTAAATGTAAGGCCTGAAACCACAAAACACCTAGAAGAAAACATAGGCAGCAAACTCTTTCACATGGTCTTAGAACTATTTTTTTGGATATGTCTCCCTGGGCAGAAGCAACAAAAACAAAATAAATAAATGGGACTACATAAATTACCAAGCTTTTGCACAGTGACAGAAACTATCAACAAGAGGAAAAGGCAACCTATTGAATGGGAGAGGATACTGCAAATAATATATCTGATAAGGAGTTAATATCCAAAATATATAAAGAACTCATACAACTCAACTTCAAACAAACAAACAAACAAACAAATAAGCAAACTGATTTTAAAATGGGCACAGAATCTGAACACACATTTCTCCAAAGAAGACATACAGCTGGACAAGACAAATGAAAAGGTGCTCAACATCATTAATCATCAGGGAAATGCAAATCGAAACCACAATGAGACATCACTTCACAATTGTCAGAATGGCTATCATCAAAATGAAAACAAATAACAAGTGTTGGCAATGTGAAGAAAAGGGAACCCTGTGCACTGTTGGTGGGATTGTAAACTAGTGCAGCCACTACGGAAAGCAGTATGGTGATCCTTCAAAAACTTAAAAATAGAACTACCATATGACCCAGCAATTCTATTTCTGGATATTTATCCAAAGAAAATAAAAACAATGATTTTAAAAGATATATACACCCCTATGTTCATCGTAGCATTGTTTACAATAGCCAAGATATGGAAGCAACCTAGGGGTCCATTGATAGATTGATGGATAAAGAAGATGTGGAGTTTGTGTATGTGTGTCTGTGTGTGTGTGTGTGCGTGCGTGTGTGTGTGTGTGTCTGTGTGTATTACTCTGCCATAAAAACAAAAAATCTTGCCTAGAAAGCATATTAACTGATAAACCTAGATAATATTATGTTAACTGAAATAAGTCAGACATAGCCAAATACCATACGACTTCACTTACATGTGGAATCTAAAAAACAAACAACAAAACAGAAACAAACTCATAGATACAGAGATCAAACTGATAGTTGCCAGAGGGGAAGCAGGTGGGGGGTGGGCAGAAAAGAGAAAGGGGATTAAGAAGTACAAATTTCCAGTTATAAAGTAAGTCACAGGGTTGTAATGTACAGCATAGGGAATAGAGTCAATTATATCATAAAACCAATGGATGGTGACAGATGGTTTATTGTGTTGACCACTTCATTAGGTATACGAATGTGGAATCACTGTATTTTACACCTGAAACTAATATGCTATTGTATTATATGTTGACTATAATTAAAAATAAATTTAAAAATATTTTAAATGAAGGCATCTGAGCCTTCTAACTTTTAAAAAAATAACAGTTTTAGGAAATTACTTAATATATTTGAGCCTCAACTTCCTCAGCAATAAAACAAGGAGAGGAATTTGATTTATATCACAGGGTTGGGGTCAAAATTTAACAGGTTAACTCCCATGAAGCAGTATTTGTAAATTAACATGAACTATTGTCAAATAAACAATTTTTTACAAAATACAACACAATCTAAAACACACATATTTTGAACATAACAAAAGCATCACCACGCTAAGTGGGATCCACTGCCTATGTAGACCACCATCGTGCTGCTCCTAAATGCCAAGGAGGGCATTTCTGTGCTTCAGGACATTACCTGCAAGAGATTACCAAGATATACCAGGTGCCAAAAACATGTACGCACATTTTAAGAAAGGGAAACACCATTAAAACTGTAATACTCAATATATACCAATAACAAAAGATGACTACAAGTCACGTTTGACTTCTGCAGTTACAAGAGATGCTCAAAGTGGTTACCATCAGTGTCTAGACACTTCTGATTACGGCAAACTATTGCTCGAGCTTAAATAACATCTCTTAAAAAGTGTATACATTTTTTTGGCACCCCTGGTATATGAACACATGTCATCTGTGATTTAACTGCGTCTTTGGGATAAGCTCTTTGTTTCTCTTCTTACAATGCCAAGTTCATAGTGATTCCTCAACTAACGTTCGCTGACTTTGTCAACTGCCGATCACTTACCAGAGGTATCAGGGAATCTAATTTTTATTTTTGGAATAAGTGACAAATGCCAAAACTTTTCTCTCTGCTATAAAAATGTTGACTTAATATTTTCTTACGCCTTCCAAAGTTTAAGGAGTATCCTCTAAACACAATATTTTTGCATTTCTTTTAAGACGAATTCAAAGTCAACGTTGCATGATTTTTTTTGGAAAGCATCCTGACGTAGTATAATGGTTTATAAATCTTTCCTTTTTTAAAGTGATACACAATTTTTAAAAAAGATATCTCATACTAAACTCTGATATATTAATCAAGTAAGGTGAATTGCTGGAGAAGAGAATAAGGACAAAAAAAACAGAACCTGGTCCCTCTCTTATGTTCTACACCAGACTCTGTAATACTCGCTCCACCCGCCCATCCAATATCTTAGGAAACAAAAGTCTGAAAATATATAGAAGAGCATTGAATATAAATACACCTGAATTCAGGCGGCCCGGTGGCTTAGGCGGTTGGAGCTCCATGCTCCTAACTCCAAAGGCTGCCGGTTCGATTCCCACATGGGCTAGTGGGCTCTCAACCACAAAGTTGCCGCTTCAACTCCTTGAGTCCCACAAGGAATGGTGGGCTCCGCCCCCTGAAACTAAGATTGAACATGGCACCTTGAGCTGAGCTGCCACTGAGCTCTCAGATGGCTCAGTTGGTTGGAGCGTGCCCCTCTCAACCACAAGGTTGCTGGTTCAATTCTTCCAGTCCCGCAAAGGATGGTGGGCTGTGCCCCCTGCAACTAGCAACGGCAACTGGACCTGGAGCTGAGCTGCGCCCTCCACAACTAAGACTGAAAGGACAACAACTTGACTTGGAAAATAGTCCTGGAAGTACACACTCTTCCCCAATAAAGTCCTGTTCCCCTGCCCCCAAAAAATCTTTAAAAAAATAAACAAAAATAAATAAATACACCTGAATTCAAAATCAGATTCTCTAACCTCTTTGACTTTGGACAAAATATCTCTTTGTGCATAGTTTTCCTTGTCAGTAAACCTTGCAGAGCTGTTTTCCAGAATTAATTATTCATGCAGCAAATATATACTGCGTACCTACCATACACTACTTTAAGATACTTTTTCATGTTACTGGGAGCATGTCAAGCAATGAAACAGACAAAAATCTCTATTCACGTAGAGCCTATACTCTGTAAAAAAGATATACAATGAAAAAATAGATACATAAGTCCTAGCTGATCAATTATAAGGAAATTTTTAAAAGCAGAAAAGGAGGTAAGAAGTAAAGAGAAATAAAATTCACTGAGAAGTAACGTTGAGCCAAGACTGAAAGGATATAAGAAGGGAACAAGCAAGTGGCTAAAAGAGAAAAGATTTAGGGACCGTTCTTAATTAATATATATTCAATAAATGATGCTGATTATTATTGTAGCCAATACAATATAAAGAAAAAAAAGGCACAAAAGTAGGATTAAAATTTTTGTCTTGCCCACTTTAGCACTCCCGTAAGGTCTTATCCACTTATAATGATCTCTCTGGGATACAGTTGTCTCATATGGAAAATGGATTAATACCTGTACTTTTTACAATGTCATGAAGAGGATAAAATGAGAAAATATACAGGGAAACACTAAGAAAATCGATAAAGAATCACATAAATATGACAAATGTCACATCCCCTCTTCTGCTATCTTTCCAAAATGACAGATCACCATCCCGTCATATTAACAAGGCATTCTAAGATTTGATGGACCGTGCAGGAAGAGGGTTTTCTAAGATAAAAAGTAACTTCTCCTCTGGGGAGTCAGACTAAGAACCATAAGAGATGAAACAGACCTAGATAGATTTCCAATCAAGGAAACCTAAACACAAACCAAAACCAGCCAAACTTGCTGGGGCTCTGGTTTGAGAGAACAGTCATCTGTTTGCTCTGATCCTCGGTTGATTCATTACAAATTCCCGATCTGGGCAGCTTCAATACATCTCAACCTTTCTTTTGCCTTCCTACAGATTTAGTGTCTTTTATTTACCCATTCAACAAACATTTAATGAACACTTACAATAAACATAGAGCCAAGTGCAGATTTGGGTAAGGGGGTAAACTAAACCAGGACTCAACCTAAAGAAACCCCCTGGGGGACAGATGGGGGGGGGAAGGTTGGGGGCAAAGAAAGAATGGAATCCTTCTACACCACCTCCGGGATTCCTCTAGTCTGGACAAGTCTGAGCCTTGAACATATTCACTAGGTAATTGTAAACAAAATGAGAGCCTTCAGGCTACCACCACACTAGATTATACTTGGCAAGGTAACCCCAAAACAAATCCAGATACTGAAACTATGAATACTGAGAGGCAAGAGTTATCTGCAGTCATTTTTTTCAACAAATATTTACTAAATGCCTACCTAGTACCAGGCACAGAAGGCAGAATTCAAAAACAAAATTCTAAGTGCTCAGCCATTCCACAGCTCCTCTTCTTGTCTAATCATTGTCCCTTTTCTGCCTGTGGTCCATTGCACAGTTCAACAACATTAACTAAACTTTCCTATAGCAGAAAGTTTCTAGGAGTAGAAATACAGAAGTAATGCAGATGCAAAGTCAATACAAATCCCATGTCTAGTCTCACAGTTCTCAATTAGCATGGCTTCTATTTAAAGGTCCCATTAGTCCCTTCCAGGGTCTTTCTAGGATCATTCTCTTGGAAATTCTCCTTCTAAAGAGTTTACAGATCTTTCCTTCTAGGTGTTACTTACCTGAGAGGATTAAATAACAGACTAACAATAGCACTCCTCTAACTAGTGTACCGTTATAGTTATACTCTACCACCCTTTTGTATTCTGAAAGTTATACACAAAATAGTAAAAGCCTGCTCTGAGCCAACCACAAAATCTTTTAAACCATCTTGCAAAATGGACTATATTCACATTTTATAGATAAAATTTATGTAGATACTGAGTTAAATATCATGACAAGAGTCAATCAAACAGTTTTTCAAATCAAAGATGAAGCTCTTTCATCCTTGATCCTAAGCTACAGGGGACTGTCCAAAAAGAACGGAGGGAAGTTTCCTAACCTTTCTGGCCTTGTACCCATGGCCCCTGAGTTTCCTTTCAGCTTTACAATTCTAAAACATCATGATAGTTAGGACTGAGTCTTTACATTTTAGCATGTAAAGTGCCATCTCTCTAAGACTGATTCTCTATTCATAATCTCTTTGAAGAAAGAGCTATTTGATGTTTGGAGGCCACAGGAAATTGTTCTGCTACAGAGTATTTTTCTTCTCCTATGAATAAAGGGATATGATTTTGTACAAGATCTATAGCTTGCTTTTCAGATGGGTCCTAATCCATTGCTTTGAACTGGTCCAAATTCCTCATGACCAGGGCATCAAATTCATACTCAGATAAAAGAATAATTTGGACTATTATCAACTAATAAGCATCAATTTCTTATAAAACCAATATGCTTCTCCTTGACTATGTTCTAGTTAAGTGGTATTTGGTGAGATGAAACATTAAACTTTAACTCTTTCAAGTAGTATTGTCAGTATCAACAATTTATAAAAGTAATTAAGAAAAAGTAGACTTCTACCAGAATGTATTTTAAATGCTAGAGTGTTTTGAAATACCTTTGGGTGCATAAAAATTCTTAGATCCCTAAATTATACATGTGTGGGGTAAACTACATCTAAATAAACAACTGAGCTGAGGTTTGACCTACTGGTGTAGATACAAATTAGCAGCTAGTGTCCAATCAACTTAATTGCCTACTAAAACAAACAAAATGATCAACACTCCTCACAGGGATATAATGGAATCCAGAGATTTTCAGAATCTCCAAATTTTTTTACATAAAAGAAAAAGCAAAGAGTGACCAATTCTCAAGAGAAAAGATAATCAACTTCAAACATTTGCAGATGTTGGAATTAGCAGACAGCTATGCTCAAGGATACAACGGAAAATATGGTTGCAATGAATGAAAGAGAAAAAAATCTCAGTAGAAAAAAATAGAATCTCTTAAAAAGAAACAAATAGCTTAAAAATACAATATCAGAAAATTTAAAAATATTTTGGGAAAGGTCAACAGCAGAATGGAGATAATAGGAGTGAAATTAAATATATATCAATAAAAATGATCTAATCTGAAGGTTAGAGTGGGGAAAAATTAAAAGAATGTGAGAAAAAGGCATCATCTCAGCAACTTGTAGGAAAAAATAAAAATATCTAGCATATTTATAATTTGAGTCACAGAAAGGAGAGCAGAGAATGAGGTAGAAAAAATATTTGAAGAAATAATGGTCACGAAAGTCCCCAAGTTTGATGAAAGACATAATTTACAGATTCAGAAGGCTCAACAAACACCAACCAGGATAAATATGAAGACTCCTATGTCTAGGCAGTCATAATCAAATTGCCGACAACCAAAGATAAGGAAAAAAATCTTGAAAGCTGTCAAGGAACGGTGATGAAGTGATGGAACAACTTAACCCCTCATCAAAAACTATAAAGTACACAGTGAAACATCATTAAAGTGTTAAAAAATAAAAACAAAAATAAAACATGTCAATTCAGAATTCAGTATCAAGCAAAAACATCTTTTAAGAGAAAAGTGAAATAAGTCAAACAGAGAAAGACAAATATCGTGTGATCTCACTTACATGGGAAACCTAAATAGCAAAATAATTGAACAAACAAATCAGAAACAAATTCACAGATATAGAGAACAAATTGATGGTTGCCAGCTGGGAGGGGATTTGGGAGGCTGGAGTGAAAAAGTGAAGGGATTAAAAAAATTGTTTTTTAAAGAGAAAAGACAATATAGAGACATTTTCTGAGTAACATATCATGAAAAGCAAATAGAGTTTGTCACCAGGAAATCCGCATTGCTAGTAAACATTAAAGGGAGTCTTCAGAATCAATATCAGTTTGATAGCTTTAGAAAGAAATGAAGAACACTGGAAATGGTAAATACATAGGATTCATTTTCTTTTAATTAACTAATTAAATTCATGACAATTTAAAGCAAAAGCAATAGCACTCTTGAGCAGTTTGTAATATTTATAGATATAATAGATATAATAACTCTAGCAAAAAGAATAGTCATGGGAAAATGGACCTATAAGGTTGTGCAGGTTCTCTATTTTCCATAAAGTGATAAAATATTAACTCTAAATAGATTGGAATAAGTTAAGGGTGCATATTGTAATTTCTACAGAATACAGTTAAAATATGTAAAGAAATACAGCTAAAAATAAAATATATTGAAATAAAATTTTTTTAAAAATTAAAAAACCCAAAAGAGGGTAGGGAAGAAGGAACTAAAAAACTAAAAACAGAAGAGAAAGTGGAAAACAATAAAATGGTTGACCCAAATCCAACAATCAAATTCAATATTAATTGACTAAATAATCCTAATTAAAAGATAGAAATTGTCAGAATAACTAAAGAAAAGTCTTAACTAAATTCTAGCTACAAGAGACACTTTTTTTTTTTAGCAATAGAGACATTGGAAGTAAATGCTTATAAAAGATACACCATGCAAATAGCAGGCACAAAGGCTGGAGTGACTACATTAATATCAAGTAAAATAGATTTCAAAGACAGCATTATCATCAGAGATTTTAAAAAAATTCAAGTTTCATAATTTCACAAGTAAACTCATCAGGAAGACCTAACAATTTTAAATATGTACCTGCCCAACAATTAAGCCTCAAAATACACAAGATACAACTGAACAGAACTAAAGGGAAAATGGAATTAGACGACAAGATAAAAATCAGACCCAAAATAAATGATCTGAACTATCCCCCAGCTTAACCTAATAGATATATAAAGAACACAACAACTGATAACTACATAATATACATTCTTTTCAAGGTTAGCACAGTATAGTCACCAAGATGGATCATATTCTGGGTCATAAAACCCACGTATTCATAAATTAAGAAGTATTTAAATCATATAGAGTATATTTTCTGACTACAATGGAATTAAATTAGAAATCAGTAGTAATAAGATATTTAAGAAAACCTCACGTTTTGGAAATTGGACAACATACTTCAAAGTAATCCACAGGTCAACGAAGAAATCACAAAAGAAATTAGAAAACATTTAAAAACTAAATGATAACGAAAATATACGATATCAAATTCTGTGGGATGTAACTAAAGCAGTGCTTACAAGAAAGTTTATAGCTTTAAATACTTGTATTTGGTGGGGAAAAGTATAAAACTCAATGACCTAAAATTCCAATTTAAGAAGAAAAAAAGTGCAAAATTAACCTAAAATGCAAGAAAATAATAAAAAACATAAATCAGTGAAGAAGAAAAAAGAGAACATTGATGAAGTCAAGTTCAAGTTTAAAAAATTTGTTATCACTTTAGTATCGGATGGGTACTGTTGAATAACTATGATGTACACCTGAAACTAATATTGTATGTTAGCTATATTTTAATAAAAATCTTTAAAAAAAAATACCAAAACAAAGTGTTATCACCAATTTGTTTTCCCATTCGTTCTCTCTGTTATTCTCTGTCAGTCTAGTTTATCCATTTTATTGACATTTTTCCCTCAAAGAACCAGCATTTTGTTTCATTGATTTTTCTCTATTGTTCTTATGGCTGAGAGATATTAAAAGGATAATAAAATATTATCAGCACTTTTCCGCCAACAAATCTGACAACTTAGATGAAAAAGACAAATTTCTTGAAAAAGATCAATTTACCAAAATTAACACATGATGAAATGGAAAATCTGAAAACAAAGAATTTTTAAAAAGAAAACCAAATACTCCCCCGTCCACACACATACATAAAATCCCCAAACCTATAACTATTCAAGAAATTGGATGATCAAAAACCTGCCAACAAGGAAAACTCAAGGTCCAGATGGGGCTCTACTGAATTCTACAAACATCTGAAGAAGGAATACCACCAACCTTATACTCCTTCAGAAAGTGAAAGAGTGGGGAATATTTCCAAACTACTTTTATAAAGCCAATACTAAAACCAAACGATGATAAGGGATAAGAAGAAAAGTAGAAGGTAAAGGAAAAATCAAGAGTTTAGGGCTCAAGGAGGGCTGCAGTTTTAAATATGGTGGTTACTTCTTTCAGAAGGTAATATTTGAGGAAAGCCTTGAAGGAAGTGAGGGTCACAGAATAGTGCCAATGCAAAAGTCCTACGGCAGGAGTGTGCCAAGAAACAGCAAAGAGGCAAGTCTGGGAACCTTCAGGTCCAAGTCAGGAAAGTTCATCAAAGAAGATAGAAGGGGTCAACTATTCGTTATCAATGTTAACCAAATACAATATGGACCCCTGGATGTACCAAAGTGGAGGTCACTGTAGACCTTGAAGAGAGCAGTTGTGTGGGATTGGTAGGGCTGGAGAAGGTTTTAGAGAGAATGGGAGAACTGATGGATATGATCCTGAAGAGATACAAATGGAGACCATAGAAGAAAGGGGGACAACTGCTAGCAGGAATGCCCTTGGCCCAATGTCAGGTACATCTCATATATAAGTAGTTCTCTTACCAATTCTCCTATTTCAAAAGAATTCTGATGTTTTCTAAAATTAGCTGCTGCCTACAATCAATAGTTTATGAAATACTGCATTAATTATGAAAATATGCTTGCTATTTCTTTGAATAAAAATTACTAGAGCATTTGAGAAAAAGTTACAGCAAACTCTTAAAAGAATATGTCCCGGGTGATGGATTCCTTTAGGGATCCAACCAAGTGCCCCAAGAGGCTCTTTCTCCTTTTGTTTTTTTCTCCACTGCTTTGTGTTTTATGGACTATGTTTTGCTATCTCCTGGGGTTCTTGATCAAAAATTTATTTTTCTTGATTCAGGTTCAATTTTATGTGATGCTCTTATATACTCACACAACTTAATTTGTAAAGTATTAAAAAATGTAGTCTATAGGAGGTGTTCCACACAAGAATGTGTGCGTGGGATTTTTATTTTCCTGAGGCTGTTGCCATAGTTTTTTTGGCAGCGAAACTACATATACAGAACTAATTAAAGATTTGAAAAACACATTGTTAGGCAATTTAGAACTACACTCTAAAGGTTAATTTAAAAGAAATAATTAGAAAAGGCAAAGTCTATACCATAGAGAGTTTTGTGGTGAGAGTCAAGAATCACAAAATGTTTTTTATTAGTTTTAATTACTTTTCTCTGCTAACCAGAAGATATTAACAACACGTTAGATTTAATGTCAAGTTGTATAGTATGTACAAGTCAGATCCAACTCTCAATAAGATTTGATTAGTAAGGAGGAGGGCAGGAACCCATGGGACTCTAATTTTCATTACCCCAAAGGAGAAATGACAGATAGAAAACTCAAGTCAGGATCCCAGATACTACAAAATACACAAACACATGCATAAAGAAGTAGTTCCTTTTCAACTAAAGATTGTGAGCTCAAATGAAGAGGTCAGTAAATCTACTTTGAATAACTAGTCTGTTTTTTGGCTTATCAAACAAATCTTATAAGCCGGTGTGATTGTTATATTGCTAAGAGGCTAGTGTTCAGAATGAAAATCAGAAACTACTGTTAAGGGACTGAGTCCCTAAGCAAGAGGAGAGCCAGAAACCTGGGGGGAAAGTGCCTGAGAATGTGGGCATAATCTGGAGCCCTTGAGCTTCCTCTTTAATGGTAACACAGGACACTGGGCATAGAAGAGAAACCTCAGGGCTTGACCAAGATGGGAAATCTGACAGGAAACACTGTATAAAACTGTAACCCAAAGAGCTGTGTAATGGGGAAAGGCAGAGCGGACAGCTAGGTAACTAGAAAGACTCTAAAGATATCTGGAAATTTTAAAACTTATTTCTAAGTAACTAACAGATCAAAGAAGAAATGAATCAAAATTAGAATATACCTAAACCAAAACAATAAACATAATACATACATATCATGACTGGCCATTATTCCCATATTTTTCTGTATTTCTGGAGGCCAGTGTAGCAAGACACACAAAAGAAAGAAAAGGTATAAGAATTAGAAAGAGACTCAAAACTGTCTTCCTTACATATATGGTTATCTATACAGAAAAGCCAAAGGAATCTACAGGTAGATTATTAGAACTAATATGATAGTGTAAGAAGGTAAACTAGATATAAAATATATAAAACTCAAATTGCAACAGTTAGAAAAATGTAATTTTTGAAGATATTATAATATAAAAATATCTAGAAATAAATCCCACATGTATGGATATTCGGTATGTTCACAAATTACAAAACTATGCTAAAAAAACATTGTAGATTAATTACTAAGAGATACACGATGTTAGTAAAGCTATTCTCGACATAGTGATCTGTAAATTTGTTGTGATGCCAAATAAAATCCCAATAGGATTTTCTTTCAAAATTGTACAAGCTGATTCTAAAATTTCTATGTAAGAGCAACTGGTCAAAAGTTCTTACGTAACATCAAAGAGCTACAGATGCTCTCAAGAAAAATAAATGAAGGGATGTTGTTACCCTACCAGACATGATACTGACACAATGATAGATAAATTCACCAACAGAACCAACTCAAACTCGCACATACATGGAAACTTGACTAATGACAGAAAACACACTGAAAACAGATTGGGGAAAAAGACAAATTATTCAATAGATAGTGCTAGAATATTTGGAAATACATATGGGGAGAAAAAAAGAAATTAGGTACCTACTTCACATCCAACACTAACATCAATTTCAGGTGGACAAAACTCAAATAAAAAAGGCAAAAGTTTTAGAAGACAATATAGGAGAACACCTTTTATCATTGGGGTAGAAAAGAATTTCTTTAATAGAACATAAAAAGCAGAAACAAAAAGGAAAAGAGTGACTTATAAAAAACTGACTTAATTAAAATTAAAACTTCAATCTTTTAAAGGTATCAGGAAGAAAATAAAATGAAAAGCCACAAATTGGGAGAATATATTTATGAAACATAATCTGCAAGGGAATCTAATGTGGGAACCACTGGCCACGCATGGTGATTTTAATTAAAACTGAAATAAAATGTAAAATTTAATTACTCAGGGCTCTAGACACATTTCAGATGCTCAGTAGCCACATGCGGCAGGTGGCTGCTCAGTTAGTCCCGATACAGAATATCTCCATCATCATAGAATATTCGCTTGGACAGCACTGATCTAGAACATGGATAGAACCTTTAAACCTCAAAAATAAACAGGCAATCCAGTTTCTAAAAATGGACAAAGGACATTAGTAGACATTTGAGAGAACAACAAAAAAAACCCACAAAAATATATCATAAACATGTAAAAAAGTCATTTCAACCTCATTACTAATCAGAGTAAAACAAATTAAACTCATTAGATACCATTTCGGATACTCCTAATTGACAAAAAAATCAAAAATCAGTAATACCACTTTGGAAGAGGGTACAGACCAGCAAATTTCTAACATACTGTCTGCAGGAAGGTAACCCATGACAACCACCATGGAAGCAGTTTGGCTGAACACTCCGGCACTCAGCAATTCTACTCTCAAGAAGGGATTCTCCATCTGAATCCCTTCTCCCCACCCTCCCACCCTAGAGCATTTTGGAAATTGTATGCACATCCACACACCACCACCACCACCACCACCACCACCACCACCACCACCACCACCACCACCACCATCATCACCACCATTTAACTGGCAGAGGCCAAGGATATCTAAGTTCCTTTGATGAAAAGAATTACTTCATCTAAACTGTGTACCAGGAGATATAAACAAAAATAAAAAAACTAAACACTAGAAACAACCTAAACATCACCAACAAAAAAATAGATAAATTGCATTTAATGGAATACCACAGAACTGAAAATAAACATACTTCAGTTATAGATCTCAACATAGGTGATTCTAAGGAATATAACGCTGAATGAAAGTGGGAAGATATATGAATACAAACAATATACTTATAATTTATATAAAGAACAAAAACAAACTAATTTGGGGATATATATATATATATATATATATATATATATATATATATAAACAAATCAACAACACATACATACACAAAAGGTAAAAAAATCAGGGTAGGGTTATCTCTGGGAGAAGGAGGGAGATATACGCTTGGAAGGTCACACAGAGCTTTCTATGCACTAGTCATGCTTTATTTCTTTAGATGGGTAGTAGTAGGTTGAGATATCATTTTAATTTTTTACTATCTATGTATATGGTTTATATATTCTTACCGTTTGAAGAAAAGTTCAGAATTTTAAAAAATCCGGCTTAATTACATATTAACTAGAACCCTTGACCTTTCCGAAGTTGGTTAAAAAAATAGTAACTCCACCTATCTTACGGAGTGGTTCTCTGAAGTTCAAAGGAAATATTACGTGTGAAAGTGTGAGTAACTATGATGGGGAGGTTTTATACAATAGGAAATGTTAGGAGGTGAGCATTTGCTAAAGATTTCATCCTGGATACTGCCCAGGATCTCAGGGTCCGGAGTTCCTGGGCAGTTAGTTATTAGTCAAGTCAAGAAGGTATTACAAGTCTCTGTTTCCTCGCTATCAAATGGGGATAAATTCTGTCCAGTTCAACTCATAGGAGTACCATCATAGTGGAGTGACAGCAAAGTATTCAGTACAAATAAAATATGCAAATATAAGCTTTTAGTGTTGCTGTTGTTCTTAGAGTGACCAGAGGACTGAAAGGGAATGGAAATCATGTCAAAAAAAGAAGAAATTGGAGCGGCCGGTTAACTCAGTTGGTTAGAGCGTGGTGCTGTTAACAAGATTGCCGGTTCAATCCCCACATAGGCCACTGTGAGCTGCGCCCTCCACAACTAGATTGAAACAATTACTTGACTTGGAGCTGATGGGTCCTGGAAAAACACACTTAAAATAAATAAAAGTTAAAAAAAAAGAAACACGACAAAATTATTTAGGGCCTGTGTATTTTTAAACTTAGGCTAAATGATAATGACATGATAACTATCAAAATACTGGATATTTTGGACTATCAAAATACATCCAAATACTGGATATTTTGGACTATCAAAATACATCCAAATACTGGATGCAAAAGAGGCCTAAAATCCATTTGTTTAAGGTTCTTTCCAGAGGGTAGACTGGAGAAAAGTTAAAAATTAAAAGTACATTCTGGTTCAATATAAGAGAGAACTTGACCATCAGAGAGAGGAAACGCAGAACGGATTATGTGGTAATTCTCCTTCATTTGAATTATTCAGATAAAGACCGAGTTTAGCAGAGACTTCTATTTTGGATGAAAACACAAAATTTTAAAGTAAACTGTTAAAATAAAAGTACATGTAATATAACTTTGTGTCAAATTAATTTTGAAAATTAGCTCACTTAATAGTTATAGTTATGAGTCTACAGGTTACTTAATCATTTGGAGCTTCACTTTCCTTATTTATAATAAGGATAATATCTTCCTTTCAAGGTTATTTAGAAAAATCAATGCGATGACATATTGAAATTGCTTAGCACCAGTTTTCCCTAAGTACTCAAGCAGCAGCTATAATTTTAAAAAATCACTATTGAACGCTTCCAAACTTGTTCACAGCTAGATTAAAAAAAACAATAATATCAGTCCAAGAAAACAAAACAGCTTGCATGTTTGAAAACAGCTGAAGGAAGAATGTCTATCTGTTACTTAAAGGAAAGCAGCAAAACTGATATCCCTGGATCAGTTTCTTTAAAATGTTATCAAGTGGCCATGGGCCTCCCCAAAAGTTTCCTCAAACATGCTTTGTGTAGAAATCTTCCCTAGCCTCTCCCCCATCCCCAGAAAACCCTTTTAAATTTCATGATCCTAAAGTACTTTCCAGTTTGCTGTAATAAAAATAAGACAGGAATTATGAAGATAAGACTGACACAGCAAACAACTTCCTATTCATTATAATTTCAGGTCATTAGTTTTTAAAAAACAAAAGCTAAGAAAAAAAGAGTACATGCATAGCTGCTTACACCCTTTAAATTTCATGCGCAGAAACCAATAAAAAATTTTAATGTCTATAAACAGGAAATGCTGAACTTCAAGACTAAACCTCAGTCATTTATTATAAATAACTAACTTTCCTATATATAACTTCACTCCAGTGACACTTGCAAAGCTTTTTCCTCTTGTATGGCACGTCTGAAGTTCAGATCAAGTCAAGCTGTTTTCTGTGAATAAAATAAAGGCAGCATCCCAGAGAAGTTAAATTATTATGAGTTTTACTGTAGTTACTTTTTATTCTGTGGAAGTACTCTGCTACACTCTGGTTTTTAGCTTGGTCCTGTCTATTACTTAAGTTTCCAATCTAGCTTCAAATTACCAGTTGATGGTCACAAAGTGTAATGAAGTTGGTGGATTAGCTGAAATTAAAACCCAGAATCCTCTTTACCACCCTTCTTTTCAAGTGCAGATCAATTATTTATGTCCAAGTTCACCAACACTGTTTTACTTTAGGAAGCAGTCAATTTGAAGCCAGCTATAAATAAAGTGAATAGAATCTGGCCTCAGAACTTTTTGACCCCACAGAGCATGGAAAGAAGATGGGAGGAAAAAAGCAAAGGAAGAACACAGGAGGAAGAAAAAAATTTAAAAGGACAAATGAGACTAGCATTCACTGAACTGTTTCTATACCAGAACCTTCCACATAAGGATTTCACTTATACTCAGCTAATTTGACATTATTTCATTTATTTCTCACAATCTTTTAAGGCAGATATTATATTCCCTTTATTTAAGACTGAGAACCTGTAGCTCAAAAAGATTAAATTACTTCCTGGGAGTCACAGAGGAAATAGGAAAACCAGAATTTGACCTGTGGTTTCTCTGATTCCAAAACCTGGGCACTTTTTCCTATATCAGATGAAATAATCTCTAATATTTTTAAATTTGAGTGGTTTGGGAATTTCCAAAATAACAAAAAGGAATTAAATACTATTTCCAAAGTATAATATGTATAAAAGAAAACCATCCATATTTAGCTATTATTTCAACTGCCTGTAAGAACTTGAAGTGTGAAGTTGTCACTATTCTGTTTAAGATGTATATGAAATCATATACAGAGAACAGGAAACCTCACAGAGATTGCTGGGAAAGAGTAATGAAGCCACCTCCAAAAGCAAGACAAAGACAGAAAATGTCCAGGCCTAAATAACCTCTTACCTGCTGTACTTCACTTTCTCCATTTGAGATCTTCTCAGTGTAAACAAAGGAATTGAATATCCGCTGCAACAAAAAGAAAATGAACACACATTAGGTTTTCTAAATAAGACAGCCATTTTCTATGAGTGTGTGTGAATAATTTGTTTACAAGACAGAATCAAGCAGAAAAAGAAATTAATTAAAATACAGTTATTTTACACAGAGAAATCCAAACATCAGCCAAAGTCAATCACACTTACATAAGCAATACCCAGCACTTCCGTAGTGAAATAAACCAGATGTTACACTATATTTTTCATTTTCAAAAATACATTTAATTATAGATTTCCGGAGCCCATGCCATTTTATCCGACTGGTATAATCTGACAAAGTTGTGTTTCTCATTTAAATCCTGAACTCCCTGAATGCTGTAATTGTTTACAGACACCAAAATCCAATGTAATAAAACTCTTTAAAAAGGATTCTTTCCATATTCTCTCATGTCCCTGTGTCTAACCAGTACCTACCCAATATTATCCATCACCTTCGTTACCCAAGCACCCCCTCGAGAGAGTAACATAACAGGGCTTGTCAAGTATGTGTGGCCTTCAGAGGAGATCCAGTTCTTACATGCCAGGAAATATGACAGCCATGCCAAGACATTAATCTACACTGTGACACACAGGCACACATTCTTCCACTGGTCTCTGCTTAGCTAGTATCCACTCCTCCATACGTTGCCTGCATTTAAAACATCTCTGCAGACTTAGGACTTTCCCGAATCCTGGCATTACGAAGCAATCACAAGAGATTAACATATAACAAACCAAAAAAATGAGAATCCAAGATATGCATCTGTTAGAGGTACCAAAAAAAAAAAAAAAAAAAGGCAGTCTCATCATTTTTCCTAAAACTTTAAAGATACCTCTGGAACTCTCCAGATGAGTAAGGAGTCAGACCTGGAGATGTCAGCCAAAACTTTCCTTTTTCCTTTCTATCCTACTGCCAAGCGTTTGTCAGCATCTGGGACAGCTTCCCAGACAGCCTAACACACCTGCAAGGTGGTGATGAGGAAGACAAGTGTTGTGCAAATGAAGAAAGATAAAGGTGCTGGGGCAGGTGGTGGGCATGAAGCAAACAAACTTGGGAAGACTTGACATGGAATGGGATGGAAATACATTCTGGAAAATTTTAATTATTATTACTTTCCAATGTGCCACTTATTCATTCTTTCTTTGCTAAAAATGACTCTGAGGATAGGAAAGGTACAGGTTTTCCGTAATGGTGATAATCATAATGACATGGGCCTCTATTTATTGAATGCTTACTATGGGGCAGACACTATCCTAAGCACATTACATCTATCTATTTATTTAAGTCTCATAAAACACTTCTGAAAGTCACTATTATTATCTCCATTATATAGATGAGGAAACTGATGCATATTTTTTGAGTGCCTAATGCAATGCACACATTGTACTTCATATGCAAATGTTATTGCATCTTTTTCAGAACATTACTGCAGCTTAAAAGATGAAAAGCAAAGACCCTGGGAAGTTAAAATAATTATTCCCAAAGTCACTTGGCAAGGGTCAAATTTGAACCCCGGCTGTGTGAGTCCACATACAGTGTTCCTAACTCTACTGTCTCATGACAATTTGCTACCTGGTGGCTTGACACATATAAAAGAACACTCCCCAAACATAATGCAGGTCAACAATTCCTTATCTGGAATTCCAAATTTCAAAAGGAATTGAAAATCAAAAGTTTCATTGAACACATTTGTTAGCAAACTATGACGTGACCTGAATTTATATGCCAGTAAATCTAACTTGAACTGATGGGTGTTTCTACTTAATGTGAGTATTCATTCATTTTGTTGTTGATGTATATTAATGCATCTGATTATAGGATTCTGCTCCAGATCTCACTGGGGTGTTTTAGCATCAAGGGGCATGAGGATTCTGAATCCTGAAACAGATCTTATTTTGGGAAAGGGACTTTGAAGACCTCCATTCCTACAACTCTTAAGTTCCCAGTTTTCTGGGGATCACCTTAGATCACGAGGTTATACCACTTTTAGAGGCTGGGTAATGTCACTGCCACCCACCTTGCCAGACCATATTCTATACTTTTATACAATTATACAATTTGATCCTATACTTTTATACAATTTGATTTTCTAAACCTGCTCAGTACCAAGGAAACACTTTTATTAAAAATCAACATAATTCATGTAGTGTCTCCATATCTGGATGAGACAGATCTTGATGAGTATGGTCAGTTTATTTCATTTGTGGCAGTGATATTCCAGGGTTAAAAGAAAGGTGGATTCCTCAGTAGTCATAAGGAATAAATGCATATGTCTTAAGGAAGTGGTCCTGTGCCGGTTTCAGTTCCTGTTTTACTCATTTATTATCTTAACAATTATGAATAATGATTGCTCTAATACTTTACGTAGATCTTTTTATGGCTTGTGAGCATTTCTATATTCTCTATACCTAATAAATGCAGGTGGGTAAAAGAAAATTTAAAGAGCAAGAAAAAAGTTTTAGATACGAGCATAGTGATTCTGTAGACTACCTATTTTATACAACCTTCTAACTCCTCCCCTAGAAGTGAAAGATGACCTGCTAATAGTTTGGGACTATTACCGAAGCAAAAAGTTTTTTGCCCTCGTTGTCTTCTTGGTGGGAGGGGTGTTAGTGAGAGGCCAATAACACCCAGACAAGTAACTCATGACTAAATAGGTCAGCCAGCCACGGCTGGTGCAAGATTAAAAGTTCAGACTTACGTGTGTGCAGAAGATCTCAGGGTACAGAGCGAGTTTCCAATACACTCTAGGTCAATGGACAGTAATTGTCTTTCTTAAAATGCAGGGACTGCTAAGTCCAGCTCTTAAAGGCTTACATTTAGAACTTCTGTAGTTTACGAACTCACATAAATGATCACATTGGATCCCCACAACAGCCCTATGTGGTAGGCAAAGCAAGGATCTGAAACCAATTTTATAGATTAAGAACTGTGGCTCAAAAGTTAGAAAATGTATTACAGGTAAAACAAATATTCAAGTGCTGAGATCTGAACCCGGTCTTGAGTTAAAAAGAGGCATTGCTTTTAGCAAAGCCTTTAAGTTTATTCACTTCACCTTCTTGTTCAGGATACTCTAGACATACTAATGCATGTAGAACAAAATGACAATTTGGGTTTTTCCTATCCATTTTATTTTAAGCAAGAAATAATGTGCTGGCATAACCTTATATATACGACCAATGTCGGGAGTAATTAAGAGTCCCAGACAAAGGTTTCATTTTTCGTTACTTTCTATTTTGATGTGAAACTGTAAAAAGGAATAGACTACAGGGTTGGGGGAGCGGGGGTTGTTTTTAATTTGAGCTAGGAATTCCAAATGACATACCTACCTGACATTTTGGTGACCACAGGGTAAAGAGTTTTTTGGTTGCTACAGGACTTGAAAAATGGAAATGGAAAAGTTTTCCTGAAACATGAAGATGAGGAGCAACCTCAAAAGATCAAATTGTTTAGTCTTCATGGATGATTTACTCACAGTAACAGGGCTAGGGAATGGGTGGGTCGGGTGGGTATCCTGCATTTTATTTCCAAGTTGTCACTTTCCCTTATCCCAGTTCCCTGGAGGACCGAAGGAATTCCAGAAATTTGAACTCTTAATTCGAGTACAACCTAGAGGGAGTCTGAACTCTCCTCAGTGTACAAATCCCTTGAAGTAATGGCAAAGATATTGCCCACTACTCTCTCACGCTTGTCAAATACTAAAAGTAAAAATATGTTTTATTGCATAGTGAAAAGTTCATTAAAATGGGTGAGGAGTTTTAAAAGGTTATTTTAACCAGAAATATTTCATGCAACCCTCTTTATTAGCTAAATGTATTTCCACAATCAAAAGAAAACAACAATAAGATGCCTTACTCTTATGCTCATGAGAACTGGGTACTCTGACCTAAAGACAAATTGACCTTTCTCTCACTAATACACACACTTTGGAAAATTGGCAGTATTTTCCAAAGTTAATTATATGCATAATCCTATGACCCAGCAGTTCCCATCCCTGCTATATACTGAGCAAAACTGTGTTCATGTTTATCAAAAGAAAAGCATAAGATTGTTATAGCAGCACTACTCGGAATAGCCCCAACCTGGAAAACATCCAAATGCTTATCTGCAATAGAATAGACAATTGATTTGTGGAATATTCACACAATGGAATCTTTGGCGATGAGAATGAACACACAATTGCAACATGCATCAACATGACTCTTACAAACATAATACTGAAAGAAGCCAGATCCTAGAACACAGAATGTATGATTCCATTTACATCAAGTTCAAAACCGGGCAAAACAAATTTGTCTGGTTAGAAGTCAGGATAGTGGCTACCCTCTGTGGGAGAGTGAACAGAATAGCACATGAAGGCTGCTTTTGGGATGCTGAAATGTTCTATTTCTTGATCTGGGTGCTGTTCCAGGGATATGTTCACTTTTCTGAGATTTCATCAAGCTATACACTTACGACTGTACACTTTTCTGTATGTATGCCATACTTCCATAAATTTACTTTAAACATACATTTTAGGCAGTCTATTTATAACCTAGCCAAATGTTTTCATATGTTTTTAAAACTATTTATGCATTTTTTAAAAAAGACAAGAATCTATTAACTGGGCTATGATAAATACTCAAAGAGAAATTGACACTCCAATCTGTAATCCAGATGAAATTGGGACTGTACCAATTGGAGACTCACATAGGAATTCACAGAGAAGGTCTCCTGAGCCTTCCCTAAGGCTACATATTAATTGCTCCCTCATATTCTAAGTACACAACATTACTTAGTTCTTTAGCTTCCCATGCAATGGTACTGTACTAACCTGAATTTTCAGCAAGAAAAAAAAGGTGTCTTTATCTGAATTTCATCCAACCTGGATATTCTAAATTTATATGACACAATTTAATCAAATCTCCCTTTTGCATATTCTGTTATTTTATTCCCTAAGCATTGCCATTCTCTGCCTCCTCCAAAAGGAAAGTTCAACCCAAATGAAGTTAGAAATTGAAGTCACGTCACAATTAAATACAGTTCCCCCACCTCTACTGCAAGAGAAGCAAAGACACCCTGCTGTGTGTACGTGTGTGTGCACACATGTGTCTGTGTGGTGCGCAGCCTGCTTGCCACCACCTCCTAAGGGCTGCACCATAGTCCTTCCCTGTCCCCCGTCCCCATTCCACTGACCCACCCTCCCTACCCACTGTCTCCTTCCCTCCCAAATCTCCCTATTTAATTGTGTCTGCTTAACAGATGGCGAGAGAATCCCACTTTGCTGGAACAGGAACAATTACATGAGTGTTTAATAAGATGGTCAGTCCAGTTGGCCTCACCTTCACTCTTCCAGCAGCTCTGCCAAATTTTAACTAGATATTTAAATGAATGGCACAGCACAATACCACCGTGAAGAAATAAATACCTCTACAAGCCTAATGAGATTCTGTTGCGCTCTCTCTCTGATCTTTGCTAAGAAAATGCAGGGCTGAATTTTATTCAAACGCTTATTCTCTTGATGTTTACAGGTCTCTGTCCTAAGCCAATTTGGCTGACAGTTCACTGATAGCTTAATTCTGCTCTGGATTTCTTCCTATGATCTAGGAATTGTGGTCAAAGGGAAGGAAAAATATAGATCACCACTGTTATCTCAAGAAGCTGACCAATATTAACCATTAAAAGAGAAAGTGCTATCATTAAGACTCCAACAGTCACTGGACAGGGAATGAAAGGCAACTTAAGTTAAGTGTTTCAGGAAAGAAAACATATGCATGACTTTATTCTGCCCTAAGCATCCCCCATGAATAATTTTTTACTAGGTTTTAAGGGATCCCTCCTGCCCAGATTAGACACTGTCTGATTTTTACCAGACTATTTAACCTCACACGGTTAAACATATGGAATGTCCAGAAAAATGACATTCTCTAAGGAGCTCAGTTATTTTTAAATACCTCTGAACTTGCTCATTCTGGATATAGGTGGTTCAAGAAAATAGTTTACCAAGAATATTGAAAAGCTTACCACTGAAAAGAAAAATTGAAAATAACCTAGATGCCCAACAACAGGGGTCGATTAAACTATTCTTCATCCAATCAAAAATACAGAGGGTGCTAAAAAAATGTATACACATTTTAAGAAAGGAAAACACTGTATTAAAATTGTAATACTCAATACTCAATAACAAAAGATGAATACAAGTCATGTGTATACATTTTTTTGCCCCTCCTGGTATATTGTCCAGATATTAAAAGTATGCTATAATTATTTTTGCTATTGTTAATATTTTTAAAGTAGCATTTAAATATAAATATTGTTTTAATCATGTGGGGGGGGGGGCACATTACACATAATAATGTTACCATGTATATTACCAAGGGCCGAGAATGGATCAGAAGCTTTACAACACATTATCTCATTTACCAGTCACAACAACCTTTCACTGTAGTTACTCTGGCCTCATTTTATAATGAGGAAACTGGGGTTCTGAGAAGTGTACTTCACCCAAAATTGAACATTAGTAAGTAAGTGGCCAAGTCTGGATGCAAAATTTGCCTTACTCCAAAGTTATGTATTGTCCTCTATGTAAACACCATCTTAATAGAGAAAACTTATGTAAAACCTAGAAAGTGACCAAAATAATAACAAGGCTTGCCTATGAATAAGAAATCCAAAATATATTTTCTTTCCTCCCCATGTCCCCATCTCAAAACAGAGCATGCATTTCCTTTATAACAGATAATGACAAACATTTTCAAAGAGTTATTGCACTCAAAAAAAAAAGGGCATACATTTGGAGTTACAACTAAACTTTACAAAAGAACCATTTGCATTAAATCCTCAACTTTAGAGCTTTCAGAGGAAAAAAAATGCAAGGGCTTATGCATGATCTTCACTATAAAAATTATATCTTGAGTAGCATAGTGACTTGCAAGAAACAGGGCTATTCTAGTTTCATGACAAAGGGAAATGCTTTGGTACTGAAAATCATGGCAGAGGAAGACATCTAGATTGGAAATTTAAAACAAAACTAACCAGTACACAATAGATGACCTTGTGCAAATGGTATCCTGGGTACACATGTCCTGGCCTAACAGACTTCCTTGTTCTGTTTTAAGGTTGCTATATATATAAAAAAATGATAATAGCTATTGCTTATATAATGCTATCTGTCTGGCACTAGGTACTTTACATATATTAACGCACTTAACCTAGTAATTGTGAAGATGAATTTATATAGAGTGCACTAAAAACATTAGGAATGTATTTCACACACCATTATGATAGTTATTCAAACAGCTTTGATAGTTATTCTATTATAATTATTCTTGATACTTATTGTTCTATTCTAGTATTTGTTAATCTTTTAAGAATGTATACATATTTTTAACTGGGGAATGTTGGGGAACAGTGTGTTTCTCCAGGGCCCATCAGCTCCAAGTCATTGTCCTTCAATCTAGTTGTGGAGGGTGCATCTCTGCTCCAAGTCCAGTCACTGTTTTCAATCTTAATTCCTGGGGGTGCAGTCCACCATCCCACGGGAGAATTGAACTGGCAACCTTGTTGTTGAGAGGTCGCGCTCTAACCAACTGAGCTATCCGGCCACCCCTCCAGCAGCTCAGCAGCAGTTTGTTGTCTTCAAACTAGTTGTGGAGGGCGCAGCTCACTGGCCCATGTGGGAATCGAACCAGCCACCCTGTTATTCAGAGCTCACGCTCTAACCAACTGAGTTGGCCGACCCCAAGAATATTCTCTTAGTGACAGTTATTTTGTGCTAGTTGGAGGTATGGGGAAACCAAACATACCTGTACAGATGTTTACCAACTCCAATCCTACATCATTCTTAATAACCTCCCACAAATGGTAATCTCTCCCTTCTCTGAACTTCTGTAGCAAAGACTGCCTATGCTAAAGTTAAAATAGATTCACTGTAGAAAATTTGAAAATATGTAAAGGAAGAAGAGGGGAAAAAATCTATTGTCTGACTACTCAGTAAAAACCAACAACTGTTTATAATTTACTTTATTCCCTTCCACTCTTTTGGATTTCTATAATATGTTCTAACTTTGTTGTAAATTCTCTGACAACTGGTCCATAAGCTACAATTCCTTAGCACAGTACATTGTACATAGTAAGCATAAATAAGCATTTGTATATCCATTAATCTAGGTATTAAATCATTCAGATCATTATTTTGGTTGGTTACTCAATCAGCTAGCAAAAAAATGGAGGAAGGTATCATTTCTCTTTAAGATAAAAAAATGTTTTCCCCTCAGCTCTGTTTTTCCTTCCCTGCCCTCTTTTGGCTCTAAGTATACATACACACAGCTGAAGGGATACTTCAAGTTCACAAAAGAATCAAATTATTAATTCCTTAGTCTGATGGAATTCAATTTAACAGTTCAAACCAACATGAGCTCTGAATAGTAAGAAAGCATGTGGGAGAGTCACAAGTCGGTAACAAGTGTCACCTTCACAAACGGCTGTCTGTTTTGGTCCGCTGTATTCCTCAAAAGAAATTACAGGCAAAAAGGAATAGCTTGCAGTCTGATTTAGCAGAGAAAATCAAAAGCAATAATCTCAGCAAGCAAAGTTTCTAGTCTTGATCACTTGATTTCCTGTTGTAGCTTTCAAAATCAGGAGATCGGGTGGGTAAATATGAACCCAGAGAACAAAGACAGGCAAAACAAGACGGAAACACTTCCCTAAATGCAATAAAGCTTCGGAAGGGTTATTGGATTTTTTTTTTTTTTTGTCGTCGTTGTTTTGGCTTTCAAAGGGGGTAAGAGGGAAAAAGGCAACTAAATCAGTTCCACATGTTGGAAAGATTCAGTCTTTAGCCAATGTAACTTGACTATAAGTAATATTCATGACAATGCACATGGCAACCTCTCAGAAATGGAAAGTTGAGTTGCCCAAACGCTTTGCAGATGGTGCCAAATTTCCACTCCCCTAACTCCTAATTCCCCCCACTCCCCACCCCGTAGATCTCCATTAAGGCTTTTTTTGTTTCACCTTGAAAGAAAGAAAAAAAGAGAGAGCGTTCTTTAATGGCTGTGCATTTATTCTTGGGGTGGGGAGTGGCGTTTTAAGTATATGAGCCTTCAATATTCAGTGTTCTGTGCGTGCACAAACCCACACAAATGCTGAGGTCTTTGAGAATCCATCCATTAAGGACAAAGAGAACTGGAAACCCTATAATTCTTAACCTTCCACACCTAAGTGATGATGTTTAATTAATAACTCAGTCAATCAATCACGTCCTTTCTGAAGGAGTCAGAAACCATGTAAGGAGTCAGCCCCATATTCGTAAGAAGCTCACTCTCCAGTTGGGAGAAGAAATTAAAAATTAAAAAGTAAGAAGTAATAGTGAACAATGCAATACAGACTTGGTATGAACTCAGTATATTTGGCACAAGCCCAAGGTGCTGTCAGAGCTGGAAGTGGGGTGAGGGGAGGGAACGACAGTTCCGAAGAGATGGGACGTGGGCTCAACTTAAGAGGTCAATTTTAAATAGGAAAAGAGAAAAAGAGCTTGGGTAAGAGCATTTCAGAGCATTCAGAGAGGGGGTCTGGCACACAGTACTTAGCACAAAGTACTCAGTACTCTGAACCAGGCACTAGTCTAGATGCTAGGGAAATAAGAATAAGTATAACACAAGATCCCTGCCCACGTAGACCCTACATTCTAGGTCTCTTGGCCTCAAGAAAATCCCTGTAAAGGACTTAGTAAGCACCGGCCCATATACTTGGAAGTGTGTGTGTGGGGGGTGATCAAAGACAAGGATATTGATTTTTCTAAGAAAAGCTCACATTCTAAAGAGAGACCCCAAAGTCAATAAATATGATACAATGTCAGTTTCATAAGAGGAGCGTTTGGAAATAAAACTGAACTAAATGGAATAGAGAGAATGGGACTAGAGAGTGGAGGTACTTTAAGTCAGAAAGAGGAGTTGGATTTTACGCATATGGTAGGCACTTAGTAAATATTTTTTGAATGAGTAAATGAATAAATGTATATTCGCCAAGAAATAAAGAGCTATTAAAAGGATTTTAAACTGGGAAGTGACATGATGAAATAAGTGCTTTAACAATGTTTATATTCCACATGCTCAGAACCATGCATCCACTTTCCTCAAACTGTGCCTTCTCACAAAGAAAAAAATCGAGTCCATTTAGAAACCAGGTACAACCCCAAGGGTCTGTGACAACGTTAAGAACCAGATGAACTGGATCTGCTTCTAGTATGACACTTGAAGGACCTTGACTTGAAGTTTCCCAAGTGTCTTATCCCCTCTGTAAAATTATAAAATCCTCTGAGGGACTGTTTATGCAGTTTTGCATAAATCCCTGTAGCACTTGCGGGGAGCAATGTTGTGGACCGAGACTGAGAAATCCTTGTTAAAAATAATTGAAGAATAACATAATGAAAAACAACTGTTGTGGTTGAAAGCACAGTTGCAGTGCTGCATTAAGAGATGAAGACTAGTTTTTGACATTTTAAAATATGCTACTGTGAGGCTGTTTTGGATGGTTTTCAGATGAAATGTTCATTTATGTCATATCCAAACAGAGAGAATTTTTACAAATGCAGTTCTGGTCTATTCTTTTATTTAAGGAGATGCGTTTTTAGTACAATCATTAGGTACAGAAGCTATAAAGCAAAATTTCATCACAAAATGAATAATGTCGAATCGCGACTGTACAAACGAACTCCCTGATTAGTAAAGTCATTTAGGCCCCCTAGGCTTAGTTTCCCTCACCTGTAAAATGGAAAACTGGGTTAGATTACATCATAACTCAGTGATCCTAAAATGTCCACTCTACTATTGTGCTAGAATTTTACTGAAACACCAATTGCTGGACTTTTGAGAAGCCACTAGTGCTAGGTCTTTCTGCCATAAGGCTGAATGTTTCAAGAACATTGTATTTGTTGACATAATTTGACTTAAATTGTTTTTTTTAAAAAATGTCATAAACATATTTGTAAAGCCGGCTGCAGGAGTGCCCAAGTACCGAACGGATACATTTTTTAAGATGAAGATTTAAACAGAGAGAGAAAACCACTCTTGAGACAGCGGTGAGTTTCACCGTGGACATTTAAGACATGAATCAAAGCAGTTAGTCTTTATGGAATAAATGTGATGCTAATATGAATACATAAACGTCTCCCAGGTCCTCCTGACTGTATTGTTTTTTATGCTCTCACAGCCAGGGTTCCTGTCATGCGTATCGAATGCCATGGTAACAATCCTGGCCCGTAATGGCTCCAGCAGGACCTGCCATGAGTCTCAACAATAATTAACTAACACTTTGATGAACGACGGTTCTCTGGGCTCAGATTCACAATATCATTTTAATGAATAAATAAATACTGGTCAAAATTTTTCTCCAAGTTTCTATGGCAAACATAGAAGAAAACAGAAAGAAATGTGAAAGGGGAGTTAAGAAAATCCAACAAAATCCTGCTATTACCAGCTGGGAGGCCTTGGAGTGGTTAGATTTGCCCCATTTCCTAATTTGTAATATAGAGGTGATAATGATAGCTACCTAACAGGGTTTTTTGTGAGGTTCAATGCATGTACAGCACTATGCCTTACATACGATAGGAGCTCAATATACAGTAACTTTTAAAACTCCTTCAAAAAAAACCACACACACAACTATTCTCAGGAATAAAAAGTCATTTGAGATTGTCCGTGTCCCCATCCCAATGTCAGGAACTTTTCCAAGTCAGCATTTCTGAAGCCTTCCAAAGTGACAAGACTTATTAAAAACTCTGTATTTCCAGGAAATGGCTTTCACATTAGCTCCCAGTGCCTTTATAAGCTTGGCTCCCAGTCTCAACAAACCGGCTTCCTCAAGTTTCTTTAGAAAACCCACAGGCAAGCTGGGTCCTTGAGAAAGTGACTTTTCGCCTTGACTATTAATAGGACCTGGTGGGGAACATCCATCTGAGCACACCCCAAATCTCCTGTTTACTTGAGCCCAAGATTTTGCAAACATGCCAAGGCAGCCGAAAGAGTAAACTGAGGTTGAAAAATAGGTTGCAGAAATGCTGGTCCCTCCCAATCTAGGATTGCTCAACAAACAGGGTTCCCAACCTCCTGCAGAGCAGGGCAAGGACCATGAGAGAGCTAAGCAGTCCTAAAAATCCAGCCTGCACATGCTAAGCGAATAGGGGCTGCAGGAGAGGGGCAAATGCAACCATCAGCTATACCTCCCACAGAAGGCATGGGCTCATCTGAGACACCTTCCCAGACCTACCTGAACGGAAGCAAAAAAAATTAAATGCCCTTTCGTGCTGTCATTACATACTCACTTTCACATTGTATTGCAAGTCTTTGTTTATAAACATTAGTAATGACCTTAGAGAAGGCAAGGGCAATTCCTGCTCACCTGGACACGAGTGTGGGACTAAGTGTGGGACTAAGGTCTGGGCTTTGGGATGATGGAGACCTCAGCTATCTCAGTTGCATGAAGAATTATTCAAGCCTTCTGAGCCTAAGTTTCCTCATGGGCATTTAAGCAACATACTGTGTTTCCCCGAAAACATGACCGACCCCGAAAATAAGCCCCAGTTAAGATCTCAGCCAGACGGACACATTCAGTACGTTATGACGATGTTCCAGAAGATGACATGACTGTAATTGAATAAATATAGATTGTTGTACATGAAAAAAATAAGACATCCCCTGAAAATACGCCCTAATGGAGCAAAAATTAATATAAGACCTGGTCTTATTTTCGGGGAAACATTGTACCTCTAACTCCACAGAGTCCAAGGGATAATCACCACCTAGTAGGTTGGCTTTTAAAATTGAGTGAAATCATCAAGCTAGGACAGTGTCAGGCATATTGTTTTTGCCCAATTAAGCATAGCTGTACTCAAATTCTTATTTTCTCTGAAAATCTAGCATCCAGTGTAATCACCATTCAATGTCCAATAAATGTTTAATGAATAAACAAAAGATGTGATACAGCGTCCTCATGTGATAGAAGAACCAAGTCTCAAAGAAGGAATATGATAAGTCAACAACCAGAGAGAGAACCAAACACTGGATCCTTCCGGCTCTTAGTCTCCCACTATTATATTTTTTTAACATGCTGATTTCTCATGTAATTTAAAAAATCTGTTTGCACTGGATACTAAACTAAAAACTAAACCCTATTTATTTACCCCACAAAGCCAGTTGGAACAGGAAAGGAAACTATATTATCTAAAACTACTGAAAAAGGATAAAGCCAGAACATCAAATTATTCTCCCCACCAAGTAAATATTTAATTTGGCTTGAGTTCCTGGAAGGGAGCATGGTACAGTGGAAAGAGCATGGCTTTTGGAAGCAAGGAAGTCAGACCAGGGCCCTCGGCTCCACTACTTACTGTAGAGTTGGAGGCATGTTGCTTAAATGTCTCCAATTAAGCAGATCCTCCATTTTTCCTGTCTCTAAAGATGGCTGTGATAATAACTCCTTTTGGGCAGTGACTACTACTGGGTATAAGCTTTCTTTAAGGGATGATCAAAATGTTCTGAAATTAGATTATGGCTATGGTTCCATAATTCTGGAAATATACTAAAAACCATTAAATTATACACTTTCAATGGATGACTATGGAATGCAAACTATATTTCAATAGTATCTAACTGATGGTCATAGCAATGAAGACTTAGTTATTATCTACGTGAGGAATATAATGGAGAAAACACATAGTAGATGCTCAATGAGTCATGTAAAGCAGATTTCCATCATTAAGGTAGTGGTCATCAAACTTGAGAGGTACGATACAAGTCCTGGTTTGCTTGTTATGACGCAGACAATGAGTCCACTAACCCCAGGAAAGCCAGTGTCCTGATGGAGATGGCCAACTAAGCACTGTTTGAAAAGTCCTGTACAAGGGAACCTTTCAAATCATAACACTTCTACTGTGAATCTCCTTGACATGTCAGTAATGGTCCCCTTATATTGAACGTCTGTATACATCCAAATTTCCATTAAGTATATTTTACAGTGTGGTCTGGTTAAAAAAAAGAAATTAAGAAAAAGAGGGAAGGAGAGGGGTAGAGAGATACCCACTGTTGCTGACCAATTAGAGAAGAAAAAAGGGGCATTTCCCACATCTTCAGGCCCTAACGGCTGCTCTCCACTTGCAGCCACCATGTTTGGAATTAGGAATGAAATCAGCTTTGGGCGGCTCTTCCTGAGATAACAGAAGGAAGAAAAGCTTGAAAGAACACTGTCATGCCTCTGCCTTACCAGCACCCAGAAAGGTGTGTGCATTAAGTATCCTCATTTTACAAATGAGGAACCAAGGCTCACCCGTGATGAAGCCACTTCCTCCAGTCACACACCCATCCACAAGGTGGGGCTGCTCTTTCCAAAACCTAGGCTTCCCTGGAGGCCATGGCTCAACTCCGGGATCAAGATCTCTTGGTCACTCATGCCACTGGAACAGCTGGTGGGCTTCCTTTGTCCTAGCTTTAGCCTTCTCCAGCTGAATGTTCTGGAGAACATTTAGTCATGGCCCCACAGACTCTGGAGGATGCAGCACTAAGATGGTTCTACCTTTAAGGAGCTGACGGTGCAGGGGAGACGAGGGAGGTCTAAGCAGATGTGCGAAAGTTGTAGGTAGTGGCCAGCATGAGGAAGGGACCTCTGATCCAAACACAACAAAAAATTACCTGGAAACATCAGTCTCAGCCTCCAGCAGGGAATACGAAGGCCAGATGTTCAGAGCAGGGGGATAGCAGGACGGTTGGTTGATTGGTTTGGTTTTCTGGGTTTTTTTGGCCTGAAATTCATATTCATCAAGAACCCCAAACTTATACTTTTGATCTTCTCTCCTAAGGAGACTTTATACACAGTCACAGACATACAGTGAAAGATTAGAAAGAAAAAGGTATCTACCCGTAAACTTTGAACTTGGATTCCATGAATAGAACATACATGCATATATAGTATTCTCTAACTAAATTTTTAAAAAATAAATACTGAGGGGTGGCAGGATGGCTCAGTTGTTTAGAGTGCGAGCTCTGAACAAAAGGGTTGGTGGTTCAATTCCCACATGGGCCAGTGAACTGCGCCCTCCACAACTAGATTGAAGGACAACGACTTGGAGCTGATGGGCCCTGCAGAAACACACTGTTCTCCAACATTCCCCAATAAATTAATTTTAAAAATCAATCAATACATACTGAAATTGGCTCAAAAATGGCACAATTATACTGTATTTTCATGCTGAGTTAATTTTTAAATTGAAATATTTAAAGTATAACAGTGTTGGTAACTGTTTGGCATTTCCTCATTTATTAAGACATGGCTTTAAAACTGACTGGAGGTGGGAGGGTCTGTTCTCAGTCGCTGAAAGGCCCAGCTGCTTTTAATACACATGATTGATCCCTGGCTCCCCGAGTACCTGCACTATTCCTCACCTATGGCAACCCCGTTTCTGCAAGTCCTCACTTTGGAGTTCTGTTCGGAACTCTTTTCATACTCAACTGCCCTCACCCTGCTGTAACCGGAAGTGGAACCATCTCTGATTCACAGTCTCTCTCTCTCTCTCTCTCTCTCTCTCTCTCTCTCTCTCTCCAAGTAAATAGGAACAATTCCTCTTCCTGTTTTCTCTTACCACCACTACGGTGTTTCCCCGAAAATAAGACCTAGCCGGACCATCAGCTCTAATGCATCTTTTGGAGCAAAAATTAATATAAGACCCGGTCTTATTTTAATGTAATATAAGATCAGGTCTTATATAACACAAGACATAATTATATATTATATAACATAAGACCTGGTCTTATGCTAATTTTTGCTCCAAAAGACGCATTAGCGCTGATGGTCTGGCAAGGTCTTATTTTCGGGGAAACACACGGTATTACTACCTCCTCATTACATCATCTTTCAAGGTAAGAATAATAAGCCTCATGTTACACAAGAGAAATCAGGGTTTGTAAGTGACAGAGCTGAAATGTGAACTCCAAGGCTGATTCTAAGGCCAAAGGCTCTTGTCACTTCCAGGCCCAAACTTTCTAGTAGCTTCCCAACCAATTCAGAGTAAAAGCTCAGGGCCTGGCTCTGGTTCCGAAGCCTCTACCACGGCACGTACGCCCTTCGATTTCCCTCCTGCCCTCACCTCACCTCACCTCAGTCTCCTCCAGACACACTAGCCTCCAGCTTGCTACTCAGACCTAATGAGCACTGTCCAGCCACAGGGCCTTTGCACTCCCATTTCCCTCTTCTGAAACACAGATGCTCTACATGGACTTGCTCCCGCCCTGCCTCCAGGGTTCTGCTCAGATGCAATGTTATACAAAATAGCAACCCAGCAGTTCTTGTCATCTGATGTGTCCTGCATTTTACTCTTTGCTGTCTATCTCCCCATTGTGGTGTGTATGCCACACGAGCACAGGGATTTTGTTTTGTTCCCACAGTGTCCCCAATGCCTAGATCCATTCATTTAATGAATTCACGAGAGGGTCAGAAACTGCACGTCAACCATGACAGAAACATACCCACCCTGGGAATTTATAACAGGGAATCATTTAAACAGGTTAGTTCCCCCTGCCTGGAATGTACTTTGTCTCTAATTCACCTGGTGAGTTCATCATTAAGGCCCCTTTACTTTTCATCAGCTCCTTGGAAAGTCCATCCTGATCTCCATGCAATGAAAGCATCCCACTATTCTAAGTGCAAACGCATTGCAATACTTGTTTGCATATCTACTTCCACCCCTGATTATCTTGTGAGTTTCTAGAAGACAAGGACAGATTCTTATTCATCTTGGAACTCCCAGCACATAGTAGGTGTATTATTTTTTAATATATGGTGCAACGCTACTTTTGAGTATGTTGAGTATTTAGCTGTCAGTATTCAGGGTATCAGTATAAAAGTCTGGCATTAACCTAACCTGTGACAAGGAAGATTGCCCAGCCAGGGAGACCAGTGTCACAAAGTCCCAGTCTGTGGACGAACATGCTCAGCCTGTGCGGGGGTAGCAAACTGTTCTCTGTGTTTGAGCAACAAGGAAACATCAGAAGTCACAGGCAAATTAACAAGCTGAGAATCACTCTGAACACCTTTCTGTTTGCAGATATGAGATCTGCCAGAGTATATGTTCTCGTTCACCCTGTTTACGTCCCCAAAAGAAATTCTTCAAGGCAGTCTTTTCTGTAATTGTTCTAGTTCTTGTCTGGCTCTCTCTCTCATGTATACATGGGTGCATACACACGTATGTATGTGCATTTTTACACCCTGTATATACATCCACATTCACCCCAAGTCACTAACCAATGAAAAGCAAAGGGACAGAAGAAGCATAGGTATTGTCTAGGCACCAAGAGTCCTGGGATTCAGTTCCTGACAAATTAGATGTATGCCCAGATTCGTCCCTTTTCAATCTCTTCATCCATAATTAATAATCGAAAGATTCCATAAACACTATAAAATGTAGGCAGGTGAACATTTTGCCTAATGTCAGCAGAACTGCATCAGAATGTAGTAAATTGGATTCCCTGTAGCTGTGTGATTTTCAGACCTCTGTAGTGTTTCCTTTCAAAGGGGGTTGGGGCAGGCATTAAATAAGGGTGCTTTCCATTGTGTCCACAATGCATTCATTCCAAGTTTAAGGACCTAAGCCAGAGGAGAAATACCCCATGCAATGAACAGACTTGCTCTGCATTATAGAACTAGCTGAATGTGATATACAATTAGTTGCCAATAAGATTTCCTCAGACTTAAAAAAAAAAAAAATCCTGCTGGAGAATGAAGCTTAGGAAAGAAATATGTTGTTTTTACTTCCTTCCTTCCTTTAGAGAGAGAGAGAGAGAAAGAGAGAGAGAGAGAGAGGATGGAATGTTTACACAAATATGATCTCATCCTTACAATTAACTATTCAACGGGAGAGTCAGTCGACGCATTAACAATGTTAGAAAAATCCCTGTATCACTTTTTACCTTGACTAAGTAAGTGAGGCTTAATATATGTTTCACTTTGTATTTTCACTTTTGTAAAACTGGTCTTTCTCTAATTAACTTTTTTTTCCAGATGTATATACAGGGATTTTTAAGATCTTGTCAATGACTGATTTTCTTCTCAAATGTCATTTCCTAAAGCTAACTTTTCACTTATTTAAAAGTTGCTATTCTTAAACTTCTAGGAAGGAATGTTGAGACTCCTTCAGGAAGCAAGACTAGGAAAAGTCAGGTGACCCCAGGTAATGCTAAATTGCTCAGGTGCAATTTAGGCTTCAGCACTGAAGCACCCAGTGTTCTTCCAATTGAACTACAGGGCAAAATGTTGAACATAATTTAAGTTTGAAAGGCAGAGTTCTGTGCTATTAGATACTGACCACAAAGGACACCTGACTCTCTTATTGCCAGGCACTGTGCGACTTTAGGAGACACCAAATGATCCTCATTAAAGAATCCTACCAATGTCAGTCTCAAAGGCATCTTTTTCTTTTTTCTTTGTGTTCTTATTCTAGCCAGTCAATCCTTATAAACAAGGACAAGGATGAAAAATAGATTTGGACAAAATCATGAAGGACCCAGAAGCAAAGCTGTGAAGACGTGGAAGTATAACAAGGAAACAATAAGCCTTTGAAGCAATGTTTTAGAGCAGGGGAGTGAATTGAACTGATTTGGACACATCGTAGAATAATGTGGCAGTGACAGAAAAGCTAAGACCCACTACTGTGTTTCCCCGAAAATAACACCTAATCAGAAAAGAAGCCCTAGCATGATTTTTCAGGATAACATCCCCTGAACATAAGCCCTAATGCATCTTTTGGAGCAAAAATTGATATAAGACCCGGTCTTATTTTTGGGAAAACACGGTATTAGCAAATTAAAACAACAGTGTTGAATATTGACACCAGGGTCAAAGGCTGTTGTGGATTCAAATCCCAGCTCGGTCATTTACTGACTAGCCCTGGGCACATTACCTACCCCTAAGACTCCCTACTTCTGCCCCCAATTTTCTACTTCATAGGGTTAGTTTTGGCATTAAGGTAATTCATTTATAACACAGTATAAATGTGGTAACATAGTAGTCAACACATGGTGTAGTCAATAAATAACTTTTGTTGTTGCTACTGTAATAAACCAGAGACCAGATAGAGATATGGAAGGCTAGAATAAGTTGATGGTTCTAGAACTGAAAAAAGGAAAATGGATACAAGGGGTATTTTTGAGCTCTCGGTTGCTGATTGGTTCTGGGGTATTGAGAGACGCATCAAAAATGCCAAAGAAATTTGAAAGCTGGGTAATTACAGGACCAGCAATGATAGGTTCTATTTTTAGTGTGTTAGTTTTACCTAGTCAAAATGAAAGAAACAGGAAAGAGAGAGAAGCAGTATTCTCTACAATCACTGCAACGGCAGAAAACATTAAAAGCATAGTTCCTGAAAGTTACGCCATCCTCTTCAAACAGGAAAAAGACATTAAGCCATTTTTTTTAGAAAGGAGTTTCTCAAGAAAAATTCATGGAATTTAATTTAAAACATTTTTTGGAAACATACGTAACTTACACTCTTTTACAAAAGGAAGCACCGAGACTATAGACTCATAAACTCAAATCCTATTTTCCCAATTCATAACTGATACCTGGGACAGCATGCAACTAGAATAGAATAGAGCCCAATGAAAGGTAGAAAAGCATGGTAAGAAAATACAGGTAAAAAAAATTTTTTTAATGTCAGATGTCAGCATTGTGAAATAAATCCAAGAGTTTCCTATTTACTTTCCATGCTGGTGGAATTCCATTGATGGTGGAATACCATCAATTATTAGGATTTTTTTTAGAAAGAAAAAATACATGTGATTACAAAAATCAAGCAGTCAATAAAGTTATTCTTAGTAATAGTAATAATGATAATGTTCTTTTCGGAGATCTCACTAAAATGTTTATAGTACTCTAAATCTCATGAGTCTACAAAAACAAAGAAAGCACTAGTTTCAGCAAACCAATACACCTAGGAAAAGGTTTTTTCCAACAAAGGAATTTTCTCTGGTCATTTGACTTTAGTCTTAACTTTAAACAAAAAAGGGGCAGAGTTTTGTCTCCAGAGACACAACTAATAATTTATACAAAGTAAATCTCTGTTGTGATGTTATTCAGAAGGATCCTATTTATGTTAACTTCATCATTTACGATTTCCCCAGCAGATCAAATATACAATGTCATCTTCGTTAAAAATAATTAAGATTCCCGAGGCACACCCTCACAGTTGAAAGGGGATGGGGTGTCTCAATTTTTTTATACCACTGCAGGTTTTCTAAAACTCATTCATATTTAATTTTTAAGGATGCTTTGCAGCCCATTAAATATTTAACAGTCAGAGGGATTTCAAACCAGAATGCTAAATGTCAACCTATTCCTCCAAAATACTTTTTATTTCATTTGCAGTAAATTAGCTGGACCTCCCTTTAGAAACAGGAAAGGAAAAAAAGCTTTCAAACTTAACTCACATTTAGGACACTGAGATAATAATATCTATCTATATAATTAAACCATGTAAGAGATTGGGTTTTAAATACCAGGCTTATTAAGTATTGTAGAATTCTAAAGTAGGGCGGCTCACATTATAAACGGAGATAATCTTTCACAAACTCATCTCCCTCTCCTTTCCAGAATTCATTCTGTGTTGTGCAACATCCATTAACACCGAGAATGGAGGTGATAAGTCAGTCCTAGCAAGAGGCGGTAAGATTCCCCAGCACTGGGCCAATTAGCAATACAAAATGACAACTGAGAAACACGGCTCACCACTGGACCCTCATTACGAAGGAGTCTTAGAAACCCATTTTGAGTTTTGTAAGGAGTTAGGTGACAGACCGTGTGGTAACCAGTACTTGCTGACCTCCCCGACAAAAAATAAAATAGAGTCTTTTTATAGGTTTGTATATTCATTCCAATATAAGAGATAGTAAAATCGGCTTTACTTTAAACAGAAAGGAAATTGATTTTAAACCACGATGAGAAGGAGACCAGAAGAAAGGTATATTTTTAAAAACAGGAAGATTAGAAAATCTTGTCGGATGGTTGCTGGACTTACCCTGGTGATCACTTCTTTAGGTATACAAACGTTGAATAACTATGATGCCTACCTAAAACTAACATAATATTATAGGCTGGCTATATTTTCATAAAAATCTAAAACAAGAAAATCCCCAAGCCTCAGAGAATCTATGGGACTGGACCATATCAGGTCAAAATTCAGTTCCTCCGGGCCTGAAAAACCGGGCAAATGCCATGACACAGAACAATTTCACAAGCACTCTGTGTGAAAGTGTGTTCATACTGTTGCCACAGGAAACACATGATAATGAAACTTCATGAAGGAAGGGCTGCTCCATCACCTAAAGGCGAGGGGGGGAGGCGGGGGGACAACAGATGTGCTGTGATGGCCCAAATCAAGAGGACTCGAGCTTCACAATGTTTCAGTAATGAAAAGTAAATAGCACACCTTAGAAATGCCAGCAAGGCGTGCAGTCTAGATGTCACATGGGCTGCACTCAAGGATTCCAACTTCTGGGTATCCTTGATCTACAGCCATGTCTCTCGACAGGGAAAGGCAGACAGGGAAACAGTATCCCATTCCATGAATGCAAGGAGGTCTGCATCCATGCCCACCCTGCTCCACGGTCCCGCACTCACCATTTTATGCCATTTAATAAGAATCAAGTTATTTTTCTGATCATTTTTTAAGATATCCTCAAAAATCAAAGGGGCCTCTAACTCCCCATGTTGTTTTTCCTGTCTACCCAACAAGAAAAATCAGGCGGGAACTACTGACTCCCAATTGCTTGCTATAGCAAAGGGTTCCCAAGTGCCTAGAAAAGCTCCACTAATGAACCCACTCATGACCCTTTGGCTAAATGACTGGTGTGGCTGTCCTTTCGCTTGGAAGTTTTGAGAAAGAATCACGGTGATCAATTGAGGACTACTATATTCTACCATCCAGCAATGTAAATCCAAACCAGAGGTTGTCATGGAAGGATGGGAGAATGAAGAAATGGTCTCCACAAGAGCTGGGGCTCTCAAATAGCGAGGCTCCAGACACCCCCTAAGGAAAAGAACAGGTTTCTGACTTACATAGAAAAAATAAATAAATCTGGAGAGCTTTTTGCATTAGCAGGAATGGGAAATTGCTTCACTTCATCAATTTTGAAACTTTAACTTAATTGCTGCTTTTCCTAATGCCCTCCTCCCACCCCCAGTCTCTTTAAACTTGAGAGTCTAAAAGAAACCCTGTTACAGAGCAGTCAGCCCTCTCAGGAGTTTTCAAATTCCAAAACAAGTCATGGCAGGCTGGAACTTTCTTTCCTTCCGGGAATAACATTGTTATTGTTATTAACTACATTTGTTTGTCTCTTTCTCAAACTGCTTCAAAAAAAAAAAAAAGTCACTTGAGGTTCTCATGGTCCCCACAGACAGGGGAAGACGTGAATCATTTCTTACAGTTTTTCACTACTGGAAGATGAATGAAAAAGAAACCACCCATAACATGGAATCCTGCACACACCTTAAGTGTGGCTCAGGAACTCATAGCTTGTGAGTCTTTAAAATAAAAAGACACGACAGTTCGCATTCTGTGAGGGGCCAACACCATTTTGCCAACCAATATACCGGCGTTCTGAGGCATTTGTGGATTGCCCCAGATGAGTTGAGCTCAGACACAAACTCCCATTTTCTGACCCTAAGTCCCGGGTAGTCATACAGTTAATAAATCGAATAAAGCAATGCTGGGGCAGATTTTTATGTGGCCTTAAGAGTAGCACTTCACACAGGTTCAGTTCTTCCCAGTTTGTACACCATCTGTCCATTCAAAAGCAATAATTTATAAAAGCACACACCCAGAACAAAAATAAAAACACTGTTGCTTACTCCATTCCTCAGATTTTTATAACTATAGGAACATGAAGTAGGCAGTGTCCTCATCCTCACCTACAGTTTTCTGGCAGCGCCATAAGATTAGTGATGGTCAGGGGTCCACCAGAAGGGGTTCTCCATTCTCCAGGTCTTCTCTGCACATAGGTCTCTCCATGTAATCTCACAGGCTGGCTGAAGAATGCAGTGTTGCCATTACCTAATGAAAACCCAGAGTGACCACAGGGAGCTCTAACCAGTTAAAGCACACTGCACATGTGGGATCAATTAGGTGGACATGACCTTTATATTTAGGAAAATGCTAAAATGCCAGCCAGTCCCCTAATGTCTGACCTACATCTGAAACTAAAGAACAGCAATAATTCTGAAGATTTAAGCACTTCAGGCTACTGTATTTGGTCATCAGCAATACAGCGTGGTAGAAAAAAAGCCATGATAAGGAATTAAGTGAGCTGCACTGAGAACCAGGAATGTCAAAACTGGACAAGATTTTTCAGAGTACCTAATGCAACCCACTCATCTTTAAGGAGAGGAAAAACATGTCCAGATAGGTTATTCATTTTCTGGATTTTGGATAAATATCTAGCTGACATTCTTTGACTATGTATTAATCATTGAGAGACTCTTCCCTATTTCTGTCACTTTAAATCCTTGGGGGATATTTTTATCTCCTTTCTGATCGTGAATACTAATTTCTCAATGCCATTCTTGACAGGAGACTTAATACCAAACTTTTTTTTGTCTAGACTTTTAGGAGTTTCAGAAGAGTTATAGAGCAGAGTACACGATAATATTATGGTTTTATAATATGACAGTAATTGTTAATGGCAAAGAGAAATGAGTGGGGGGACATTTGCAGACACTGTCCACCAGTGGTCATGCTATGGATGTACTAGGTATAGACATACGGAAGAGAAGTTAAGGCTCTTCAGTGGCATAAAGTTCAAATTCTGGTTATCCACTCACTAACAATGAAAACTTGGGCTAGTTACTTGGCTATTCTTGCTCATTTTCCTCCTCTGAAAAGTAGGAATAGTAAGTCTCTCACCCATGGGATTGTGGTATTTAAACAAACACACACACAAACAAAAACCCCCCAAAAACAAAATATGGAAATCAATAAGTAGCCAGGATTATAATAAGCACAATAAATAAAGCTACAATCATCACCACCACCACCACCTGCATCATCACCCTCAGTGTCTTTGGTTCCAGAGTTTCCTCTGCAGTGAACATGTTATTTTTGTAATTTAAAAATATGATTACAAATACTTCCATTTCCCCTCAATTCTGTCATTCAGTTGTTCTCACAATGCAGAAAGTCACCTCTGGAACCATCCTTTTCTAGAACACCTGTCTGGATTTTGAACTACTAGCTGTCATTACTATCACAAATTCACCTAGGTGGGTAGGCAAACACAGTGTATTTAAATGACTTTTTGCATAGTTAGGTGCTAAACAGTGTATTATTCATATGCCCCTCCCATGAGCTAGGAAATAGGCCAATAATTTGGGCAATGTCATGTAGCCAAGAGTTAAAAAATCCAACGTATGGTGCTGTATGATTTTGAACTGTGTTGCACAAAAGCAGACATGGAGCCAAATACGACAAAAGGCTAAGTGGGTGTCCTGGAAAAAGGTGAAAATCTTCCCACATACAAATTATTCACATAGAGGTCAACATTCGTTCTTATACTTGCTTATCCTTACTCAAAATAGTACAATAATCTAGAGCTGGTCAAAGCTGCTCCTTTCCTCTCAAAACAGCACAGATAGTTTCATTGAAAATATGTAAAAACAAAAAAGTCAGCACAACCTTTACAAGCCTTTTCAGAGCCTGGCACCATTTACATCACAGAGTTCACCAATTACGAGAGAAGTTGGAATGCTCATGTTTTATTATACTAGCAAAACCAAGAATAAAGCATAGAATAATTTCCAGATGGCGTCCTTTTTTTGTACAGATTTTTCAATTCAACATTGTTCTGAAAGCTTTAGTCATCTGAATACAGAGCTGTAACAATTCTATGCAAGAATCTTTTCTTGGATAAATAAAGACTCATATACTACATTTACTGGGGTTCCTAGCCATTAAAAAGAAGGCAAGAAAGAGTAAGTAAAGCATGTGAAAATCTCTTGTACAAAGAGAAGAATCAGTGATTAGGAAAGAATATAATCCAACCCCCAAGTGACCAAATTCTCGGACTTTTTCTAGTTATCATATAATATATATATATATATATATATATATATATATATATATATATATATATATATATCCCCATAAACGTACATTTGATATATAAACTTCCATTTAAAAATTGCCAAGATATTCAGAATCACGGGTTTAAAAAGCTTCAGAAACAATAAACTTACATAGCTATGAAACAAAGGGCATGGCAGATTAGCATCTATAACTGTACAGAGCCAAACGAGCCCGGTAAGCAACAGATGAATTCTGTTAAGGCTCTGCAGACCTCAGATGGGTCCCGAAAGCCTCTGTGACCTCCGCTTTGCCTCTGAGAAGTGTTGTGTTCCAGGAACTTCTCCTAAGTGCACCTCTACACCAGTTAGGCAGGGTCAGCCAAATGCAGAAGAACCAGTTCTGTGTAATGCAAATGCAGCTCCAAATGAAGATGCCTCCAAATACCTCACTGCTATATCAGAAATGAACAAACCCACCCAAACTATGTTTTTTATTATAGAAACCTATACAAGAAGACAAAACAGTATGACAAGCCTCCACATACCCGTTGTTGAGCGTCAACCTTTACCAACTCAACAGTCAATCTTGTTCATCCATAATGCCCACTTTCTCACACTACAGTTTCCAGAAATAGTTTATATACAACTCTAAAAGGTAAAGATTCTTTTTGTAAAAATAAAAATCACAATACCATTGTCACGCTAGTAATTCATGAAATCAAGTATCCAGTCAGGATCAAATTCAATGGCTATACTTTACAAATGCTCTACTGGGAAGAATGGGGAACAGCAGTGAGGAGCAGGACATCACAATAATTTACGCTTCTGTTTTAAAACTGTGCCAGCACTTAAGGCATAGCATGGTCTCGTTCCTTGGACTCAAATCATTCCAAACTTACTAAGGGTCCTCTCTTTCTCTTGCAGCCAAGATGCAATGTTCTTTCACTTGGAGAAGAGGCTACACCAGAATAAAATACAAGAAGCCATTTTCTTCACTGGTATTTTCATGATTCGGAGGAAATTACTAAATTAGCGCAAATCTTCTGAATTTTGCCTATGCCCTAAGGACATTTTTTAAAATGTTTCCTTTTGAAAAATATTTACAAGTTGCAAATACAATACAATGAGTTCCCATGTACTGTTCATCCAACTCCCCAAAGGTAACATTTTACATAACAGAACTTTTAAGAGCCTGCACCAATTCATACATCTACGGCCAACCGGTTTTTAGAAAAGGATGCCAAGATCATTCAATGGTGAAAGAAGGGTCTTTTCAAGAAATTGTGCTGGGACAATTGGATAGTCATATGCAAAAGAATGAAGTTGGATCCTTATCTCATACCCTATATAAAAATTAACTAGAAAATGGATCAAAACCTAAGTGTAAGAACTAAAACTATAAAACTTTTAGGAAGAAACAGACAAATCTTCATGACCTTGGATTTAGCAAATACACACACACACACACACACACACACACACACACACACACATACATACATATGACTTCATCAAAATTTAAAACATCTGTGCTTCAAAGACACCATTAAGAAAATGAAAAGACAGCCCATAGTATGGGAGAAAATATTTGTAAATTATGTATATGATAAGAAACTGGTACCTAAAATATAGAAAGGATTCTTACAACTCAATAAGAGAAATAACTTTAAAATAGGCAGAGGATCTAAATAGACATTATTCCAAGGAGGGTATACAAATGGCCAATAAGCACATAAAAAGATGCTCAAATCATCAGTCATCAGGGAAATGCCAGTCCAAAGCCACAATGGGATACCACTTCACATCTACTAGGATGGCTAGACACAAAAAGTTAGCTAACAGGAAATGTTGGTGAGGATGTGGAGATACCAGAACCTTCACAAAGTGCTGAATGTAAAATGGTGGAACACAGTCAGGTAAGTTCCTCAAATGATTAAACAGAGTTCCCACATGATCCGGCAATTCTAGTTGTAAGTCTATACCCAACAGAAATGAAAACATTTGTCCACACAAAACTTGTACACAAATCCTTATAGCAGCATTATTCATAGTAGCCATAAGGTGGAAACAACCCGAATGCCCATCAACGGAAGAATGGACAAACAAAAGATGGTATATGTATACAATGGCATATTATTCAGTCATAAAAAGGAATCACATACCAGTACATGCTACAACATAGATAAATGTTGAACATATTAGGCTAAGTTAAAGAATCCAGTCCCAAAAGATCACATATGATTCCATTCATATGAAATGTCCAGAATAGGGAATTCTATAGGGACAGAAAGTAGATTACTGGTAACTTCAGGCTGAAGGAGGGAACAGGAAGATAGGAAGGTAATAGTTGAACGGCACAGTTTCCATTTGTGATAGAAAAAGTTCTAAAATTGACTGTGACGATGGTTGGCAATATTCGTGAACATACTAAAAACCATTGAAGTGTACACTTTAAATAGGTGAATTATATGCTATGTGATTTATATCTCAATAAAGCTGTTTAAAAAAATAAAATCCACAGATAGATGAAAAAAGAGTCTGCCCTACTGGCTTTCAGTCCTTAATTCTGTTGTTTAACTCGTCTTTCCTGGCCTTGATCAGGCACACATCAATTCCCTACAAAAGAAGGACCAGGGAAGTGCAGATGGCTCTTGGAGCCATCAGTGCTTTTCACAAGTTCCAGGGAGACAGCCAAAGGGCAACATTAAAACATCTCATTTACTACCTCCGAAAGGAAGAAGTGTCTGGAGCACAAAACACTTTATTCTTTATATACTGTACCGTCAGATATAACAAAAATGCTCTGCAGGGGGGAAAGCGACAACGCTTTCTCCACTTGCTTCAAAATCTCTGTTAAGAGTGACATAAGTGATGATACTCAATAAGTACTCAGTGGGTTTGATGTGATTAATTTGGGGACAAAACCGACTTGGGATATAAAAGTACCAAAGGGTACTTCAGAATCTTGTGCAAGAAGGCTTTCTTGTATATCATGCGGCCTTTCAAGAATGGTCTACTTGGAAGCCGTCTGGTCCAAGAGTACAGTATCCTCTGGAAGCAAGAGGACACAAGTAGTAATTAGAACTCTGGGTTCTCCTGGCTACACAGATACGAAGTCCTGAGATCTCCTTGCTCTCAGTCTCCGTTCTCGCTGTCTGTGTGCCATGAAACTGGGAAAGGGCACGAGGGAGCCTTCCTTCAGGAGTGCTGCAAATGTCTGTTCTCTTGACATAGGTGGGCGGGTTACTCAAGGATCAACACAGGTAAAATTTCACCAAGCTGTACATTTAAGATTCATGTACTTTAATGCATCTTTTAGCTTAATTAAAAGTAAAATTGGAAAAAAATGGTATCTATAAATTGTCAGGCACTATGTAACTGAAAGACATTATCACTTTAAGAGATTGTTTTTAAAAAAGGTAGTAGATGTCTAAGGTAGAACACATATTAAATAAGGAAGTAGTCGTACATTCTAACAGTCCTTATTTACCATGCAAAGATTGTGCGATAGGACCATGTAAGTACTCGAGATACAAAAACTACTCTTCAGCACTCTTAAAAGCACCAATCATATCTAGGCTGGTACCCTGCTAACCACAGTACAGCAGCAGGTCCTCAAATAACGTTGTTTCGATATAACAGTGATGGGATGCCATGGGAACTTAACTCTTGTTCACATCAATTAACCTGGGGGAAAACCCTAGGCTAATTTCATTACAGTCATTTCACTTAAAGTCGCAGAACCTATTTATAGCATTAAATGAGGACTTACTGTATGAACTTTGTGGAACAAAACAAAACCCATCTTATATAAGCAGGAAACCAAGCCCTCTTCCCCAAAGAAGATTCATTTGGTTCATGCCCAGACCACATTCCAAGGTCTGTTACTATGTGTTGGTTTTCAGGGTCAGATCTAAGCAAAACAGTGAAGCAAAAAGAATTTATTGCCTTAGGTCCCCATATCTAGGCACTGCAACCTCAGGTTGGTCCCTTCCCTTCCTCATAATTAGGACCTCCCACTAGGGCACTAACCCTGAGTAGAGCTCCAGCATTTCTCTTTCTTTCCCTTTCCCTTCCAGGGCAGAATTTCTGAGCAGGGTTTGGTAGGTAGACTCCTAAAATGGCCCCAAGGTTTCCGGCTACTGTTTGTACATGCCCTTCATAATCTCTGGGATTAAAATTTGAATCCATCATTAAGTTATGTTGATACAGTTGACTTTTACAAAGCGGGGAGGGGGAGATTAGCCAGTGGGCCTAACCTAATCACACGAACCCTCTAAAAGCAGAGTTTTTCTCTGGCTAGTGCCAGAAAGGTAATCAGAGAAACAAACCAGCTGGGCTAGAGGGAAACAGCACTCGTGCTGTGAACTGCCTTGTGAAGCCATGTGGCAAGGTTCTGAGTGGCCAGTCAGAACTGACAGTGACCCCCGGCCGACAGCTAGTAGGAAAACATAGACCTTGTTCCTACATCCATAAGGAAATGAATTCTACCTACAACCAGTGAGCTTGGAAGATGACCTCCAAGCCCATATGACAATCACAGCCCTAGCTAACACCTTGATTTCAGTCCAGTGAGACCCAAAGCAAAGAATCTAGCCATACCATCTCCACAGTTCTGCCCTAAGGAAACTGCACTATAATACACTGGTGTTGTTTTAAGCCACAAGTTTGTGGTAATTTGTTATGTGGCAATAAGAAACTGATATATGGGTGACAGAATTGCCCTACCTGCTGAGACAGACCTATGTTTAGATAAAGGTCCCCTTGCCTCTTTCTCTTAGCCTCAGTTTTCTTTCTATGACATGGAGCCAAATCTCTACTTCACAGAGTAGATGAGAGGATAAGTAGAGACACTGTACATACAATACTTGACGTGTATGGTTTTCTACCCTGTGACCAGAGATGTTTTGGAGTATGTGGAAGTTAAGCAATGCTTTTTGAACCAAGAAATCCTGGCAAACCATCTCAAAGTCTAACTCCTACAGGGTACCATTAGTGACTGGTTTCCACCATAGGGTTCCCAGGGCAGTGTTAAGATGCCTAATGAACTTAGCAATAATTCAGTATAGGTAATGTGATATCATGTGTGAGTTAATTAGGTTAAAGTATAACTGAAATGCATTTGGCATTATAGTCAGGAAGGCACTCTCCAGGGGTATGCAGCTCGTGTTCTAATCATGAAGCCCGTGCTCCAAAAAGAGGCCCTGCAAATGTTTCTGTTATCCACGTTAATCAACACCAGACCCCTTGCCAATTAGCAAAGTCAATGTTAAGAGGTAGATGGTGGTGGGGGTGAAATGATTGGCTTATGAGTAGGCATTATAAATGTGAGAAATGGCCTTCACTGGAGAGATGAAAGATACATTCAAGTTATAAAAACAGGCCAAAATATGTTAGAGCTATCTCTACCCTGTGCCTGAACAAGAGTGCAGCTCTGATCGGCTTGTTCCCTGAACGGCCCTGAGTCCGGTCACAGTTGGAAGATTGCCAGGTGCTTGAAGCTGATTATTAAGGATAAAGAGAACCTCCTCTGGAATGTTGTCACCTCTAGGAGTGCAACTTTCATGCAAGGTGCTGATCACGGCCACTCCAAGAAGAGAGCTGAGACTTGATCAAGCACACAAGCAATTTTGTGTGAACTGTGGGGTGCCGGCTCGCTGATCGATGCCTGTTAATCAATGCCTGTATGTAGAACAGAATCACGTCTCAGACTCGCTTTAGTTATAACCAGGTGCCAAGGTTGGGGGATAGTAGGTAGCTACACCTCACTCACCTTGAATAATTTGGAGGCTATCAAAATCCACCGCATCTCCCAAAAAAAACCCTAGGAGTTGTGCATAACCAAATTGGTTTAGGCCAGTTTACAGGTGGTAATGATTGAGCACTGTTTGCAATTTTCTTAAAAAGTCAAGATTTGCTTGTCATAAGACTAAACCATCAACTTTTCTGATTTGCCCTGGAATTATACCAACTTAGTATTATAACGGTTTAACTCGAGCTTGTCAGAGGATCTGATTGACAGTTAATGGCAGTCAACTTTTTGCTGGCAGGAGAAAAACAAGTTAATTTAGATTTAAATAGTTTGGTAGGTATTTTTAAAGTATTAGAAATATTGAGCTCCTTCTTACTGAGTTAGTCAATCCTTTCATTTTAGAGATAAGGAAACTGAGGCCTGGAGCAGATGAATACTAATTTTTCTAAGGTGTTCCACATGTTTCCAGTTCTGAAAACAGACCCCCTTAGGGTATCTGATGTGACTCTCTCTAATAGCAATTCCTGGCTGTGACTCAAACAGAAGGTTCCATTGCCTTAACCTGCTGGCCCAAGATTATCTGGAAATTTCCCACATTTCCATTGCTGAAGGCAAAAAGTATATCAATCAGGCCCCCAAACCTGAGTTTCTTTGAGACTTTGGAGCAAAATCTTCCATTAAGTCTGTTATCGAATGCTAACAAGGAGTTAATGAGATAAAATACTGTTCCTGCTAATGAGTAACCCCTCGATTGTAAAGCTTTAACTCAATTAAGTGATGCCTATCTCGGAAATTACCCCAAATAATTAACATAATGGGGAAAAGATAGGGTATTGTGAGGGGCAAAAGCGATTAGTAGGACCTCTAGACAGAGGGCAAGTCTTGTCAGGATGTGGGTTGGAAGGTGCAGGCTGATAGTCTACTCAAAGCCCTTGTCTATGGGGTTGTAGAGTGCAATAGTTTGTAAATAACCTGTAAGAATGCCAAAAGCTTCAACCCCCAGGGAACGAGGCAGTGGAGAAATATCCATGCTTGACATGTTGATGTTCTCTCCATAACCATCCCACCCTCTTTTCTCTCCCAAACAATAAGTTCACCAGAAAAGCTGTTCCCAACATTCAGTGTCACAATACTAGTGACTCGGTGACAACTATATATCTTATTTTGTTCTATCCTGTGAGGCAGAATAGGCACTTAATCCATGTGACTTAATCCATTTTGGAGAGGAGAAAACAGGCTCAGAGATGTCAGTTGCATTACTACTTTGACAAAACTGGGCATGGAACCTAGCTTCTTGGACTCTAGTCCCATGTGGTCTTGTGTTAAATTTTGCATCATGACCCGCTCCCATCCCATCTACAATTCCCTAATATCATCATATTCCCATGCATGCATTAAAAAAATAGATTACATATTAATTTGGTTGAGAGCAATAGGACACAAATGGAATAGTGGAAGACAGCCTTGGATGTTGAAAGCCAGCTTTAAGAATCATTGATTCTCATGGAAGACATAGCACAGAAATGTTTTCCCACTCGTGTGTGCTGAGAGCATGTCTGCTGCTGTTATCTTGGAGGAAAGCAGTTAAGCATGAGCTAACAAATGACTACACTTAAGCCCTTCTTCCTACCCCATAATGGATCGTCCTCACCATAGAAAGATACAAACATTTAAAACAACAACCAACACCTCCCAGGAAGCTCTAGAAAGGTTTCCTCATTCGGCACAGGAAGCCTGGAAGACATCAAGTCCTGTTCAAAGAGGATCGCAAGCTGTGTTGCCACAGGATTCTACTTCCCTTCCCTCTTAAGAGCTAATCACTTCCTTTGTTTCCCAAGGAATACAACCATTCCAGCCACAGGACTGCAAAGTTCAATCAATGACAGAACAGGCAGGGCAGCTACCCTGGGAGGTGGAATACACTTCCCCCCCACACACATTTAAAGTGTAAAATGTTAAACTAACACGTGACAGAGGAGCAAGGACCTACACCGCCCAGGTCCCTCCCTCCCGAGAGGCGGGCAGCATGAAGATGAAGATGATGATGGTGGTGACGATGAAGATGAGGACGATGTCATTCCTCTCCTGAGGCCTGCCCCGATGGCTCCCCATTGCTCTCACAAGGGCCTCTAAGACCTTAGTGACCCCTTTTACTGTCCCCTGCTACCCTGGCCTTATTGCCATTCAACCCCACCTTAAGCCTTCTTCCAGGCTCCTCTCAGAGATCCCCATGGCCAACTCCCTCACCACCTTCAATGCTTTGCTCAAGTATTTTTCTCAAGCTGGCCCATAGTGAATACTTTAATGGCCACCTCAAAGTCCACCCCAGGCACCCCCAAACTTTCTTGATCCTCCTTACCCGCCTTTACTTCTCTTTTTATTTAATAGCACTAGCCACTCTCCAACACACAATAGAATTTAACTTGCCAATACTCATTATGGGTACTGCCTAGCTCTTCCCTGCTGGAATGCAACTGAAATGTAAATTCCACGCAGAAAGCGTTTTTTGTTTGTTTTGATAACTGATGCATGGGTAGGACAGGACCAAGGGTGCCTATCAGATAGTATGCACTCAAATATTTGCTGAATGAATAAAAATGTACCTGTGTGCTAATAATAACAGCAGGTGGCATTTGAGAAATTATGTCTCAGAAATGTAGCAAGTGCTTTACCTGCATTAGCTCATGTGATCCCCACAAGCCTATAAAACAGGTACTAATCATATTCCCAATTTACTGATGGCAAAACTGAGGCCTAAATGACTTGCCCAAGATCGCATTGCTAGTAAGTAAAGAAGCCAGAATGAAAACCCAGGTCTTTCTGACTCCAGTTAACTCCAGTGCTATTTCCCATTCCAGCTCTGCTAGACAAGTTTCTGTGGTTGTGTTTTTGGTAGATACCAGGGCTTATTAGGGAAGAGGGTTTGAAGGACGAAAAGAATTGCTCTAGTACGTTGAAAGAGAGAAAATTCTCAAAAAAAAATTCCCTAGAAATAGTTCTGTATTAGAGATTATCTTCCAGAACAATAACCAGAGGACAAAAACCTGGGTTCAAACCCAGACTCTTCCTCCTAACCAGCTCTGAGATTAATGTGGGGGTAATAATAGATGAAACAGGGATAATGATACCTATTGTGCGAGATTGTTTTAAGGATTAAATAAGATAACGTTCATGGAAGTGAAAAAAAGAGAAATCTGGCTCATTATTTAGTCCTTCCTTATTTCCAATGTTAACAGCACTGACGGAACCTTTTGTTTGTTCATAAATAAACATGTATGAAGCACCTAGTATGTGCCAAATGCCATGCTGAATGTTGTGGTTACAAATACAGTAAGATGGACGGTTATACAGGAAGGCTCTCAGTCCAGGGATGAAGCAGATCAGCCAACCAGCTATTCTAGAACCACATGAAAAATAATGCCACAGAGTTATGTGCTGGACAACGTGGGACACTTAAGGCTGACGTGAGCTGCTTTGGCTCAAATGAGAATACAGAGATACTGATCGCTGGTTGCCAAATCACTAGGAAGAAGAAAAGAGCATAGGAAAAGGAAAAAGTATATTAAGAATTGGGACTACATTGCTGAATGAAGGACCCATGTAACATTATCCTTAGCTTAGAACCGAAAATGTTCAGCATCAGTCTAATTTACATGCTACTGAACAAGAAAAAGACTACTTGAATAAACAAGTATTTTCTTAGATATTTGTGGGCTGTATGTGAGAATTCTATTAACAATCTCTTCCACCACTCCCCTATGAAGCACACTTTAAATTCAAAACACCCAAAGATCTCAAAATCTTAAGCTGCATACATGCTTTAAGTTCAGGAACAGAACTAGGTAAGGGAAGGGGTGAAACCAATGCCCTTCCCAGTTTTTAAAATTGGTTTTAAAAACCAACAGCCCTGGAACCATGAATCCCAGTCACTTTTCCATCAACACAGAAAGATTAGCATGTTAGCTTAATTTCTGCACACCACTTCAGACCACCTGCATCCCCAAATAGTGTCAGATAAGCAGGCCTTTCTTCATACATTAATTTTACATTACCCTCTCTCCCAGGCAGCTAGGGAGCTAACAAGCAGTCCCTGCGGCTCAATCTGATCAGAATTGGCATGTGTTCAGGCAACACATCTACAGCTGTTGCATAATAGCATTTTTCCTATGAGGAAGCCATGCCACCACAAATACTAATAGTCAAAAATGATTTAAGAAGGGGGAAAAAATGCTTTGAGATATTTTGAACGTATAAGGATAGAAACTCATTTTCATTTTTAATTGTATAAGCTTATATGCCAAAGGTTCTAGACAAATGTCAAACCAATCAGACTGGAAATGCATCCGGTTTGAGGAGACTCGTACTTTAAATTCAGTCTCTCACACAAAGTAGTAGTAGGGTCTGTATTCACTTCCTATCTGTTTTCATTATAACCTGAAAGTCTGCAAATTCCACAGCTCCCCAATTATGCTTTACCATATATATCCCAAAGAAATTGTGTTTAGAAGTATGTTGTTTGTTTAGTTAAGGTGAGTAGACATTGTTAAATTATTAAACAGTTTGTATTAATGAGAGTTAAGGATTCATTAGAAAAACAAAAGAAAAAAAATCTAAGAATTCATATCATCCAGATTAAGCTAGAGCCCTAATTTTTAGCCGTGTGTGTGTGTGTGTGTGTGTGTGTGTGTGTGAGCGCGCGCGCGCACGCGCGTACTCTCCTCCCAAATCATTCTATACTGTAAAGTGATAAAAATCACATGGATACCAACATGTCAATTAAGAGATCTGGAGAGCGTGAACATGGGGAAAATATCTTCATATGACCAAGGAGAAACATATGAACTCCATAGCCCGTGAACTAATCAACTTCATGCTCTTTCTCAACATAATTATAGAATAGATTATTTCATTATAATTACTAAAGACAAATAAGAATTCTATAAGAACAAATCAGGTCAAAGTACACCATTTACTTCACTATACAGATAGAAACTGTATAAACTACATCTATCTTGATTTCCTCAAGGCATTTCACCACGTATTTCATGTTTTGTCCTTGAGAACAAGATAGTGCACTGAGTTATAGATGATAAGACATGGAACTTGGGCACCATCATAAAAAGACTTAAAAGAACATAAATAGGGGTTGTAACAAGGCTTCGTGCTAAGGTAAAAAGCAATAATCCTATGGCCAACTATGAATCTGTCTCTGCTGCCTATAAGCACATTTCTTTCCTACACCATAGTTCGGTTTTTCAAAACCTAGGAGTAAAATGAGGAAGAACGCCTTCCCAATGTTAAAGCTAAAAGACTATTATGGAGGAGGAGGAGGAGGAGGAGGAGGAGGAGGAGGAGGAGGAGGAGGAGGAGGAGGACGAGGAGGAAGAGGAGGAGGAGGAGGAACAGGAGGAGGAGCTGGAGGAGGAGGAGGAGGAGGAGGAAGAGGAGAAGGAGAAGAAGGGCGGAAGGAGGAAGGAGAAAAGAGGAAGGAGGAAGGAGGAGGGGAGGAAGCAAACTCACAGTCCAGCTGGCAAGAGGCCTTTGTAGCTAGATAGTCATACAGACACCTCTTGAAAAAAGCCATATGGTTATACTTGTTATTTTTGGCCTCTTTACCTTTAACTTCTTTCTTGTATATAGAGGCCTCCAGTTATTACCACCAAGTGATAAATCACTTTGAATTTCCAAGGCTACAAAAGGCATTTACTGGCAGCCATTCCACATTTCACTTTCAGCTGAGGACCCTGGAGAATTCTTAAGTGAAGGATGCTCACATTTTCCAAAAATTTGTTGTATTTAAACTAAGTCAAATTTTTAGATCTTAACTTTATCTTGATAGCTAAGATTCAAAAGGAGAAAATAAAACATGGGTGGAAATGAATAGTTATATAGTAAGAAGGAACATATTAATTTAACATTTCCTCTAATAGTTTTTTAAGAGAAAGACTGGGAGAAGCCCTCCCCCACTAAAAAAGATGACCTGGAACAGAGGTTGCAAACTGGCAACCTAACTCAACTTGCATCAGATTCTGTTTGACCACCATAATGCTATTGTTGTTTTAGATAGAGCCAATGTTTAAAATTTGGGAAATTTCACAATTTACAAATATCTTTATTTTCAACGTCTTTTGAAAAACTGGAAGCTCTGACCACACCAGCATAACATTCCTGCTGCCAACAACGGACTTCCTTTGATAGCAACTCTCCTTTACGTCGTCCATACAATCTCCAATTTGCTACACACATTTAAGGCCTACTTCCTTCATTTCCATTTTCTGACTGGCAACCTTTCAAAAGAACTGGTTCCATCTTGGAGTCCTTCCCATCTCTAGCGTTCCCTTTAACTATAATTTAAATACCAAATGCCACCTTACCTTTCATATATTGACTGAACCTCGCCGATTTATCAAATTCTACCATACATCACCTTCCCTCTCTATGGCTGCTCGGAAGCAGGGATAGTAACTCCCACATGTGGTTATTGGCCCTGTTCTCCATAGCACTTAGCGCAGTGCTTTACCTGAAGTAGATATTTAATAAAAGGTCTAGTGGTTATCTTATAGCTCTTCAGCTTGCAACAGGCTTTTACATATTAAGCGATGTTCCATCTTAGAACAGTGTTTCTCAGCTGAGGGTCAATTGTGCCCCCTCCCAGGGGACATTTTTGGTTATCACAACTGGTGTGGGAGAAGGGGGAGCTGCTGACATCTAGTGGGTAGAAACCAGATGTTAAATACCTTAAAATGAAACAGCACCACTGAACGTCATTAGTGTCTAGGTTGAGAAAACCTGCCTTAGAACAATCCTAGGAAGAAATATTACAAGAAATAGTACAACAAACTTGCAGATACCGTGTTTCCCCGAAAATAAGACCTAACTGGAAAATAAGCCTTAGCATGGTTTTTCAGGATGATATCCCCTGAACATAAGCCCTAATGTGTCTTTTAGAGCAAAACTTAATATAAGACCCAGTCTTATTTTCAGGAAAACAAGGTAGATAATCTCAGGGTAGAAATCAAATGGCTTACTCAAGGTAAACCAGCTTGCCATGAAATCAAGTTTTAAATTCTGGTGCCACGCTGTCAGAATCTGATAATAGCAATTGATAACAGAAAAACAGAACACATTAAGGGTGGAAGTCTGTGCCTCTGTTTGGCATGAATTTGTGTAAGAACGTTAACAGGTCAGAGATTAACATTCAGCTAACTAACATAAGCTCTCATCTTTTGTAAAATATATAATGTGGCCTGATTATGTTAGAATCAGGAAGCTAATTGGTGGAAACAAACTTAATGATATCTCATGTTACATTTACTATATACATATACTGAAAAACAAAGTTCTACTCCTAAAAAGAGACTTTTTTATACTAGCTGTTCAAAACAAATATATGAAGTGACACCTAACCCACGTGCTGATAAATTCAAATGACTGAAATAACAGTTTCAAAGGGAAATTCCTCTTTATGAGAAAGAGGAAGGTACAGCAATTTGAGATGTGGAAGTATTGAATTTAGGCCACAACTGTCATATCTGCAGGATGTTTTATTTTGTCTCAGTTACTCCAGTTGGCCAGTAGTAGACTTTCTCCATTCAGAGCAGGGGAGTGGCCACCATGTATAGATGAGGAAATCAGGGCTTAGAGAGGTTATGTGACTTGTCCAAGGCCACCACTAGTAAAACCAAAGCAATTTGATTTTAGACATCTGGTTCATGAGCATTTGGCTGCCTAGTTTTAGCAATCCAAAGTACTAACTATTATTTTTAATTACTAAGAGGTTATTATTCGTTGATAGGTAAACTTGGAGCTAAAGAAGACCCTGGGGTTCATAGAGAATCATTTCCTAATTGCCAGACCTGTCCACAGATGAAACAGACCACCTAATGAAGTAAGATGCTCGCCATCACTGTAACAGGGTGACCACTTTGATGGAGGGGTGATCAGCTGGACAGGGTGATGTGTTTATTCCTTTAAGGTCCATTCTGATCTTGCAATTTTACGATTCCTTGTCCCTTGATTTCTCAATAATTTATCTCTGGAACCTAATGATTGTTTGTTTACCTAGGTAACCTCTGTTCATTTCTCTGGTCTTTGTCTCTTCTGCTGCATTTTAAATTTTCCTTTGATCTTAAAATGAACCGCAAAGAAAGAGCCTACGCTTTGAAACAGAAAAGTCCTGAATGTGAATGTTCACTCTCCCATGTAATAGCTGATACTGGGCAAGTTACTAAGACTTCTTCTCAATGAGCAGCTATAAAATAAAGGAAGTAACATCAAATGAGAAAAAAAACATTAAAATATAGTGCCTTCTCTATAGAAGCTCAGTAAATATTAGTCTCCCTAATTTGCAATGTTCTCTTAACCCTACGTACTATACTGTCATATACTCACTGTCAGATTTAGTGTCCTGGAGTGCCTGCAGAGATCAAAGGTATTCTAAAAATAAGTAGTCACAAAATATCTATGCATTTTACCTACCACATAGTTACGAGCAAAAGGAAAATACCTGCATTCTCTGGCTCAATGTGGACTCTCCACTGCTGTTGGGTTTCCCTGAAAATAAGACCTAGCCAGACAATCAGCTCTAATGAATCTTATGCAGCAAAAATTAATATAAGATCCAGTCTTATTTTACTATAAGACCAGGTCTATCATATCATATCATATCATATCATATCATATCATATCATATCATATCATATCATATATCATATCATGACTGGGTCTTATATTAATTTTTGCTCCAAAAGACACATTAGAGCTGATTGTCTGGCTAGGTCTTATTTTCGAGGAAACAGGGTAGGACCAGAACCATTACCAAATCCTGTGCCTTTTCTTTGACATTCTAAATCCCAGCTGTACCCGTGGCCATATTAATCTCATAGATCTTTCCCTCATCAGAACCTCCAGGAACAAGCTATGAATGCACAGAACGTTCAAGGTCCCACAGTTCCACCATGCAACATTCCATTTAAGTCATATAACAATCTTACAAGGGAATTTACAAGGGCACTTAGCATTTTCTGAAATTATCTGAATCTCTTAGACCCAGGGGGTCAAATCTTTCTGCCAATTTCTGTTTTTCTATAGTTTAAAAGCTATACAATGCTGGATGATGGTGTGGGGGTAGATCCAGGGGCGCAGTTTCCAGGCTCTTGCCCTCACGTGGAAAGGTGCTCACTGGGGTAGTAAATGGCCATCAACTGTGATTGGATGGCCATCTGCTGTGGCTAGTTGGCCGCCAGCTGTAACCAGTGAGCCACTGGCCACTAATATAACTGCTGTGGCTATGCTAGCAGCAAATGGCGGTTAGCGAGGGCGGAGTGTGGCTTGCGGATCCTATGGCTCCTGCTTCCTGTGTCCCCAACCCAGATGCCAGAGAGACGATTATCGTGGTATGACTCCCCTACCTATGGCTCCGTGGGTGTTCCTTTTGGGCCTCACCATGTCCTGCGTTCTTATGTGGAAAGCGGGATCAGAGACCCCGCAGGCCACCCTGCATGACAGATGGGTACCACCAGAAAAATGTATCAAGATACAAATAACTTAATCGGAAAAGGAATTTGTTAGGAAGACATTAGAAATGCAACAAGAGGCAGAAATTTAGTGAGGTTAGATAGCTGAAAACATTCTCCAGATCAAATCACCCAAAAATCCTCGCTGGAAAGCCCCCATGGACACCTGGCTGCCCTGCCCCTGGAATCTCTTCTCCATAATCTTAAAATCCTTAGCTGTCCTTATCTATTGCTGCCTGACTGTCCAAAGCCCCAGATGGGCGTCTCTGGGAGTCCCCTAGTCCAGGTACTACACCTATCGCCCTGGCTGTTATGGACCATGCTTTTCCTCAGAAAGGGTGAGTAAGATGCAGGGCAGCCCAAAGAGCCACAAATGGCCAGAGTCACTGCATGTTCATTACAATCCCATGGGAGCGAGTCTACTGTGTCTTTTCACTCCTTTTATTCACAGAAGGTACTGACTTTGTCAAGTTCATGCGGCTGGTCAGGTGCTAGTACGAGAATCCACTCAAAACTCCTGGTACTTGACTCTCAGTGCAAATCTATTTTGAAAGCCTCTTCAACAAGCACCCGAAATAGTTTTTTTTTTAATGAATGTTCTAGCCCCTCCTTACTATATTATGTCATAAATATGACTTTGTGTGTACGTGGGACATGTACTGTCCAGGTTGTCAGTTTGTCCGCAAAGTTTTAAAAAATATGTTTTTCTGAAACCTATCATCCCTTCATAATCTTGAACTTAAAAAACTTACCCGTAGTTGTGCAACACAAAACACATCCAAGTCTTTGTCTGAGAATCCTTGTCTCTACTATGTCATGGATTAATCTTTCCTATTATTAATAAACTGAGAAAGCATGCAAATGTCTCCAATATTAATGTATATGTATATATATATATGTATGTATGTGTATATATATATATATATATATATATATATATATATGGTTTTGAAAAAAAGATGTTTTCATAAAATCCACCTGATAGTTTTAACTTCACATTTATATATAATGTCGTAGTATTTTAATTCTACCCTTGGAGATTTAACAAAACTTCTCTACTTTAAAAAGCCCCCTAGGGCCAATTTCATGGTCAAAGAAAAGTAAAGCCTTACAAAATAACTGAATAACTTCAGTGTTTTACCGTACTCATTTTTCTAAGCCAAGAAAGATAAATGAACTAAAGCAGTTCATCTTTAGTTGATTTAAATCTACCTTTTTAATAGCAAGTGTCTGATGCCAAAGAAAGGATTAAAGATGGTGTTCTTTCAACAATTCCTTATTATGGTCTGGGATTTGCTTTGCAATTAGTCCCCCTCCTGGACAGAGGCGAGGCCAAGTGAACTTGTTATTACCCAGTCTGGAGATCTCTGAAAAATGAAAACTCCACCCTTGCTAAGGGCTGGGTACCACAAGAAAGAAAGGTGCCTGGTGAAGGAAGTCATGACACCTTTGCTAACAACAGTTCAAAGAGGTGAAAAGCCCAAACCCTCAGCAAGAAAAGCAGAGAGCATTTTCCATCATACATATAGTTAGGAACAAAGTAAAAGAGAAAGAGCATGAACTAAAGTAAATTTTGAATCCTGTGTAAGTCTGAGTAATCTTTCTGCAATGCCCCATTGCTTTCTCTCTTATAATTAACAATAAAAGCCTTAAAAGGGGACAAAATATCTTTTTCCTTTGTGTTTGTCTTCTGGGCAGCCGAGATGGGGGAGCAGCAACCATTGAAGGGAATGAGGGAGAGGGAGGAAGGTAAACCAGTGTCAGACCTAGGAGTATCAGGTCAGAAACTGAATATGGTTCTCTAAACAAGTCACATCTCTGTTTTATCTAGTCTGCCATTTGATCACCGAGAGAAGCAACAAGTCATGGACTTAGTAGGAACACGTCAATGTGAGAGAGCAGCAAGCATTTAACGGCAATCACTGGAACAAGTTTTCTAGAATAGTCCCAACTCGAATATGTTCTCTTCCTGGTAGGTCCATACATAGAAGATAGGCATCACTACCCTCATTTTACACACGAGGAAACAGGCGTGGAGAGATTAATTTGCTCATCTGAGGTCATAAGAAAGACCACATGCTCTTAGAGGTGAGTGCACGTCCCGCACTGTCTTCTACAGGAAGTGCTCTCTCACCAGTACGTGTGCCGTGCTTTACATTTAATACAAGAATGCTTCTATGGGCATCCGTATGTAATTCCTACAGAACTGTGTTATGAAGGAGATGGGATACATCATTTCTCCCATTGTGGAAAAAATGGAGTCCCCGACTTTAAATGACTTGGCCAGGAATATACTAGGGCAAGTCTTCTGCCTCTTAAAGGTTTGCTCTTTTCTTTAAATACCACATTTTTGACATATCAAAAAGAAGTTATTTTCTCAGTGCTATTTTCAACGCAGCTCAAGTTCCAGGCTCATTCCCAGCTCCTGAAAGCTCATCCTTGTCTTATTTCTGGCTCATCTTCCTAATTCAACCTGAGTTTCCACATTCCCCATCTCCTGGGTTGTCAGCAGATTCTTACTCCAATTCCCCCATTCTCCTACCCCACCTTTCCCCCAGAGGCCTTCAAGCCTTTGCTTTCTATATCTATGCAAGATGTTTCTTTTCTATCCCAAAGAGTAAAAGAATGGCAACAAAAACTAAAACCATGACTTTTCATCTCAACATTAACCTGGCAGCCCATTCACTTCATGCAATTGGCATGTGCTGTGTGCAAACTCAGAAGCAGAGGTGAGTAGAGCAGTACCTGGCCTGAAGAGCACATAATCTCGTGTAGGAGGCAGAAGTGCCTATAACTACATGTAATGCAAGACTCTGGTAAGTGGTATAGAGGGAAAGGAACTCTTTCTGGCTGGAGAAACTTAGAGAAGGCTCTGACCCTAAGAATGTGTTCTGGTCTGATCCTAGCACATCAGGAACAACCTTGAGAGCAAGATACATGCAACAGTTATTAATATATAAGTAATGAGCTTCCAATACCTTTCTGTCTAGGACCTCAAAGGACTCATGTCTAACAAGAAAAGACGGTAGAGTTATTATTAACCCCATTACATAGATGAATAAGTTGAAAGATCATGAAAAGAAGTAAAAAGCAAATTCAGCTATCTATCAATAGTTTTCAACCAGTTAGAACTGTATTTTTCCTAATTGCTCCAACAGATCATGCTCTAATAGGAAATGCTACTCCCATAAAAAACAGGCAATGTTAAGTCTTTATTCAGGGAAATTCTAGCTAAAATACTAAACAGCTTTATCTCCATTTTAAAACATTTTCTGGGTACCCTTTGAGCTTTGTTTATAAACTAAGTACAGTGTGTACCGGGCAAGAACACACCATGATAGAGAAGATACACCAGCCACTCAGCATAAGGGTCACCTCCTCTCTGAATCTTTCTTGACACGTGAATCTCCCCTTCCAAATACAAAAAAAAAAATACCTTCCTCCCACTGCACCCACTTATACCCTGCCAGACTTCGACTTCTGGCTCTGCTGTCATTAGGAGGTGGCCCTGAGAAAAGTCATTTCATCTTTGCCCCTCCATACCCTCCTCTGTATTAAAATAATAACAACAGTACTTACACCTCATTGGTGGTTGGGAAGACTAAGCAAATTAATATACACTGTTTAGAACACTGCCTGACACATCATAAACACTGAATACATCGCACTACTTTATTAATCTTGTTTGGTGTACTGGTTAAGAGTACCTGGGTTTAAATGCTGGTTTTTCCATTCATTAACTGTAATTAGGGGGTCGATCATATTATCTACCTGGTAGTAAGGTGGTGAGGCTTACATAAGATAATGCAGGTAAGGGTATTTAGCACTTAGTAAGTGTTCAATAAATGATAGTTACATAGTTACATTACCTGTCTGCATTCAGGAGCTTTTTGGCCTCTGTAATTTTTTTATTATTATTATTCCTAGAGCCCAGCACAACACCCAGCACAGCGTTAAGTACTTATTAAATGCTATAATGAATGAGTGGTGGGCAGGTGGCAATTTAGTTCAGACAGGTGAAACCTATCACTGGTTCCTTCTTGGCCTTATTTGTCCGCCAGAGAATAGCCACCACCTGGCACTTAACAGAAGAGAACGAAATAATGACACACCAGTGAAGAGCCACAACTATCCAGCAGTGCCTCAATATATCGTCGTGTTCTGCGTGGAAAGTCCCCTCGCATTTGAAAAGCAGCCTTTTTTTTTTTTTTTTTAATACCACCTCGGTAACCTTGGTTTAAGAATAGAAAATGCAGCCCAAGGCAGGTAGGAGTGGCAGGTACTGGAGAAGGTAACACCCCAGGAGGGGCTGGAGGGGGGGTTGGCTGGCAAAGTCCAGTGGGATCCTCAGGAGAAGGGGCGAGCGAGGCTTCAGCGTGGAAGACAAAGGACAGAGCACCGAGGCGAGAAAGGGGTAGGACGGCTGGGAGGGCAGGGGGCACGGGGAGCGGGGAGAGCTGCACAATGCCCGAGGGAGGGAACAAAGAGCTGGAAAGCAGGACCGGGATCCCCGGCGGCCCACCCGGGAAGCCTGGGCGGGGGGGAGGGGTGGCAGAGGGGCGTGGCCAGGAGGGGGATGGGCGGCGGGGGGGCCTGGAGGCGGGTCGATGGGCGGGGCCAGCCTACAGTAGGGAGCGATGGAGGGGGGAGGCCGGGCGGCGCAGGGGTCCTATCTCGCAAATAGCGATCTCTGCATCCGGTAAGGCCTCTGAGATAACTAAGACCCTTTCCCGGTTCACAGAGGCCTAGGATAACCGAGTTTCTGGAGCAGCCACCGGGGGTGCGGGAGAGAAGTCTCCTGGACCCTCCCCACGAGACCCCGCCGAAATACTCATGGTTGTGACGTAAGCAACAGTTCGGCGGCTTTCATTTCTCCAGCTGGACTTGACTCCAGCCCAAGAGGAAAGGAGGCAGCCTCCTGCTTTCGGGAAGAGAGGCCAGACGCCCTTCTCAGTGCGATATGGGAAAGAGTGTGTCAGACTGGTGTTTTATCAACGTTCAGTCTCGCGTCTCAGCAGCCTGCAGCCTCCCTGGCAGTAAATGCCTGTGGTTCTGTAGGCGGAGCACATACCTGCCTACAGCTCACTAGTGGCTCTTGACTGTCCTCCTGTATTTTGGCCCTTTCCCTTTCCACTAGGAGTGAGGACCCCTAGAAGACAAAAGGCTATTCTTTCATGGACACTCAGCTTAAAATTGAGTGGTGCTAATAAAAAGTTATGTCTAGTTTCACACCTAGTTAAAATGCTGGTTTAGAAGAAATGTGACCCATATTTGCTCAAATGCTCTTTTAGTTGAACCAAAAAATGCATTTGCACAAATGCTCTTTTAGTTGAACCAAAAAATTTGTCAGGAAAAGGTCTCAAAAAATGACTCTTGAGACCAACAGCCTCATAAATTATCACGTCCTGGGAATGACGCTGTAAGTGCTACTACCATTTATTGAACAGCAAGTGTGTGCTTCTGGGGTACATCATCTCACTTTGTCTTCACAGTCCATCCATTCAAACACCTAATGGGTGTCTTCCATGAACAGGCACTGTGCTAGCTGGCTGGGATTATACATGTGAGGAGGGGGGTAGATCCCAGCCTCAAGGAACTTGCAGTGCACCCAAAAGGGGGTACAAGTTGCAAAAGAGGAAATTCACAATGGTCAATGTGCCCTTGGTCGTGCCCAGATCAGTCTATCTTTCCACTACCACACCCTGCATCGTAAATATAGTAGGATTTCATTGTTGACATCTGCTTTACCCTTCCACTTAGGGAAAACAAAATGAAACCAAGGACTGGTAACTAGAGCCAAAGTGAAAGAACCCAGCAGGTAAATCCAATGGCTGTAAAACTGACAGAAGGAGGATTCTGGTATACCCAGACCAGCAAGGTTAAGAATTATAGATCACATTCCTTAAGATTCATTCAAATGTAAGGAAACAGAGTTCTAATGTATACCACTAGTTTCCTGTGATAAGAGTAGTGTCTCTTTTAAGAAATATAGATGTTTTCTCCGTTTTTAAATTTTAACCTTTTTATATGCACTTTTATTATGCTCATCACTATTAACCTCTAGGTTAAGAGGTGTCAAAGCTTAGCCTACATTTCAAAAGTACACAGAATGAAAGAGTCTTAAGGGGCTACCTCCAACCTCTTCATTTACAAGAAATATGGAAAGAGCCCTAGGGAGGTTCCCATCACTGGAGGAAGGCTAGCAAGGCCAGGAATTAGAGCCTAAATCTCCCAACCAATGATCTTCCCAATAGTATACAGGAACTTGTACATCTTAGTCTAACAACCCCCTGGCTTATTCACATTTAATTCTCCAGAAAAGCTCTTCAGCTGCAAAATACAATCAAAGCCTAAATTTACATGTGTAGGGAGGACTGGTCCAGGAAAACATTTCTAACTGAATGCCTCAATTTATTTAATGTAAGTTACAGGTATTTTTGATCTAACAAAACCAGCAGCTCTACCAAGTATGCTACATAGAAACATGTTTAGAAAATGTGGGCTGAAAAAAATAATACAGCAGGTAGTCTCTTTTTGTATACAAGAGTGCATGAAGACATCTTTAACAATATGAAAATCTTGATGATATGAAATCATCCTTTGCACGACAAAGATGATTCCTAAAAGGCATCATTTAGAATCTTGTCTCAGTAAAATTTTTTTTCTTTTTTTTCCACATACATATTTTCTGTATTTCCTCTCAAGTAAACCAGTGCGTTCACAGATTTCAGATTTTTTTTCTCCTTAACTAAAGGCACTATTCAATTTCAATGTCCTTGGAGTGTTTTATCTGGGGATTAGACAACTGTACCAAAACACAGCTGTTCCAGTTTTTTCTCCTTTATTTTTCACATTAAGAAACTCTCCCACTATCAGCCAGTCCAATTAGTTACTCACTATCAAAAGCCGGCTTTGGTCTTTCATCTTCTGGAAAACTGGATCCAAGTGACAGGGTGTCATGGAAACTGTATCTCGGGTCATTTCCTGTTTCAATTGTTTAGCCACAAAAAAAAAAAAAAAGTTCAGCTCTATCAGATGGAAATTAATGAATGCTTGCTGTTGCCTTTTGAAAAGCATGCAACTAAATAAAAAAGTAATTATCCTTTTTGACCAAGTTTTCCCATCAACACCAAGGAATAAGGGGAGATCAGTGCACCCAAAATGGGAAAAGTACTGTGATTGATGCAATGAACCCAAGCCTTTTTCAGCTCACTTTCCATAATTCAGTGGTCACTTTTAAGGCTGTCACTTGGGTTTGGGGAAAGTAACTGCAGGTTCAGTGCCTTTACATGTAGCTAACTTTGTTCTTCCTTTTCTACTTCCAGCAAAAAATTTTACCTTTTACCTACTCTACTTCACCCCAATTTTGACATTAGATACAGGTGGTAGTCTCCTCCTTAACCTGAAATACTGTCACAATGAGGGAATGTGTAAATGCAACACAAAATTGTAATATAATCTAAAAAGATTTGTTGCTGTACCTATTCTCTGCAAACAAAAGAAACATCCACACACGAGGGAGAAGGAGAGCTTAAGGCCTACAAGCAATACCAGACAAGCACATGTGTTTAGGAAATGAAGTCCTGGCTGGAATTCAGTAATAATGAGCCCCTTAGTGATCTAATGTACACCAGTGTACACTGTGAATGGAAACAGAGTGCCAGACAGGACAATAGGGAACTCAGCCCGTGTTTAATATGTTTCAGCTCTGTCTAAATAACTGTTGGCAAAAAAATCGGGGAAGCTACACAACAAATCAATTTTAGGGCTCAGGAGGATTCACTCAAATAAGATAGCTATGAAGTGTACATTACAGGATAAGCTCACATAGCTCCATTGTGGGAAAGGCGCCGACTTGCAATGCTTTCTGTCCAGTTTAGGTTATGATGATACAGCCTTTCTCTTCCAAATGAGGAAGTATCTGTGTTGCTCTTTTTCTTACCGTGTTTCCCCGAAAATAAGCGTGGGTCTTATATTAATTTTTTGTTCCAAAAGGTGCATTAAGGGCTTATGTTCAGGGGATGTCATCCTGAAAAATCATGCTAGGGCTTATTTTCCGATTAGGTCTTATTTTCGGGGAAACACGGTAGATTGAAAGAAGAAAACAACTGGAAAAACATCCAAAACAAATTAGCTTTAAATATTTAAATATTACTAAAGTAAGCTAAGCCTTGTATTACTTATATCCAAATTACTATTTGGACAATTTCTAGAAAGAAGGTGAAGGGAGGAAAAAGGACACCCGTTAGCAATGACACCTGATTTCTAGACCGTTTATCTATCATAGTCACTGCATTTAACCAGTGCCAGCAAAGAGGAATCTAGGTCAAGCTTGTCCACAATTTCTCTCCTAGTCACTTCACACATGCTGCCCAGTTCCTCTCTCAAAATCTATACATATGCTCCTGAGACACTATGCTTTATTTAAAAATATGATGGAGTTTATGATTTCGAACTGGAAATCGCTTCTATTTCTTTTTTGTTAACCTTTGAGGAAAGCAGAACATCCATCCTTCTACACCTTTCAGGGAGAAAGTCCCTAATTTAGGAGAAAGTCAGTAGCAGGCAATCTTTCTAAGTGTTTATATTATATTTACTATGGTTTGGTCTTTATGTGCACAAAACTCCAGAAGTAGAAGAAATTTCATCAGAGGTAATTTTTGCCAGAAGTAGAAGTAATTTCTAGAAGCCACTCACAGAGTATTTTGTTATAGAAAAACTAGTTAATATATGGAATTAACTGCTGAAAGCATCAACACAAAAAGGCATAAATCAGTTCGAAGAGGTAGTGAACCTAGACTAAAATGAATCCAAGAATACAGCTACCAACCAGACTTAAAGGCCTCTGGTCATGATAAGTGAAGTTGGTTTTATCCCAAGAGAAACAATACATAAAATAAAGATGGAGCTGGTACAAGGGGTTGTGAACTCTAAGCGAGGCAAGCAATACAGTCAGTGTTATCAAGACAGACCAGTTTTATATTCTGGTCGTAACTATTTTTCTTTTAATCTCTCTTCTCTAGAAAATGCAATAGTAGTGAGCTCCTTGAACTTTCTACCTTGTTTATAAAATGGAGGGGGAGGAAATAGAGAATCAGGTTATAAGCAGCAACTCAATTACAGAAGAATTCTAATAAACTCTGTCTACATAGGAATAGGTTGAATTCTTGTCATTGGTGTATGAACATCAATAGTGGATTTGTTTTTTAATTTATTGGGGTGACAATTGTTAGTGAAATTACATAGGTTACCAGAAGGTAAGGGGGGTGGGGGGAGGGAGATGAGGAAAAGGAGGATCAAACATATGGTGATGGAAGGAGAACTGACTCTGGGTGGTGAACACACAAGGGAATTTATAGATGATGTAATACAGAATTGTACACCTGAAATAGTGGATTTCATGAAATTTCAATTCCGGCGTATGTTTGGTTTGTTTGCATGCCCAATCATGGATACCACTGAGAATACAGATATTAGGCACCTTCATTGTTGACGATCCAATGCTTCAACACTTTTGCCCAATGAAAAGCATTCTACTGTGAAACAGATAAGCATGCCGCTTGTTGGACAACCCCAAGTGCTCTCCCCCAACCCCAGGTCCTATGGGGTCATATGACCACGTATGGCCTACAGGTTGTAATCAGAAGTGACCTGTCACAGCGGGTGGACACCCAAAACTTCAAGATGGCATCAGTCATACCAGTGAAGAAGAAACTCGTGAACTTCAAAGTAGGGGAGCTGCCACACTGGATAGTGATGCAGGGTTTCCCCCCTAAAGGCATCGCTGGAGCATCTTAAACCTGTTGCTACCGGTATTATAAGTATGTCAGTGTGAAGAAAGGGAGTATCTCTGGGGCATCTAAGGTAACTTACATGCTTTAACTGCTGTCTTTCTTATAAGGCTCTCCAGTGTGAATGATTATGCAAGTACCACTGAAGAGGACACAAGTGGAAAAGACTGCTCTGGATTCCTGACCATGACCTTCTTTGCCTTCACACCCCTCCTTGAGGAACATGATCATTACTGAATCCTTTCATATCCTAACTGAAAATTAATGCCCCCCAAAAGATGACTGGTATCTTAAAAAACAAAAACAAAAAAGGCAACTTTTGTCATCAACCAGCCAAAGCCTACAAGAATGAAGGTAAGTTCTCCGGGCTTGTCTTACCCAGTTGAGGCAAACCTGGAAGTCTCAAGTTGAGATGTTAAGGTCGCAAGATAAAGGAAAGCCACATCGACACTGGAAGACAGTAATTAAACAAGAAATATGTGTACACTGAGACATACGGATTCTTCTCATTGCTACAGCCTATCCTAGCCCAGGGATTCTTAGTTTTTGTGTCACAGAACCCAGGGACAGTACAATCAAGTGTGTGAACCTCTTCTCAGAATCGTGTTTAAATGCATAAAATAAAACACACAGGATTATAAAGAATACCAACTATAAAATGTTTCTTTTTTTAAAAAAAATTTTTTTTAAGATTTATTTTTTTAATTTATTTTTATTTTTATTTTTTATTGGGGAATAGTATGTACTTTCAGGACTTTTTTCCAAGTCAAGCTGTTGTCCTTTCAATCTTAGTTGTGGAAGGTGCTGTTCAGCTTCAAGTTGTTGTCCTTTCAGTCTTAGTTGTGAGGGCACAGCTCAGCTCCAGGTCCAGTTGCTATTGCTAGTAGCAGGGGGCGCAGCCCACCATCCCTTGAGGGAGTCGAAACCGGCAACCTTGTAGTTGCGAGGACGCGCTCCAACCAACTGAGCCATCTGGGAGCTCAGTGGCAGCTCAGCTCAGGGTGCCGTGTTCAATCTTAGTTGCAGGGAGAGGAGCCCACCATCCCTTGTGTAACTCGAGGAACTGAACTGGCAACCTTGTGGTTGAGAGCCCACTGGCCCATGTGGGAATCGAACCGGCAGCCTTCGGAGTTAGGAGCATGGAGCTCTAACCGCCTGAGCCACCGGGTCAGCCCTATAAAATGTTTCTTTAAACTTCTGAGACAGTAATGTGTGCTTCTTTATTAATGCGTCAATCAACAAGATCCAGCAGTGTGTCTAACAACAACTGTAATTTCAAAGTAGTGAGGATCATGTTATTTCAACTTTTTGTGATACCTACAAGTTATGAAATTATCTTTCATTGATTTTGATGACAAAGTCCCAGGAACTACTAATACTATTAGGATTTATTGTCTACATCACAATGGAAAGAAATGCTAAATTTCTGTTTGAGGTTTGTGTTGTGTTATAAGTTTTTGACTCATTAAGTTGATGGACTCCCTGAATTCTGTGGAGCCCAGAATAAGAATCACGTGAGTTTTACCATTTTTCCCACTCAGGCAGAGTTCTACAGCTGTCTAGAGTTGAGTGTGCTGCAGTATGTGTGGCCATGTTCCTCTGTGACTTTTTTTCTGCCATTGAGTTTCTGTCACTTATTTTGTGTTCTCACCAACTGTTTTGAACACAATGGCAACTGCCTAGAGTATCCTTCAGGTTGTTAAAATGCAATATTATGGAGACTTAGGTGCCTTCAAGGGAATGGTCAATACAACTGACAAAAATCAGCCCATAATACAAAACTGGTCAAGTCTTTTGATATCATAAACATTAACCCTCTGGGAAACTCACTAACAGTTGTACAAAAGGCAACTGGTAAAACACTGTCCAGGGACTTATCATGACTTCAAGAAACTTGTGGAGATGGTATGCAGTATGCTAGGATCACTGGATCACAATGCCATCCAGTCCTGAGCTGGTCAGCACTACTTCCAGGACTCTGTATCCCAGACTAATCGGGAAGTCAAGTCTATTTAATAAGTCTAGAAGGTTGAGTAAAACAAGACTGAAATAATTCACACTTCTTAAGGTATTGCTCCATTTTATAAGTTGCAGGGGGGGGGGGGGGAATATGATCGAAATATATTTACATAAACCATTATTGCACTTTCTTAAATCAGCCTAGCATGGTAGTCAACACCTTACTCAAGAATATACGTGACACAGACAACTGAGCTCTCGAGTTTTTGACAGGGAGATGGGAATCAGAGAATCAAAAAAGTATTTGAAATCAGGTAATACACCCTGCGGACTGCAAGTTGAGGCCTGGAAATCCATCTTGTTTCACATTTCAAATACGAAGAGGTGGTAGAAGAACCATTGCATGGAAAGTCAGCAGACCGGGCTTTTAATTACCTGAGCCCCATCTCCAATTACCTGAGCAAACGTGGGCAAGAAGCTACATTTCTAAGAGCTTCAGATTTCTTTAAAATGAGGAAATTAACTCTGAGGGCACCTTTCTACACACACAAAAACAAAGATTTGGTAACTTTTGAAATCAAGAAGACAATGATAAAATAAGTAGAGTATTACTGTAATATAATACAAAATGTAATCAAATACAGATTTAAATGGAATGTTTTATAAAACAAAGAGTATTTCCATTTGAAATAGTGGGAACAGCGAAGAAATGAATGAGTCCCATGTACTGTGGCAGGTACTTACTCCATTTGGTCCCATATATATGTGAGTTTACAAGTGGCACCACTCAATATCTAGACACTACTATGAGGCCCCTGTACTTTCTCTCTGGTAGCCCTCTCTGTGCTACACCTAACCACTGGTTTAAGTGTCTATTAGCTTCTTGAAGGTTTAGTAACACTGTTTTGTTTTGTTATATTACCCCCCGGCCTTAGAAAAAAGGAGGGAAAAGTCTTGTGGAGAAAAGCACGCATGAAGGCCTGTCAAAGGGTTTGAAATCTCGTCTACACTCACTCTAGGCCCCTCATAAATTCCCCCTGCCCCTTTCTGCTGTTTCTCTTCATCCTGTTGATATTTTGATTATTTTCTCCCCAGCGGCCCACCCATTTACAAGGAGCTGAGGGCTCTTCAGATAAGCAGAAGAATCAGTCAGAGTTTAATGTCTGCTGACTGCTGACTCCAGGCTCCTTCCCAGGCCCTGTTTTTCTGAACTGAATGATTCCAAATTGCCTCAGTTCTCAGAACCATCACAGTATTTTCACCAGCTTTGGAAACCTCTTTATTCTTCCTGGCTAAGGGTCTCGTTCCCTGCCCTTCCCTGTTGTCTTTGGCAACCGCTGCTGTCTATCCCTATGGAAGTGAAATTTCACAACTAAAAAGGACTCGCAGATTTCACCCATCTCACTAGCACAGTATGAGGCTGCATGGCCTGTATGCGTCCTTTTCTACTTCTACCCAGGCCTTCCTGAGGTACTGTGGAGCACAGTAGAGGCTAAAAAGCATGTTGGCTACATGAATGGATGCTCAAAGGACCATGGCTGACCAAAGCCATGCAGATGGGAGGTGGGGGAGAGGAGGAGGAGAGGCACTATAAAAATCAGATTATTTCTCTTTCTTACTCTCTCTTTACTGCAAAGTTAGTAACTAACCAGTAGGCAATGGGCAGATTACTCCTCGACTCCCAACATTTTGCAAGAAAAGGTAAACTTGCCCAACAAACAAATAAACACAAATGGGGGCGGGGACTAAATTTCCACTCTGCTTTGAAACATACATCTTAAGGCCCCTCAGGTTCAAATGACAGCTAGAGTCCTTTAATCTTGGAAATGCTCTCTCTCTGGAAACCTTAAGGACAAGAAACCATTTAGGCACAGCTTCTTTTTTTTTTTTTTTTTTTTTGGCAACTTCTAAGGAAAATCTAGGATCTGAGGAAATTGGGCTCCCGTGCACAACTATCCTGCAGAAAGGTAGTCCAGATCATGAGATCATGATTTCATTGACCCATAAAGGTTTCCCAGTTTGGCTCAGCTGGAAGAGACTAACTCACTCACCTCTAACAGATTCTTGCTCTTAATTCCCAGTGTACCATCTCCACTATTACCATTCTAGTTAGGTAGAACGAGGATTCTATACTATGATCCACTCCATTTTCACCCAAAGCCACTGAATTTTGTAAGGTGTGATTTTCAAGGACAACAAGCACCTACATGTGATGCTGTGACTACAACAGACTGGAAAAATTTGGGTTAGCACATAGCCCTAGAAAATTAGACCTAGAAGAGAGTCTAATAGATTACAGGAGGAAACTCTAGCACAGAAAGGTTAAGCAACTAGCTCAAAGCCCCGCCTAATGTAGCATATAGTTTCCTAACTCAACAATTGCTAGACTGCTTCTGACTTCCTAGCATACCACCTCTTAGATAGTCTAGACTGGCTAACCTTAAAAATAATAATTATTAGCTAAAAAGCAATCAAAATATTTTCAATAATAAGGTGAGGGAATTGTGTAAAATCCTGACATCATTTATAGAATCTTGAGCCTATTAGCAGGAGTGAAATATCCCACATATTTCAAAGGATAGGACTAAAGTAGTTCAAACAAGCTCCAAACATCAAGTCACTTTCACAACCACCCAAGTTCCAGGATGCTTTGTCTGGGACATCAGCCAGGTTGGCAAACAAATCATTATAAAGTGCAAAGGTATTAAGTGCCCTCTTGCCTTTGGCAGTACACTCAAAGCTACTCAAATATATTATAGTAAAACTAAAATACAGCTACCAACATCTCAGCCAAAAAGAGGGAGTGAAGTCTAGGCACTTTTTTTTTTTTAATTTGTTTAGATATTCCAACTTTTGTTCTATTTCCTTGTGAAGACAAACCTAGGAAGAAATGGATAGGGGGAGACCCAGCCATAAGTTTCTAGAAAAAGAAGGAAAAAAGGTAGGCCTAGATGAAAAAATTGGAGGGCTTCAGTGCTAGGGACGCTTTTAAAACTTATTATTAACAACTCAGGTTTTAAATAGGTTCCCCCCACCCCCAAAAAGCTAATTCTCTTTGGTCTGAGTAAATAAAAAGTAAACTTTACTGTCTCTCTTTCTGTCCACGCATATCTTTTCATCTCTCTCCCAATCAACAACTGAGAGTTGAAGTTCTTCCACCAACCTCAATCCAGGTGATCAGACCAAGTACATTAGGAACACACCCTTTTGTAGGGAAATCACCTGGAATATAATGGAGAACTTAACAACCTTTCAAGTGTATGAAGAGACTGTGTGTACAATGACAGCAGCCACTTTACCTGTTTCACCAAAGAAGGCCAAGAAGAAATCAACTGAAGATTACATAGGAGAGCTTTTTCGAACACATCAGGAAGGAGTTCCAGAATGTAGGATAGACACTGTAATATTACTATATGAGACGAGAATTTGGCATTCTGTTCTCAGGTCTTCTTTCCTTTTCTCCCTTCTTTCCCTAACGATGATGGCAATAACACTTGACATAGGCATCATTTCCAGTTTTTATATTACTTCTACATATATTATATTCTCTCCAAGGGGTGGGGTTCCCATTCATGCCCCCTTGGGACAGAGGAATGAATTAAACAAATGTGTCTTCAACCACTGGATCTGTTAAGTATTTCCTGTTGACCAAGCTACAATAACACCAGTTTCTCCCATAAACCACTCTCATATTCTTTCTAGAGCCCACTACAAAGAAAACAGATTTATCCAGACAGCAAATATTGAGGGGCTCATTAAATGCTTGATCAATTAATGGAACTAACCTAAGTCTCAGGCAGAAGCTGACATGGATTTGAATCCAACCTCTTCTACTTTGTGACTTTCAAAACTTGGACAAGTTGTTTACTCTTTCTGAAGTCAGTAACTTTTTGCATTTGAAATAGAACTCTAACCCTTAGCAGAATGCCTGGCATATAAAAGGAGCCCCAGAAAATTGTGCTATTTTAAGTCCTAGTTATCAATAAAATATTGTCCTATGGGGATATTGTTTTTTGTTTCCTAGCAATATAAGGAACCATATCAAGTATAATCCTGTGGTTTCACTGGTAGTGAAAAAACAGCAGCTTCCACTGGGTTGAATTCTAGATTCGAGCTTACAAAATAAATTGGAAGAAAAAAGAAAATGTAAATCCTTTGTCTAACAAAGCTTTGGGATGTTGTTGTCTGGGAACTCCAGAATTGCTGGCCTTTATAAGTAAATCCTCTTCGTGACAACTGCTCACGACATACGTCACTAATACAGCTTGACTTGTCCACAAATAAGAATGTAAAAAATCCCTTCAAATTAAGAGAAAGCAAGGAAAGAAAGATTGTTGGAACAGATGAGAAATTTTCCTGTGTCTTACCAGGCAAAGCTAGAGCCACCACGCCACTTTACAAACCCCTACCTGGTATGAAAGAAAGTTATCTAAAGCGTTAACTAAGAGGATAAAAAGCCACCATTGTTGCAGGCTTAAAGTGATCCACTTTCACTAGGGCTCAGGGTAGTGGGGCCCTCATTGAAAATGCAAAATCCCCAGCTGGAGGTTAAGAAGAAGAGAAAATGTTTAGATGCTCAGCTCTGGAGGGCCAAGCCCAAGGGTCTCCACATTCCTGAACCCAGGGGTCCTCCTTTCCCCACCCTCTTACCCTCCCTCCCATTATTCTGGAGCAGGTCCTTTCCAGCGCTGCCATTCGGTGTCAGGGAGACTTGGGAAGTACCCCCAGGAACTGCTGAAAGATGGAGAAATACACAAAGGCTCCCTTCCACAAAGCATTCTTTCACAGAGGCAGCCGTGTCTATTAAATGTGTCTCCTGAACGTGCATACACTTCTTCTATAAGGAGATTATGAGGACCACGAGCTCACTCATTAGCCTCACGAAATATGTTCAAACCCACTGCAGGGAGGAGAAAAAGGTATGTGTGGCAGGGGGCCTTCCCTCTCCTTAGTAATTCCCAGGGGAAAATAAGGTGTACACAAAACTGCCCAGTAAGGCTACTGCAACTCCTGGGTGGAGCTAGCTGCATCAACACAATTCCTTTTCTACTCTTGCATTCTCCTATTGTCAGCTATCATCCATAACACACTCAAAGTATTCTTTCCTATATAAGCCATAAGGAGACAGGCATAACAATTCCATAGTACGGGTTTTTCAAACTACTCCCCAAACCTTTGGAAGTAGGAAATACAAAACACAGTAAGTAATTTTCCAATAAAACTTATGATACATTTTCTCAGAATATATAACAGTATAAGTGAGGTACCTAACTATATACACGGAAGTTATTAAACCACTCATGGGCCATCATTGCCTTAATGAATGATTAAACTTTCCACCTCATTATTTCTTCATGCTTACTTCTTCCTGGATAATGAAGTAGTTGCACAAAGAACAAGTCCACCCACAGTAATAAATGGAATGTCCTTTTAGTTATCTAGATATATGAAAGATAAAGTAAGACATCTTTCATTCAACAAGTATTTTTGAGCTTACTGTAATATGTGTTATTTTATAATGCCTAAGGGATTTTAGAGACAGTCATTTGATATAAAAGCTCTGTGAACTATTATTTATTTACTGTCAAGTTACAGGTCGAGAAAGGAACACAGAGGTATTAAGGTAGAAGCCCTGGGTATTTGCTTCCTCATCCATCCATCCATCCATCCATCCATCCATCCATCCATCCATCCATCCATCCAGCAGTTACTGAGGACCTACTCTTGTCCTGGGCACTATACAAGGCATTGAGAATTTAGGGAAAGCAGACTTAATTTCTTCCCATGAGTAGCTCATAAGGGCAAGTACAGAGTTTCAAGGGGTCATAAATGAGCAGTACTCAACCCAAAAAGAAGTGTAAGAAAACAGAGATAACATTCTAGTATTAGAACCTAGACTTAGTATAGACAACTAATTCAATGAAAATAATTGAGTCCTCAAGGACAAACCCAATGTTCTCTTCACACCACAATGCCTTCTATCACTCACCAGTATTCAGCCACGCTAACAAAACAGAGCAAAACAATGGACCTGAGGATAGCATTTGTTCCAGATGATAAATAACCACACAGTCCACACAGATAGTTCCAGCAACAGGGCTATCTGGTACGCTTATGTTAAATCTAAAGATAAGGTAAGTGAAATCAGGTGGTGAAGTGCCAGCTCAATGCCACTGGGTACTCCATCAAAGAAAGCTTACAATTCTTGTGTGGCAAACAATTTCAAAACAGGGGAAGTTACCTCTTGTCAGGAGCAGGGAAACACAATCCTGTGAGATGAGATTGGAGAGATTTGGAGTCAGGACCCATCTGGTCCAAAGGCATTAGATGGACACATGAAGGAAGACTGGGAAAGGGCGGACACAGAGGCCAGAGCTGCTGCTCAAGGCCTGTTCTAAGAAACTAATGGAGAACCTAAGTCCATGCTGTCAGAACAAAAGCTATCCTTCCCCATGTTTTCCTCAAGTTATAAAAATGCCCTTATTCCTCAAGCAACAAAGGTTTCCAGTGGCCTTTCCCTTAAGGATAAAACAGCCCCCAATTACAGGTTGTTTATACTGCAGCTGTAGAATATCTGCTTCAACCCTCATCTTTCTCCCAAATGAATGCTTCCCAGACGAAAAATTTTTTCTTCTCTTATTCCAAACTTCTAAAAAAAGGTCCCTATCTTTTTAAACTCATGGAGAAATATTTTGAGAGTCCTAGAGTTTCAAACCATCTTTAGTCAAAAAGGAAAATCAAGGAAAGATATCTTCTTTTAAAGAAATAAAAGATAGTAGTATATGATTTTAATACACAAAAAAACTAGTGTCTATTTGTTCATTTTTATTAATAATTGTGTAATAATTTGCAAAATTATTGATAATTTTGCAGTTTTTGAAGAAAGGTACCTCATTTTCCACTGCGTTGGGTTAGCATATTGAGGATCTTGACATTCATGGACTGGTCATGTAAAGTTTGGGACATTTGAAAGCAAACCCTGCCCAAACCAAAAATAAATTTGAATCATTACTATAGTCATATCGTACTGATCTCTATGGACTTAAGATAGGTTTGATTATTGACTTACTTTTTTAAAGTTATTAAGCAAAGTTTTCCTAGATTTTTCTTTCAATTTTTACATGCAGACCTCATAGGATTAAAGTTAAACTGAAAATATTAAGGTTGGTGCAAAAGTTAATTGCAATTTTGGCAATTATTAACCTTGTAAACCACAATTACTTTTGCACCCACCCAATAAATAGCGAGGAGCTTTCAGTCCTACATTTTGAAGAGGGACATGTTATTCTGCAGCTATAATCCCACCACCACCATCTGTGAGCATTCGTTGAGAATAAGCGGTTACACTTGAAAAGCATGACAGAAAACAATGTTATATACATGCTTTCATTTGGTCTTCACCACAGTCCTTCGTGATAGCTGGTACTCCCCATTTTACAGATAAAGAAATTGAGGCTCAGAAGCCAAGTCACTCAGCCTATGTTCAACTACTGTGTAATTGTTCTTGAAAGACAAGACATTTTTGAAACTCACTGAATGGAGACACAAACACTGTGGGAAGCCCAGGGCTCTGCTAACACAAAGTACACTCCCTCCTCCCCTCAGATGTCTGAAGGGCACACACATCTTCTGAGAGATGGAAACTCATCAGCTGGAGGAGAAAATGCCAGGTTTAAAGTGAGGCTTGTTAGAGACGGAGCTATCACAGATTATTAATTTAGCCTTCTCTCCCAGCGAGTGTTTGATGTAAATGGCAAGGGTTCAGAGGTCAAAGAGGAAGAAGTATGTGCTTTAATTTCTCCCCCCCAGAGGTGCATGAGTGTTTTCTATTAACAAAAACCCTGTAGCCAACAAAATCCTGGGCTTGGATCAAACGAACCTTCATCTTTTAAGTTATAACATCACAGGGAGGCATTTCAAGAGGAAACCAGGCCCAGTGAGACCTGCAGTACCAGGGAGAAGGTTGTTCTGCCCTTTAGGAATTTGAAAAGCATCTTCCTTTTTTGCTGAAATTGCTTAGTGGTGGACAAAAATGTTCCCAAATAGTTATTCTTGATCTAGAGACAGGGACTAAATTGAAAAAGAGAAGTGGGCAGGGGCTGAGATAGAGCCATTTGTATGAGGAAGAACCACCCCCGTTAGCCAAAGCTATTAGGAATAGACATTTTGGCAACAAGTGTAGTCCACTGGGCTATGTCTGAGTTAAATAATAGCCAATATTTCACCTGTACTACAAAATGTAGCACACAATAAATGCTAAATAAATAGCAGCTAATAATATCATAACGTTTCCTTTTTCCCTTGCCCTTTATAAAGTAGAATATTCATCCTACTCATTTCTCATCCACACGCAGCACCCAGAACCCTCACTGCTGCTCAAAACCTAGAAGTGACAGGTGGAGCATTAAATGCTGAAGACCCAGCGACCTATCCCTTCCTAAAGAAAAGACTAACACTTTGTGAGACATCTGACATCAGGCATTGTGCCAGAATATTCTCACAGACCTTCTCTTATAACTCTACAACCACAAACGTACCCCCAATTTTCACAGTGAGAAACCTGAAGCTCAGAAGGACAGTGAGAAAGCTTTCGTTAAAAATCTTGAGTTTCTCAAAACAGCCTTTTGTGAGTTGGCCTGGGAACTGGGTCTGCTTTTGTTAACCCCTCTGGGTGAATGTTGTTCCCAACAACAGACTTCGAAATGAGCTTTGGAAAGTAGACTGTTGTAAACTGAGGCTAGCTGGAATGGTGTCATCTCTTGTCACCTTCCGGGAAGCTCTCTGCACTACTGAAAAATGGTTTTTAGTTTGAAGCAGATCCACAAAGCCTCCAAGAAGATAAGCATCCACCCCCAGCTCTTTTCCTGACAGGACAGTCCAAGGAGACTGGTGAATGGGGTGAGTCTCGGGCAGCTCAGTTAGAAAAAAGAAATAAAAATCCAAGTTAAGAGTTTATAGGAAACATGCAGAGGAAGAGTAAAGCATAGTAATTGTTTATAGGTCACTTGTGAGTCTTCTAAAAAGGCCATAAATAAGAAATGCAACTTGGGAGAGACTAGCTTGAAGAGTTTATCACTCAGACAATCCTTCCAGGCCCCATGACCCATCCACATCCATCAAGGAAATGTCCTGACCATTGTATTTGCATAATTTCTTTGAACTGACCCTCTTCCCACACTGTTCCCGCCTGTGGACTAATCGCCCCAGTAGAATGTCTGCTCCAGGAAAGCGGGATTGTATTTTGTTGACTACTCTGTCTTCAGCATCTACAAGAATGCCTAGCTAGCAGTAGACATTAAATATATGCAAAACGAAGGATAACTTATTTTATGATTTACTTAATTTTCCTTGTTAAAGTGTTTAGGTACAAGAATCATTTCTAAAGTTTAACGGTGTTTTATAGTGATGTGAACGTTTTGAAGAAAAGGGCATTTATAGAATTCTAAGGTAATCGTAAAACTAAGAGTAGTCCAATGTCTGTCTATACAATTTTGATCTTAGTCTCATAACTAAGAACTACTGTATAAAAATCAAATTCTAGTAAAATGGAAAATACTCAAAAATTACGTACTAAGGCACACAGCTTGGTAGATTATATGCACATTTTAAGTGTGTTCTAAGAATGGATGAAGGAACAATAGCACTTATGGTTGCAGGCTTCCCATCTCCTGGTTCAGTGTCAGATATTTTGGGAAATGGCACCACAAACCCTTACTTCAATAATTTATGAACATGCTAAATGAAAATTCAGCAAGAAATTCACTCTGCTACATTCAAATCCTATAACTTTTGAATCAGATCAAACAGAAGACAAATTTTTGGAAGGTAAACTAAAAATGGATACTTATCATACTTCACCACCTTGGTAATATTTTACTATGTCATGAGATTCCCTAAACAATGAATTCTTGATAACTTTGTCCAAAATAGGCGATAATTGTTTTTGTAACTATAAATCTCTAAAAACATCATTAAAATCCAATAAAATGTGTATCTAGGTTCATTTGCAAATATAATAACTGTTATTTAGTTTCAATCACTAAATGAACTAAATGTAGGCTGTTTAATAACCACATCCTAAAGTAACAATTCTCTTCATGACTCTTCTAAACATGGAATAGAAACAGCCAAACAAGATATTAGGGATGGGCAAAGAGAGATTGGTCATAAAACAAAATTTGCAAAACACAAATTATAAAGTATCTGCCATTAGATTCTTAGAAACATGATTGTGTCTGAAAAACATTGTGTCATGAAACATATTATGTCATTAAGATGTATCTGTAATAATGTTTACAAAATATAAACTATACTGGCACGGGCAATTCTAAATTATAATCGCCTCACATAAAGCTAAAATTATATTCTACTATATAAAGTATTAAAATTGCCTTCTACACTAATTGATTTGGATTCTTTCACGAACTAAATAGATTAAACAGTCACAGCTTATCATGTTAACATGACACCATCAAGTACTTCCTATGTTTTATGCAGGGGCTCAGTAAATAATCAATTAAATTTTTTTAAAGGGGAGTCCAGCATAATGAAGACACTCGCCAAAATGATCAAAAACTCATTCCTATGTCCTACTGCCATTCAAATAACAGTAATAATGGTAGTGAACATTTGTTATCTCCCTGCTGCCCAAATCACTAGATTATGCAACAATCACGAGATGCAGGTGGAATTGACCTCACACCCAGCTCCAGCATTATTAATGTAATTCCATCCTTTGCATTCCACTAACCACAGTCAAGTCCAATCAGGGTGATCCCAAGGCATCCTACAATGAGTGGAGGAAGAAGGCATCTTCTTAAGAGCATGCTGTGCCCCTGAAAGGCGTGGAATCACTGCACTCATTTTACTACAGGCAACACCAGCCTGAGGACTGGCTAACACCTAACCAAGAGAGTAACAGGGGCAAAAATTGGAGCCAGGGCTCTGATCAGATGGGGCATGAAGCTCATACTATTTGTAAGCCTTTAAGTGATGGAAGCCAACAAACTCTCTTTATCCTTGAAGGCAATTTGAGTTGGGGTGGGTTGTCACTTGCAATCCAAAACATCCTAAGAGAATCAGAGAGAATGATGATGAGTCTATGACTCATTATACACACAATTGCAACCCTTAACAACCCACCCAGGGTTGAGGCAGGGATTATTTTTCTGTATATGAAGTGAGAAAACTGAAGCTCCAAAGGAGAAAAGAGGACTTGTCAAAAGTTACTTCGCTGGGAAGCTAAGACCTTGACTGGGTTTAATAATCAATCTCTCGACAGAGAGTATTTGTAAGTATGAAGGAGATGATCAATGTTGCCTTGGACTTTCCATATTGAAGAGTCTTATTTTCTTGAAGCTTTATTCTATTGCAGCAGTCCTGCTTTCTTTCAAATCACAGCCTCAACCCAGTGGACCCTTGTTGACGTAAACCATTCAGTTAATACGGTTGCATCATATTTAAAAGAAATCACAAAGGTCCATGTGGCAATACCACCTCATTACTCTCCCTGCCTCTATTTCTTCCTCCCCATCCCATTCCCACCCTAGCCCATACAACCAGAGGGATATTTCTACAGCAGAAATCAACCACTGTCACTCTTGTGCCTAAATCCTCCAGTGGCTTCCCATGTCAGCCAGAATAAAAACCAAACTCTTGGTCTCCACAGAGATCCTATCCTCTCTCATCTTCCTCAACTCTCTCCCTCCTTCAGCACCTTCTGTCAGCCCTTTAAACACACCAACCTCATCCTCTTCTCAGGCCTGTGCTTCCGGCTCCTTCCTGCAGCTCCTCCCAGGCTGCCTCACAACATTCATGCCTTAGCTCAAAAATCAGCAACAGCCCCCTTCCCTGCCAGGCCTTGTCTGAAGACCACATTAACCTACTGCCCTGTTTCCCCGAAAATAAGACCTAGCCGGACCAGCAGCTCTAATACGTCTTTTGATGCAAAAATTAATATAAGACCAGGTCTTGTATTATACTACATTATATTGTATTGTATCGTATCATATCGTATAAGACCCGTTCTTATATTATAGTAAAATAAGACCGGGTCTTACATTAATTTTTGCTCCAAAAGATGCATTAGAGCTGATGGTCCGGCTAGGTCTTATTTTCAGGGAAACACGGTGTTATTTCCTTCATAGAACTAAGCAGGGTCCAACGTTATTATCTTGATTTAATTTTTGCATATTTAAATATCTATCTCCCTCTTCTAAAAGGTAAGCCCCTCAAAGGCAGGGTCTCTGTTCGGCTCACCACTGTCCCCTCACACCAGGAATTCCATCAGTAGTTACTAACAGATTGACTGACTAAGTAACACTAACAATCTACACAGGCAGCTTTAACCAAAACTTTTAAATAATGCTTTGTTTTTGGCCAAAAACAAAAACTGCAATACTAACAACTCTCTTTTAAAGATTTTTATCTGTCCTGGATTGCTTTATTCTTTCCAACCCTGGCATTATTCTTTAAGTAATGAAAGCCAACTTCTTGTGAGGACAATGCCCAATGTCTCTCTCTCACACACACACACACACACACACACACACACACACACATCTTTCAGTAGAACTCAGCACTCATAAGGAAAAAAGTAGACCTGAATTAAAAAAAAAAAAATCCATCTCTCAGAACGCAACAATAAACAGGCACATAAAACGGTTTGGGAGTAATGGAAATGTTATAAAACTGAATGGTAGTGATCACTGTACAAATCTACAAACTTAATAAAATCAGTAAATTGTTTTTTTAAATCAACAATAAGGAAACAACCCAACTGAAAAATGGGCAAAGGTTCTGACATTCCCCCCCCCAAAAAAAAAATATATATATACTATTAATGGCAAACAGACACATAAAAAAATGCTCAGCAGCATTACTGATTAGGAAAATGCTCATGAAAACCACAATGCGATGCCATGTCACACGTTTTACAATAGCTACCATTAAAAGGACTGATCTGATCAGGTTTTGGGGAGGAAGTGGAGCAGTCAGGACTCCTCACACATTACAAAAGGGAATACAAATGATACAGCCCCCTTGGAAAACAGACTGGCAGTTTCTCACCAAGTTTAACATACACTTAACACAGACACAGTATTTCCACCCCTAGACAGAGGCAAACATATATTAAAACAAAAACTTATACGTGAATAAACATATAGGATTGTTTATAGATTTATGACCTCAAAAAAATTCACATGTTTTTCAGTTAATGAATGGATAAACAAACTGCGGTACACCCACACAATGTAATTCTCAGGAACAGAAAGGAACGAACTGTTGATACACGCAATATGGATGAATCTCAAATGCATTATGCTACATTTATAAAGCCACTCTCAAAATGTATACCATAATGCATCCATTTTATTTTACATTCTGGAAAAGGCAAAACTATAAAGCTGGAGATGGTTTTCAGGGGTTCCAGGTGAGAGAGTGGGGGAAAACTGACTACAAAGAAATTTTGTCTTTGTCTTACAAAGGACTGACTACAAAGAGAATTTGGAGGGGTGATGAAACGGCTATGTATCTTGATTGTGGTGATAGTTACATGACTGTACATTTATCAAAACTCATGGAATGCTACATCGAAAAGAGTACATTTCCACACTCATTAGGATGGCTATTATTTTTTTAAAAAGTGTTGGCAAGAATGGGGAGAAATTAGAATTCTTATACATTGCTGATAAGAATTAAAAAATGGTGCAGCCACTATGGAAAAGAGTATGACCATTTCTCAAAACATTACACATAGAATTATCACATGATGTAGCAGTTCCACTCTAGGTATAGACACAAAAGAATTGAAAGCAGGGACGCAAATATTAGTACACCCCTGATCATAGTAGCATTATTTACGGTAGCCAAACGATGGAAACAACCTAAGCATCCATTGATGAATGGACAAACAAAATACGGTATATTCATACAATGAAATATTATTCAGCCTTTACAAGGAATACAATTGTGATTCATGTTATGAACTCTGAAGACATAGCAAATGAAAAAAGCCAGTCACAAAAGAACAAATACTGTAGGATTCCACTGATACGAGATACCCAGAGTAGTCAAATTCAGAGACAGGCAGTAGAATGGTGGTTGCTGTAGACTGGGAGGAGGCAGAAATGGGGAGTTATTGTTTAATGGGTACAGAGTTTCAGTTTGGGAAGAGGAGAAAGTTCTGGAGATGGATGGTGATCGATGGTCACACAACACTGAATGTACTTAATGCCAAAGAACTGTACATTTTAAAATGGTTAACATAGAGAATTGTGTTATACATATATTTACCACAATTCTTTAAAAATGAAAAAAATGTTTGATACACTTCACAAGATTTTGGTTCTAAAGTTTCAAAGCCATATTAAAAATTGATCATTGCTATTTTCAGGGACTTAAAAAGAGTTCATTTTACTGTATGTAAATTTATGAATCAATCAATTAATAAATGTAATACAATGGTGGGGGGAAGTACATCTGAATCATTACTGTAAGAGTTCATTACAGGCACACCTCGGAAATATTACGGGTTCAGTTCCAGACCACTGCAATAAAGCAAGTATCACCATAAAGCAAGTCACAAGAACGTTTTTGGTTTTCCAGTGCACATAAGAGTCACTGTACTGTAGTCTATTAAGTGTGCAATAGCATTATGTCTAAAAAAAAAAAAAAGAAAAAAAGTATATACTTTAAAATACTTTGTTTAAAAATTCTGAACACCATCTGAGCCTGTTAGTGCCCATAGACTTGCTCAATGAAGGGTTTACCACAAACTTTCAATTTGTAAAAAAAAAAAAAAAAAAGGAATATCTGAGAAGCGCAATAAAGCAAAATGCAAGGTTTGCCTATATTGTATTCAGAGTTGGCTCTACAAGTTTTATTATTCTGCAAAGAAAAAGAAGAAATAACATGGGAAGCATGAGTCTTTTTTTTTTTAATTCTAGATATGGAATGATGAAGCTTCGTTTTAATACTTTCTCCATGATATATTTTAGTGAAGCTGTAGTCACCCTTCTGTCTCTACTGGAATAGAGAAACAAATGACCTGCCACAGACTATCCAACTTCCAGTCCTCTCCTCTACAGATCCAGGACCTTTCACTGTGTATCTTTACCCTTCTTTATCAGAACAGGCATGACTATAAGAGTTACTAGGATACAATTATACTTGCATTGATAGAAATAAGAATCCAAATTCCTCTCTTGCATCACCCTTCTGCTGGCATGTTAAGCTTTCTTTCAGTTCTCCAAGTCTGCCAAAGTCCTGTCTCTCAAGCCCTCCAAGAAGGCTCGTCCCTCTGTTGGAAATACTAGTCCCCCAACTTTCTCTTGATTCTGGATTTTTCCTCCTGCTAGCCCCCCAAATGCTCTCTGATTGGATCTTCTTCCTTCTCCCCCCAATTCCTCCCAATTGGCTCATCCTTCTTCTGTTAGCCCCCCAGCTCCACACCTGATTGGCTCATCCTTTCCATCACCTCCTCAGATTCCTTCCCATACCACCCAGTCCAGAGCTGTCACTCCTACTCACGCTTGTCCAATAAGTATTTATTGAGTAATTCTTAGTGTCAAGCACCATACTGCAGTAAAACAGCACTGAACAATACAAAGCTTACCTGGGGGCAGGTATGGGCTTGGAGTGTTGGAGGAACAGTGTCTGAGTGTTTGTCAAGGGTGGCAGCTTGGAGAGGGAAGAGATGAGGCCACAAAGGTTTCAGGGGCCAGATCACATCCAGCTGTGAAGGCCACTGTAATTTGGAATTTTACTCCAAGTCAAACCAAAACCTTTAGTGAATTTTAAGCACATAAATGACATATCTGACATATTGTTTTAAGTCTCTCCCGGGCACTCTTTCTAATAGTCCTTGTTTCCCTCATAACACTATTCAAAATTTATAATTCTTTCTTTAATGTCTATTTCCCCTAGTAGGTGGTATACTCCATAAGAGCAGGGATTGTGTCTCTTTTTTTAACCACAAACTCAAATCCAAGCATCGTACCTGGCATATAGTATGTGCTCAACAAATATTTGTTAAGCAAATTTATCAAGGAATTTAAATTCTAGGATAAAGTAGCTCTAAGTACATAATTTACAAGTGCACACACACTTTTATATGTTTTATATTCCTAAATGTCCTCAACATTCATACCGTACCCCTAACTTTCTCTAACACAAAGAAATTAAACATCAGAAGCACCTGATAAGAGTTCTAATGTGCTTGATACTCTGCTAGACACTTCCACTCATCTGAAACATTTTAAATCTTTAGTAGCAAGTAAAGGCTCGAGTCATTTTACTCTAAGTTTAGCGTAAATAATAAAATTAACACATGAAACGTAGTGTAAATAATGAAATTATAATAAAATTAACACATGAAATGTAGTGTAAATAATGAAATTAACACATGAAACATAGTAGTAAAAGTTAGGAATAGGAACTACTGGAAAGTTACAAAGTCTACTGTTTCAAGATGAGCACACAATTTCTGTAGTCTAGACATTTTGAGTCCATATGCTGGAGACAGTGCTAAGCATATCACGACTATCTAGGTAAATAAACCTGGGCTCTTTTTTGCACGAGCTCATGCTCTAGTAATTCTTATCTGTACAAAGCTTTACTGTTTGCAACTATTCCCCATGTTGTCTGAATATACATGTATGCAAATAGAAATATCCAGGCCTTCTTGATGGTCACCTGAATTTACACTATCTCCAAGGATCTTAACCCATCACAAACAAGTTTGGCTCACAATCGGCAAGGGGTTAGTCCCCTCCAAGGCTACCGAAGAGCAAATATTGCCGTTTCATGTATGTAGGGTCTGTGAAACCAACCTTGGATCCAATAACCAAAATTACCAAAAACCTCAATTCTCCCGGCTTTCTCCAAAACTGCCCAGGGCAGCAAACAACCCAGTGTCGGGGCGGGAGTAGAACAAGCAGCAAAGAGCAAGAAACTGGCTCTCCTGCATTGGCCAAGGGCAGTTCTCATTCAGAGAGGATACTATCCAGGCAGGACGCAGCACGCAAACCACTTAGCATTTCCTGTCTCTGAGCTGCCAGGAGAGGCACTGGCCTTGGAGAAAGCCAATCAATTGGACTTAGGACAAAGGCGTCCGGTATCATGGCAGCAGCACAGGGAACAGTCCAAGGGGACAAGAAAGTCCCATGAAGTTTCATTTGAGTTAGCAAATGACTGAGGATGGACAGGAAACCCAACAGGTCTTTCTACACCTCTCACTTCCCAGAGACGAATGTGATGATCACAGAAAAGCTTTTGAGAGCATTTAAATAAACACATATTCCATCAATAAGGCCACAAAAATATCCTCAGACCATTGATAAATATTGTTAACATTTATATGAGGAAGGAGATATACTTCAAAATTTCTTCTTCAAATATCTTTTCTAGGCTATTATTACACAGCACAGTAATTGTCAAGGCTTTATGGCTCCCCTGTGGGTTTTTTTTTTTTCCCTACATAGAAGTCTCACTTTATTTTCAAGTGACATGGACATACGAAGACTATTTTAAGCTGGTTAATTATTTTATATATGGAGTCAGAGCAGACAGATGAATCTGTACTTCGGTGTATTTGTGGATCATTCATTTCTGGCCATTCCTCCTTTGAATTAAGATTTCTAAAAAGAGAAAGTTGGCCATCATATACTACACTCAGTTTGTCTTGTTTCCTTAACATATGCCTTATCAGCTCTGCCACAGCTGAAGTGATTCCAAATTGCTTTATGACACACTTGGATTTTCTCCCGCTAATAATTCCTCCTTCCTGCCCATGACTGGCAGGCTTCTTCCACACTGCAGCAATGTGGGACAGCTAATTATCTACCAATCCACCTTGCTATTCTGCACTTGGCAACTTTTATCTGCACAGGACAGCTGCACTCTCCCCGTTTGAAGTAAAATGTCAGTCTCTGCTAATGCAACAAGACTTACATCACTAATGATGTCTCCACACTTTGAAGAAACAACTCAAAGCCTAATTAAAAATTCAGATTCTCACTGGTTTATGGATTTTCACTGCCCTTCCACCAGGGCCTCAGAGTAGCTTTGAAAATACGCCATTCAAAAATAAAATTTAAGAAAATATCCAAGGGGAATCAAGAAAAAAAAATGCTGCAGTCTTGGTCTTTGACAGTCTTTAAAATAACTGTTATGGTTGGACTAGAACCAAGACATTATCACGTACAACAGATAAAAATTTACTCCAGTGGCTTCTATTCTACAATTACAATAAAGCACACTATTTCCAGAGAACTATGGACCATAAGATTCTCTTTAGTTGATCCATTCTGGTATGCAGGAACTTTTCTAACTGTACCTAACTCAGAAATCATTTGGCTGTGGAAATCTGAAGGAGGGGAAATTTGAAGTCAGGACAAAGAGGGCAAGGTAAAGACACATGCACATGATATCCCATTTTGTTTCATTATCAAATCAAACAACTCCTCCAAAGTAATAATACTATTGCAATTTTCACACACACAAAAAGAAGAAATGGGAGGAGGAAGAGGAAAGAAAGAAAGAAGGAAAGGACTTCATATTTCTAGTGACCTATGAATGACAGTAGAGAGACACAGGTCCTAAAATACAATTCCAAAGCAGAACTCTCCCTGAAAATTACAGGTGGCATTTCCTTCTGTAGCTTTTACACAAACACCAAAAAACAAACAAACAAACAAAAAAACAACAAAAAAACCAACATTGTTCCTTTCCTAAAGTTTTATTTTCTTTTTATTCTTTACCTTTCTAATAAAAAAGAAATATTCGGTGGTCTCACAATTATAAATAGCTACTGACCATTTAAATCTGCTCTTTAAAAGAAAAACCTAAAAACATTGTAGTAAGTCAGAATTTTTGTATTTAGTGGCTTACTGACTTCCAGGTATTTAAATAACATTTAAAAAAACCCCAATCAGCTGTCAAATTAGACTATCAGATTTACATTCTCAGCTATAAAGTAAGCCAAACATTTTAATTTTTTTTTTTTCAAGAGGAATGTAAAGGCTCTTAATTAAGTCGATGTTGCTTTCTATTTTAAGGCAACCTTCTGTTGGAAAAATGGATCTCCCACAGGATGGCGCCATATGGTGAAAAGGGTCAAAAAGCAAGAGCCCCAAGACCAAGACCTGAGTTCCGTCTGCCACTTACTACTGGTGTGATCTGCAGAGACCCTGTCCCCACAGGGCCTGTTCCTTATCTATAAGATGCGGGATATAGATTTGACATTCTCTCTGGTCCCTCCCAGTTTTCAGGGCACCTAGTGACCTGTGGATCTGCGAGGTCAGGGAGGAAACGCATACCACGGGCAGGCCTGCTGAGCCTGGATTTGCACAACTCATCAGGGCAGACTACAAGAGCAGAGTGGGAAACCAGCCAGCCTTTCCGTGAGCCTACAGCAGGGAGACCACAAAGCAGGCCCTCCCTGAACTGAACTTGGGGAGGCAGAGCCTAGACACGGGGCAGATCCTGGCAGCTGGCAGCTGCTAGTGGCGTCGGAATCCTAAATCATTACAGCGGAGTTTTATAGGTACCAAGCTTTTGCCAAATTCCTAGGTCCTCACTCCCAGAGCACATCTCCTCCAAATACAAGGGAGTCAGGCACAAGACGCTACTGCCAGCCATGTTGAAATAAAGGGGGAGAACCTATTTAAGAAAGTAGGCTTACAAAGAGAGAGAAACAGGGTACTGGTCACATTATCTAAGCCCTAAGCTAGCCCTGCCCAAAGATCTTCCTCAGCTCTTCAATCACGTAACGCAGTTAGGTTCCTTTCTTCTTTAAGCCAGTATCAATTGGGTATTCTGTTACCTGCGGAATAAGAAGTCTCAACTGACAGGAAGCATCCAAGGATCTCACAATGTGACCTCTGTCTACTTCTCTGACCTCTTTCTGCACCATTCTCCCCTCTAGCTGGCTAAACTCCAGACTGTAATGCCACCTTGCCATTCCTCAAAGGTGCCATTACAAAGGAGCCTTCTGGGAAGGCTACTCCTTGACTAACCAACTCCTGTTCATTCCACTTTTTTCAGGAAGCCTTCCACCATCCCTTTCCACCCCCACAGAGGTTAACATCCCTGACTCCGGAACCTCTCTCATAACATTCATTGCATCAGAAATGAACTGACGATGGATATCTCAGGGCTAACATAGTGCCCGGCACCAAATAAATATTCAACAACTATTTGTTTAAGTCACTATAATGACAGGGAACTCATCTCCCAAAGCCATCCAATTTAGAAACTCATCTACCAGAAAGTTTTCCTCTCGCTTACACAGAAACTTGCTTCCCCAGAACCTTTACACGAATCTTTACCTCCTGGAGCCTACTGAATAATTTTAATCCAGACACTGCAAATCAGTGGCCTCCGGCCCGATCCTTGTTTGGTTTGGCCCACACAGTGTTGTTTGAAAAAAAAGAAAAAAATCTGAATGAGTCGCCAACATTTTAAGAATGAAGGGATTTCACCTAAAAAGCAGATATCCAGCTTCTCCTGAAAAACACGTGGCAACACTGGACCCACAGTGCCAATGCCACCGGGTGACAATTGGAGATGCTGAGTAGCACCTGCCTCCTTTCAGCCCTGGCAAGTACCCTCCAGTTTACAATAGCAAACACCATTCTCTGCTGACCTACACCGGGCCCACCTCTGACTGTTGTCTAACTGACCTCTGTAAATGTCAGATTCAGCAACCCTGGGTGTAACCTAGATTCCATGTTTTAGCATTCTTCCTATATTGTCTTGACCTATACAAATTGGTTTAGCCTCCCTGATAAGACATGAACTCAGAAGAAAAGCACTAGATGTGGATAGTCTATGCTTCTCCTGCCCTTTCCCATCCTCCAGGTCTGCAAAATGAGGCACTCAGTGAATATTTGTTAACAGACTGATCATTAGACAAATTTGTATACATTGCAGCTTTTCCTCTTCAACCCTCCCCACTTAATGCTAATCTGGCCTTAGCCCTTTTGCAGTCCTTCCTTTTCTGGGAAGAGGAGAGGACCGCAGTAAGGAGAGGACCTGGTCCATGCTGCATGGCACTGAGAAAACATAGAACCTCACAGCCTTGTGGGGAAAGCCAAGCATGAAAATGAGGACCACATGGCATGTATAAAGAGGACTTCCCAGAGGACTTCCCAAAAGAAGCTTGGGCATTACATATGGAAGGTTGGGGGGGGTTGCTGGGAAAAGATACCAGCTATTTTTAAAGGGCTAGGGGACACAGCGACAGCACGTCATTATAAAAAATTGTTAAGTATATACCCTCCAAAATATGTGTATTTATTTATGGGTTTCAAATTCTACATATCAGTGTACCATATATTATAAAACATTTAAAACATAGAAATGAAAGTAGGATGCAATAAAAAATGCTATGGATGAAATTATGTGATACCTGGAATTTGCTTCAAAATATTGGGGGGGGAGAGGAAGAGTGGGTGAAGGCCGAGATGAACCCAGCAACTGTTTAAGTTGGGTAAGAGATACATGGACATTTTTATGTTATTCTTTTTACTTTTTAATATTTTTCAAATCTTTGTAATAAAAAAGTTTAAGGTAAATAAGTAACTATGAATAGCAGGTCTAATATTTTCTTCATAAAGCCCAAAGGATGGTTTTGCACCACATCCCTGAGGTCCATGGACCACAGTTTGGTAACCCCTAGGCCAGAGGACTGACCACATTGAAATCTGCAGGTGCTAAGGATTAGATTCCGGTTTCATTCAGGCTTGGGACCTACATGTTTGTTACCTTCCAGGTTCTGTGCCCTGACACTATACAGACTGTCCCATGTTTATTTCTGTTTACTGACTGTTTCTATGTTAGACCTTGTGCTAGACACTTATCTTTTAAAATATATTTCCCTCTATTAATCAGTGAAGCATGACACTAAAGTACAGAGCAATTTAACAACATGCTGGATGTTAGGTAGTTAATAACTAGCTGAGTCAAAACTGTTGTCCCTGAATGTCAGCTGTAATTTAAAAAAAAATGCTTTAAACTGTTGTCCCTTCATATTTTGAATTTCAACACATTTTTACACCAGGACCAAGGAGATCCAAAATAAATCCCATTGCACATAATACCAAAATTCCAGAGTTCTGCAAGGTTCCTGTCTGCTCATCCACTTAAGCTCAAGGAAGGAACTCCTTAAATAGTAACCAGAAATAGCACCAAGTTATAAAGTGTGAAACCATCTCCTTCCCCTCCCCCACCCTCCTCCAGACTCAAGTATGATTGGCAGGAAAAACATAAGCACAGGTGAGCATGCCAACTAAGACAGGTATTAGTAGAAAGGAAGTGAAGGAAATCCTAAGCACATTAAGGAGAGTCCATAAGAAATCATTCAACATGCTTTTCCTTGAGCTCACTCTTACCAACTTCAACTCAGAGTCATCCATCAACGGTCAATTTTCTTCTACTCCAAATATTCAATTTCAGAAGAAAGCATGGCAGCAGGTTTTCCACTAGGGCTTATCTTGTACACAAGGCACAATCCAACCACTTTACTTGCAAATACAGGTGATTCCCCCCCAAACATTTTATATTGCCTAAATACACATTCAAAGCATCCTAAAACATACCATTCATGGTATGATGGACACAATTTAAGGGAAAATGCAAACCTTATCTAAACATAACTGCATATCAGCATGCAGTTATAGTAGAGCCACCAAGGTGTTTAAGTCCAATAACCACAGAAGCTCCAGGGGTGACAGCCAGAGAAATGAGACAAGACATGGGGCCATATGAAGAGGTACAAGAGTCACATCCACGCTCTATTCAGGCATTTAAGATACACCAACTACTTTGCCCAGTGCTACCAAAGGGAATTAGAAAGTCTGGTGAACTACTGATTTGGTTACCCTTCATGTTTGAGCTGCTGCTGCTTTCAGGATTGGCCTGTGAGTGTGGACAATTCACGGAAAAGGCCGAGGGAGGAACAGCCACCCTCCTTGGCCTGACAAGATGGGCTTGGGCAACCCTCCTCTATACTCCCATAATGCCCTGCTCCTCTCTCTACCATGGCACTAACCCATTGCATTCTAATGTCTCTCTCTCACTAACCTCCTATATCTAACACCTTTTTGTATCTGTCTCCACCATCAGTTGAGAGCTTAAGGGAAGGCCTTATTCACCTTACCTCCTCAGCTTAGTCTAACCCAAGGCCCCTCATAGAGCAGAAACCCCCACTAAAAGTTTGAACATTCATTGCAAAACTGAGCAATGAACTTAGGCAATGCTGTTCTATTGCACACAAAGAAGGCCTCCCCTTTTACTTTCAGCTGCAGCCACCATTTACAACATTGCTCTATATTTTCAGCCAACACCGCTCCCCCATTGAGCCCTTCAGTTCCTCAAATCACATCTTTCCTGACTGCTACTCTTTCTTTAATTTGCACTGAAGTTCTAGTTTGTGCTTCTGATATTTCTCCTGGCCCTACTGGAAAGACCCCCCACCCCCTTCCAGGCTGCATACAGCAGCTGTCTGACCAACCTGCTGGTGTGTCTGCCAAGTTCAGTGACTATGCCCAGCAGAGCTGTGTTAGAGCTAACATCAAGGCGGGCACGCTGGCTGTGTGCCAGGCCCTTGCTGTTAGGAAGCCTGTATTGTCATATAATGTTAAATGGGCCTTATAAGTGCCTGGTGAAATGGCTCCCAGAGCCAGATACACCTTCTAACAAGCAGGAGTTGTTACTTAGCTGTTTCACCTGTGCAATCTTACCCTCTCCTCCAGATTGTAAACATGAGGGATTGTTCTGGAACACTTCCTTGTAAATCCCCTAAATACCTCGCGTAGTGCTCTGTGCACAGTAAGCTTTCAAAGACTATTTCTCCATTTAAGAACAACCACATTCATCAACATTTCCCAACCCCAGCCTCACATGAACAGGTGCCTTCACATGTACTCTTTCCATTAGGTCCACAGAGCAAATCTCTGGGAAGAATAATCATGCCCAAATTTGCTAATGAACATCACCCAGCTTGTAAGTTGCAAAGCTGGAAACCTGGCACAGAGTTATTCCCACTCCATGGTGCTGCCTGATAAAAACCTGTTGCATGAATGAATAAGCACAAGCATATCTCCCTGGACACAGCCACTCCCTGTTTTCCACATTGCAACATAGATGGCTTTCCTCCACCGGACCCCTGAGGAGACAACGATTAGGTTTTTGACTTTTACCCATGATGTATGACGTCTGCTGCCAGGGGGGCAGTATTCAGTCACAGCTTTCCCAGGGCACTAACAAATTTAATTGGGGCAAATCACTTAAAGATTTTTTCTTTTTTTAAATTTTCTTCATTACTAAAACGGAACACCAAAAAACCCAAGAACAGGCAGCCTCCATGAGAAAAACTTTTCAAGAAAAATCTTTAAGATGGACTGCTTTTCAAACTGTCTTCTCTATCAGCAAGCACAAAAACCATGTCATGGGAAACTACAGTGCTGAAAGAGGGCCTGGTTTTTGTTTTCGTAAAATTACCCCTTGCAACCTCCTGTGAGCAATATCTGCTGCCATTCCAACGCTGCAACAGGCCTCGATTCAGGACTGCGTTGCAATTTCTCAAGATTAAAAATTGTCTTTGGATAATTTCAGCCACGGAAGCAATTTAAAAGCCCCAAAATGGGCTTTCTGCATATATACTGACTTACAGAAAGTTTCTCATCAAATAAGATGCTATCCTGAAAAGGCTGCAGTGAGCTGGAAATGCCAAGGTCAAAGGAAAGGAGACAATTCCTTAACCAAGGGAGGACATTCTTTCCCTGCAAAGACCGCTCTCCCTAGTGCCCTCATACAGAAGTCTGACCAGCTCACCTTAATGTCCACATGAGGCTTCCTACCTCTGAATAACAGATTAGCTCTACTGTTATAAAACCCAACATTCCACAAGGGAAGACTGTAATCTACACGTTAAGTAACCAACTCCACATCATTTCAGGCCCACTGAACAAATCCCAGAGGTTTACAGAGGAAAATGTGAGGCCCAAAATCTTTGTTCTGATGGTTAAACATCTAATCTGCTGTAGATTTTATTTTACAAGTATTCTCCCCCTATCCCCCCCACCAAAAAAAAATGCTGGAAGTCTTTTAAAAAATTAAAAAGAGACTCTTTCCCCAATTTTCCCAGATGGAGGCAAGTGGCAGATCAATATACAGCTCAAGAAGAGGAATTTAAATACAGTATGTGCTTCTCCATTCACAAAAGAAGAGAAGCCACTTCACATTTTGCCAGACAAAACCCTGTCCCCAGGAGGCCAGTTTCCACAATGAGGTTGCAAAGGTGTTAGAAAGAGGCCAGTTGGGAGGAGATAAAGGGCCATTTGGGCACAAACCCCCCACCGATCAGAGCTTTTTTTCTAAAGTGTCTCCTTTTCAACAGCGAAGCCTTTTAAAACTACATTTGCTTTGGACCCCTACCTGAATGACAATGTGCTGGGATCCAATTTCACCTTTTGTCAAGGATCGGGTGAGAAACAGTAAAACTGCTGTCAGCATCTTAGAGAAAGCAAGCCCTTAGATTACAGAGAGGAAAACAACCCCTAAGATCCCTTGTCCAGCCCTCGTGACGGGATGAAGATGACAAATGCCTACTAATCTTACAAGCACAGTCCAACACAGCAACATGTTCAACTTCCTTTCTTGAAAGAGGTGTCTCTATGCAAAAATACAATTGTTTGTGCTCAGAATTGAAACATTCACCACTGGAAAAAAAAAAAAAAAATCCTAGTTTTTTCCTAACATTTTAGTTCCATTTCCTCCAAAAGTCACTTCACTCCTAAGAACTCTGTCAGCAATCATCATAAATCAGAAAATACATATGGAAAAAATTATAACTGAATCTGAACCAGAAAATCTGCATAGAAAAGGACAGTTCAATGAGGTAACTTTAAAAAGCTTGTCTATTATTATGCAAATGAAGAAGAAGCCAACTCTATTGCACTTCAGGCAGGGCCCGGATTCTGCATATACCTATAGTACAGAATTATCTTTCAAGCAAACCATTTACTCTTCAACGTCGTTTCACTATTAAAAACAAAACAAGTCCCAATATTCTTTCACTACAGTGGAAAAGGTCTGCGGAACTTGCTTTAGGAAAATTGTATCATTCTGGGAGGAGACTAGGGAGGGAGGTAAAAAAAAAAAAAAAAAAAAAAGACGTCAGAAACACAAATCCCACCAAAGTGACTCAAAACAGCTTTCCTCCTCAGTGGAAAGTGGAAGGGTGGTCACAGTAAAATCGAATTCAGAAACCCATTACAAGAACACATTCTTGGAAACTTCGCTCTTTCGAAGACCACATTCATCACCATTTTTGCTGTTAGAATGCATAAGAGAATGAGGTTTACTCGAAGAAGGTCATAGCAAAGGTTTCAGACTTGTCATCTCAACCTCTCCTAATCGAGGAGGCCTTTTCGGCCAAGTCGGTTAAAATAACAGCGGGATAGAATCTCCCGGCGGTTTGCTGTTTTGCAATTTTTACTCCTGTGGGTTACTCGTAACACCTTCAGGATTCCTTATTAGCCGCGCTTCATTTTCCTGAAGCCCTCTTCCTCTCCTGAGGAGGACGGACACTAAACAATCTAGAGAAATGGGAACCTTATTCACTGCTCCCTCCACCCCCCTTTCAACTCCCCCCCCCAAAGGCATACACAAAACAAAAATTGTACAGTGGACAGCGCGCAGACGACAATGGCAACAGCAAACAACAACAAAAAAAAGTCTCCCACACAAGACGCGAGTCTGGAATCTACAGGGAATCTAACACGCCAGCCCCTCCCCCAATGCACCCGGGAGGGGAAAGAGAGAACCGAGTCAGCTCCCGGGGCAACCCTCCGCCGGGACCCAGGTGGCCCGGGAGCAGCTGCGCACGCTCTGCTGCCTTCCCTCGATGCGCTTCGATGGGGGGACACGAGAAGGTGACCAAGGGGGTAGACTGGGGGCCTTGGACAATCGTCCGAGCCAGGCGAAGCCATCCGCCCCAGGATGGGTACACAAAAAGGGACGGGAAGCTTGCAGGGGTGAGGGGGTACAAACATGACTGCGGGGAAATTCGTGCAAATTAGGGAAGGAGGTGCGAGGGAACAGGAGAATCCATGCCGAGATTAAGGAGCAGTGAGTGGGGGAAAGTGGGTTCCGTACAAAGGGCAGGGGCTTCTGCAGAGGAGAAAGGGAGGGGTACCTGAGTGCAAGGAAGAGATGGCATGTAGTTAGGGGCTCCTAACCTCAGAGAACAGAGGTATCCGACAGAAGAAGAGGGTCTATGCATGCCAGAGAGGTCGGCGCACAGTCAAAGAGGACCAGTACTGGGGACGGCTGGGGACGGGCTCTGCGCAGAGGAGACGGACAGGATGCCTGCAAGTTCGGGACGCACCGGGGACCCCTTACCTGCATGGTGACGACCCCCAGTTCCTCGGCCGCTAGCCTCCGCATCTGGCTCGCCAGCACTTGCGCCTCATCCAGGATGGAGAAGTCAGCGTCCGCCACGGCGCCCAAAAGCCAGCACGCGACCACGCAGGCCAGCCAGAGGGACGGCCGCTGCGCCCCGGCCCCAGCCCGGCCGGGCGAGCCCGGGCAGCCGCGGGCCAGGGCGGCCGCCCCCGCCGGCTCCTCTTCCTCCGGCTCGCGGGCCATGCCGCCTCCCCCCACTCCCCGCCGATGGGCTCCGGGCGCCGGGAAGCGGGGAGGGCGCCACGGGAGGTGCGTCCAGGGCCCGCGCGGCGCACCCCGCAAAACTTTCTTGCCCTCGTGCAGACGCCTCTCCGCTCCCCGGCGGCTCCCAAACTTAGGGGGCGCCCCGCTACAGCGCGCGAGCGCGGGCCGCCACCATCGCCGGGCTCCCGCGGCGCACGGGGGAGGAAGCGGCGCGGGAGGGGTTCCCGGGACCCCGGCGGCGACACAGCCCCCGCGGCGCGGCGGGCGATTCGGGGAGAGGCGGTCCCTGCCCCGGGGGCGCGGGCCGCGGGCGCAGCGCTGACAGTCGGACGGCCGCCGCCGAGCTTCCCCTTCGCGGAGTCCCCGGCCAGCGAGGCGGCGGGGCGGGCGGGGGCGGGCGGCGGCACCCAGCGGGGCGGAGCGGTGACCAGGCGGCCGGGCCGGGGCAGCCACCCGAGCGGAGAGGGAGAGGCGGAGGCTGGAGGAAGAAAAAAACTGAAAGAAAGAAAGAAAGCGGTGGGGGGAAAGGGAGGTGTCTGGTGCCACCACGCTGCGCTCCGGCTCCGCGCACTTCCCGGCTCGGCCGCCGCCGCGGCTGCGGAGATTTATGGCAGCAGAAAGAGGCGGGGAAATTCCCCCGGTCGCCCCGCCTCTCTCTCCCTGGTTCCCGCCCCACAACCGGCCCCCGGAGACGCCGGGGGCTGGAGAGTAGGCTATGTTCTCGGGTACCAGCCCAGCCGGGGGTGGGGTCACTTGGATTTTCTGGCTGCCGGGGACAGCCACCCACCCCAGCTCTCACCGCCTCCACCAGCGCGAGGGACTCCGGGATCCCACCCATTCAAGGTTCCACCCATCGAAAGTCCCCTTAAGTTCTGGGACGCTGGCTTTCGGCCGGGCATTGATTTGGGAAGGAGGGGACTGCAGTTTGTGCGTCCACTGCTTTTCTTCGACGGGAAGAACAATAGCTCAGCACCGGTTGGATCAACAGATTTCTGTTTTTAACCAGCTGCTCTGTGCCCGGAACTGTGCTCTGGGGTTTGTGTACGTTACCCTTTAATCTCCACCACATCCCTATGAGGTACACAACTTTATCCCAATTTTTTAGGTAACAAAGACTGAGGCTTCAGTGGTGGAATAAATTGCTGAAGGTCATCCAGGGGATAAGAGGCAAATCCAGAATTTAAACACAAACCTGACTCCAAAGCTCTTGCTCTTCAATACGACATAGTTCTTTCTGCCTTTGAAAAAGAACCATCTGATCCCATCAAAAACAAAAACAGACCCACAAAGCTGCTGAACTGGAGTTCGCCCCACACGTCTCTTCTCTGCAGCATGGGGAGGCAAAGTTAACCTTCCTATTTCACCCCCTGACTCCTTGGCTCAGGTTTTCTGAGAAACCACCTGTTGGAAGCACCTGGAAAGAGTGGATGGGGGAGGCGGTGGTGGTAAAGCCACCATTCTTCCTTCCAAGCCTTGCAAGGTTGCTGCTTGTAGCTTCCTAGAGAACAGAGCCATGCCCAGGAAGATTAAGGCGACCTAGCATAGGTGGTACAGGACTAGAACCTAGATTTAGGGTTCTCTTCGCTTGACAGCAAAACTTTCTGTTTTACTTCTTTGACAACATTGCATTCAAAATGCACCTCCTGTAAGCTTTCCCTGATCCATTGTACCTAGTGTTTGTTTCTCTATTCTGAAGTCCCCAATCAGTGTTGTCTCTGCTATACTCTGCTTTCATTTTGTGACATGCTCTACTTTCTGCCCACCTGAGAGAAGCATGTTGAACTCTTGCAGCACGATCGTTTCCTATCTGTTTTATGTAACTGTGTTGTTTTATATAACTCACACATATGGGAACTAAGGTGAGCCTGTTGATGGCAGGGACCAATCCACCTTTCCATCATCCACAGTACCAAACACAAAAGTTGGTGCTGTTAAAAATGATTATTGAATGAATGGGATAAAAAAAAAAAATCTACGTGTCGTCTTCCATCCCCAGAATTAAATTGGCATTTGATAGAGAGATGATCCCATAACACCTGGTTGTTTATTGTTATACCATTGCACATGATAGTTAATCAATCAGTGAAGCAAAACATATTAGTCCATATGTAAGTGGAAGAGAAAATAAAAATAATAATAATGGCATTATTTTTTGTGTGTTGGAATCTTCAAGGTTACCGTCACCAAAGTTGTCGCACATGTCTAAGCTATCCTTCTGAAACTCCTTTGGCTTGTTTTTTGCATATCTTTTGCATATTGTTATTGCATGTGTGGGGACAGAGCCAGGAGTGCAGGTTCCAGGCTCTCGGCCTCACATAGAAAGGTGCTGGCTCAGGTAGTAAATGGCCATCAGCTGTGGCTAGTTGGGCGTCAGCTGTAACCAGTGAGCCATTGGCCACTAATATAACTGCTGTGACTACGCTAGCAGAAAAATGGGGGCTAGCAAGAAGATGGGGGCTGAGCTAGCAAGCGGAGGAGTGTGGATTGAGGATTGCAGAGAGGCGGATTGCAGCTAGCAAATGGGGAGTCGGTCGGATGGCAGAAAAGCAGACAGCAGGTCGCACGTCGTTGTCGTGTGAATCCAGCCTCCAGTGAGACTATAGTGGTATGACTCCCCTACCTATGGCTCCGTGGGTGTTCCTTTTTGGCCTCACCATGTCCTGCGTTCTTATGTGGGGAGCAGGAGCTGAGACCCCACAGGCCGCACCGCATGACACCATGGAGTCCTATTTCTCAGGATTTTAACCCTATGTTCCCTTTTTAAATTCATTTTCAGGTTCTTTTTGAGAACTCTCAAGTACGTCCGTGCCTTCAATTATCAGCAAAGACATCAGAGTTTTGCAAACTTCTGAACAAAGCTCAATCTCTCTTTTGAGCTGGATGCCCACTTTTCCAACTGTTGACTGGTTTCTACTGGATCTACCTGAACTAAAACTCATTCCTGCTTTCTCGCATTATCCACCTAAATCTGTACCTGACTGCAAATCTGGGTGGATGTCACCCACTCTTCAAGCTAGGTACTTCGCTTCTTACATCCCTCCCGACTTCTCTCTCATACCTAACCTCTGCTCTCCATCTGTATCCCATTGGCTGGCTTCAGCTCCTCATCACGTGATTATCACCACTGTCTTGTCTCCATGCAGTCTCTCTCGCCCCCAGTATTCTATTCTCACCTCCAACATTCCTTCTCATCCCAACATACTATTCACACTGAAATCAAAAATTACCTTTCTAAAAGTTAAATGTGAACCTGTCTCTCACTAACCTAAACATTTCTGATGCCCCATCACAGTGAAACAAACTTACAACAAACAAGGCTCTCTGTGCTCTGGATTTTCTGCCACTCTGACCCCCCAAATCCTCCCCACCCCCAACAAACACTTTTGCTGGCTGTCTTGAAAGCCCTCCCCTTCTCTTCACCTGGCAAGTCCCTACTGAGCTAAGATGTCACCTCGGGGAAGCCTTTGGCACCACCCCCCACAGTATTTATTGCTCCTCCTCTGATGCTCTAAAGCTCTTGGTTCTTCTCTCACCACTTAATGTCCTCCAGCAGGTAACAAGCAGCACAGTGATTATCCATTTGAAAGTCTTGTTTTCTCCACCCTAATGCTTCTCATTAAGTCCACCTACCACCTATAGCCTTAGGGCACTCTTGATAAACTGCCAATCCTGTGCTCTATCCTAGGTCTACTGAAGCAAAATCTCTGGAGGAGGTCTGGATTCTGGAATATGCATTTTACAGACCCTCACCTACTCCCATGAGTCTGAAGAACTACTGTTAGGGACAGATGAGTGGCTCTGTTGGTTAGAACGTGGGCTCTCAACCACAAGGTTGCCGGTTCGACTCCTCGACTCCTGCAAGGGATGGTGGGCTGCGCCCCCTGCAACTAATACCGGCAACTAATACCGGCAACTAATACCGGCAACTGTACCTGGAGCTGAGCTGCGTCCTCCACAACTAAGACTGAAAGGACAACAACTTGAAGCTGAATGGCACCCTCCACAACTAAGATTGAAAGGACAACAACTTGACTTGGAAAAGCCCTGGAAGTACACACTCTTCCCCAAGAAAGTCCTGTTCCCCTTCCCCAATAAAATATTTAAAAAATAAAAATAAATAACTACTGTTAGACTGCACATAAGCTCCCTAGGAAGGTAACTCATTCATCTGGGAGCTCTAGCATTTTAGCCCAGTGCCTACACCCAATAGATTCTCAGTACCCAGGAAGGGCCATGTGACCTTTCCTATGTTGCCAATAAGGAAAAGTCTCAGAGACCTAGTCATCTGCTCAAGGTAATACAACTTTTAGATCACGGGGACAGTGTGCAAACCCAGGTCTTCAAATGGCAAGCTCTGAGCTACTAGTCGGGTGTTAGAAAAAAATGTTTACATACCTATATACTGGTTCATGATACAGGAATAAAAGTTTCTTGCCTAATAAACTACTAACCTTAATGTCCCCAGCCCATATAAGAGAAATTGCCCCAGCATCAACCCCTGCTCAGCACTAGATTGTTTTCCAGAGGAGTGATTGATTGGACCAGGGTGGGCATGTGACATGAAGTTAGCCAATCTATAGCACTCAAGGCATGACAGAAAGATTACCTGGTGAAGAAGCAAATTTTTGTTCTCGAGCTAAAAGGACATTAACTGAGAGAAGCAGAATATAAAATATCTATGATTGTAACTAGCTAAATATAAGAAATGGAAGGCAATATGCAAAACTTACACAGTTGTGTAATAGTGTTGCGCTATGATATGATTTCTCTAAAATTATCTTAAACGTATTTACTGTTTCTAATTAAAAATGAATAAAAATTAATCCTTGCTACAAAAAAAAAAAAAAAGAAAAAGAAAGAAACCAAAAGGACATAAGAAGGAGTCACAGGGGCTGTGAGTCTCATAATACAAATAGCAGGGAATATATAACTGTATATCTCTGTGCATATATATGAGTATATATATATATATAGCTATATATTCCCAGGTGTGTGTGTGTGTCTATAAGGGTGCCAAAAAATGGATACACATTTTAAGAAAGGAAAAACTATATTAAAATTATAATAAAACAAATGATGCTAGCATTCATTGGATTAACGCCATCTTTTGAGTGAATATCATACTACACATTGTTACCGTAATTCAATTCAACTTTAAAAAGTAATACATAGATAACATCTCTTAAACTGTGTACTTTTTTTGGCTCCCTCAATATGTATATATGTATATATACATATATATTAATATATATTTTTTCATATGTGTGTGTATAAGTAAGCATATAGCCATATAGCATGGTAGTCAAGAGCTGAATTGCGGAATCAGAAAACTTGGGTTCAGATCCCAAGGACAATAGCTATGTCATATCTGTAAAGCTTAACTTCCCTTAGCCTCAGTTTTTTCATCTGTACAATACAAACGATAATACCCAGAGTTTTTGTGAAAAGGCACATAAAGCACTTAGCACAGCAGCTGCTACACAGAAGCACCCAATAAACAGTGAGTAGATACTGCACATGAGGGAGCAAACATCACAAATAAGCTAAGACAGCCAATCTGATCGTAGAACGTGTGGCCTGTGAGAGATCACCACCAAGACCCAGAACTAACGTTTCCATTCCAATTCCAGTGTACATGTTCTATTGATAACAGACTCCTTTTCTCTCCCTTTTGTCTTGATCTAAGGATCAAGTTTAACTAACTCTAAGGATCAAGTTTAATTATTTATTCTATACAGAGAGGACACTATTGCCTGTGTAGCTATTTGAACTACAACATGATAAAAACACAGGTTAGTGGGCCACAGCTGTCCCTAGAAGGCTATAGACCATCATGAACATTCTGATGGCTTTATCTTCTCCAGACAGTACTTCTGTGCTTCTTGCTTGTGACTGAGTTAGACAGCTGTTCGTTATCTGTTTCCTCTCCATAAGCTCCAGCACTTGACATGCAGCCTGTAATTGTCCATCTATAAATCTGTTGTCTCCATCTTAGTATTTCTCAAAGTGTGATCTACAACCACCTACAGCAGAATCGCCTGTCAGGAATTGTGTCTGCTTCATTCACTGCCACAGAATCTAGCAGAGTTCCACGCCAGAGTAGAAACTCCAAAAATGTTGGATCAAAGAACTGAGAAAAAAAAATTAAGATAATCCATGAATCCTTAGCACTGCAAAGAGGGGCACAAACAATTCTGTTCCTTGAATGTGAAAGAAGCACAGACCAAGATTCCTTATCAAACTGGCTGCTCTTCCATATTTGGGGGGTAGAAATCCACGTTGGTGATAAACCACCTCATAGTACTCATTGGTCAAGATTTTCATCGCAAAGAAACTCCATGTCAAACTGCTTTGAGGAACTCTCGGTCAGATTTCCAAAAATGTGGCATGGAGTTTCCAAGCCACCACAATTCCCCTGTGCATGCTCTGAGGTGGAAAGTGGGCCAAGTTACCAACAAATTCTCAGCCTAATGCTGCTGGCAGGCCTCCCATTCAAAACAATAACTGGCTGCAAACTCTATTGAATGTGTGAACTCAGGGAGCTCGGAAGAACAGAACGAGTGACACCAAGGGCAGAAATTAGTGCTTCCTCATTGACTTCCACAAGAATTCAGACTTTAGCAAGTGTGCTTTATTGTTAAAAAAAAAAAAAATGGAAACCACTAATGGTCTAGACAAAATCCTAGAACACAGATCCTCCCTGTTTTTCCTATTCCTCCTGAGGATTTAAAAATCATCGGATTTCCCATTCCCCTTCAAATTGGGAGCTAGCAAAGACAGAATAGGCTGTAATCGATATACGTTTCCAACACCCTACCATGGGTCAGGTACCATATGTCAACACATCATTACTTGAACTCTTAGTGTGTTTCCTATATTCTATCCTTTAACCATCCACCACAGAGGAGACAAGATTATTACAATTCCCTACATAGGGAAACTGACGCTCAAGGTTATAGGCTAATAAGCAGCAAAGCTGGGATGGAGACCCAGGGTTGTTTTACTCCAAACTCAATTCTTTTGCTGCTCTACCATGTGCTTCTCTCTGAATGGGAGAAAAGAAAGAAAATAATAATAATTGGCACCCATAGATCCCTGCCTAAGAAACATTCTTGTTTCCAAGACAACAACTATTTCCTGTTAATTCCAACAAACATCTATTGAGAATTTGCTATGTACCAATAACTTTACTGGGTGATAGAGATGCACGGATGAATACGGTTATTTGTCCTTAAGAACTTTACAGTTATTGGAGAAGTCTGAGAATTTCAAGACAGATAATATCACACATAGCAAATGCTTCCAGGCCTTTCCACTTGCTGTTCCCTGTGTGTTGAATACTCCTCTTCCAGATATATGTACTTCACTGTCAAGAACTGTGAAGGCTGAGAAACTGTACCTAGTTTGCAAGCCAATAAGTCAGCCCACCACAGCCTCGCAGATGCTGGCAGAAGACGCAAGCCTCCTGGGTTAGAGACAAAAGACTTTATTACTCACCGCACCAGCAGTAGGCAGTGTGTCAGCATTTGGGCCAGTTCCCCAAGTTCCAATTCCCACTGACAACATGATGAGGGCCAGGTGATACCAGCAAACATCGGGTAGCACTGAAGAAGAGGAACCCCAAGCTTAGATAACCCAAATCTTATTTATAATGAAATGCAGACATAATTTTTATTTGCCCCAGAGGGAGGTATCTTTAACACATTGGACAGAAAACAAAACTTCCCCTTTGCTCCAAGGAGAGACACTATTTCTTCTTGCCAAGGCTGTTCACTAAACAACCTCCTTGAAAATATAGTGGAGAACAGTAGGACTGTTCATCCCTTGTTCACAAGTCATGCAAAAATTCAAGAAACGCATGGAAAATCGTCTCCCCACATCAGCTTTTTCTAGTCTGGACTCAAATATGAGGGGAAGCCTTCCCCGACCATCCCATTTCGGATTATAACCCCTTTAACCCTCCCTCCAGGAACTCTCTGTACCCCACCCCTCTATTGTACTTATATCAGCTAACATCATGTATATTTGCTTACTTAGTTTGTTTATTGTAAGCTCCATAAGGGCAATAATTTTTGTTTTGTCAACATATCCTCAGTTTCTGAAATAGTACTTGGCACATAGTAACTATTCAAGAAATAGTTGTCAAAGTAATGAATATGATATGGAATGCTCTAGAGAAGGAGGTTGTGCATCAGATGCAATAGGAGGGGCATTTGATCTAACCCCGGGGAGAGGTCAGAGAAGGCTCCCTAGAGGACAGGTCACCTGAAGAATGTCACCAAGAATAGGTACAGGTTACACAGGCAAAAAAAAAAGAAAATCATCTCTGGAGGAGAGAAAAACATTTTTAAAAAACAAAACAATGTAAAGAAAGAAACTAGAAATTTAGGATTTCCACAGCATTAAGTGGAAGGGGCAGTGGATGAGCCCATGGGCCAAAGGAATTGGAGTTTCTCTGTGATAGATGGGGAGCCAAAAAGGGTTTTAAGAGCGGGGAGCGACATTTTTGAAAGACTACACTATTTGTTGTGTAGAGGATGGCTTTAAGGTAGGAACTCTTTACTCAGATTCATTGATTGAACTAAATCGCATCTTAATAGTATCTAAATATTTCTATTTAGGACATTGAGATTTCTAAGAGAAAAGTATATATAGGTTCTCAGTTTGAAACACCAAAAAAAAAAAAAAGACAAAAAATAAAATATAACCAGAGCTTTAGTAAAATCCCTTTTTTAAATAAACATAATAGTAATAAACAAAGTAATAAACATTTGTGAATCTTAGAAAGCCAAGAGCAAGAATTGACTCTCAGCTAGTCATCTCTTTATACTGAAATCAGATGACCCTTTCCTTGCATGAGCTTGGTAACCCCTTAGTGGTCATAGGAAGCAATATAATTTTTTCCATTTTACCAGAAGTTTAATTTGTAAAAACTGTTTCAGAGCAATCGAATTATCCATAAACTAAATCGAAGTAACTAATGAGTGAGCATCTATTGTATGCAACAGAACAGCTACTTGCTGAGTTTATACTCTAGCTAGGGAGACAAGACTTAAAAATATAAAAAAATGAAATAGCAATGAGAGTTTTAAATTACAGATCAAGGCTGCAATAAAAGAGAGGAACAAAACAAATGAATTGCACAGTTGTTTGCTATGCATGGTTATGTATGGAAATAAATTAATACAAACACTATCTGTGTGCTTACAAGGTTCTAGGCATGATGCTCTCTCTTTTAAGTGGAATTATCTCATTTAATCCCTAAAACTATAAGTCATAACAATAATTGCTAACATTTTTTGAGTTCTCACTAGGTTCCAGGCACTGTGTTCATTGTTTTAAATTGATTCTTTTATTTTATCTTTGCAAAGACCCTATTACTAAATAGTGATTAGTAATTATATACTATAATTAGTATAGTAAGTATAATCACCCCCATATTACAGATTAGCAAATGGAGGTTTAGCGAGTTCTTTGCCCAAGATTTCACAAGTAGTATGTGATGGTGCCATGATTTAAATCCAGGCCATCAAACTTACTTACAGTGCTCTTCTGCTTCATAATAACGAGTTGGTATTATTATCAAATCCATTTTGCAATGAAGGAAACTAATACTCAGAAAAGTGGAGCCATGAACATGTCTATATAAAAGCCAAAACACAGGCACTTAACCACAAAAAATCTCGAAGGTGAGGATTTTATATTTTATCATGTCATCCAGCTGACTTGAACTTGAATTCGTATATGCGTAACTTGGTGGTAAATGAAGCAAACCAGATTCAGATTTAAAATCTTTATCATTCACTCACACCAAGAACTTTGTTATATGCTAGTGAGCAGAAATCTAACAGGCACATTTCACACACTTAGGCGCTTACAGTTTGGTGGCAAAGACAGATACTGAACTAGCAATTGCAAGAACAAGTAACTACAAATGAGGAATTTTATACAAGGCAGACACTTTCAGATCAGTGTTCTTTTTGTACTTCTGTCCCCACAATGCTAGAGGATTCTAGCATTCCTGCTGCAGTGGATGTGTGTAATGAGCATTGTAATTTCACCCTATAGCCCCCAGGGGTCAGAAACAGGGAAAAGATAGGAACATACCTATTTTCCTTCACTCTTAAATGCCATGCAAGTCCTTGCTAGTGTCGTACTAAAAACTTGCAATGGAGGCCTCTAAAACAAATTAGAACTCTCATTTCACCTGCAGTTTGTCACTCTAGTTTTCCCTGGTCTATTTAAGTCCATTCTGGACCCCATATTCTCTCCTTGAGGGTCCCTGGGTGTGATGAGCTGTGTTGGACCCCTACTTCAGCATGTCACCTCAGACACATTTGGACCATTCACTCTCTAGCACTAGGCATCTTAACATTGGGTTAAGACACCCTCCAGTCACAACACTGATGGGGCAGACCTGCTTCCTGCCTGACCTCAGAGGAGGGTATCACACAAGTGCAACCTGAGGGTGCCAAGGTTGAAATGAAAGAGCCATCCTTGAAGTCTCTTTTTCTGAACCGAGTCAAATTATTTCATTTCTGCAACATTTATTAATTGCAGTTTTTGCAATTATTTTTAACCTTTAAACTGCAATTACCTTTGCACCAACCTCAATGATCAATGATCCCACATAAGTTTCAGGATGAAATGAAAATTCTGAGCACACAAGGGATTTGCATGATCTGGATGTAGACACAGCTCTCTGATTTCCCCACTCCCCTCCTCCCAGCACACCCCTACATCACCAGCCAAAACAAGCCACTTGACTTTCTGACACAATCCCTCATCACTCTATTCTTCCCTGCCTTTGCTCTTTTGATTTCATCTACTTGGAATGGCTTTCCTCATCTTGGTAGCTGTCCGAGGCGGTCTTTTCAGGTGGAATCACCTCCTCTTAGGAAACCTTTCCTGACCACTCTGCCCTCTACCCAGGTAGAGGCAGATGCCTCTTGATGTTCCCTCAGTCTATTCCAGTCATCAGCTTTATCACTCTGCAACTTTTAGCTCTTGACTGTTTTTCTCAGAGGGCAGCCACTTCATTTAGGGAAAAAGCAACTTGTTTTTTCCTTTTAATATCTTACTTCTCAGCAGCAAATGGCACAGAGTGGGAACTTAATAAACATTTATTGAATTAATGAACACATGAATCTAGCACTTCCTACTTCTTACTCATTTGGAGACTATTACGTGTTTGTAGAAATGTCACATTCAAATGCTTCCAGGGGCCAGGCAGATGATGTAAATGCATTAATTAGCCATGCGGGACACATGTCTTGTCTAAAGGGACCTCTGGTTTAGGACATGATATTCCTTGGAGCTGAAGAAGGATCCTGGGAAAGTCATCTATTTTCTCCTTCTGCCAAAAGATGAAAGTTTATCTTTTTTACGTATTTCCAAGTAAAAAGTTTTCACAACGTTCCCTGAAAGTACTATGCCAATAAGATAAATATTAAAACATCAGATTCACCTTCAGCCTTCCATTGAGTTTTCTACCAAGTTTCTCTGCCCAGCACCACGAGAGCAGAAACACTATCGCGCACATATTCTGTCTGTTTACCACTTAACACACGGTGGGTTTTAGTGTCAACAGAGTAATCATAACAGGCAAAAGGTGAAAGAAAAAGTTATGTATTTTTTTATGAAAGAGTGTGACAATTATTTTCCCTTTGAATATGTATTCAACCTAAATGTGATCAGCAACAGGCGAGAAAAAAAGTAAGTTTATGTCACTGTCTAAAAAGTATTTAGCTCCCATCTTCTCTATTTGTGTCCATTCACTCATCCAACAAATAATCTAGGCCCACTATGTGCCAGGCACTGTGAATATTACTCCAACCTTCCTGGAACTCTGGGAGGTGGTTTTAGTTCACCCCTCAACTTTCTTTTTTAAAAGTCCCAGGTAGCCCTGCTGCTCCCAACGTTCCTCATTGCTGGCTGATATCCCATTTCTGCCCAAGGACCAGTTTGCTGCTCTGAACCAGAGTTCATTTGCCATGAATTTAGCAACTGCTTCAACCTCTGAAAGGGTGTTGGCTGGAAACAGTGTACTTCCACAGCGGTGCCCACCCTTGTGCTCGGCTTTTGGGCTCCAATGCTGACATCTACACCCAACACCCCTGAGCTCTTCATGAGTATCACACGATCTGCGAAACAGTTGACTCTCATCCTCATTCAGCCCTTCCAAAAACATGATGAAGGAGACTCTACTGTTATGAGAAAACTACATGACAAAGCAAGATTCACATACACACCGTGTGGGTCCAAACTTGTCATCACTGTGCTAAACTACCAAAAGTCACCCTCTAAGTGACATGGCTCTTTCAGGCAGTAATAACAGTCAATAGAAATAATAATGAAAGAGTATGACTATTATTTTCCTTTTGAAAATGCATTCAACCCAAATGTGATCGGCAGATAGTAACAATGACTCTGTGTAGGGTAGACTCCTAGTTACCCTTGAATTGGCACTCCCTTTCTTTTATAACATTAAAATCCTTAGCCAGGCAAATGGCTGCCTATAAAAAAATATATTTCCCAACACTTCTTCCAGTTCTCTATAGCCGTGTGACCAAGTTGTAGCCAATGGGCTGAAACAGAAGTGGAGCAGTTTCCAGGAACTTTTCATTGCTTTGAACTTTTTTGACAGCATCCTACAAAAAGAACTACATTTTATGTTTTATGTTTTGTTATCATATATATATATATATATATATATATATATATATATATATATATATCGCATATACAGTAATGTATAGTTCTGAAACAAGTTTTAGGTAGAAATACTTACATTTATTATATAGTAAATATTCTGATATCTTCTGTTCTATTTTTCAAAGTTATCCTTGAAAGTGATTCTATGACCCACAGTTCAAAAACCATGGTTCTGTCAGACAATGTATGTGTTCCTCTCTCTTTGTTTTTTGTTGTCCATTCTACCGCCCTGACGCCTGAAACACAGAGGCCTCCACTTTGGACCATGAGATCAAGTCCACACACAAAGGAGTATCAAGCTAGAAGACTCCTGAGGCTCTGATGTTATAAAATGTCATACTAGCCCTAACTTACCTATCTGGGCTTTTAGGTACATAAGAGGGACATGAGATTCTAGCTTATTTAAGCCACTGTTATTTTGAATAGTTTTTCCCTCATAGCCCAAACGAATCCTAACTTATTTGTGCAAATGAATTGTGTTTTTGCTTTCCGATCCGATCCGTTTCTCTCTGTTTTCCTGCTTTGCTTTTTATTACAAAGGGGCTGAGCCCTATGTTTAGTCAGCAGGGAGTGCTGATAAGAGACAGAGGGCAGAGGAAAAAGAAGCGCAGGTATTTCTCCTCGGGCTCTTTGCCTTAGATGGTGTCTTCTCCAGCACCAGAGGTATCTTCTCTGTCATTCCAGTTCCCACTAGACGTGGTTTCCTTTTCTGTTGGGTGACCTCAGCTCTTGGTCTCTGGTAACACTATCCCCTCCCTTTATCTCTATAGCCTGGAGATGGTAGTTGCTTCCAGCAGTAGCTGATGTCTGCATTTCCTCACCTTCCCTCTTCAGCTTTCAGTACATCTATACCACATCTAATGAAGTCCCTTCATTAAATTTCCTTTGTCCAAAATACTTGAAATAGTTGCAGTTTCCCCGATTCACACTAATATATAATACAAAACACTTCAGGTAAAATTTCTCATTTCCTCCTCACCCTGTAAGATAGGAACTATTTGCCATGACCACCCTTTCTTTACAGGTGATAAAACTGAGACCCGGAAACATTATGTGATCTGCCAAGGCAATGTAGTAAGTGGACAGGTGTCCAAGTTCAAAGCCATTACCTATATATCCAACTTGCAAAGAGACTGACCTTTGTTTGGATTTTTCTGACTTTCAAAAAATTAATCATATTTTATCATGTTAGTTTCCAAAGGTCTAGACACAAAAGCTATTTGTATGACATCACTCGATGTTCCCCAAGTAGGTGGTCTCCATCCCCTAAGAAACTTCCCAAAGCAAGACAACGTCCTCAACTTCTCTCTGCCTTAGAAAAAGGTACCAGCTTTCCTCAAAGCCCCTTCCCACCCTTGGTTAGGGGTGTGCTTTCCTATCCCTTCACATCAAAGTCTTAATTATAATTCAAGGGCTGCATTTATTTCTTCATAAAATGTTTATTGACTGCTTAGTATGTGCCTAAGGGCTAGGGTCTGGTGCAGAGCAAACATCAATGAGAGACTCAGTTCCTGTACTTAAAAAGAGCTCATTGTCTAGGAGGAGAGACAGGTATATAACATAATAAAAGCACATGTATAAGAAATTCTTTAGTGAAATCCAGCACAATAGCAGCATAGTGGAGGTGTGGGTCTGGAGCTGGTTCTCAAAGAAAAAGTAGGAGTTTGGGAGGCAAAGCTTATTGGAAGAGCATTTCAGGCTGAAGGAACTGACATATGCAGAAGTTCAAAGGCATGAGACATTTCATTTGCATCAAATGTGGGTAAGCAAGTTATCTTTCAATGTGAACCTCCGTACTTTTCTGTTTACCCAAATGCATACGTGTGTGTATTTCATACATATACACACACCCTTAACTAAATACCTATATTTTATATAGACATTATAAATGCTATGTGTTTGCATATAAAGATATACAGACATGCATACATATATTTGTACGATTATGTGTAAATATAGATATACATATGGTCTTTGTTTTTCTTTTCTTTTCTTTTCTTTTTTTTTGCCATTTTATTAACCTAACTTGCTGCATAAAAGAATAAAGATGGGGCAGCCAGTTGGTAGAGCGCAGTGCTCATAACACCAACTTCATCGGTTCAATTCCCACATGGGCCAGTAAAAAACAATGACTTGACTTGGAACTGAGCTGTGCCCCCCACAACTAGATTAGGGACAATGACTTGACATGGAGCTGATGGGTCCTGGAAAGACACACTGTTCCCCAATATTCCACAATAAAAATTAAAAATAAATAAAGATGAACAGAAGACAACATATTATTAAAATAAAGAAACCTAATTGCCTGGATGATTTCTGTAACTTTATTTACTACACTAACAAACGCCCAAGACCTCGCAGGCTCACATTCCTTTTTGGAATACTATTAAAGAATGTGTCATGTACTTGTTATGTTTCAGCTGAAAGTAAAATGTGAATAATAAAAAAATATTTTCCACTGGGCTGGAGTTAGTTCACATTTATCAGTTTGCAAAATGACAGTCTGTCCAAAATTCCTTTTGCTCGAGGCAGTACGACTCAGAAAGAAAAAAGGAATGAACTTAAAATCTAATGCTGCCCAGATTTCTCTAAGGACCTTTAGCTCACCTACTGCATTCCTACATGATTTTCGCATGGTCCCTCATTGCAGCAGTGTTTAGGGAGGGGGCTTCTGATGCTGCACTTCAACCCGCTGAGCCAACCTCTGGACAGCCTATAACATCTGTAACACTGGGTAGCTTTTGCATTACTTTATTTTTTTACATATTGTCTTACCTTTCCAATTAGCTTATAAGGTCCCTGAGGATAAGCAACCTCTTATGTACTCAGTTCTTTGGAACAAACAATTGTTTTCTAAAAAATGATCTCCCAATGGGTTTCCCTTCTTGGTTTTTCAGTTTTCTATTGCCATTCTGGCCTCAAGAAAGGGAATATATAAATCATCTTGCGGAGGAAGAGAAGATGATATAGGGCAAGGCCCTTTTAGACAGGAGGTAAGAAAAAGAGTCCTTTTAACACCAAGGAATCGGGCCTTGGAGGAGAGAAAAGAGTAAGGAGGGAAGTGAGACATGTGTGTGTTCTCTGGCCTAAAACCTAAGTGGGAAAGGGTGAATGAGTAATTAGAAAACAAGCAGCTACATTTGACCTCGGTAACCCTGCACTGATCACAGAACTACAAAGCTGGAAGTCAGAGATAGCAGAGAGTCTTAGCAAGGTGGAAGAAGACAGATCTGTTGAGTTTCTTAAGGAGCCCAGCTTGGAAAGGAGGGGATTCCTAGGTTTGCTTAGACCCAGAGAAGGCTGTGGAAGACAGTAGGAGCACGAGCCATGTCCACCAGCTTCCCAAGAGATTATGGGATGGATCTGCCACTAGGAATCAGAGGGCTAATATCTAGAGGTTGGGGAGGGAAGTCCCAAGAAGGCACTTGAAAATGGGCCACATGATAGAGCTGGCAGTAAGATATCACCAGCACCAGACACATAAATATGTGAAGACACCAGCAGCTGAAGCCATCGTTGAATAGCCCAGATGTTTCTTTAGTTGCAAACTGTAGCAGTGGGTGCCAGCCAGGTGCCAAGAATGAGAGCAGAGTGACCACACTGCATCAGAGGCTGACAGAGAACCAGAGGACAGGATGGAGACCAGGAGCCCTTCTGTGAGCCAGGAGAACAGGCAAGTTATCTTCCAAACAAGACTGAACTTGAGAGAAGGGGGAAAGGAGGACAACCTTGAAAAGTGAGTAGTTACCCTCATGAGAGCATGTTTAAACTAAAGAAACAAATTTAACTGAAAGAGATATTGTTGATTGCTACATTTAAATGTATTTTTCCTTTTTCCCAATGTGATGGAGGCTACTAAGGACTTTTCAATTCATCAAATAAAAATTTTAAAGTTATAGATTTTTCACATATTCTGAGTTTTGCGCTGTGAAATATTTGAATCGGATACATTTTCTAGTAGGGTTTGTGTCAGAGGACCTTACACATGGTAGGCATGCACTATTTCAGTAAACGACTTGGGTGGATAACTAGGAATCCATAATTCACTTAGCCCAAGTAAGTGTAAAGTGGATTATCAAATTTACTATTGTCACACGGGGCGGCCTGCGGGGTCTCTGCTTCCACTCCCCACATAAGAACACAGGATATGGTGAAGCCAAAAAGGAACACCCATGGAGCCATAGGTAGGGGAGTCATACCACTATATTCTCACTGGCAGCTGGGTTGGAGACACAGGAAGCAGGAGCCACACTGTTCGCAACCCTCACTGCTCTGCTTGCAGGCTCAGCCACCATCTTCTTGCTAGCTCCCATTTTCTGTTAGGGTAGCCACGGCAGTTATATTAGTGGCCAATGGCTCACTGGTTACAGCTGACAGCCAACTAGCCACAGCTAGTTGGCCATCTGATTACAGTTGATGGCCATTTACTACCTGAGCCAGCACCTTTCCACATAACCCAGAGAGCCTGGAAACAGCACTCCTGGCTCTGTCCTCACAACTATCTACAGCTAATGAAGTTTCCATGGCTAGAAGATTCCTAATTAACCAAATTTTAATGTCTGAAGCTAATCATTGCTTAAATCTGTATTTGAACCTACAAATGTACAAAGGCTGTGTTTACGTACACATCAGTTCCATTTCTAAGATCTGCTCTGCATGGATTTCAAACACTTGTCAACCACTCCTAGCCACTTCCTATTAAGGCACAGAGGCAAAAAAAACAAATAGCTATTGTATGTTCTTAAGATTTGCCTCTGTCAAGATCTGCCTGTCATCAACTGACCGTCTTTATCTACCAACCATTCACTTATCTACACCAACAGGCCTTCGGTATTAAGGTTAAGTACGTTTTACCATAATGATTAGTCGTAACAAAATTATCGTCCATATGTCACTTTACAGTTCATAGAACTCTTCTAACATTTCATCTCTTCTACTTTCAACAACTCCAAGTCTCTCTAAAACCCATTCTAATCAAGACTTTTAGCTACCACTTTACTGATAATGTTTTGTCAAGGTGGTCAGTGACCTCCATCTTGCAAAATCCAGTGGTGAATATTCAGTCCTTATCTTATTGACCTCTCGACACCACTCAAACACTCTCTGAAAACATTTCCTTCACTTTGTTTTGGGTCATCTACTTCTTATTTTTTCCTGATTTAGGGGCTTCTTCTGTTCAGTATTCTTCACTTTTTCTTTGAGAAGAAATTTTAAAGGGCCCTAGGCTTCAGTCCTTTGCTTCTGTTTATTTTCACGTTCTAGGGGATCTTATTCAGTGCCATGTCTTTTAATACCATGCTCATAAGTGCAAAATTCATTTCTCCAGTTCCAAGTCTCGAATATCCAAGTCTACTTGGCATTTATACTTGGATGTTCAGGAGTCATCACAAACTTAATATGGCCACCTTTGCCAGCCTTCCCAAATGTGTGTTTTTGTGTTTCTAACCTATCTTCCTAGTTTTTGGCCTAATGACTATCTTGACTCTACTTTTTAAATATGCCCTGATTCTAGCTTCATTACATGTTCTGACTCTTAACTTTAAATTGATCTCCACTTACGGTGTTGTCTTTGCTTCAAACTGCTCTAGACCTATGTAGTCTTGCTTTGCCCATTAGCTTCCAGGTTCTGCTCCTTATTTGCTTCTTTTTTCTGATAAGAGGCTCCAACTTTCCTTAATCACACACTCTTTCTTCCCTATAACCAAGGCTCTGATTGCCAGTGATTTTGGTGTTACTGTCTACCTGACAGCTTATTTTCAATGAAAGCCTAGTGCCTTTTAATAACCAGTGAATCCAGATTCCTTTATGCTTTCTCCTTTAACAAGGGCTATTAATGGCAGAGATCACTCCACGCTGGCACAATTGGAGAAGTGATACTAGAGTTCAGTCTTGAATGCTGAGAAAGATTGGGAGGGACAGATGAGCTCAGGACAGCTGATTTGGGCATGGCAGGCCAGCTGGCCAAAGCACCATCCAGCCACTGTTCCAGCGAAGGTGCAGAAAGCAGCAGACACGTGGAAATGCCCTAGAGACCTGGCTAATGATACACTGTAGGAGGCAGGTCTACTTAGTATTCCAGAAAGAGGTTCTTTTCCTCCAGCTATTTTAGTGATTCCAGTCGCTGGTTTGCAGAATGCAGCATTCTCCTCATTAATTTTTATTTGCAAGTTTTTGGGCCATTGTTTCAGTTGTATTTATCTTCTTCTTGTCCTTATGCTCCCAACACAATGTTTTCTAAGAAACTGCTATTATTCTGGTGTTCACTAAAAAATATTCCAGTCACATCCAGCCAAGAAGGAAGCAAATGTCCTCATAAGCACAATCTGCCTGTATTGTTTCCCTCATACTCTTAGCCTCTGCCTTCACAAATTTGCTCCCAGATTCACTTATTTCTGATGGACATGCATACTTGTCAACAAATGTGTTCAAAATAGATTTCAGTATTTACTAAAAGTAACTTGGGCCTGGCAAGGCAGCATCAAAGGTGTTTTTCCCACACAATCTGCTACTGAGCAAACTATGAGGCACATGAAGCTTTTCAGAAATCTGAAGAAAACAAAAACCCCAAATCTTTCCAATGGTGAAACTGACTAAGAAGAGCAGAAATAATAAAAACGATTCTGAGAAGTATTCTTGCATTCACCAACGGTGTACTCAAATATCTTCTGATTTATTCTAGCCCTGCGATGATCAGAATGCTCAGATCAGGTCAAATGGAGAACTAGATCGAGGTGAGAAGTTCTAATTTTCTGTGAAAGAAAATTTTAAACAACTAGTAAGCGAGGAGGGAATATAACTGTTTTCTGGCCCAGCTATGTATCTATCAGACCCTGTTCTCAGCATTTTTGCACATGTTTTGGGCCTGTCCTTTCTGTGGGTTGTCGATATCTGCTACCTTACTTATGTAAATTTACCTGTAGTCATATGCTAGCATGTGGCACACATTTATACCTCTCCACACATACAGCTCCAACCTGTTCTCCTGCCTTCTCTACTGCCTCCAGCCTACCTCCTTTACACCTGACAGCATATCCTTGGATCTTAAACTCCTTCTCCTTTAACCTGCGTCATTCTGACTCTCTTTGCTAATCCTTCCTCCCTTTCTTGCTTCCCTTCTGGCTTCACTTATCTTAAGCCAGACTCCTAGAAGGAATTTAAACATTTGACAGCCTCATTGTGCAGTACCAGTTCTTATACCAGGAATTATCTGGGTGGGGTATGAGTTTAAAGTCTATGCACCATGAAGGAGAAATCTACTTTTATTCTTGAAATGTGGACAGGCAGCCTGGCTTAAAGACTCACTTTCATTAGATAGAATTTATTATATCTAATTTTGAGAAGGTTAAAAAGAAAACTAATTGGGAAAAAAACAAACCTAGAAAGATAGCCAAAGCAAGTCGGTAACATTCATCTCTGAGTATTGTAAGCCCTACTTGAATTGTCAGCCATTCATTCTCTTTATGTCATCTCATCCCAACTTCCCAGCTACATTAAGATCAATTTACCATGAGAAGATTCTCAGCTATTTACCTTACTTTTTATAATGGGATAAAAATTATTTCTATCTTGCCATCAGTCATTTGCTGCAGGCAGACCATTAGATTCTAACTTTCTCCTGAATAGTTATGCATGTTCCAACTCTGTGTTTTTACTCATGTCTATCCTCTGGGATTAACCTCTCCCTCTTTTCCATCTCTCCAAATCCTTCCTATTTTAAAAAGCTTGTTTGAATCCAAATCCTCTACAAATCCTACGCTGACCACCCAGCAAAAATGAGGTCTTCCCCCTCTAACATTGCTTGAATAAGTTGGCAATTAAAATTTTTCAATGCAATAAATATTTATTGAGTGTTTACCATGTGCAAATTACCATATAAGGTATTATATGGGACTCCCAGATAAATAAAACATTTTTCCCCTAAGTAGAGTATAAAGTAAGTACTCAAATCATAATCAAATGCAGAACATGCTATGTACTATGAGGCATGGTAGACAGAGCGGTAGGGGTGTGAACAAGGGAGAGGAGAAAGGAGCGAACATTTGTTGAATGAATATTACAGGTTAGACTGATAATGATGGATGCTTTGTGTTGTTATTTTACCCTTACAACAACTCGTTTTATAGGTGTGGAAGATAGGGTTCAGAAAAGTTAAAAAAATACAAATAAATAACCAACATTGCAGACCTGATTAAGTGGTAATGTGGAGTCAGAATTCAAATCTAGGTCTGTTTGCTTCAAAGTCCCATTCTTTTCACTATCTTTTATCTAGATATACATTTAAGAAAGTTTTCATCAAGAAGGAGACATTTGAGATGAGACTTGAATCATGAGTGGGATTAGATAAATTGGGAGAGGGGGAGAATACAATCCCCAGTGCTTAAAACACATAAACAAAGTGCAGAGGCAAAAAGAACAAGATGAGTTCAGGTAACAGTGAATAGTCAAGGTAGACTGGCCTATAAACTATGTGGAATGGGCTAGTAATATAATAGTAACTGCCTTGTATTGTGTCAGACACCATTTTATACACTTTCATGTATACAATTTCTTGTAATACTCCTGACAACCCTGTGAGGTGGTATATCAGTTAACTTTTACTGTTTAACATACCACCCCAAAACATAGTGTCTTCAATTAACTCACACTTATGTGGGTTGGCAGTTTGGGATAGGCTCACCTGGAGGATTCTTTGGCTAATCTTGCCTGGGCTTGCTCAAGCAGCTGTAGTTAGCTAGTAGATTAGTTGGAGCTTGATGGTCTAAGATGGCCTCCCTTACGTGTCTAGTGGTTAGCAGTCAGATCAAGGGCAAACTGAGGGGCTGTGGTTCTCTTCCACATGGCCACTGCAGAATGCTAACGAGTTTATTCACAGAGTAGTCCTAGGTTTTTAAGCATGGAGAGTGGAATCCTTAAGGCCTCTTGAAGCTGAAGCACTTAAATTGCACAAGGTCACTTCCTCAGATTCTATTGAACCAAACGAATCACAAGTCTAGACCAAATTCAGAGTGGGGAAATATAGTTATATAGTCCAACTTTTAATGGGAAGGACATGTAAAGGCTCTGTTGTTATCTCAAATGTACCACAGAGGAATACTATTATTATCCCTATTCTTATAATTTTCTTTTTGTAAGGAGGGCACAGCTCACAGTGCCTCATGAGGGGATCAAACTGGCAACCTTGATATTATCAGTGCCAGGCTCTAACCAACTGAGCTAACTAGCCACCCTATTCTTATAAATTAACAACAACAAAAAAAAAGAGGATTGAAGAGATTAAGCAGTTTTCCTAAGGCTACATAATTAGGGAATGAATGTGAGAGTCAGAATCCGAAGCCAAGCCTGTGTTAGTGTAAAACCCAAACTGAAAAGGTACGTAGTAGCTGTGTGATGTATCATCTAATGGGACTGATAAGGTGACATGTTTTTGTAATTCAGAAAGATAAACTGCCATCGATAGGTTTTGAGTAGGAAAGTGAAAAAATAGTTACGCCTTAGAAAGTTTTTCCTGGAAAATTATAGTCTTGTGAAGGGAAGGCTAAAGGGAGCCATGTGAGCACAGGAACTTATATAATAGTCAAAACGAGAAGAAAATGTGTGTCAGAACTAAAGTGGCTGCTATTAGAATGGTAAACATGAAAATAAATGTGCCTTCCATTAGAAAAGAGGTAATGAATTCAAGAGACATTGTGGAGTTAGAATTTATAGGATTGGGCAATTAACTGGATATGATGGAGAAAGAGTGAAGAGAAAAAGGTGCCTCCAAAGTTATAATCCTAAATGTCAGTGTTAAAAATGATGTTGTTAATGGAGTTAAGGAAGTCAGGAGAGAGAGTTGGGTTGGGGATTAATGGAAAGTCTGATTTGGGACTTGTCCAGTTAAAGTGTCAGCAGAATAGCCATATGAAAGTGCTTACTAGGCAACTGGTAAAAGAGGATTACAGCTTGGGAGAGAGATTGTTTCTGCCAGGCAGGTTTAGAAGTCATCTGCAAAGAGGTGGAATTAGGAGCTCTAAAAATAGATGAGTTTGCCATAGGAAGAGATGGTCAAGGAAGAGGTAGTTGGAATAAAAAGATTTTAATGTCATCCACTTTCAGAGGTTATCCAGAGAAAACAATACCAGGTATAGAGGTAGAAGAATGGTCGAAGTAGATGGAAGACAAAGGTAAAGGAAAGATAGTTTCAAGATGTCAAGGAAAGGCAGCATGTCAAAATGGAAGAGGTGTTTGGCATACAAATGCTACAAAAAGAATCTGATTATGTTTCTGGGGCAAATGGTTTGTATCATGATGATCAGAGTTCGAGGAGTGGTGGGTTAGAGAAGTGACTGGTGATTGGATCTAAGTCAGAAATTCTTAATATTTGAGGGGGGGCGGTTCGGGATCCCTTTGAGAATCTGATGAAAGCTATGTATGCTTCTCCCAGTGAAATGTATTTCCATAAAATACTCCACATACAATTTCAGGAGGTTTGTAAAGTCAATGGGTTACAATGAGTAAGACATGGATTTCAGATTGTGAACATGTGATCTAAGGGTAAACACTCTTATTCACGTTGGAGGGAGCAGAATACTAATTGATTTGAGAAAATGTGAGAGCTAAATGTAGTGTCTAACTCCTCTATGCATACATATTCTCAAGTCTAAAAAAGGCACAAGTGAGGAGAGACAGACAGAAGAGAGAGAGAGAGAGAGGACCCATTATCGATCAAATTAATATGAGTCATAATGATAGCAACAACTACATTTTTATTACAATTCTACTATGTATCAGGTATTTTATATATACAATTTTGTTTAATGCTCACAAAACAACTCCAAGTTAAGAATCATTACTCCAGATGAGAAAAATTGAGATTCAGAACAGTTCAACAGAAACACAGTGGGGTCACTGGCTGAAATGGGATTCAGTGTAAGACCTGACTCCAAACCCTTGCTTTTTCCAATATGCCATAATATTTCTCAAGAACACAAATTAAAAACAAAAAACAAAAATAACAAAAACTCCCAGCTGAAATGTTAGGAGTAGAAAATAGTTTATTTTAGGCATCATCTAATACAACCATGTAGTAAAAGCAAGGTTAAAATACCAAAGGAAAACATGAGCCAAGGGAATGTTAACTGAAAATACCGTAAGAATCATATAAGAACCTCAGTGTATGCTGGGAAGTTACCCAGTAAACTTGACCCTTTGTTCTAGAAGCAAACTTTTTAAACTTGGTTTGGAAAGTGTATTAGAGAGGTTATGCAATCACTATGACAAACAACTCCCAAATGCAGTGGCTTAAAGATTTATTTCTGGTTCACATCACACTTGGCATAATGTGTGTTACTAGGGTGGGAAGGGGGATGGGCAAGGCTCTGTTCTACTCAGTCATTCAGATGGCCACTTTTATCCAGTGCTCTGCCTTCCTTATGGCCTCAGATTCCGCTGCTGGATCGCTTGTATTCAGCCAGCTGGCAAACCATAGAAGAAAGCATGGAGGATCACACTAGTGCTACCCACATTCCATTGGCTGAAGTGCATCACATGACTCTATGTAGATGCAAGGGTGCTGGGAAATGTAGTTTAGTTGTGTGCCAAGAAAAGGGACTCTGATCTAGAAAGTCTGTGCCATTGAACTTCTTATTATACCTTTTACCTTATTTTACCTTTTACCTTATTATACCTTTTACATGGTACATATTTAAAACTGAGGTCAACACTTACAGTTAATGTATACCTGACAGATTTATTTCCTCAGGAATGAATGTAAGAACAAATTCTATTCCTTGTCCTACTCAACATACTATGAGATACTAATAATAATTATTTGTGAAGAAAAATAAATGAAACTTCAGACAAAACCAAAACATTCACATCTACAGATGACATATTTTAAAAATCCTCGGAATTCAAACAAAACTATAATAAATTATGAATAATTCACAAATGATCTCATTATATATTTAGAGTACAAACTACATATCTATTGCAGATCAAATCTTGTGCACTTCCTTAGGTGCCCTGGAGGGCCTCTTTTTTCTGAGGATTCCACCTGTCTCCCAGCTTGTACCACCTTAGCTGATGCCACTCGCCACTCTTACCTGTGCCACACATTCCCATGATGAATTACTGTCTTTAGTCACCCCTTCCAGACTTGGATGTAATGCTGCTCTGTAGTGTGAATTTTAACTTCCTGGGCTCCCACCACAGGGCTGGATGACACAACTTTCCTGTGGGCTGAACCTTGACCAATAGGAAATAACAGGCTGAAGAGATCTACGCAAATAAGTTTCTCTTTTTTTCCCCCCTGTGGACCATTCAGAGGTACAGTTCCTCCTTGCCTTTCTGGAAAGATCCTGAGTATGAAGCAACATGCTTTGCAGCCCAGTGTGAAGTGGCTTATTACATTGCATTGCCTCTTTCCTTACTTTATCTACCCTTTTCTTTACTCTCTAGGCTTGCACCTCCCCCAAATTTCAGCATTTTATCCTTACCTAAGGCTCTGCTTCCTGTCAAAATTTACATTTAATCACAGATAAATTACATTGTTATGTGTTAGAGATATATCTGGAAAATGGAATGAAAAATCATTATCTTTCAACACAGTAATTAAATATCAGTTTGGCTCAGGTAGATTTATTTAAAACATTATAAAAATATTATGGGAGAAATAAATGAAGAAACAACAAATAGATATAGAAGCTGTGGTTCTTATTCAGGACCTTGGGAAAATAAAATATTATTAAAATAAGAATTGTTTCTAATAAATATATATTTAATGGACCACCACTTCAATTTCCCATAAGATACATTATGAAACAACATAAACTGAGTATGAAAATTCCACTGGAAAAACAAAAAGTAAAGAATACACATTTTTAAAAATGATGATACACTCTATTCAATTAAAAACAACCTTAACAATATGAAAAAAATTTTGGTGATTTACAGTTTATAAAGTACTTCCACATACATTTTTTCATTTATTCATCACATGAGATTGATCAAAGAAGAATTAGTGTTATCTGCACTGAGAGATTATTTACTTTTTGGATTTAGTTGTAGATGGCTTCTTTCCAAAAAAGGCTGAGGTGCTTTATCTCACAGTTGAGAAGTTTGAAAGTTGGAGAGCTCCCAATTAAAGGGTTAGTAATGGGATACTGGGACTCTAAACAAGCATGATGACTCCAGAGCCCATGTTTTTTCCAACTATACTTTACAATCTTCTGTTATGAAATGACAATGAATCAAAATACATGGATTTAGTTTAAAAGCAGAAAAAATTTAATGGAATGCAACAGAATTCAGAAACAAATTCAAACTATTATAAGAATTTAGCATATTTTCATGGTCCTATGTGTTCATGTCTTGTAAAATGATTGAGTTATGTTGGGGAGTGGGAGGAATATAAACAAAAAAATGAATGAATGAATAAAGTAAAGGAATGAATATTCCAAACTTGAAAGAACATAATAATTAGGGGGAGAATACATTGATACAGTTTGTTGGGATAATCAATCACAGTACAGTATTAAAAATTAATTCAGTCACCCATATTTCACATTCAATATTGCAAAATATTTCCAGGAAAGATAAAGTATAAGCTTTGTTCATAGTAGTCTCTCAAGAAATAGTTTTTAATCGAATGAGTATCTAAAAAATAATTAGAGGCCCAGATACATAAATTTTACCAAACATTTAAGGAATAAATTATACCAATTCTCTACAATTGCTTTTCAGAAGATAGAAGCGGAGTAAATACTTTCTAACTCATTCTATAAGGCCAGCATTACATTGATGCCACAACTAAACAAAGACAATATAAGAAAAGAAAACTACAGACCAATATCTCTCATGAACATAGATAGCACAAAAATCCTCAACAAAATATTAGCAAACAAAATACAATAATGTATAAAAAATATATGTATACCATAACCGAGTGGGATACAAGGCTAGTTCAACATTCAAATATCAATTAATGTAATTTATCATATCAACAGGCTAAAGAAGAAAAAGCACATGAGCATATCAATAAATGGAGAAGTATTTGACAAAATCTAACACCCGTTCATGGGAAGAACTCAGTAAACTAGCTATAGAGGAGAATTTCCTCAGCTTGATAATGTTATCTACAGAAACTCTACAGCTAATATTACACTTAATGCTGAGAAACTTGAAGCTTTTCTGCTAAGATTAGGGACAATGCAAGGATGTCTCTTCTCTCCATTCCTTTTCAACATTGTTCTGGAAGTCCTAGCTAATGCAATAACACAAGAAAAGGAAATAAAATATACATTGATATGGAAGAAAGAAATAAAACTGTTCTCTGATAACACGATTGTCTATGTAGAACTAATAAGCAATTATAACATGGTTGCAGGATACAAGATTAGTATATGAGTCAATTACTTTCCGATATATCAGCAAAGAACAAGTGGAACTTGAAATTAAAAACATAATACCATTTACATTAGCACCTAAAGATGAAATACTTAGATGTAAATCTAAAAAAAATATGTACAAGACATACATATGAGGAAAACTAAAAAACTCTGATGAGAGATATCAAGGAAGAACTAAATAAATGAAGAAAGAATTTATTTCATGGATAGGAAGAGGATATTTAGGGCAGTGAAAAAACTCTTCAAGATACTAAAATGGTGGATATATGTCATTATAAATTTATCCAAACCCACAGAAAGTATAACACCAAGAGTGAACCCTAATGTAAACTATAGACTTTGGGTGATAATGATGAGTCAGTGTGGGTTCATCAGTTATAACAAATGTACGACTTTGGTGAGGGATAGTGATAATGGAGGAGGTCATGGGTATAGAGGTAGGGGGCATTGGGAAATCTGTGTACTTTCTGCTCAATTTTGCTGTGAACCTAAAACTTCTCTAAAATATAAAATAAAATTAAAAATAATAATTTAAAAATTATTAGAAGGAAAAGAACCTGTACATCTATCTCAAATGTGGAAGAGAGATTCATGAAGATGATCAGAGACAAGATGAATTTGAACCTATGTTTATTTTAAACATTTATGTTAAAAAATATACTCAGTCTTTGCCCCCTTATTAAATCCTCTACAATTGTGTGGGATTTGCTACTCTGATTAGTTGGACTCTAGGACAGGCACTGAACCATGATCTCCAGTATGTAAGGTTACTGTGTAGGCCTGTAGTCATTACTTTCAGCCCTTGTTTCCAGCCCTCTTTTTCTCATTCTTTTTTCCATGTCATTTATGTAGTAGGGGGTCAGCCTTTGCTGGATACACCAAGTACATCTCTTCCAGCATGCTGCGTCCATATGCTAATCTTTCATTCTCATACTGCTCCCTTGTTCTAAGCACACTGTGGCAGAGCCTGGCCCTTAGTGGCAGATCTAACCATTTCCTACCACCACTGTATGAACGAGTTGTGGCCACATCTGTTCTACCTATGTGTTCTGGCAGTAATCTTCTCCCTGGCCAAAGGAGTGGGCACACAACTCATGCTTGAACAATTATATGCACTAGGCACGTTCTAGGTGCTTTATATAAATTAACTATTTTAATCTTCACAATAATGCTGTGAGATTACTACGTCTCTAAAGATAAGGGTACTCAGGCATAGATTAAGTAGCTCCTCCCAAGTGACACAGTAGTAAGTGATTGATTGAATATTTTGGGGTCCAATCCCAGGCAGCTTGGTTCTCAACTCCTCCTGGCCTCAATGATTCAAGCTGGATCCGTCAGAGTCCTTTCTAGGAAAAATTTCAACTTGTTCTGGGGCACATAATACTTTTACATCCTTAAGATATTAGGATGTGAATCTAGGGCCATCTGCAATCACGTTTCCTATCATGTGTCTGCCATAGGAGAAAGTGAAGTTGACAATTGGAGACAAGCAGAATAGTTTGACAGGTTCTTAGAAACACCAAGACACAGCTTCTAGTTACCTTCAGCCTCTCTCAGTTTTGTGACAACATGAAGTGTATCAATTTATTTTGTGTCTTATGCTTTTTAAAACTATCTTTCTGTCATTTGCAACCAAAACTATTAGAGAAACTGGAACCTAGATTGAGCAGGATCATGTGGGAAAGTAAGCATGGTTATTAAAATAGAAAGTAAGGTGGGCTCAGTAGTCGCCGTTAGAAAAATTGCTAAAGGAAGATCTCAGATAAGGTGAATTAATTATAGGTTCACAGGAATAAATTTAACAAATGACTCACTAAAGTCTTGATCTGCCTTACCCCAAACATATCACATCTGGTAAATCAAGGCTTAATGTAAGCCACTACACTATAGGGTCACATCCTCTAATCCATTTGGAGACCAGAGTAATCTTCCAGACCTAGAACCCTTGAATGAAGAGGAGAGAGAGAGTAAAGCCAAAGTAAAAGGAAACAGGTAAGGACCCTACTGTAACACCCTGTGTGCATATTATGAATCTCCTTTTCCCAAAGGGACTTGAAGCTTATATGGCTATTCACTCAGGAAAGAGAAATACCCAAATTTAGAGGTTTAGGGAGCTCTATTAGATTTGGGCTCCAAACTGGTTCGTGGCTACTCACAAATACCAACATAGGTGTTTATGGGATCAGATGATCTGAAGTGGAGTTCTAATCTGAGTTCACCTTATAGAGGGTCCGGTGAAACCTGAATACATTTCTCTGATCATTTCCCTAGTTCCTCATCTCAAATTTATATCCTTGTCTATTGAACCCCACATTGGATCCCTAACCTATGAAATAACAGCAATCATGAGAGGAAAAACTATGTAGAGGAGATTGGAGATCCTCTTCTACATCCAAGTACTAAACTAAAGCTATATGCGTCCCTTGGGAGAGTTACAAAGGTTAGCAACACATCAAAGAAAAAAAACTTAGCCTTGTCACTGGGCTGAAAGTTGATTACATATTTTTAGCTCTTCTACAATCATTCACTTATTTTCTTTTCTTACTTAAATCCTGCGTTTTTAAACCACATCAATCTCCCTTCACTTGTTTTTGATGTTGTTTTAGTGTATTATTTATGTCTGGTATTTGTTTATGAGCTAATGGTTTTAAGGTTTCTTTGTCTATTAAACTACATTTGAAAAACTAAACATGCATGAGAAAATCTTCTTATTCCCACATTTAAACAGAAGCTGGTCAAACAGAAAATGTTACCCTTCCTGACGAAGGGAAAATGACTGCCTTGAATATTTACTGCTCTGAGTCTGTAGGGATCATGAGAGCTAGCTCATGGGAACGAAGCAGCACACATTTCTTATTTCTTCAGTTGTGTACAGTGAACTTCTGCCTGCTAGTCATTTTAATCTTGGGGACTGTTTAGAAATACAGTTTTGAAATAAGTGCTTAACATAGAGTGTGAAGAGAGAATAAACATCCTGTTAAACGTTACAAGTTTTGGAAAGTTTTATTGACTTAGATTTCTCACCTGGATGGATAGATCAAGTGTGTTAAAGAGGGTAGTTTTTCCCAAATGATTTTGTAGGTTTTATAACATTTTTAACCAAAATTTCAATTGTACTTTTCAAGAACTTATCCAAATAATTTAAAAAATTGTCTGGGGAAAAAAAGAGATAAGAATAACTCAAAAGTTATTGAAAAAGGTGACTGTTTAATGGAAAATTACCCACTAACATTTAAAGTGAAATAATTAAAATGGTATGGTATTGACTGGAAAATAGATAAAAAGTCAATTAAGTAGATAAAAAGCCCAGAAGCTGACACTGCTTTGTGTAAAAATTTAATATATAAAGAAAAGTAATGAAGTAAAGGTGTTATAGAAATTGGTAACTGAAGAAAACTAAGGTTCTAACCTCATGCTACATATTAAAATAAAGTTACATTAAGTTTAACTATTTTAAGAATGGTAGAGATATTTTAAAGTATAACTTTCTGATCTCTGAGGAAAAAAATAGAAATACTCAACTTAAAAACAATGGAAGAATAAAAATTGCAACTTGAAAGATTTGATATAATGTTTATATTATAAATGAAAAAGCAATAATAAATATAACCAAGGAACTAATATGCTGGGGAACACAATTTCCAAAAACATGACAGGTAAAAGATCAATGTCAAAGATAGAGTTCATAGATGTTGATGAGAAAATGCATGCACTATCAATTAAAAGATGTGCCAAGATCAGCAGTCAGTTCATGTACATATATACATACATGCAAAGAAAAGAAAAGAAAAGACAAATGCTTAACAGTATATAAAAATACTTAATGTTATGAATTATGGCAGAGATGGCTAACAGACCACTAAATTTTATGCTCTGTCTTTATCACAGCCTTTAGTTGGGAAGCGTATTTCTCAGGCACACTTTTCTCCAGTTGGTCTCTGTGAATGGAATGTAAGCGAAAAGTGATGTGTGTCCCTTTTAGAGAAAGACTTTTAAGAATTGGGTTGTGCCTTTTTCACATTCTCTATTCTTCCACCTTCTGGATGCAATTAACTATGATATCCCAGCAAATGTTTATGACTTAGCTGCAATTATCTGGCATTTTCAGTTTTTATAAAGTGAGGTGGTCTCTTTTCTTCTATCAAGATTACTAAAATAGGAAATTCTCTAAACATAGAAAGGTTCAGAAAGTGGGTATAAAACAAATAATTAATGTTACTACAAGAGAGTATTAAGACTATACTCAGAAAAGCAAGGAAGAGGAAGGCATGGGATATTGGAAACTGTCAATCCATATCAGATAGAATTGGTTAGGTTTGCTGCGTGTAACAGACACAAAAAGCAACAATAATTTAAATGGGACAGAGATTGATTGCTTTCTTACATTAAAGAAATTTGGAGGGAGGCAATGTAGAACTGAAATGATTCTACACATCATCGTTTTGGACTTATCTTTCTGTTCTACTGTCCTAGCATTTTGCCCCCATTCACAGGGTCTCGTAATGATTCAAGATAAATAGTATAATAGAATGCTAGCCATCATTGTGTAGGTTTGAGGAAGGAGAAAATGCAGAGAGCAAAAAGCCTGCTGAGTCAATTTCCTTAAAGAGATCTGTGATAAGTTCTATACTATACTTCTGGTTCCATGTCATTGGCCAGAAGTGTGTATGGTCAGACCAAACTATAAGGAAGGCTGGGAAATGTGTTTTATATCAAGTGGCACTATACCACGTTAAAACTTGGGGTTCTCTTTGAAGGGAAATGGTAAAGATGATAGGCAACGGGCAGATCTCTCATAGGACTCATGCTACACAGTGATGGTGAAAGGAAGTTCTAGAATGGTGATTGCCAGCAGCTGTTGGAAAACCTGAGCCATATTGGAGGAGGAAGAAACTCTTTAAGAGGAAGTTCTTTGGAGGGCGGGAAATGGGGACTCCATGCTTTATATAATATGCTTGAGAGGGCAGGACAATTTGAGAATCTGATAAGGACTATTATTTGATGAACGAGGGGAAAATGGTAATTACAAACTTTAGGAAAAACAAAAGCAGTACAATAAAATCATGTTGAAAAATGAAACAAAAAAATAATGGTGAAAAAAATGGAGTTCATTGAATATTTTTATTTTTTTTAAGGAGGGCGCAGCTCAGAGTGGCCCATGTGGGGATCAAATCGGCAACCTTGGAGTTATTGGCATCATGCTGTAACCAACTGAACTAACCGGCCATCCTTCATTAAATATTTTTAACAAAGTATATTCTCTTTTAAGTGGCCAGGGAGTGAGATAGTGACCATGTAAAGAAAGATGTAATCTTGGCATAATTCTTGAACCATGCAAGAAAAATATTTACATAGGTATAAATATTAAATTGTATATGTTAGTTTTTAATGTTTAAAGTCAGTCTTCAGTCAAGATATGGATCAGTTGTAGCAGCAAAACAGAATAAATGTTAACATTACAATGTACAAGTATAATTCACAGAGGTGGAAAAGGGGAGGAAAGGGAGGAACATAAAGAAAAGGGTAGGAGAACTCATTTCTTATTTTGAGTTGAGCCAGGATACTGACTGATATGGATGGAAGGAGAAGTAGAATTTTAAATATTATTATTTTTTTTGTTTCTCAGTCTAGTTGTGTAGGACACAGCTCCCTGGCCTATGCTGGTGTTATGAGCCTTGCGCTCCCTCTGGCTGGCACAATCGGTTGCCGGTCGATGGTAGGTCACTCACAGCAGCTCATGGCAGCTCTCACCGGCTGCCGACCACTCACACTGGCCACTGGCCATCATGGCAGCACACGGCAGCTCACAGCAGCCCCCCAGCTCCAGGGAGAGCCATTGTTCACAATCTTAGCTATAGATGGTGCAGCTCACTGGCCCATGTGGGAATCTAACTGGCAATTTCGGCGTTAGGAGCATGGCACAAAACCACCTGAGCCACCAGGCTGGCCCTAAATATTATTTAAGATTATAAAGATAATCAATAAAAGAACCAAAAATAACCTATTGGGAGGAGGAGTGGACAGACAAAAGTATCACATATTCCTAGAGAATGAGTCTTTAAAGGTTAATGATTGTAATGAAGTTTACATTTTCTCATAAAAATAATGTTTTAATTGGGAGTTAAGTACCAAGTAAATTTCATGAACAATATGTCAGGCATGCAAAGAAAGAGCTTTGATAAATCTATATATTGACTCAAGAGTTTATTTGTATTACAAATGGATACATTTTCATTAATGGTATTTATTTTTCAAAGGTTTTAATGCAATGAACATTATAAATAGTTAAAAGTTGGACCTGTATATGCTTTTTAAAAGAAACATGAATTAGACGTTTTTAGCTATTAGTCAGTATGCTGTCTCAGAATTGTGAACATATTTCAGTAGCTTTAGATGGTTCCATTTAAGAGCTGTTTCCAGAAAGATTAAGATAATTATTTCTCTTTCTCTGTATATAAATTTGCCGATAGCAAGAGAGGATTTCAAAGTAATTTTGCCAACCTTACAGAAACTCTCAGTTTGAGATGACTGTTTGAGAAAACTAGTATGAGGTTTTGCAGTCTTTAAATATTTGAGGACTCCAATGTGCACTTTGTAAGATCTGGGACCCAGAATTCCCCTAATTGTTTGCCTTCTCTTCATTTGTTTCTCTTCCCAAACCCACTGTGATCAACATAAAAGGCAGATTTGAAGAGAAAAATAAGTCATTAAAAGATAAAGTTGGGAGCTAATGGAAAAGTAAAACACTGACTTGGATGGACAAAATTCTTTCCTTTTGTGGAATACAGATGGGTGGTAAGTGGGGGAGGTTGAGTTACCCTCAGGCAGATGATAAGACTCCAAATATTTTATACATCCCCTGATAGAGAAATCCTTGCACTTTCCTGAACTGGTGCCAGCAGGAGTGCTACTCAGAGCAGCTAAAAAGTAGAAAGAGTAATACTACTATAGCAACTATGAAATAACATATACAGAGAGTCCATAATTTTCCTGGACTTCAAATTTTACTTTTCTGGAAGCTATATATCCAAGTATTAGTGATTTCTAGTTGGCATGATATAAAGTGACTTACTTTTCTTTTTGCTTATTTGCATTTTCTATTTTTTCTACAATAAATATGTAAGACACCTATGTAAATAAAAGGGGGGGGAGAGCTGAATATAAAAAGTAAAAATTATTTGAACGTATGTCCTTCTTTTCTTGATCTCATTTTCTTAACCTTGTTGCCATCCTTTTGATATCCCTGCCACAAAACAATCTATGGACCAGCTGAGCCACAAGTCAAGATTCCAGGAATTGTGCTATATACTAGGTTGGCGATTCACAACTCTGAAATGTGTGAAGAAATTTGGGTTATTCTTTCTCACAGTGAAAAGTAATAACCAACTTAAATGGTCCATCAAAGAGGCGTTTATAACTGAGCTATTCCATTCACTTGATGGAGCCACTAAAAACTGTTATATGAAGATTCTATTAACAGGAAAAAACATTTAAGGTACCCGTGTTATATTTTTAAAAAGCAGTATACAAGTTATATGAACAATAAATCTACATTCATAAGAAAATTACAACAAATATACCAATGTGTAAAAAAAGTTTTTTGTTTTTAAGATAATGCATGTAAAAGCACCAGAGAGAAGCCAGTTAGTAAGTTGTAAATCAATGTTAGATGAATTTTAATTTGTAATTTCACTTTCAAAGAACCTCATATAAAGAGATCATTCAAAATGGGGAAAGGGGCAATTTATATAAAGGGGTATTTACCAGACCCCTAACCGAATGAAAAACTGGAAACGAGCTAAATATTGAAAAATAAAAATATGGTAAGTGAACAAATTTTATTACAACTATGAACTAATCTATGTATGTATTCACGTTAAGCTAATCGATAATTTATAAGAGATGAAAATAGAATTTTAATATTAAATAGATTTTAAAATTTCCTTTGCAATCTGTGAAAACATCTACATGTATGCAAATAATTTAAAAGTGTATCATCAAAGGAACATTTGTTTAAACCATTCTAAATAAAGTGCACTGAAAGATTACTGAGTCTGTTTTGCTGCTGAGCAGTTTGTAACTACTAGATTAGTAAGGATACTTGAAAGAAATTAAAAAAATCTGTTTTTGTTCTCTATGGTCTTAAAGAGATTTTCACAATTCCCAGTATCTCCTGTTACATGGCTTAGATCTTCACAAAGTTTTGGAATAACCATTGGAATTTTTTTTTACTAGATTTTAGTATTTTTTTAAAATTCCATTCTAAGGGGTTTTATTATGAGATCTGGGCTACCACAGGGTCTCAGTAAATTGGTTCTGAATGTGGTGGCTTAGCAAAGACTTACATAATGTTTTTCTCTCAACAGCATCATACTTTAAATACGCTTATCTTGTAAATTCAGAAAATATGGAGATTTCCATTTGAAAGCAAATAATGGATATTTCTATGTCTTGAGAGCAAAACCGAGTTAATACAGTTTTTATTATTAGCCAAAGAAAAGTTATAAATACGGTTTTGTTAGTAACTGATTTAAAGATCATCTCAAGTCAGAAATATTTTTCTGCCAACATTTATCTTAACTTGTGAGTAAAAAATGCCATAATTAAAAAGAAAACTGAATCAGTAACATCTCTATTTTTTCTGATACTCATAAAAAGGCTTTTATACAGTTTATAACATTGTAATCAGTGGGTGCATTTGATTTTATGTCCTGTTTTTTCCTATTTACTGTGATTTTAAATATTTATTTCCATATATGAGGATTTCTCATATTTGTTTTAAATCAACATTTTAACTGTATATAAGTATTAATTCTTTTTGAAGACAAAATGGATATATACTGTATTTAATTGAAACCTCATATCTTACATTTAAAAAATGCAGAGATAAGGCATTTATTTCCATCAATGAGAAATATTTTTATGAAAAAGTCTACATAATCAAGAGCATCTTCTCTCCCCAGCCAATATCCTACTAATCTTGCTGCTTCACCTATAAATTCAGTGGAGATATTCACGAATCTTTCTCTGCAGCTCTGATCTCTTTTTGGAATTTCAATCATAGATCCCAGACTGTCTCCTGGATATGTCCATTGAGATGTCCTGATATAAATTAATTTTTTTAATTAATAGATAAAATAGACTCCATTAACAAACAAACAACTGTTTGTCCTTTAATATTTGTATTTTCTTTGTAACAAAAAACGATTCTCAATTACCTTTATATTAATACATTCTCTTCCCTGAAGGGGAGAAAACGAGTCTTTTAGAGAGGAACTCTTAGCAAAGCATGCCTAAAAGTAACAACAGGAGAGGCAATCAGTATTAGCAACAGAAAGGTTTGCTGTCTTGTGGGTATTCCCACTGAAAAATGTCAAGATCCATCATCATCCTCTAGGATGGAGCCAAGAATATATGGTCCTTCCCATGGTGACAGGAGGTGGCAGCAAGTGTAATGGAATTTGGAGTTTGAGGGAAGGATAAAGAAAGAATAAGGAAAAGGGACTTTAAGTCTTTTCTTTTCTTTTTTTTTTTTTTGTTAAAAATTTTATTGGGGAATATTGGGGAACAGTGTGTTTTTTTTCCAGGACCCATCAGCTCCAAGTCAAGTTGTTGTCCTTCAATCTAGTTGTGGAGGGCGCGGCTCACTGGCCCACGTGGGAATCAAACCAGCAACCCTGTTGTTCAGAGCTCGCGCTATAACCAACTGAGCCACCTGGCTGCCCCAAGTCTTTTCTTTTTCTTACCAAATGTGATTACCTTCCGGACATGGCATGAAAGACTTTATCTTTGCTGTGATTTTTCTCTAGTCTTTTAGAACTAATAAAGCATACTGAAATGATAAAGCATGTGCATTGGAGTCAGATAGACCTCAATTTGCAACCTATCAATGAGACTTGCTGGCTTTGCGACCCGGGAAATCACTTTTGCTTTCTGAGTCTCAGTTTCTTCAGCTGTGAAACAGGGGTGAACATAACCACCAATGGTGTTTCCAAGAGGATCAAGGGAAATAATTCTTTGAGGCATAAACCTCAGTGCCTTACACACATCCAGTTCAATAAGTAAGTGTTCTCTATTCGTAGACAACTGAGTAACCCAAGAGGAAAATAGCTACAGATACAGATATTTGACAGGCGAATTGTTAAATGAAGTCTAGGACAACACCAAGGGAGCATCCAGTCTAGGTAAGAGAAGGAGAACAGAAAGATACATGAAGGATGGCCCCTCATTGAGATAAACGACCTGACAGATGACCTGGGGTACTTAAAAATATGGAGAGAAAACTTCTTAGTTCTGCCTGAGAATTCTGGGATAATTAAGAGAAATTTGGAGAATTTTCATGGCTTAGCTGGAAATAACAAGTCATAGTCTTAATAATAATTTAAGCATGAATGTAACTATTTTGAAAAGATGAAGAAAAAGGAAATGTGTCTTCTGCAGATTAGAGACCTAAGAGTCTTCCATAGTTGGTAGGAAATATTTAAAATGGAAAAAGAAACACCCACAAGAGACAGCACTTAACATGTAATTTAGAAATATGGAGGTAAATACTGGAAGAAATGGCTAGAAGAGTTGGAAATGGTTGCCTCTGGGAGGGGAAATTAGAAGTGAAGTGTGGCAGGACAAACACGTGTTCTAAAATAATGTGTATTTAGTTGACTTTTAAAACTATGTCCTTAAATTACTTTAATTACAAAGACAAAAAAAAGAAAAGAAAGAAAAAGAGAAAGAGAATTGCAGTGCTCACCCCCCTCCTACCTCATAGATGATACGATATTTTTTATCAGCTGTTTGTTCATGGCTTAACATGAGTGGCAATGTTACATGTTCTTGAAAATTGAAATTCATAAAGAAGGTGGTAAATTGTAGGAAGAATTTAAGAGAGGTCCTAGAAGCCAGAGATTGAAAAGGTTTAGTTTGATGATTAGGAGGACAATATGGGTTGGAGCACGTTGTAGTTCAGATATCACGCCTATGATAGGATTTTAAAATAACACCAGCATAGTGATACAATGAAGCCAGCTTAGAATGCTGCAGGCGACATCTTCTAATCCAGCTCTCACTGGGAGCACCTCTCTCTCCTTCTTTAAATTCACATCGTATGTGTCTGAGGACTTTCCAGTTTTTCCTTCTAGAATGCCAGCTCCTTTGAACTAAGATACCTGGTTTTCCAGATACATGCCTTCCACCCCAAACTTGACATAGTATTTGACACATAGATTGTGGTAAGAAAACACTCAGAAAAGTGGTAGTGTACTAATTCCTTATAAATTTTATAAAATCTGTTTATAAATTCCTTGTAAAATTTACTTAATCTGTTTTTATAGCATTAATATTTTTATTAGAAAAAGTGGGAATATTAATTATTTCATCTTTTTTCATTTCTTTCCTTTTTTTTACATGTTGAGTTTTATATTTGTTCCTCCATACTACTAGCTATGTTAGACAATTATTTGCAGTACTTTTATGTAATCAATCGCTTTAAAATTATTCTTTTGCTTATTCTACAAATATGTGTTGAGGATATTCATTGTGCCAGGTCCTATGCCAGAGGCTGAGAGCAGTGAGCAAAAGAGAGATAGGTTATAGCTATCTAGAAAAAGAAAAACTTAGAAAAATAAAAAGTCATACAATTAATATATGATTATTAATTGTTCTTAGAGAGGTTTAACTGAAAATGAAAAGAGAGGTTCTCTTATATGTCCCTGGGTTCAGAATTCTTGATCCAATCTTACCAGCTTAGAAAATTCAATTTCAAAAAAGCTGGTGTATAGACTGGCTTTAATAAAAGCACAATAGTGTTTCAGGAGGTAACAGACACCCATTATCCACATAACTTTTTAATCTTTTTTATATTAATTCTATTATTTATAGCCACTCATGTAAATTGCAGCTGCCTGTGTATTTCTCCTACATGTAAATGACACAACAAAGTCTTAGCTTAATTAAAACACTATAAATAGGGGGGAAAATCCCAGCTTCTTTCTCTTTTCTTTTGCTATCAATAGGATTAGAATATTTCTCCATCCAACTTTGTCTTCAGATGCTTATTATAGGCATTCTCTAAACTGCCAGCTAATGAGAGGCATCAGCAAGTCAGGGGTTGGGAGAAAAAGGCTTATTTTCCAATTATATATGTACTGATTCATTAACACTGACTCGAGCATTCATTTTAGATTCAGGTTGTCATGGACTTGCAATCAAACAATAGTGGCATGTGGATCTCTGCCATCTTTCATCGATGATGCATCGGGATGCTATTGAAGAAACAGCAGAAAGGGGAGCTGAAAAGGAATATAACATTCAAGGCCAAATTCAAAATTATATAAGCTTGCTGAAGAAGCCCAATTGGTTTTACTCATCATTGGCAAATCTCAAAATACATTACAATGATAGCTTATTCCACAAACTTGAAACTAGGCCTTAAGAAATGCAAAGTAGAGAGGTCATTTCCTGATCCAATGTTACGACTTACCTAAAGTATTAGTTAAAGCATTAAGTTATAACAGTTTAAATATTAACTCTTACTATTATTTCTCCATATTTATGAAAGTACCCAATATTTTTACAAGACAATACCTCCTTACTGAAGCACCACCAAAAAAACCCAATTTTTAAAAGACAGGATCATATTACCTTAATTGTTTGTTATTGTTCAAGTAACCACTTCAAACTAACTCTTTTCTTTAACCTAAATTTGCTTTGAATTTAGGAGAATAATCTATTCCTCTATTTATCATACATCAGTGACTTAGATACCATCCTCAGAAATTTTGTCCATTTCCAGGCATCAATTGGACTATTATTTTCTTCATATTCTTGTTCAAATTGACTAATTTTATTCTAATTAACCTGACTTAAGTAATAATGTGATTAAAATCAAGGGATTCGTATGATAGTTGTGTTTTTTCAAATAAACAATAAAATAAAGCTCAGTGTCTAGAATATAGAATTGTTATCAGATGAGTGTTAGTTCAAGGCAAGCTTTAATTTTTGTTTCTTTTAAGCTACTGAAAACAGATTTTTCTGGTTGTTTATTACAGAATAATTTAACCTATCCTGAGTGATAAGGTACATAACTTATCTTAATAATTGTGTACCACCCATCAAATTCTGCATTCAAATTTCCCTCAGTTCCTTTAATAACTGCAAAACTGTAAATGCACAGAGTGAGAATTCAAGAAGCCTAGCAAAAAGTCCCCACAGAACTGGGGAGAAAGAGTTTGAAGTTCAAGTTCTGCTGAGTTAGAAGGGTTTGGTAAATCTCTTAGACTTTTCATTAAAATTTCAGAAAAGCCACACCTTATACGTAAGCTCAGGACTAGAGGCACCACTCTGGACCTAAATGTGAAATAGAAATAAATCTACTGTAACAAAACCTAAAACAAACCTCCCTTTAAGATTAATGTGTCCACCAATAGCTTAACTGCCTGCCATTACAAACTTAACTTTCTTTAGAGGAAAGTTACAAAAATACAAAATCTCTATAAAGTATCACCCACAACATCCAGGATAAAATAAAATACTACTAGACATTTAGAGAAGCAGGGAAATATAAACTGTCAATCAAAGAGAAAACATAGTCAAGAGAAGCAAACCCGTAGATGACCCATATGTTAGCATTGAAATAGGGATTTTAAAACAACTATAATAAATACATTAAAGGATTAAAAAGAAAAGGTGAGAAAAATGAGTGAACAGACAGGGAATGCCAGAAGAGAAGTAGAAACTATGAAAGAACCAACTTAAAATTCCAGAGCTGAAAAATACAATATTAAAAAGAAAACATTAATGGATAGATGTTAAAAGATTAGGTACTGAAAAGAAAGGGTCAGTTAATTTTAAGACAAGTGAATAGAAAGGGTCCTAACTTCTTATCTATTGTAGTTTTTCTTTTTTGGCTTTTGTGACTTTCAACCTTGTGTTCTACTTATTGACGTGCATATCAAATTTCCCCTACTGGACTATAGCTTCCCAGAGCATAGGGTTCAGGTCTGATTTAACTTTGTATCCCCCACAAAACCTACTGGAGTGCTGGTACTGAGTTGGGCTTAATACATATCAAGAGAATGGACAGGTAAACAATTAGAGCTGCCCCTGCTGGATAGGTCACTTGAAACATGGCTCAACCAGACCTTTTAATACCCCAGGTTTTGCTGATTCTGTAGCCCATGTAGAAAACACATTCATTCATGTGCTATTTACTCAATAAATATTTTTAGAGAATTTATTATATGTCATGCACTGGCTAAGTAACTGGAAATAAAAGAGATATAGCCTCTACCCTTTTGGAGTTTAGTGAAGGTCAAGGACAAGACTAGACTACGTAAGCATCTACAGGGAAGCTGGAAATGATGTAGTCACTTATACTCAGATGGAAGCAAGAATTCACTAGTGTGAAGCTAAGTGGATAGTATGAGGGTAGGTGGGTAGGAGTGAGAACATACTATTTGGGGCAGGAAGTGGAGTTCTCCCAAAACACAGTGCTGGATCTAAGTCTTATAGCCAGGAAAAGAATGGATTCTTGGACATAACAGCAGCCCCCAAAGGCCAAGACACAGAGCCCAATGGAGACGACAGCAGGTCATGAGGTTGACAAGCCAAAGGGGCTGAGTGAAGACATGAGGAGTAGATGCCAGGAACAGGGCTGGGTTGGAGCTGTCTTGGGAAACCATGTGGAGAAGCAGGGAGATCTGCTTTTTCTTAGAGTGGTCAGACAAAACACTTTGTGACAAGGAACATCTCTTTCAGATGGCTGCGACAGAGCTGTCTCAGCCGACAGATGAAAAGTCAACACCAGATGGCTCCAAGAATGATGCTTGCTGCTTTTCCCACCTTCGGAGGAAGAAAGTTGAGCAATAAAGCAATGCCTACCCTCCAACAAGATTTTGAAATCTGTTTCATGGAACACATCTTGAAAGATGCACAACAACAAAGTACTCTGTGGTCCAATACATTTTGGGGAAAAAAGCTACATATTATCTTCTTTGTGATTTACAATGTATATGAGTATATTAAAGAGTCCGAAAAGTCCTGCAGCAAAGAAGTCTATTTAATGCCATTAACTTTGGTTAATGCAGTATTTTTCAAAATTTCTTGACTCTAGACCACTTTTTTTTTTACATAACATCTATTAATTTCTTGAGACACCATTATTCTGTGCAGCACACTTTGAGAAATGCTTTTCTAGAACTTTTGTTGCATTTGTTCTGTGCATTCAATTATAAAGACAAAACCCACCTTGACCCAATGCCATGGAGATCGTAGAAAACACCTGCTTTCATAGTATAAATGAAAATTTATTAATACCACATGTAGATGCATTATCCAGAGAAAGCCTTTGTTATTTATTTTAAATACCTATTTCCAAAAAGGATTTGAAATGGTATGTGTATATTTGGTGAATTGTCATTTGAGTCTGGAAAGAGATGGCAAGATAATCATTCAGTTACACTGAATTCTGTTTTTAAAGTGAGAATGACATGAGCAGTCATGATAAACTAGGTAATGGATACCACGTAATTTGAGGATAAGTTATGTCATTCTTTAAGTCTGACCATTAGATGTAGAGTAATGAGGCAACATGGTGGTTGCTTATACAAAGGTGGATACAATTTCTCACTGTAAATCCATCAAACTCAATGTCTGAAAAATGGAGATCTTATTTTCGGTGTCTGGCTATCTCTGTGTTGCAAAAAACGGGTACAGAGTTGTGATTGTGGTGACAGGGTTAGGTGTAGAACCAGCAGTTCTTAAAGACTTTTAGAGATAGAATTGACCTCAACACACAGTTTTTGAGTCAACTGAAAGAATCAATATGGGATTTTGGGTAGCTTGGCATGTGTTACACTCTTCTACAGACTATTCAATAATTGCATTCTCTGTTTGAAGCAGATAACTTAAGCTGATATGGAGGGCCACAGGTCTCTCTCTCCTGCCTCCAAACAGAGGAGTTCTAGTTGCTGGGAAGAAAACAAGGACAAAATTGTATTGTGTTTGACCTACCTCTTCCTCAAGATCAGGGTCATAGCTTTTGTGTGGAGGACGAAGGCATTGGGGGTAGGGGTGCCCTTTCCAAACAGGGAGCAGAGTAGCACTGAGGACAAGATGGCTGCTGAGCTAGTTTAGGTCTGACTGAAGATTAAGCTTTTGCACTGTGACAGAAATATGTTTGGTATTTTCAAATCCTTTTCTGAAGCCTTGTACTTTCAATCATATTTAGCTAGAAGCGGATTTTTTGTAATGCATGCAGATTGTAAAGGAGACACTCTTTTATCATAAAAATAAGGGGAGAAAGGGATGAAGAGACACTGAAGACAGAGAAGTTCTAACGTATGTCTAATTGGAGTTTCAGAAGGAAATAATAAAGAGAATGTGGAGGAAGCAATAGTTCAGGAGATAATGGCCAAAAGTTTCCAGAACTTAAAAAAACAAACTGAAAAAAACACACATTTATCCTCAGATTTGGGTAGTCCCAAAAATCCTAGTCCAGGATAAATAAAAAAGAAATTCTTGTCTAGATGTAAATCATAGTGAAACTGGAAAACATCAAAGCCAAAAGTAGACCTGTAAAGCAACTAGAGAGTCAAGACTTTCCACAAATAGCTTGATTGAGTGATTTTTCTACAACAATAATGAAAACCAGAAGACAATGAATTATGTCTTTAAAGCACTGAGGAAAGATAATTGCCAATCTACAATGGAATATGTGGTAAAATGATCTTTCAAGAAGGGGGGGGGGAAGAACAACATATCCAGGCTAAACGAAAACAAGACAGCACAATTTAACACCAACTGATTCTTATTAAGGATAATTCTCAAGGATGAGCTTCAGGTAGAAGTAATACCAAATGGAAAGTCTCAGATGCAGAAAGGAATGAGCAGCACAGATTTCTGTAAACATGTAAGTAAATCTAAACAAATATTCACTGTACAAAATAATATCTACTTTGTTAAATTAAAAATAAAAACCAAATACTGGACAACACTAGCATATAATTTTAAAGAAGATTGAGTAGGTCTGAAGCACTAGTGTCTGTATTTGGGAAGAAATAGAAAGATATTGATTAACATTAGACTTTTAAAGCATTCATGTTAAAGTATCTAGCACAACAACGAAAAGATATGGATATGAGAAATACAACCTTAAAACTCATGGAAGGCAAAAGAAAAAGGAATAGAAAACAAGGAAGGTAGATAAGCTAGCAAGAGATTAACCTCAGTATAAGAAGCCTTTATTTTATATGTATAAATACTGTGGGTGCAAAAAATATGTATACACATGAGTTATACTCATCTTTTGTTTTCAGTATATATTGAATATTACGATTTTAATATAGGTTTTTCTTTCTTAAAATGTGTACACATATTTTTGGCACCCTCTGTATACATAAATCAAGACCAGATCATTATGAAGAATTCTTTCCTGTCATTTCTTCCAGATCTCCTCGGGTGCCCAACTTCATGTTATTATATAGACCAGCAGCACCTGAGATAGGAGCGGATGACTCAGAACCAGGACACCAGAGGAGGTGGGATATTGGTGAAAAGGAGCAGGAATGAAAAGAACTGAGGAAACTTTGGAAGGTTTGAGGGAGGGAGGCTGAAGGAAAAGATGCAGGAAGAAGGCTCTATACTGACAGAGACGTTGGCTATGTGCTGTGATCCAAGATCAGCAGTTCAAAGACATGGGACAAAAAGGTTTCCGAATATTGCAACTGCCTGAGGAAATGTTGCAAGGTAAATTGGGATCCGTGGTAGTGAAAGAAATAAGTCAAAGCCCCAAATAGATACTTGGGCAGTTGAATAAAAGAAAGTCTTAAAGACGGAGGAGAATCCAGCTGTGCAGGGAGGTGACATGGGATAACTAGACTTCTCCCTTGTTTCCATTTAACACTTGTTTGCTGAGAGCCAGGCAATTTGGGGTTGCACGTACAACCCCACACTAAGCACTACATCCCCATGATCATTTAACATAGCCGCTGCTTTCTTGGAGGGAGAAGATTCAAGCCCAGAAATGGTAGAATACAAGATAGTGAAGAAAGGGTGGTTTTGGAAAGGGAGGTAGAGGTGGAAGAATTTGGAGAATGGGTAGTTGGGATGAATATGGACATTGAGTGTGAGTTGAGGGGGACGTGACCAGCTGCAAGCGTGCAAAGCTGAGCACCGCTGTTAGTATCTCAATGGACATTTTTTTTCATTGAGCTCTAGCAAGAATGGAAAAACGCTTCACACACACACCCCATAAAGACACAGTTATTTATGGAGTCATGGAACTTCTTTCCTCTGCAATCACAATACAGAGAACATTCGTGATTCTTTTTAGCTTCCCAGTGTCTGAACCTCCTTCCTATGTTTAAGAATTTCTCACATTGTGAACCATAGCCCATATTCCATCACAGACACTAAAATAGCAGGCACGTTCTCCCCAGCCTCCATTGTAGGTAGGGTCTTTGGCACATAGTCTAGGCTCTGCCAAACAGGTTGTTAAAATGAAAGCTGGTGATGTGAAGCAGTGGTGTCTGCCCAGAATCCGTTCAGGTGGCAGCCGTGGCCCCAGAGCAGTGAAAGTGGCTGTGGCAGTGAGGACAAAGTGCAGGGATGGTAACTGGGCAGTGAAACCTCTGCTGGTAGTAGTGATCAGGGGGGCCATGACGGGCGTGGAGGCAGTCACGCAATGGGTGCATCTTGCTAGAGACAGCAGGAGCAGTGGTTCTAGTGGCAGTTCTAGTGTCCAGTGTCTAGGCACGCTGGCTGTGACAACTATGGCATTGAGTGCCCAAAAGTAGCAGCAATTTTGCATTGGGATTTTGGGTATTGTACCTGGCATCATGCCTTCCAAACCTAGTTCTCTGGTTTTCCAGAAAACACTGTAAGCTACTCAGTATCTGTTTCTGCTTAAATTAGCCTCCGTACATCTCTGTTGCTTACAAATAACGATCCTGATTGGTAAATAGAGCAAATTCTTTAATAAAATGTGTACCGTTCTAGTGGACCAAGCCAATAATGCCTCAGAGTTAGTTTTTTATTCATTCAACAAATATTTAACAGGCTCCTAGTTTGTGTCACACATTGTGGCAGACATTCTGAATATAGCAGTGACACACACAAGCATTGTCCCTGTTACTCTGGCGCTTATAACCTAGACGAAAATGCAGGTAGGACATAAAAAATGGAAAAATATAACGACTTGAGTTCTATAAAGTGGTAAATGTGGCTATATGCTGTGGGAAGCTTAACCTAATTTTAGGCACCAGGAAAAGCAAAAAGGGAGACACAAAGATTGGTAGGAGTTAGCAAGGTAAAGGGAAGTACAATGAGAAACAGCATTTCAGATGTGGGAAGAACGTGTTTGAAGACACCGTGGTGAGAGATACAACGGGGATTTTGAGATTCTAAAAGAACTCTTGTCTGACTGGAGAAGAGAAACTGAATATGGGGAGGATTGAGGAAAGTAATTGGAAAAGTTAGTGAAAGATTATGAAGAGCTTTGTAAACTATGAAAATTGTGTAGATTTCTGAGACCCTACCCTCCCTCCACCATCCACAACCTGTGTTTATTTGTCTCAAAGGAAAGAGAATACAAAACAACCCAAAGAAAACTTGCAAGTCTACTGAATTTCTAAATAGATTATTTTGTGCTGTGGGCTGAATTGTGCCTGCCGCCCCCAAATTCATATGTTGAAATCTTAACCTTCAGTATATCAGAATGCGACTATTTGGGGATGGCACTTTTAACAAGAATTAAGGTAAAATGAGATCACAGAGTGGGCCCTAACCTGTAGACTGTTGTCTTTATACAGAGAGGATATTAGGGCACAGATAACACACAGATGAGTGGAGGCCACATGAGGACCTAGTGAGAAGGTGGCCATCTGCAAGCCAAAGAGAGAGGCCTCAGGCGAAGTCAACTTTGCCAACACCTTGATTTTGGACATTTAACAGCCAGAACTGTGAGAAAATAAATTTTTGTTATTAAGTCACCCAGGCTGTGGTATTTTGTTATGGCAGCCTTAGCAAATGAGTACATTTTGAAACCTAAACAGAGACAATAGTCTTGAAAAATCAAAGAGCTTTTGATTTGTAAGATCTGGGATTTTTGAAAGAGGAAAGCTTTTCCGCATTCTCAACACCTGGCCTTGAAAATTCAGAGACAAATGCTGTAAGAGTTAGTACATCACTTTAATACCAGAGATAAAGAAGCTGGAAAGAAAGCATAATGATTTTAAAAGATAATTATCTTTAAGATAAAATAAATGTACAGGAGGGAGCAGAGAAAAAACAAAAGCTAGCCATCAGAAACTCCCTCAGAGAAGAAATCCTGTGCTCCTATTCTGCTTTAGGCCAGTGGAAACCCCAGAGGTGTTTGGGAATAGCTCAAAAACAGTGGACCTAATCTTCACCTCCTCACATGTGGTTTGGAAGACTCAAGCCTTTCCGACAACCCTGTATTCAGCATGGAGCTGAGAACTAGACTAGCAATGGCCAAGCGAAATAACTCTGTAGATGGATCTCAGGCAGTCTCATAAACTCTTAAGCACACAGTGTGAAGCAGGAAGTGAGTTCTGTGCGTGTGAAAGGGGTATAGATCTGTCAAACAGAGACCAATAGACTCAAAGGAGCCTTGAGAGTGGGGTAAGGAGTACATGAAACGGTCAGCTAGAAGGTGTGGTGAGACAAAGGTAATCTTAACAGATGTAGGTGGACATAAAGGCCAAGGACCAAAAAAATGATGGGGAGGGTAGACCTCATCTTGTCTTCTGCTGGTGTCTAACCAGCAGAAGACAAAGGATGACTATGGACCAGATGCCTCTCCTAATGAGAGCAACCAGACAAATATGAGGCCTCCCCGGCAGGCAGAAAGGAGAGGGATAAAACAGAAGAACATAACACTGAATTTGACTGGGTAATCAATAATTTGATTCAGAAACAGAAACCACATTGAGATATAGAAAATATAGGAAGTCTGCAGCCCATGATATTCATATTTACTGTTCACTAGCAGATACGTCTAGTTCTAGGACCATAAATGAGGAGGTATCGGTTATGAGAAATAGAAGCTCAAGTTTACTTTATCCTCTAGCACAGACTCAAAAGACTGCAACCACTTGACATTCTGAGAAAATGTCTTCATGGGGGTGACTCAAGTTCACACAGTTATTTCATAAAGCCAATTAAATGACTCAGTCAGCTCTTTGAGACGAAACAAGAACATGGTGAGTATAAGTAGTCCTAGAAAGGTTTGAGAAATGAATTTGGTTGGATTAGACCATTATGCATTACAAATGCCTGTTGTTTGCTGGGATAAATAACAAGAATATTGATGCAGTAGCCTAGAATGGCATTGGTAGCCCTAAATTCACATTTCAAGTTTTTTCCACTTGGATATCTAATTGTAAAACAACATAGGAAGTTTTTCTGTGAGTTCATTTCCTATTGATTTCTTGAATATGATATCCCAGAAACACAAAACTACACTGGGGAGTGTAGAAACCTAAATCTGCTCAAAGCATTGGAAAATTCCAGTGTGATACAAATTAAGAACTAAGAGGGGACTGCTGGTAATTTAGACATTGTGGTGAGCTGTTAAATTTGGAAGAAGCCAAATTTTGCAAAGGAAGTTTGGTAAGTTGCTGATTTGCAGCAAATACTAGAAATAAACTCCTTATTAATAGTTATTTAATGATTTCTCAAAAGTCTCATTTCATTTTGGGGTTACACAATTGCCATAATTTTGTTTAAAATATTACCAATGTTTAAGCTCCATTTCTCTCTCTCTCTCTCTCTCTTTTTTTTTTTTTTTTTTTTTTTTTTTTTTAGTGCCAAAGATGTTTCAGGATTTCAAGTGAATCTGGGTGAAATGAAGAAAAAGACACCTCTTCCATTAGCTAAACATACTTATAGATCTGCATTAGGGTGCAGGGCTCAGATTTCTCTATTGGGCCTGGTATGTCCAACAACCTGTAGAACTATCTATTTTGACTGCTTTCTATTATAACTGGGGGATTTTGTTGACATTTTTAGTGGTTTGGTCACTAATAAAATGAAGACCTCAGGCATTGATTCCTAATGTGAATCACTTTCACCCTAAGAGGTCTGTGATAGTCCCCAGTGATCCCCAATTCCTTGTATTCATGCCCTTGTATAATCTCCTCTAGCACAGAATAGGGCCGACTTTGTAACTAAGAGAATATCACAGGAATAACAGACTTCTAAGGTTAGGCCATAAAAGATCTTGCAACTTCTTTCTTGCTCTCCTGGATCACTGCTCACTCTGGCAGAAGTAGGCTGCCATGTCGTGAGGCCTCTGAAGCAGCCCTACAGTGGGTCCTACCAATAACCACGTGAGTCAGCCATCTGGAAGCAGATCCTCTAGTTACAGTCAATCCTTCAGACAATTTCAGCCCGGGCCAACATCTTGACTCATGAGAGATCCCAAGACGGAACCACCCAGTTAAGCCACCTCCCAAATACCCGACCCACAGAAACTATGTAAACTAATACAGGTTCATTTTTTTATTTCAAGCTTTAGAGTCATGTACCGTGTAGGGTAAAGTAGGCTGGTGAGAGATGACAAAGGCAGTGATGGAGAATGTTGGGAGTAGTTAATAGTGGGAAAGAAGGCTGCAGCACCCATTGACAGGGACATCCTGAACCCACTGGAAAAATTCACGTTAAAGAGTACTTCCCCTCTTACATAAGATGGGGACTTCGTCATGTTAATTAGAGAGCTTTAAGCATACTGAACTTATTCTTTTTAAAGAGAGTAAATCATTTCTCTAATGGTATATAAGAAATAAGTTTGAGACTTAGTAGCTTAAAACAAAAACAATTGCTTATGTCTCATAAGGCTGTGATTAAGTAGGATGCTCTATTGGTTCTGCCTGGGTTCACTCATGCATCTGTGGTCATCTGGCAATTCAGCTGGGGTGAGTTGTCTAACATGGCCTCACTCGCATGTCTAGGGCCTCATCTTGGGATTGGCGGGACTATCTCTTCATGTGGTCTTTCATCTGGAGCTTCTTCAGAGCATAATTGTCTCAGAGCTCCAAGAGGGTGAGCAGGGAAATCTGAATGTACTGATTCTGTTGAGTCCTATTGGTCAATGCTAGCCAGGAATTCAGCTCAGGTACAAAAAGTGGGAGATAGACTCCATTACTTGGTGAGAAGACCTGTCAAAAATTTGTGGTCAATTTTAACCCACTACAGTGATTATGACCCCTTTTTGAAAATTCAAGCAATACAGAAGAGTAAAAGAAGAAAGTTGTAGATCACCTCCCAAAAACCTCATTATGCAGAAGTGAATAATGTTAACATTTGATTAACACCATTATTTAAGATATATCTGTATGCATATATATAAGAGGATGGATGAATGGAATGATAGATGGGCAGATGGTTGGCTAGACAGAAAGAAATAACCACTAAGAGGTAAGAGTCATTTATTTTTCCACCTACACGTTACAGTTTTAGACAAGATGTATTGACTACTTGTTAAGAAAGATGAGGAAATGAGTTTTCTGATTATTCTTCCTACCTCTCTTTCCACACCTGTAGATGTATTTTGATTTGGGCAGAGTTTATAAATTTATTTAGTTATTTTTTAGTCATAATCCTTTTGGTTCTTTAAACATTGTTCTATGCTTAAATAAATGCAATGATCACAGGTGCCCCTTTTACAGTGGTTCTTTTATTATATTTGGTGGGTTGTTGAATAGTGTTCTATATTTCCTTAGGACTTCCATGTATTAGAATGTCTGTCACTTGTCTTTATCTTTGAATCATCATTTAGCTAGGTATAACATTTTTTCTTTTCCTCAGAACATTAGAAACATTGTTACACTGTCTTTTGGCATTCAATGTTTTTAACAGCAAATGAGGATGATAATAGCCTGATATTTTTCCTCACTTGTAGACTTGATTTTTTTGTTGTTGCTGTTGTTTAGACTTTCAGAGAATTCTAGAATTTTTTTCACCAGAAAAATGCTTTTACATAACTGTTCATAACAGTTTCTTGGGATTTATTTAATCTGTAAATATAGTTTATCCTTTATTTCAGGAACTTTGCTTGCATTATATCCCCAAATACTTTCAATCCTTTATTTGATTGGTTCTAATATCATGATCCCAATTGTTCTTATGTTGGATCTTCATTATTTTCCATATCTGTCATCTTCTAGTTACCTTAATCACTTTGCCCTTTTCTTTTGTATTCATGTTGATTATAAAAAGCCCTTTAATATTACATTAATTTTCTTCTTACTATTTCTATTGTTGGATCTCTAGTGGTGTGCCTTGGTTTCTTAATCTGTTTACTTAGGTTTGAATTCTCTCCATTTACCGTTTCTTATTGTGAATTATACTGCCCTCAAGTTCTTTCTTTATTGAATCCATAGCTTTATTAAATAGTTTACTGGCATAAAGCATTTGTAGAACATACAGTTATGTTGTTTAAGTTTTCTCATGAATGCTGTATATATTTCCTCTTTTGCATAATATAATCTTTTCTTCTTTCATCCATTTTTGGTGATATCATGTGTTTACATATGTACCATGCCATTTTTTCCCATCAGTTCTTTATCACCCTTTCTACCTTCTCTGGTATTGTTTCTTTGAGCTGTAGCTTAAGGATGAGGTTTGCCTTCCATCCACTTTGCTGAAACCTGAGGACTCAGGAGAGCAAGAGTAGCAGAGTTTAGTGGAGACTGATTATAGACTTTCTGTGGGGTCTAAGTTCTCCTTTTTTCTGGAATCGAATTAATTATTCTGTGCTAGGGCCCTCTTTGTGGTGCCAGAGATATATCTCATTTCAGTGTCCTCTGGCTCAATTCTTCAAAGATAGTGAAATCCCTGAAAGATAAAATCCTGGTGGACCTGCCTACCCCATTAATGTCCCAAAGTCATATGCAGATAGTGAAAACAGAATAATATAAACCTCTGCTTTGGGAAAAAATATATTAAATCAGAAATATAATGTCTTCAAGAATAAATCAGCTATAATTGAAGGAAAGCTCTATTGCAAATCACTTATATAAAAAATACTTTTTAATGAAGCTACTGTGCTATAAATTGCTTTCTCTGTGCTGACAAGAAATGTGAAGAATGTAGAATATTTAATGTCCACATTGCTGAACAAAACAACTCAAATGCTGACTAGTCAGTTCTAGAGTAAGATTAAAATTGACTCTGTTTTTACTTTTATCATAAGTAACAAAGCCTCTTCATTGATTTTCTTGATATTCAATGTAAAATGACAAGGACTTTTTGTTGACAAGTTATTTTTCTATGGATTGTCTCATTACTCATCTGATGTGTAACCCTTTAGCCTCAGTGTTTGAATAGACTTCAAGATGTTGAGAAATGTTTTATGTAATTGCATGAAATCATAAAATATGGCTTGTGGAAAAGGTAATCATGGTTCATAAATATACATATTATTAATCATTTCAGTTGTAACTAAACCTTTAATGAATTCACTATGCTTTGCTCCCCAGTCTTTTTTTCCCCATAGCTCTCTTGGTCTTTGTTTTCTAATACTATAATAATCATGGTATATTTTCTTGTGTTGAGATATTAATTTACTCAGCTCATTCTCTTAGAGTAGTGGTTAATAACAAGCTTCTTAAAGTGTTTTTGACAGTTTCTAAATCTAACGCCATCACGAAGCCAAGATGAATCAAAAGAGACAGTGTTTGAAGAGAGAAAGAATGTCACATAAAAGATAACTTTGACTCTTCTACAATTAAATGGTGCTATGGGTTGCATTAAACACACACTATCGCACTGCCAGTCAAACTCTAGACTGAAACTAAGCTGATCTCTGGTGCTGCAAAATCAGTCAGAACCCATTATTTGAGAAAAAGAAATGTGTAGGTGGTATTGGTAAAGAAATAGTTAATTTGCTGTCAACAAATAGGCTCCCCAGTGTTTGAAATAATTGAGCTATGTGAAATTTGTTCTCTCATAAAATGTGTGTATTCTAGTAAAAATGGATTTTTCACCAGGTTAAATTGCGTCTGAATAGGTATAGTATATGAATTCCCCACCTCCATCTTTTCTTCTGATAATGAAGATTTGGTGTCAGTCACCCTGGGTTTTTATGTTCCTGCTAGGCAGTTATGGGTAATACGACCTGGGAGAACTTTTTGTGTGTTGATGTTCTCTTTTGAATGGGTTGCAGTAAGAAATAATAGAGAAATACATATAATAAAAATGCTAAGAACAGTTTGTAATATATGACTACTAATACTCCTGAGTTTCTTTCTTTCTAGCATATTTTGAAGACATAGGTAACATTAGAAGTTAACAAAGCTCGGCGTGTGCACATATAAATAAGACATGGACCCTGCCTCAATGAGCTTACCATCTAAAAGGTAAGAGAATACATGACAGTCAACTGTCATGTTTATGATATATTTGATAAATATATCAAACGTGTTTACCCAAATCAATGTCCTTTTACCCATGACCAAAAAGTTTGTCTAAAGTGATAAGGATTCTCTCTTCTATGAATAATTTACATAATGATAAAAAATTACTAGAGGTGACAAAATGGTAATAGAAGAACGTGAGGACAAAGAACAAATATAAAGACAGTAGTGGTGGTGGAAAAGGCCAAATAGTTGACATCAACTGTGTGAAGCTGGACTTCATTCTTTGCAGTGCATTTGTGAGATTCTGGGCAAGTGAAATTCTCTTTGGACCTCAACTTCCTAAAATAATAACAACAAGCTTTTATTGAGTGCTTACTATGTGCCAAGCACAATGATAAAGGTTTTTCATGCATTAAAAAAAAAAAAATCTTCACAACTGCTCTATTTGGAAGGTACTATTATTTTCCTTATTTTACGATTAAGAAAACTGAGACTCAGCAAGGTTAAGTAACCTGCCAAAGATCACACAGCCAGTAAATACTTTTGTTGTTAGTTTTATGAAAGCAGCATGACTCCAGAATCTGTACTCCTAATCTAAATAATATAAACTTAAAAGATATATTTTCCTTTAAATTCCATTTCTGATAAGGTGAAAATGCAGTTGGCTCAAGGATTTTCATTGGAAGACTTTTGGAAATTTTGTTGACTCAGTCTGTGCCCTGGGTCTACACAAGGGAAGGTTCAGATCAGAGCCCCTTCTCTTGGTTTCTGTCCCCTCTAAACTTGAAATCACATTACTGTCAGGATGTGATCTCAGCATGGAGAACTTTGCCCTTAGGTACTTTGCACAATGAGATGTGTTAATTTATGCTCATCTGTACTCTCCTCGCACTAAATGACCCCCAGAGGAAAAATTTACTTTCTTTTTAAGGTTATGTAATTACTCACTAGTTCTCTGGCACAAACACTTACTGATGATACCCAGGTGACTTCCCAAAGTCACAACTTGCTGTTATTTATTTACATTTTTCATAGTTCTGTACTGTCCAATAAGGTAGCCATTAGCCACATGTAGCAATGAGCACTGAAATGGAGCTAGGCCAAATTCAGATGGAGTCTTGTTTTCTCCTTATTTTGACCACCATTAGTAGAATGTTTCTTCCTAGACAGTATTTCAATAATACCCACAAGTGTCCCATTGACTAAGTATTGTTAATATTGCCTATATTTTCAAATGAGGAAACTGAGGACCAGGGAGGCTGAGTAACACAGATAACTAAAGACATAGTCTCTCCCTAAGGAAATTTACATTCCATGAAGATGTTTAAGAGTTATCCCTAAATCTCCAGTCATACAAGGTCTGACAATTAAGTTTGCGAACATGTTATAAGGATGTTGCTAAACTTTTTTTGACATCAGAGGGATTATTCATTATGAATTTGCACCAAATGGACAAACAATTAACCAAGTTTACTATTTGGAAGTGCAGACAAGGCTGCATAAAAAAGTTAGACAACCTGAACTTTTTGCCAACAATTCATGGCTCTTGCATCATGACAATGCATGAGCTTACACGGCATTGTCTGTGAGGGAGTTGTTAGCCAGTAAACAAATAACTGTATTGGAACACCCTCCCTACTCACCTGATCTAGCCCCCAATGACTTCTTTCTTTACCTTAAAATGAAGGAAATATTGAAAGGAAGACATTTTGATCACTTTCAGGACATCAAGTGTAATATGCTGACAGCGCTGATGGCCATTCCAGTAAAAGAGTTCCCAAATTGCTTTGAAGGGTGGACAAGGCACTGGCGTCAATGCGTAGCGTCCCAAGAGGAGGGCTTCGAAGTGACCGTAGTGATATTCAGCAAGGAGGCGTGTAGCAGTTTTTCTAGGATGAGTTCGCGAACTTAATTATCAGACCTCATACATGCTCACTGCTTTATTTTGCTCCTTCTACCATGAGCCCTCATCACTGTTGGCTGTATTAAATGGTATAGGAAATACAGGTGTATCTGTGACATCCCATTTGACAGATTTTCCATAAATAAGAAGGGAATGTATAGATGATGTAAACTCCCACATACACTACCAACAAAGGACATTTAAGTGAGGAAGTAGGGAAATAGAGTTCAGAATTTCATGAGGTAAAAAATAGCTCAAAACTATTTGACTCCCTGTAGACCAAATAGGCACAGGGTTAAAATATTTTCATTTCAACTGGTTGTTCTGGACTTTTTATAGACAACTAAAATCTCATGAAAACATAGAATGAGTTTATGACATTTTTTTTAAGCCTCTATCAGACTTCCCTCAGGCTCTAGGCACATGCTAATGATTGGGATAAAACTGACTTTTGAGTGTAGTTCCTGCTAAATAAATGAATGGTGGAGACTGTAAAGTTACATGAAAGAAAGCCAATCTTTTCTGCAAAACCACACAGCAATACACAAAGCCACAATGGTAAAAATTGCATACATCTGGGAGGAAGGTATAAACTAGCATGATATGGGGAAATTGAGGGGGCTTGAGAAAGGGAGGTGGGTCAGAGATTAAAAGAGCTCTAAGAATGGAGGCAGAATCCTAAAAGAAACCAAAGAAAAAATAAAAGCAAATTCTAAACAGCTCCCCTTACAAATGACTTTCATATGCATGGTAAGAAGTGAACCGAAAGAAAACAAATACCAAGAGATATAATAGACACATTATGTAACAAGGATTACCAAGGAGCGGCTAAAACCAGAAACAGACTCGGAATAATTTGGAGATGGAAAGTTTATATAAGAGATAGACACAACAGGCGAGGGGGAATTATGCCAACATGGGTCAAGGAGGATATTGTGTCTGAAAGGAGAAAGAATGTCACATAATAAATAAGTTGGCAATGGGACAAAATACATTTGGATGAAAACAAAAGATAAAAGAAATACAGGACTAATCATAGGAAATGATTATGGACCATCTGGGTCAGATAAAAAGGCAGCTCAGAATGTTTATGGAGATAAGGATGCTCAAGAAAAACAGTATGGTCTGAGATGGCTATACTAGTGTTGTATTACAGCAGAACAATATATGGGTACATTGCTAGAGACAACAATGGATTTGATCAGCGCCCAGTTTTTGCATATCTTTTGGGGTCAGAAACCTAGAAAATGGCTAATAGACAAGGATCCAGAACAATTTGGGGCAGGCTGGCACCAGACAGACATCCATCCTTCCTTTGTAATGTTCAGTGGTGTCTGTGCCGACTTGGTGATCTCACCCTTCCTGTCACACCACTACCCTGGTGACCTGCTGTAATTTGACACTGTTTTTATTAACCCCCTGCCCCCATCAGTCTCCTTACAGACTTCTTCCTGTTGCAGCTACACTTGCTCCCACTGTGTTCTTCAAGTCCAGCTCCTAAATTCATGCAGCTGGGTGCGCTCATAAAAACATAATTGGCCTATGCCAGCAGCCCCTGGCCATTTGCCTGGTCAGAGGGCTTTGGCCTGGGGGTTGTAACTAGGCACCCTTGGCGAATGGGAACAAAAACTATCCAACAGCTGGGATTCTGGCCCATTTAACCTTGGCACCTCTAACTATAGTAACAACCGCATCAAGCAAATTGCATTGTTTTTGTGTATAGTGACAAACTTGTTAACTTCCTGACAGCATGGCCAGAATTTTGAGGACTTTAACAGTGGGGCTGATATACTTTCACATCTTCATTTAACCTTCTCTCCTGGGCTCCAAAGCCTCTTCTTTCACAGCACATATCATGCTGTATTATAGACAAATAGGGCTGGCATCCCACACTGGACTTAAACTCCCCAAGGACAGAGACTGAGTATTTCGTCTCCCATTTGCCAAAGATTAGCATCTGTCTAGTAATTATGGATGTTCAGTTATCATGTTGAATGAATTATCTCCCTAGGCAGCAGGGGAGATAATTTGACAAGGGCTGGCTGGGTGGAAGGGATCATACCTACCAGAATCCTTCAGTTCATTTCTCAAGTCTGGAATTCCCTCCTTTGCACACATGAAGCCTAGCCCTGGGTATGCCTTTCTGATCCAAGAGTTAAAAGTTCAGTTTATGAAGACTGGAAAGCTAAACGATCCCAACATAGAAGCTCTATGTGCATTTTTCTCATCATTTCTACAAGAGTGTCAGGTTACTTGTCAATGAACTCCTCTGGGTCCCCTGTAGCACCTAATGGTCTTACATAGAATTCTGCAGAATTTGTATGTCCTGGAGAAAATGAGCATATGTATTGCAGTGACCTCAGTCTCTCTGACATGTTTTGGCCTAGCAGGTCCCAAAGAGCTCTATCAGGATCACTGAGGGAATTAAAAAATAAAAAAAAGAAAGAAAAAGAAACCCAAGATTCCTGATTTTAGCCCAGGTCTTATAGAGTCAAACTTTCTATGGTATAAAGAAATCTACATTTTCCAATCCTCATGTGTTTCTAAAGCATAGCTTGATTCAGGAATTACTGCTTTGATAAAATGACTTTTTTTAAACAAATAAAAGGCCATTTGTTTAGTTTAAAAATATCTCTAGTTAACTTCTGTACTGTTTTTAGAGACACTGAAAGTCATAGATGATAGGTAGAGCTAATTTTAATGTAGAGTTAAATGTAATAACCTCTGCTCACCGGAACCTTCACCCCTCAAGGAGTAATGAGCCCAATTAGTAGTAACTACAGTTCTTTTAAATGATAATTTTGTTTCTTATGTGGGCCATTACCGAATAAAATTCATTAATATTTAGCTGTGTCTTCCTTCATCCTGTAGAATGATAATGTTCTATTAGTTCATCTTGCAATAGAGCCTACGGGTAGGGAGGATGTGTACAGGGCAGTGTGCTGAACAAATTACCCTCAATAGTAATTGTCAATTCTCTATGTTGTCTGCTTCAGGGATTGCCAGATGTGACTGAACTGTGACGGAAGGAAGAGATAAACAGAGGGGAGAGAGTAGCTGTTTCGAGGATATTCAGAAAGGTGGAGAATATGCTAGTTTTGCAGTAGGTTCTGACTGAAACCAATTGACTGCAGTTGGGAGTCCTTCACCATATTTTATGAGCAAATAATTGTGGTACGAAAGGGAGACTTGAAAAAAAGAAGATTTAACAGTCTCTAAGTACAAGGAGCTTTCTGTTTCTTCAGGGAGATAAGTTATGTGGCTATAATTTAAGGTGAAATATGGTGGGTGCCATAGCAGAGGTTAAAACCAGAAGTCTTCTAAAAAGGTGAAATTAGCTTAGAACTATAGAGAAAAGATGAATGACACAGACTTTCTTCGGCAGATATTAAAACATATTATGAAGTTACAGTAAATCAGTATGTGTGGCAGAGGTGCAAAAATTAGGTGGATAGAACAGAAAAAGAGCCCAGAAAAAGACTCTAGCATACATAGTCATTTAACAATGAAGGAGATAAAGTAAATCAGTGGGGAAGGGAAAGTTTATACAACAAATAGTTCTTAACACATTGCAAAGCAGATTTGGATCAAAATGAAGTAGATCCTTCTGTCATATCACCACTCATCACATTATTAAATATGACGATGTACAAGGTAGCAAGATTGTGGTGAGATGGATAGTGTTTTACACAGCTAGTAGGGGTACAAATTAGACCAAACTTTCTGGAAAGCATTTTGTAATACAAGTTAAAAGATTTTAAAGTGTTCGCAACCTTTTGATTTAGTAGTTTCACTTCCAGTTATACAGATATATGGATACATATATGTGTATATGTGTATATACATATATATAAGTGTATTTATATAAACATATATATACACTTATATATATGTATACACATATATGTATCCGTATATCGATATATTCACATATCCCTAAGAATGTGAAATTTTAGTTAAAATTTATTTATGAAATATTCATCGCTGTGTTATTTATAATAGTGATGCAAGTGGAAAAAAGTAGCTAACTAGGAATAAATTAGCTATTTTTTTGTTGCAAATCATGCTACCTTAATGTAATGAAATAGAATGCATTTTTAAAATGCATTTGTTGGCAATGTTTTTATTGGTATGGGAACTTGCCTTTGATATGTTAGAGAAAAAAGTAAAATGCTACCATCGCAATTATATTTAAAACACAGAAAAAGAACAGGGAGTAATGTATTCCAAAATGTTAATTGCGTTATTTTGGGATAATAGGATTATGAGTGTACCCCTCCCCTCTAAAATATTTCCTTCCCAAATTTTCTACAATCAGTACGTTTTAGAGTATGTCCTCTGACATTCACAGGGGACATATGTTAAAAGAGTTGCTAACCCTTAAAATGCAAATACCTCTACTTTCTTAGATTTCTTTAGTTTCTCTTTATTGCCATTACCAGCATTATCAGTAGGCTTTTTTCTCACAAAGAACGTTTTTTGTTACATCACTAGAGTTACTGTATACTTGATAATGAGATGAGAACAACAAAGCCACATTGAGCTCTGGATTCTGGGTGGTCTGCGAGCAGTAAGAGCAACAAGGAATAAACTCTCCCCATTTTCTAAAAGCCCCTTCCAAGACACCCAACTAACTAGTAATAACAACAATAATAGATAAGACTCTTTGGTATGGGCAGTTGATATTCTCTAGCTCTCATACAAAGTTGAATAAATTCATCTTCAGAAAGTGTGTCTAGTCTGTTCAATAAGTGGTGTTGGGAAACCTGGACAGACACATGCAAGAAAATGAAGCTGGACCACCTCCTTACACCATATACAAAAACAAATTCAAAATGGCTTAAAGACTTAAATGTAAGATCTGAAACCATAAAATATCTAGAAGAAAATATAGGAAGAAACTTCATGGACATTACCCGGAGTAAGATTTTCACTGATATATCCCCTCGCGCGAGCGAAGTAAGAGAAAAAATAAACATGTGGGATTACATCAAACTAAAAAGTTTCTTCACAGCAAAGGAAACCATCAATAAAACAAAAAGGGATCCTACTGTATGGGAAAAGATATTTGCCAATGATATATCTGATAAGGGATTAATATCACAAATCTATAAAAAACTTACTCAACTCAACTCCAAAAAAACAAACAACCCAATTAAAAAATGGGCAGAGGACTTGGGGAGACATTTCTCTAAAAAGGACATACAGAAGGCAAGAAGACATATGAAGAAATGCTCAACCTCACTAACCATCAGAGAAATGCAAATAAAAACCACAATGAGATACCACCTCACTCCAGTCAAAATGGCTATTATCAATAAATCAACAAACAACAAATGCTGGCGCGGATGTGGAGAAAAGGGAACGCTAGTGCACTGTTGGTGGGACTGCAGATTAGTGCAGCCACTATGGAAAACAATATGGAGGTATCTCAGGAATCTGAAAATGGAACTACCCTATGATCCAGTAATTCCACTCCTAGGCATCTACCCGGAGAATTCCAAAATTCCAATTCAAAAATCTGTATGCACTCCTATGTTTATTGCAGCACTTTACACAATAGCCAAGATATGGAAACAACCGAAATGCCCATCGGTAGATGACTGGATTAAGAAGCTGTGGTACATTTATACAATGGAGTATTACGCAGCCATAAAGAAGAAAGAAATCTTATCATTTGCAGCAACATGGATGGATCTAGAGAACATTATGTTAAGTGAAATAAGTCAGAAAGAGAAAGACAAGTACCATATGATCTCACTTATATATGGAATCTAAAGAAAAGACTATGTGAATGAACTAATCAGAGACAGTTTTGGGGACGCAGAGAAAAAACCGAGAGTGGTTAGATGGGTGTGTGGGAGGGGGTTGGGGATAAGGGGAAAGGTGAAGGGATTTGGAAGCAGCTGGTAACCACAAGATGGCCTCAGGGTTTTTTTGAAAATTAATTTGGGGAAGGTATTCTATAATGTTGTAAAGATTTTGTTGGGTACCCGATGGACATGCGTCCTATTTGGGAGACCACCTCAGGGATACTGTGGATACCTGATCATGGCATTGTACACCAGAAGCTAAACATTAATGAATGCCAACTATAGTTTTATATATATAATGTGATGGTTCAGTGTGAGGTCGGAGGGATAGTGGATGGGGGGAAGGGGGTTCACAGTATGAGGGATATAAATGATGAACGTCTAAGTATTACCTTGTTTTGTACACCTGAAACTAATAAATAAATAAATTAATTAAAAAAAAAAAGTGTGTCTATTTTTCTTTATCAAAGTTAAAGTAATGTTAGCCAGGCAAGACCTCCAATAGATTGCAGCCCCTAAGCTCTTCCTATAGAGAAAGCTGAGGGGTCACCACCTTCCTAGACTTACTCACCAATAAGCCATTTTAGTCTCACATTATCTTCAAAGCGCTCATGATTAAAATTCACATCAGAGCAAAATTACCAACTACCAGGGCACAGAACTTGGGTATTTTTCTTGAGTAAAAAAACCCGGGAACAATAAACTATCAAATGCCCAAGACCATGTTAAAACTGGAGGGGTAGGAGAGAGCAATGGAAATAAAAAGAAGGAAGAACTTAATTTGATGTGGGGTGGAGCAAGTATGATTGTCATTAAGTATTCACAGGCTCAAGATTCAATTCTCTTTATTTCTTTATGACTGAAAAATAACTATGTCCTACCTTCTGCCCCACAAATTCTTTCCTCTGATGATAAAACTCTCAATATTACCAACTCAAGGTGTGTTTTCTACGGCTATGTAAAAAATCACCACAAATTTAGCAGCTTAAAACATTACACCTCTGTTAGTTATCTCAGTCTTTGAGTGTCAGGAGTCTGAGCACCGCTTAGCTGAGTCCTCAGCCAGGCTGCAGTCAAGGTCTTAGCCAGGGCTTTATTCTCATCTGGAGGCTCGGTTGGTGATGGATCCACTTCCTAGCTCACTGGGCTTGTTGGCATGATTCATTTGCTTGTGGTTGTAAGACTGAGAACTCCAGCTTATTGCGGGCTGTCACTCTCAGCTTACACAGGTCACACACGTTTTCTTGCCACATGACAAGCTTACTTCTTCCCAGCCGCAAGGGAGAGACAGAGAGAGAGAGTGAGTCTACTAGCAGGATGGAGTCTTATAGTATAAATAACGTAATCAAAAGGATGATATCCCATTGCTTTTGCCATATTCCATGGGTCAGAAGCAAGTCACAGGTCCCACCTACACTCAAGTGATGGACATTATGCAGAGGCATGGATCCTCACCAGGAGGTGGGGGTCATGGGGGCCTTGTTAAACCGTGTTTGACACACAAGGTAATTCAGTTCTTCCCGTTTTAACTCAGTCTCTTGGTAAACTCTTCAGGCGAATTCAGATTTCTTCTCCTTCCATTCTCCCAAGGGTTTTAGATACACGGTGTTATGGCTTGAATTGAATGATCCTCCCCTACTTCCGCCACCCCCCACAATTCATATTTTGAAGTCTTACTATCTAATACCTCAAAATGTGACCTGACTTAGAATTAGGTACTTTACAGAGATAAACAAGTTAAATGAGGTAGTTGGGGTGGGCTCTACTCCAATATGACCAGTGTTCTTATAAAAGGCGGACATTAGGACACAGGGACAGACAAGCACACAGAAAGAACACCACGTGAAGATGAAGGCAGAGGTCAGGGGTGATGTTTTTCAAGCCAAAGATTGCCAGCGAAGCACCACAACGTAGAGGAGAGACACGAAACAGAGTTTTCTTTACAGCTCTCAGAAGGCATCAAACCTGCCAACTTCTTGACCTCAGACTTAGTGCCCCAAACTATGAGACAATAAATTTCTCTTGTTTAAGTCACTCAGTTTGTGATACTTTGTTACAGCAGCCTTAGCAAACTAATGCACATGGTATTGGGGGAGGGACACCTTGGGTCATGTGACATCTCTGGACTCCCCTGAGATCTCTGAATGTTGTCTTCTCTACTGCATCTGTTGCTGATGTATGAGGTCCTACCATGTTCCTCATCCTGTATGATCCACATATTATCTATCCACAGGGTCTCCACGATGCCTCTTTCCTCTCTAGTCCTCTCTGCCTCTTGGAGAATGGAAACATTTGGCTGCTAGACTGTACCACTCAGGAGTACCCAGGAATCTCTGAGAATGCCCACATCCATTCCTTAGCCATTGCTGCTCTACTGCATGCCGGTTGAGGAGCTCTCCCAAGAGGCTTTAAGCTTCCTTAAGGAAGTATAGGCCTCCTGCCTTGGGATTTCCCCAAACTTATCTGTGTTCGGTGACACAGAAACTGCAGGACTGGTCCCCAAAAGGAAAAGGGACCAGAGCCCTCTCTCACCTCTAAGCTCACTTCTTCCCCCTGTCTTCTTTCTCCCAGTCTACCCCCATATCCCTAGTCAAACAAGTATTCTTACATCCTATCTATGATCTGATGTCACCATGCAATCAATCTTCCCATCTCTTCATTTACGGTATAAACTATATCATAGGACCCTTCCAGGTTTTACTTTTGATATTTTGGAACTCAAAGCCAAGATTTTGGCTCTTTATTCTTGCTGGGCCAATATGCTTGGTCTCAAGATAGAGTTTTAATAGAGGAATTATGGAGGCTAAAAAGGAATTACTAAGAGGAAAGAAACATTAGTCAATATGCCAAAATATCTCAATATATGTGGTGGTTGACAATGACTTATTGAACAGGTAGTAATTTAGTTAGTGTTAAATGAATGGGTAGGATTTCAACACATTATCTAGAATAACACCCCTCCCTATGTCACGGTCACATTTTCTCCACTTACTGTAGCTTATTTTTCTTCATAGGATTTAATACTACCTGAAATTATAGTATTTGCTTATTATCTCTCTCTCTCCCAATAAGGTGTAAGCTCCATGAAGGCAATGACCTCATTTCTCTTTTTCAATGCTTTGTCACCCAGTGCCTAGAACGGTGCCTGCCATATAGTAGGTGCTAAATGGGTATTTAATGAATGAGTACATATGCAGTGAATGATAAAATATAGTCTAAGGGCAAGAAACATTGTAAATAAAAATACAGAGAGGGAGTTGTTTCGTAAAAACTGAAATCAACAAAATTTCTTTCTCTGTGTTAACCAAAACATGAACCATTTATACTTCTTTGGCCCTATGTTAAACAGTACTAAGATCAAACAAAATAACTTAGTTACCTGCTCTAGAAAATACTTGCTTCTGGAAGATAACACAGTGAACCAACTAATGTAGGAATTATGAGGACCTCATTTTACTGTGAATCCAAAGGTAGGTATCCAAAGCTTTTACATTACATTACCCTACCCAATTTCAACAAGCTCCCTGTCTTACTCATACAAGACCTTTCTTAAAATCACATAGTGCAATCTCTAAAGGCCTATATTGCTCCTTGTCTGACTTCCCCTCAGAGATGTTAGTAAGATGCAGAAAGTAGTGTTCTCTCTTCTTGTAGGAAGTCTAATGAAGTTAGTATTACTGGACCAAAGTTGTTTCTGGTGGTCTTTTTTGAAAGGTAGCATAGGACTTGGGCCAGCCCAGTGGCTCAGGCGGTTGGAGCAATGTGTACCTAACTCCGAAGGCTGCCGGTTTGATTCCCACATGGGCGAGTGGGCTCTCAGCCACAAGGTTGCTGGTTCAACTCCTTGAGTCCCACAAGGGATGGTGGGCTCTTCCCCCTGCAACTAAGATTGAACACAGCATCTTGAGCTGAGCTGCCGCCGAGCTCCTGGATGGCTCAGTTGGTTGGAGCGCGTCCTCTCAACCACAAGGTGGCCGGTTCGACTCCCGCAAGGAATGGTGGGCTGCACCCCCTGCAACTAGCAACGGCAACTGGACCTAGAGCTGAGCTGTGCTTTCCACAACTAAGACTGAAAGGACAACAACTTGACTTGGAAAGAAAAAAAGTCCTGGAAGTACACATTGTTCCCCAATAAAGTCCTGTTCCCCTTCCCCAATAAAATCTTTTAAAAAAATAAAGAAGAAAAAAAAGATAGCATAGGACTTAAGTGAAGAGAGAGTGAACAGAGTGTGACTGGAGCATAGGATAGGTGGGAGAGGTGGGAGGTAGTGTCTGATTTTAGTGATGAGCAGAAGATAAGAGTACAAAGGTATGTTGGGGTCTGTATTAATCCAAGTCCAAGTCAAGAAAACAGAAACCTCTCTACGTATTACAAACAGAAGGAATTTCACACAGGAAATCAGTTACATAAGTAATGGAATGGTGGAGAGAGAGAGAAAGAGAGAGAGAGAGAGAAAGAATAAAGAGGATGGTTAGTGGCCAAAAGTTTAAGTAACTACATGAAGCAACAGCTATAATTGTGAGAACTGGGGACAAAAGCAGAAGATGGTATTATCAGGGTGCAGATGGGCAGAGAAGAAGGGCTATGCACTTTGCTGGAAACATGGCTGACGCTGCTACTATGGAGAAGGTAGAGATTGCCAGAGGGATGCAGCCACTTCCAGAGAAAGTGCTAGAAGCCAAGAAGGAGAAGGGAGAATAACTTCTCCATTTTCTTATTTTCTACATCCTGCCAGTGACTGCTACAGTCAGAAGTGACAGGAAGCCAGCTGGGAAAAGTAGTATGCAGACCCTCAGGTTTAGAATTATAGAGCAGAATAGAGAAAAAAGCAGGTGTGGGCTGAAAGATGACAGGGAAGTAACCAGCACAGGGCCAAACTGAGAAATGTAGACAAGGAATTTGGACTTTTAGAGATATTATCGGACCCTGTAATAGGTGGAATCAATATGAACAAAGTCTTTGGAAAGAAATGGACTAGCTTTTTACCCTAGCTGTCTCACCCAACCCACCAAGCTACTACAAGGTGTTCTCTCTCTAGATACACATGTATTGAGGAGAACTTAGCTTTCTCCTACTCACCCCTTTAACTCCTTCTACGGTCAGACAAAAAAGTTTAGGGACTGAGGATAAGATATTTTTCCACGACACTGTTCATTGTCAGTAAATGTGAGGAAGATTTGTAATGGAACCCAGGACAGGAAGGCAGGGGGCGGGGGAGGGGAAAGCATCATATTTAGCATAATAATGGAAATGGTTACTATTTCACAAGAAATAGGGTCAACATCTTTAATATTAGTAACATGAATTTCTCCTGTTGATTAGATGGTGTCATCCTCAGAAAATAAATGAATATTTGTGGTCCCCCATGTTGTATCAGTTTTATATTTCTTGAGAAAACTAGTTTCAGCCTAGTGAAAGTCCCAGCATGTTGCCATGCTTCCTATGGGTCACATTTGGGATGTACCCCTTAAACTCTGCCTTCAATTTTATTACCAAAGTTCTGGGATTAATTGCATTTCTTTCCCTTTGATGCTGGAAGGGCAGGCAGTTATTACAATTACTTTGTTGAGCCTTCTCCTCGTTGCCACCTATGCTTTTATGTATCGATTGTGACAAAACTGTGCTGTCTTCTATAAGCTGGTTATCCTAGACGTCTCTGGAAGGTCTAAATTCTCCAACAGAACCTGGTCTCTGGGCCTGAGTATGGTGTGTGCTCACTCATATCCCCTCTGCCCTGGGTTTCATTACCAAGTTTCTTCAAATCACTTCACTGTAAATAGCACTAGATTCAAAATGCTTCTTTCTTAGTATCAGGTTTTCCTTTCACCCACCAAGGAGAGGGGCAGGGTATCAGGTCATCTTACTACACATATCCTTATACAGTAGATAGAGGGACATCGGGGCCAGTGAGGCAGGCAGCCCTGCCCTCCCCAGAAACTGCCAACACACGTCAAACAAACAAAACAAGCAAACAAAAAACCAGCGGGGCTGTTACATATAAAGATTTAGTCAGAGGTGTGATGGTGGGAAAGGAGTCAGTTCAGGCTAAGAGAGACACTCTGGGGCCCATTAGAATATTACCCTTGAGACTCAGAATGTTCCATTAAGCAGGATGGATAAAAAGATCAAGGCCTTTCCTGGGTCCCAAGGTAGCACCTTCACTCAGGAGAATTTCCAGTTAGAGGAATTGCAGGCCAGCAGTCCCTCAGACCCCAGAGGCCATACTATGGGAGTGACAAAAGGAGAAGCAGTAGGAATATTGGTAAATGTTCCCCTGAATTTACTGGGCTTTAATTTGAAGGAGAACTTGGAGCTGCCTGAAGGGAAAGGAAGAAAACACTGTTAGGAAGGAGAGGGAGCAAAATCAGCAAGAAAGGAAGTGTAGTTGACGCTGTTGGTGCTTTTCCCCAATCCCTTTTCTGAACTTGTGCACAGCAACCTCCGCTGCTCTAGTGTTGGCTGCTAACAGCTGAGAGCTGACTCTCTGTTCCTGAGAATGACTTATTCCCATCTGGGAATATCTGCAAGATTATACTCTGTTCCATATGGTTGCTACAGACAATGACTCTTACAGAGTACCATGGGCTGGTCCCCTTGCCTCAAGATAGGACGACTCTTGGTGCCATTCATACTCCCGAGCTTCCTGTGCCACCAGACTTCAGCTGAACACACATCTTTGCTCACTTCCCTCAGTCCATTACAAGACTTTTCCCACTTCCCTCAGTCCATTACAAGTTTTATCTGAGAGTATTCCCTTACTAAACCACCTGCACAAGAATTCCTTCCTTAGACTCTGCTCTTAGGGAACTCAATCAAAGCATTCACGGTCTATTATTCCATTATTCTGGGAGACAGGGAGAGGGGCTAGAAGAAGCATCAATTTAAAAAGAGTCCAGCAGGATCAACAGAATATAAGCTCAAGGACCATCATGGGGGCCTTGGCTGGAAATGGGCTGTGTTCTGGAGGATACACTGCTAATACTTTTGTTTGTCTCTTAGCTCCATACCATAAAGGGAGGAGCTGCTGGTCCAATGGCTCTTCTGTAGTATAAGAGTACTGTTGCTGGGGGTGTAAGCCAGGACCTCCTTCTCTATGATTTGTTGGTGGAATTATAGCTGTTCAATTTGTTGTAAATTACAGGGGACATTTCAAGAGGCTTACCTCATGCCACCATTTCTGTGACGTCTCTGTATGATTTGTTATTTGAGTTCAAGGTCAACGTCCATGCAGCAGCTTCTGAGTTTTGAAATCTCTCATTCATTCACTCTTACTTGCATGTATTCATTTAAAATTATGTATTACATGCCCACTATGAGCTAGGCACTGTGATAAAACCTCCCCCCCCCCAAAAAAAAAATAAAGAAACTTACAGTCAAGCAAATGGGCAAATCCAAGAGATAGTGTGATTTGTTCCATGATGCCGTATGAAAGAAAGAACATGCTACCTGAGGAGTGAAAGTGGTCTCCTGAGTGCAACTTTTAGTGCTTATGTGAGGAAGTATTATAGAGTTTGTCCTGATTTCAAAAAGAATGACCTTCACACAGACTCTCAAGGGACCCTGATTAGCCAAAACAATTTTGAAAAAGAACCAAGTTGGAGGACTTAAACTTCCTGATTTGAAAACATATTATAAAGCTGCATTAATCAAAACAATGTGATACTGGCATAACAAGAGACATATAGACCAATAGAATAGAATAGAATGAGCAGGAATAAATCTTCACATATATGGTCAAATGATTTTGACAAGAATGCTAAGATTACTCAATGGGGAAAGGATAGTCTCTTCAATAAATGATTCTGAGAAAACTGGATATTCACATGCAAAGAATGAAGTTGCACTGTTACCTTATACCACATAGAAAAATTAACTTAAAAATGGATTAAAGACTAAACAGAAGACCTCAAACTATAAAACTTCTTAAAAAAAAACATAAGGAAAAGCTTAATGATGTGGAACTTGGCAATGATTTCTTAGATATGACACCAAAAGCATAGATAACAAAAACAAAAACAGATAAATGAGGCTACATCAAACTGAAACACTTTAGTGCATCAAAGGACAAAACCAACATAATAAAAAGGCAATCTCCAGAATGGGAGAAAATATTTACAAATCATATATCTGATAAGGGGTTAATATCTAGAATACATAAAGAGCTCCTACAAGTCAACAACAACAAAATTAATTAAGCATGGTTTAAAAGTGTGAAAAGGACTTGAGTAGATATTTCCCCAGAGATGATGTACAAATGGCCAATAAGCACATGAAAAGATGATCAACACCACTAGTGAGTGAAATGCAAATCAAAACCACAATGAGATACCACCTCACACCCATTAGGATGGCTACTATTTTTTTTTAAAAAAGGAACAACCAGACAATAACAAGTGTTAGTGAGTATGTAGAGAAATTGGAACACTTGTTGGTGGGATTTTAAAATGGTCAACTGTTGTAGAAAACAGTATGGCAGTTCCTCAAAAAATATCGAAGTACCATTTGATCCAGCAATCCTACTTCTGAGTGTATACCCAAAATAATTGAAAGCAGTTTTTTGAGGAGATATTTGCACATCCATGTTCATAGCAGTACAACTCACAATAGCAAAGAGGTAGAAGTGATTTAAATGTCCATCAATGAGTGAATGGATAAAGAAAATGTGGTATATACATACAATGGAATATTACCCAACCTAAAAAAAAGAAGGAAATCCTGTCATATGCTACAACATGGAGGAAGCTTTAGAACATTATGCTAAGTGAAATAAACCGGTCACAAAAAGACAAATACTGTATGATTCCACTTGTATGAGGTATTGAAAGTGGTTACATTCATAGAAATAGAAAGAAGAATGGTGGTTACCAGTTAGGGGGCGAAGGGAAGGGGGAATTATTGTTTAATAGGTATAGAGTTTCAGATTCGCAGGATGAAAAAGTTTTGGAGATCTGTTTCACAACAATGTAAATATATCCAACACCACTGACCTGTACCCTCAAAAATGGCTAAGACGGTAATTTTGTGTTATGTATTTTTTATCATAATAATTAGAAAGGTGTCCTTTCCTCCTCCTATAGACTCAGAATGGAAAGTTTTTCAAGTCACATTATAACAAGATATATTCTCAACTAGGGGACTTCATGCTAAAAGCCTCCTTCTTCACCTCAGGGGTCATTTAATACAGCCTACAGAAAAATCCCTTTTTCTTACGGTAGGTTAAGTTGGGCCTACACATATACAAAGGCTACTCCTCCAAGGCTGGCATCGGTAGCTCCCATTTAAAAGTTCAAACTCCCAAATGCGTGTATAGTAACTTCACTTCAGGAGCTAGATAGGGTTATATAGAGATTGAACTTCAAAAGGGTATGAGATCTCATCTGGCCCATTCCATCATTTAACAGACAGTGAGGTTTAAGAGGATGAACGACTGGATAAAGATCACACAACTAGAGACAAAGCTGGTCTGGCATTTAGGGATACTGAGATAATACACTGAGTTCTAGTTTTGGGTATGATACCTTGGGTAGGTTACCTCTCTCTCAGCTTTTGGTTTTCTCATCTGTTAACCGGGCAGTGATGGTGTGGAGTGGGTGGATCTGATGATCACTATCTTTTCCAGGACTGAAAGTGGTTGGCACATAGTAGGCACTTGAGTATTTGTTGGATGAATGAGGCAGACATAGACTCTATGGTTCTTTGACATCTATCGATTTATTATTCATTTAGCACATGCACTCTCTTCATCAAGGGCTCATTTCTACCCCATTGTGAGATTTCTCTTATCTCAATACTCATTTATCCGTTAATGGTTAAACTTGGATGTAGTTAATTATGAAATTACTTATTTGATTAACTAACCAAGTGACACCAAATGTGCCTTTTAGCAACCTGGAGCTTTAGGAAAGAGAATGCAAATGAAATCCACTAGATACTGATGAGCATTGAGAAACATGTGACCCAACACACATCTATCCTCAACAATGCATCCTCCTCCTTTCCTTCCCCATTAGGGAGTGGTTCTCAATTACCCAGGGATTTAAAGGAGGTTTCCTTCTAAGTCCTATCAATCAATCTGTCAGCAAGTATTTATTGAACATCTATCCATATCTCTCTAGGTGGTCTAGGAGTGACAGAAAAGTTTAAGACGAGGTCCCTACTCTCTTTTTTTGTAAGTCAGCTAGGACTGCTGGGCGGCTGGCTCCATGTGGTCTTTTTTCTTCAAAGAGGCTAGATTAGGTTTCTTTACATGGTGATAGTAGAATTCCAAGGGGACAAGTCTCAATATTTTCTCAGTCCTTGCTGCTTATGTCCCATTGGTCAAAGCAATTATCATGGTCAAGCCCAGAGTCTCTACAAAGGCATAGATACTGCAGGTTTGATTTAGTGGGTCCATTAATGTAACAACCTAAGTATTTGGAGAGAGAGAAGAGTCTGAGAACAATAATTAAGCTCTTGAATTTAGTCACGCTTAATGTCCAATCTACTCCTGCATTTCCTAGTTTTGTAAATCAATAAATTCTCCCTCTCTCACCTAATCATTATTACTTTTTAAAGTAATGTAGTTTCAATTCTAATTCATACGAGAGTTTTTACCTACTACAAAAAGTTATAGAGAAACTAAATGTCTAGGAGTCCTAGTCTGATGGATTGACCTGTATGATGAGTCAGTTACAATATAAAGAGAATGGTTTCCTAAACTAAGCTTAGTCATAGTCCTGAAAATATTCTTGCATATAAAACTGTTTACTGCAGGATAGGTATAGTTCTAGATATCCATGGATAATATGACTAACATAAGATGATGCCAGGGAGGTAAGTGGAGGGTAACGGTCTTCGTTTGGATTCCACAGAAGCAGATCTAGAGACACAGATTTGTGGGCAAGTCATTTATGTGGGAGGCAACCTGAGGAAGTGCTGTTAGAGGCATGGGAAAGTGAGGCAGGGAAAAGAAAGATGCTAGTAGAGAGTACACTATGAAGCCAGTTACCATTGTGGGCAACTGGCACTCACCACCTTTGGTGATCTCTGGGAGATGGTGTAGAACATGCTTCAGAGTTACCCACCCATTCGTTTGTGACTGCAGATAACTTAGTCTATTCTGACTAATATAGACACAAAAAACAATATTTGCTGCGTTTACAGCAAGTCAGTCAATAGGATTCCACATGGGCTATGAAATACTCCTAAAGTCCTAATCTTAAATGGCAACAGGCCTCCATAGGTACCCCTAGATCAGCTACTCCGAAATTCTTTCTGCTTTTAGAATTGGCAACGATGGGGACCAGCTATCTTCTACGCACTCGAGGTCATCTATTATAATGTGGTTTTAAGTGGTTTTGCATTGGTGAATTAATTTAAAGGAAAACCTTTCTCTGTCGGCAGTTTTCTGGGTCTGTCTTAACCTATATGCCTGGATAATAGGCTCCTGACTCCAAATCACAAAACATTCCTAAGAGAATTTCTCCCCCTGAGGCTATTTCCATTCCTCTAAATTTATTTGTAAACTCAAAATTTCAAACCAGGGAGCTACACTAGACCAGAGTTAAAAACTTGTTGGCCTACAGAGCTCAACATTTCATTAGTATCAATATTTGATTCGTTGCCTGTGACTCCCTCCTGAATTGGTTGTCAACATTTGAAAAGCATGAGTTTTTCACCCCTAACCACGCCAAAAAAGAAAGAAAGAAATCCAAAATCTGGATTTCCTGCTTTTCTTGCAACATGGGCTCTTGGAGGGCAAATACTAATGAGAAGCCATGCAGCAACTACCTCTTTTTGACAATTCATGCACTCCTCTAATTGGCACACTCCCTACTCTGACCATTCCTTTATTTCTGTGACCAGAAAACCCTCTGAAAGAAGAAGAGCACATTTCTGGGAGGCTATGTAGAGTATCAGCATTGTGGACTGCACTTAAAGAGAAGTTTGCTTATAATTTCAGCCATGGTGGATTTAATGCTAGAGTTCTGGGACAGACATGGAAGAGATACAAACTTATTTTTCTATTCTGGGATTTGAATTGGCAAGCAAAATACCACTAATTCAATGGAAATTGGACCATGAAGATCAAATCCCAAAATAGGAAATATATTCCCCCCAGCTATAACTTTGGGGGAAGAGAATTGTATTAGTCGGTCTCCGAGGTTTGTTGTGAAGAAAACAAACAAAAAACCTGCAGCCTGAAGAAGTCAGCAGGGACAAGGAAATAGCTTTAGCAACCTCAAAGAAGATATTTTTCTAGGTAAACAATAATACTATATAACATTTATTAAGCATTTACTGTGTGCTACTGTGGTCTAAGTGGTTCATATGAATTTTTATATTTAACATACACGGAAGTTAATAAGGTAGACCCACTTTTTTGTTCCTGTGTTACACATAAAGAAATTGAGACTCAGAGGTTACTTCACTTGCCCAAGGTCCCCTGAATACTAAGTTTTGGATTCAAGATTTGAATCCAAATCTCTGCAGTCTTATAACCTATTTTGCAGCTTCACCCATCTTGACATCATTTCTCAAATTATTTGGTGCTCTTAAATTCCCCAATACACTCATGAGACTAGGTCTTAAAATGAAAACAACCGGAAGGTGAATAATATGTGACTGACTGATGTTCCGTTCAGGGCTCAGGGAACATATGAGCTGTAGCAAGCAGAACCAAGTCCTGAGACAAAACACATTAGCATGGCAGCCCTGTGGGATGAAATCCCAGCTCTGCACTTACTAGCTCTGTGTCCTTCGGCAAGTTAGGTTCAGGTCATTTCTCTGAAAAATAGGCATAAAGATATTCACCGCCCAAGGTCATTGTGAGGAATAAATGAGTTAATGTACGTGCCCAACCTGATAGGCAAGGGCAGTCCAAAAATGCTAACCTCTTGCACTGCCCCCTGACAGTTAAAAATTGTAATTTTGATCCTAACAAAGATATTTGGTGGTATGTATGTGTTTTTCTCATGGACAAACTGCCTGACGGGGCTCTGGAAAGAGTTATCAAGTCTCAACCTGTTTCATAGGAATGTTTAAGGATCCCTTACTTGGCTCATACTACCCTCTGCCCGTAGATTTCCAGGGGGTGGCATAGATAGTAAATAATACTCCTTAATCCCTTTATTTGAGGGGTAACGCCTTGTCACAGCACATCAGGCTTGACATGTGGGTACATGGAGAGAGATTTAGAGTGATTGGAGTGCCTCTAAAACCATAACGTCACTTCACTCCCTAAGGAATAGGAACTTGTCTGATTTGGATTTGAATTCTGTTTTATTCATCTGTATTGGGAAAATTCAGTGATGCACGTCCCTCAGTCTTCTTAGGCTTCAGGCTGCCTGAAGATTAAACGTGGGATTTTTTTCTCAGTGACATAGATTTGCCTGTAATTGTTTTTTTAATTTTTCTGAAGGCCCAGCTCTGCAATTTTCTATGATTTTTTTTCTCTCTCGCAAGCAAGATCAAGTTTAAAATGAACAGTAATCTAACTGCTCATTTGCCCTAACTCCACCTTCTACTGACAATGTCATGAAATTGTAAGTTTTAGATTTAGAGAGGACTGACTAAGTCTGAGATCCAGAGGTTGACAGCTTTGCCTCTTATCTGTCAACTAACCTGGTGGAGTCCAGAGTAGGACCTGGCTTCTGGTCTAGCGCTCTTTGCACTTTACTCACTACAAAAAATTTTTTGATTAAGCTCTGAGGATGAAGAGACTGAAGCACTAGCATTTTGCTTCTGAAAGTGAAAGTAAGAGGTTGACTTCTCATTACCTCTACTGTAACCACCTCCACCCCCAACCAAGCCTCCATCATCTCATAACTGGCCTTCCTGCACCCAATCTTTGCCTTTCCTACCAATCTTTTTTCCACACAAAACCCAGAAGAACATATTAACACATCAGTTAGATCATGGAGCTGCTCACTTTCAAACCCTGCAATGACTCCCCGTTTTATCCAGAGTAAAAGCAAAAAATCTTGCAGTAACTGAGACGTTTTACATGTTCTCCTACCCACCCTCCACATACATTTTGTTCCAAACATGATGGTGTCTTGGCTGGTCCTTGAATAGCATGCTCCCAGGGCCCTAGCTGTTTCCTCTTCCTGAAACTCTTTCCCTGATTTGCCTGGCTCCCTCCTTCACCTCTTCTAATCTTTACTCAGCTATCACCTCTACTAGGCCTCCACTGACCACCCAATTTAAATTTGCAAACTCTTTCCCAGCACTACTCTGCTTTATTTCTCTCCATGACACATATCACCATGTGCATTAGTCTTCTTAGTCTGCCATAACAAAATATCACAGATTGGGTGGCTTCAACAATAGAAATGTGTTTTCTTACAGTTCTGGAGACTAGAAGTCATGATCAAGGTTCTAACAAATGCTGTGTCTGGTAAGGTCTCTCTTTCTGGCTTGTAGACAGCTGCCTTCTCACTGCCATGTTTCCCCAAAAATAAGATCTAGCCAGACAATCAGCTCTATTGAGTCTTTTGGAGCAAAAATTAATATAAGACGTGGTCTTATTTTACTATAATATAAGACAGGGTCTTTAATATAATATATTATAATATAATATAATTAATATAAAATAATATAATGTAATACCAGGTCTTATATTAATTTTTGCTCCAAAAGATGCATTAGAGCTGATTGTCCGGCTAGGTCTTATTTTGGGGGAAACACGATACATCCTCACATGCCCTTTTCTCAGTGTTTTATGTGCAGAGGGAGGGAGGACAGACAGCAAAGTTCTGTGGTGTCTTCTAATAAGGTTACTAACCCTATTGGATCAGGTCTCCATCCTTATAACTTTATTTAACCTTATTATTTCCTTATGACGGCAATCTCCAAATATAGACTCACTGGTGGTTAAGGCTTAAACATATGAATTTGGAGGGGACACAAACATTCTGTCTATAATACCATCCAACATTCTGTATTAATTCCTTTTTTGCTTGTTTTGATTATTGTATGCCATCTCCCACCAGAATGAGGGCAAGAATTTTTGTCTGTTCCGTTTATTGTCTACAATAGAGACTTGCACATAGTAGGTACTCAATAAATATTTGTTAAATAAGTAAGTGATATATCTAGCCCATACGCGGTAGGCAACCTCTAAAATGACTTGCAATGATTCCTGGCTCCTGGTATTTACACTCTTGTGTAATCCCCCCTTCCCCTTACCCCCACCCCCCGTTGAATACAGGTTATACCCAGTAACTTATTTCTACTGCATATGATTCAGAAATAGTGATGGAACGTTATTTCTAAGATGAGGTTACAAAAGGACTCTGGCTTCTGTCTTGCTGGCTCTCTTTTGCTCTCTCACTTCCTGACTTTGATGGAAGACAGCTGCCATGTTGTGAACTGCCCCATAAATAGGTCCACATGGCAAGGAACAGAGGAAGGCCCCTAAAACACTCAGTACTGACAACTACAGGGTGAGCTTGGAAGAGCATCTTCCCTCATCAAACATTCAGATGAGACCACAGCTCTAGGTGATACCTTGATTGAAGCCTTGTAGGAGATCTTGAAGCAGTGGTACCCAGCTAAGCCAGGCCCAGATTTCTGATCCACAGAAACTATGAAATAGTGTTTGCTCTTTTAGACTACAAAGTTAGGGGTAAATGTTTTATGCACAAAGCATAACCAATGCATTTAACAACATAGGAATAATGACCATGTCTTCAGAAAAAGAAATCTAAACACTTAATCTGGGAATGATTGATATCTCTATCTTTAGTGCTTTCTGAGGCATCCATCTTGTGCTCTCTCCAGAAATCTTTAAAAGCCCAGGCAGAGAGTCTGATAGCTCACACCTAACACATGCAAGCAGGATTGCTGAATGGTTTAGAGAAATGGCCTTTAAACTTTTTGACCATGATCCACAGTAAGAAATCAATTTTATATCACTATCAAGGATACTTACATACATATATATAATTAAACCAAATGTACTACAAAGCAATATTGACTCTTTATATAGGATGTTCTCTGTTGTTTTTTGTTTCATGTAATTGCAAAATGCTAGTTTTTCCCATTAAATTGATCTCCCTAATTGGGACTGCTGAATGGTTGTGACCTACTGGGTGAGTCTCCCTGGTCAGGGGCTGGCTGTGGTGTCAGGCTGACCTGTCTTCTAATCTCAGCTCTGAGTTGTGCTCACCACTGTGGGATCTTGGGTTGGACCCCTGACTGCTTTGAGCCTCACTCTTTTCACTGGCGAAGGGGGAACTGCCTATCTAGAAGGTTGCCTTGAAGATGAATGTGAGAAAGTCTCTGTAAAGTTCTATATACTCAGCACACGGCAATACTTTTATAAAAACAACAAAAATTACCTATGCCCTGGTCCCAGTTGCATATTAAATTGTTTTCTGGTCTTTCCAACCTGGGTGAATGAAAGACGCATCCCCCAAAGGAACTCCTCACAGAGGATGGTCAAAGTCTACGGAATTATTGTTCCTTTCTGAGATTCAGATATGGATGTGTAGGCAAACCAAAATGCTGTGTATCAACGGGCGTGGAATGCCTGCAGGCCTGTAAACAGCCACCCTTTGCCAAATGGGTTTAAGGAAACTCCCTTCCTTTTATTTAATCCCACAGCCATTATATTTGCCAATCATTGAATTCCGAGGGACGGTGAATGTTTACCTCAAAAAATGAAACATACTTAGACTATCCCAGCTAGAAACAGTATTTCCCCGCACTCCACCCTCTTTGGAAGAAAGCTTCAGTCTTAGCCTCCTGAGTCTTTCACATTTTTCTCCCCAGCTGCTTCTAATTCTCTCAGTGCCTCAGACTGCTGCTTATATTTACATCTTAACATCCACTTCTGTCAAAAAAGGTTTAGCGGCACTTTTCAGGGGGCAGTTAAGTTTGGATAAAAAGGAATTATGTTCGAAATCTGCCTTTGCCCCATTGCAGCCTTTTCCCGGTTCCTTGAAAAGCATTGAAGGCCTTGGTTTCAGGTCCCCAGGAGCTCTCGAGAGAGCTTTGTTGCACACCAATTTTTACTCTGAATTATGGGGACCGCAAACCTCACCCAGAGTTCAAAGGAAAGGCAGGAGAAATTCAATCAACACCTTTGCTCAGTGCTGTTCTGCTGCCAAACCCTCTTCACGCCTTCCCTTCACAGACAAACCTACTTTAGGACCTCTGGAACTGTGGGACCACTGCCTGGTAGCTCTGTCCTCTCAGGAATAACAGTCAGCCAAAGCGCTCATCTTGGACTTCTTGTCCAATTTCCCAAGTCCTATCAAAGTCCCACTTCAACAAATCATTTCATTACCACCAACTTTTGTCTAGGGAGTGAAAAGGGTTTTTAGGTAGTGACTCATTCCTGGAGAACTTCTAAGCCCTGGTCGTGGGAACCTGAACAGATAGGAAGGGAGTTCACTGTTCCCTCTTTTTGGCTGCTGCTTGTCTTGGGACCCTCTCCTCCTTTCCCCACTACCTGGTGGGATAGTTTCAAGAATCCCACAGTTCTAAAGCTGCGGAAGGATGGTTATTTTCTTCCCCTTTATCCTTTGCCCTCTCCCTGGGAAGGAAGACTCCCTAGAGGAGGAACAGTCATGATCTACTGTCTGTCCCTAGCTGCTCCCCAGGTTTCCTGATGCCAGAGGAACATGTCTCTCTTCCCAGGTAGAAATGATACATCCTGTAGATTCTTAGGTGCCTTGGTTGGGTTCTTAGGCATTATCAGTTGATTCAAGGCTCATAGGAGAACAGATTTTTACATAATACAGACAGAATAGGGCTTCTCTGTCAGCCAATGAGTGACCTTGGGCGATTCACTGCACCTTCATGGGTCTCCATGTCCTTATAATGTGAGATAATTACATTAGCTTAGGTAGAGCCTCATTGGCACCTCCGGTTACTTAGGTAATGGCTGCTGGGGGCATTGTGCAGACAATAGCTTTTAGGCCATATTTAAGCTCAATAATTGATTAGTGATGTCTGCCATAGATGGGATTTATGAGGAGGAGTTACATCACCCATCTCATATTTGCTATCCCTAAGCTAAATGCTCTACTAACTATTCCCAATTCTAGATTTCTCTGATTCTATAATCTTATATGACTGCTATTGCGAGCTATCTGAATTTAATCTCACTGTTTTAAGTATTTGCCTTTATGCCAAAGGGAATGAAGGGAAGGGACAGAAAAAACTTGATCCTCCAATTTGACACTGCCTTTGAGTAATGCTTACCCAGAAACTTGGTCTACTGCTACTCTTTCAACCAGAGCATTTTAACTGGCTGCAGAAACTGGAGAAAATGAAACAAATTGCTTGTTAAAGCATAGACTTTTTGTGGGTTTGTTTTTTTTTTCATCTTTTTTTGGTCCTAAAATGGAGAAAATAATGTTTATCTCCTTTTAGCATACTGGGCCATTAAGGACAAAATTCCGACCTCACCAGTAACCTTCATGTAATATTTAGTAAAAATTAAATTAAAAAACAATGTACAGATTCCCATTCTGAAATGAGGACAATGGGAAAACTAAAGTTAAAGCAAGTAAAAAACCATATTTCTGTATCTTTTTGAAAGAACAAAAAATAATAAAATGGACCATAGAAAATTTTCAGCTTTAATGATGTGTGTCTGAGGAGAGTGGTTCAGAGGACCAAATACCTAAATACAAATAAAATCAACACCTATCCAAAAGTGGTACACCTAACACCAAAAACCAAAACACCTAATACCAAAAATGGTACAAAACTGGTGAATATTCAATTTAACTGATAGTTAGCATGCATGTCATGCATGAATTATTAATTTTCAAAAACTTAGACTATGAGACTATAATTCTCGTAAAAACTATTCAAAACACAATTTAATCTTGCTTTGATGGTTTGAAGACACTTCAAAATTTTGCATCAAGGCAAACACCAGTGATGCTGACCCCAGGTATAGATGGTTGGACTGACTCTTTCCTGACCCTGTATCTTGATATACATTGGAGCAATTAGAGACATTTTGTTTTTCATTTTTCAAAAAAGTGGCATGCAGGAAAAAGAGGAACAATGACTACAGATTTGAAATTGTTTAGATTCCTTATGACACGTTTCCTGTACCTTTTATTAATAGAATGCCCACATTTTAAATTCAATTTTTTTCAGGGGCTGTCCTTTATAAAACTCTCCTATCATAGAGATTTAGAAGTGTATCACATCCAAACAATGAGTGTCCATTACCTTGTCTCCTGTGAACAAGATGTTTCCCCCATTTTATCTTACTAAAAAGGGACCCATTAAGGCATAAAATGTTCTCCAGGTACGTAAAAGAGGCTCAGAGACTGCAGCAGAGTCAGCTTTACAGGGCCTGGAAGATAAGAACTTTCCCTGACGGAATATCATCTACCACATTGGCTGCCTCTACTGACATCTTCAGCTCAGACCTTTCTTGAGCCCTAGAACCTAACAGCCACTGTCCAATGATTTAACATACTGGACTTACTTATAAGCGGGGCACCTGCCATAAACTAGGGGTGCTGACATGAATATGATAATGGCTGAGATGGACATATAATTAGACAATTAAACTGGTTGGTATGTGATTGGTAAAAACACAATTTGGTAGGAAGCACAGAGGAGTGGTTCCCAATCTGTGTAGATTCCAATTATTGCAAATTCGTCTCAAATTGAGCTCATTAACTCTGTCCCCACCCAAACTCATACTCCCAGACACTAAAAGTAAAAGCCATTGACATGCAAACTGTGGGGACCTAACTTGATTGGTGGGGACTTAACTTCCTTCAAGGCAACCTTCAACTATAAAGTCACTGCTGATCCCTCAGAGGGCCAGAGGAAGCCAAAGAGTGCAGTTCAGAAAAACTAGAAGTTTACTTGTGATTCTGCCGCTAATTATATATAGGCAAGTCACTTCACTTCTTTGTTCTTCTGTAGAATGAGCACTGGGAAAGAAACAATGCAGGGGGGCGGGGGAAGAGGTCTCCCATGAAATAAAAGAATAGGCTCTTAGGCAGGCACCAGCAATACACAAGCATTATTCAGAGAGGGGACCTGCACCAAAGGACATTTGGCAGATAGTCCCTAATACTTGTATACACTACCCCAGGGGTTCACCACCTACATTGTACGTTAAAATTACCTGGGCCATTTTTTGAAGCTTTCACCATGCCCAGGGTGAAACCAGAACAATTAAATCAATCTCCAGGCCTTGAGAAACGCTGCTCTAGCCAGTAATCAGTGACCACTGAATGCCTGACTTTTGATTGCATGTTCACCAAATGTCTTTGCTGATTAATGTCTGGCTTCCACACACAGGTTTAACAGGGAGTAAAATGTGCTGGTCAAAAAGACTTATGTATTTATGGTCCTGAGACATTTATAAATCTCACCGAATTCATGAATTGGCCTTCTCTTCTCCATAAATCCACGCTGTGAAAGGAGTTCATGTGAATCAGCTCCTGTGAGCTGGGCCTGTTGTCAGGATGGGGACACATCACGTGTCTAAATTGGCAAGGCTGGGGCCAGAAGCTAGCTAGCCCTTGGAGAGCTTGTGAAGCAATAGATGCCAAACAGTTAGGCCCCTCAGGAGGGGGGCTGCTACCTGTTCCCACGAGAAAACTGTGTGCTCACAAATTGTGTGTGGGCAGAATTCATGAATGCGCACTGCCCTACCCATACCTTCAGGCAGGATTACCCTTTTTATTCTTCTTGTTTCTTAGATAAATAATCCTTTCTTTTCACGAAAGAACTTGCACTATTTAATCTACAAGATTCTTCTCCAGCAATCATCATCCATGATTGGTTTTGGTATTTCTAAAGAGGATTCTTGCTCACTCCTATAAAGAGTTTGATTTTCTCCAGGATTTCCCTGTCATTTTACAGTGTTTGCTAGTAAACACAGTTTTGTGTTTTTTTAAAGAAAAGAAACATACTGCCTTGTGCTCACCCAGGCCACCCACTAGTCAAAAAAGAAGTCACGAAATGCAGTTGTATTTTGTAAAGATATCATTCACACAATTCTCAGAGACAGAAATATCTGGGGAAATTGTGTCCCAAGATAAAATTCAAATTTCTCATCAGTCTCAGAATTTTCCTTGTCCACAGATAACCATAGCCTGAGCAGGTTTTCCCTTACAGATGGTCAAGTTTTCTTGTTTTGAAAACAGTGATAATATATACGTAACATAAAATTTACCATTTAAACTACTTTTAAATGTTCTGTTCAGTAGAATTATATACATTCATAATGTTGCACAGCACCACCACCATCTATCTCCTTTTTCATCTTCCTAAACCAAAACTCTGTACCCATTAAATAATAATTTCCCATTCTCATCTTCTCCCAGCTCCTGGCAACCACATTCTACTTTCTGTCTTTATGAATTTGACTACTCTGGGTACTTCATGTAAGTGGAATCATATAATATTTGTCCTTTTGTGACTGGCTTATTTTACTTAACATAATGTCTTCAAGTTTCATCCAGGATGTAGCATGTGTCAAAATTTCCTTCCTTTTTGGAACTGAATAATATTCCACCGTGTGTGTACACACACACACACACACACACACACTCACACACACAATTTTATTTATCCATTTATCCATCTATGGACATTTGGGTTGTTTCCACTCAATTTGGTTGTTGTGAATAATGCTGTTATGAACACTGGTGTCCAAATATCCGTTCAAATCCCGACTTTCAATTCTTTTAGATATATACCCAAAAGTGGACTTGTTGGATCATGTGGTAATTATATGTTTAATTTTTCAGGAACTGCCCTACTGTTTTCCACAGTGGTTACACCATTTTACATTTCCACCAGCAATACACAAGAGTTCCAATTTCTCCACTTGCTCACCAACACTTATTATTTTCTACTTTTTGTTAATAGCTATTATGATGAGTGTGAAGTACTATCTCTTTGTGGTTTTAATTTGCATTTCACTAATGATTATTGATGTTGACCATCTTTTAATATGCTTATTAGCCATTTGTATATCTGCTTGGGGAAGTGTCTATTCCTGTGCTTTTCCCATTTTTTAAATCAGGTTTTTGTTGTTGAGTTATCGATAGTCTTTATATACTCTGGATATTAATCCCTTATCAAATGTTAGTATATGATTTGCAGATATGTTCTCCCATTCTTGTGAGTTGTCTTTTCATTCTGTTAATAGTGTCCTTTGATGCACCATATTTTTTAATGTTGATGAAGTCCAATTTATCGATTTTTTTCTTTTGTTGCCTACAGTTTTAACGTCATATCTAAGAAATCACTGCCAAGTCCAATGCTGTGAAGATTTTCCCCCTATGTTATCTTCTTAGAATTTTATTGTTTTAACTTATATTTAGATCTTGAATCCATCTTGACCTAATTTTTGTCTATGGCCTAAAGTATGGGTCCAGCTTCATTCTTTTGCATGTGGATATCTAGTTTTCCTAGAATCATTTGTTGAAAAGACTGTCCTTTCCCTGTTGAATGGTTTTGGCACCCTTGTTGAAAATCACTTCATCATATATGCAATAATATTTTTCTGGGCTCTCTATTCTATTCCATTGGTCTATGTCTGTCTTTATGCCAGTACTTCACTGTTTTGATTGCTGTAGCTTTGGAGTAAGTTTTGAAATCAGGAAATATGAGACCTCCTATATTCTTCTTTTTAAAGATTGTTTTGGTTATTTGAAGTCACTTGAAATTCCATACAAATTTTAGGATGGATTTTTCTATTTCTGCAAAACATGTCATTGGGATCTCGATAGGATTGCATTGGCTCTGTGGGTTGCTTTGGGTAATATGGACATCTTAGAAATGTTAAGTCTTTCAGTCCACGAACACAGATATCTTTCCATATATTGGTATCTTCTTTATTTCTTTCAGTAATGTTTTGCAGTTTTCAGTGTACAAGTCTTTCTCCTCCTTGGTTAAGTTTATTCCTAAGTATTACGTTCTTAAAATATCTGTTTGGGTTAGGCCAAGGGATCAGTTCCAGAGTTGGAATGGAAGAGAGGATCTGCTGTGATACAAACCAGGGAAGTCAGGAGAAGAGTACTATTAGCAGTAAAGAGGTAGATGTTCTTATATCAAATGTGAATTGCTTGTTCCCAGAAAAGTCCCTGGCTTGAGACTAGAATGCTTGTGATACAAATCCCAACAGAGCTGTCAGGCCAATGTGTTAATATTTAGTGCCACTGGTGATGGAGAATGAGATCATTGATCTTGACCATGTTCTTAGATGGCTCTTTAGTGTAAGCTTTTATTTGATATTCATTATAATTAGTGTCCATGACAGTTAGGTGGGCCTATCCTGGAAGCCAGCCTTTACTCCTACTAGAGGGGAGTAAGATTGCACAAGGTTTTCATGTCTGGATACCTTAGTGGCTTCCCCCCCGCCCCCATTAAGATGCCAAGCCATTCAGGGATGCCTGATTAGTTTTGCAGAGGGAAGAATCCACTGTTACTACCTTTTCATGTCTTATATTTAACATGCCCCCTTGTAGCACAAGCTCTCCTGCCACGTATCACAAATCACAACGTGAGTTAGGAGTCCCCAGCTGAAAATCAGAGTGTGTAACTGAGTCATGGTCCATTTCCAGCATGTAGGCCCAGTCTCTAAGGAGGCAACTGAACATGTCCTTATGGATTTCAACATAATAGAGTGTTGATTTTTTTCCCTCTTAGAGCTGATAACAACTAAAGTTCACATTGAAACCTCAAAGGAAGAGAGCAATAAGAAACAGGAAGACAGCTCCCCAGCAGGCTTCTGACAGGACTTAGAAGTTCTGATTTATTGTTTTAGTGATGGTGATGGAGTGGGAGGAGGGGAAAGAGAAATCATTAAGTACAGATTCAAAGGAGACCTCGGGAATGATACTGCATGTAGGCAGCTTTGAACCTGGCTTATATCTATCACTCCATTCCCAGGCGACACGGCTACCCATATCATATATAATACCAATGAAATATTAATAAGTGCTGGAATGCCAGCTCACCTGGCAAAAAAAGGTGTCAGTTTAGTTTTATGAAAACTGCAAAATGATTAACGTATAGGACTCCATTTCTGTCCCTGCTAATAAAAAATGGTTTTATCACAGCACTGACTGTATTTTAAGAACTAATGATGGATGGGCTGATTAATGCTGAAGATTGGATTCTGGAACATAGCATCTACTGTTACAAAATGACAGTTACTTGTATATGTTTATGTATCCTCTCTGGTAGTTTCTTCAGTTTTGAACACTTTTTTCATTCACCTTTATATGGCAGGGCCTTGTATATACTGCAAAAATAAGACTGGGTCTTGTATTAATTTTTTGCTCCAAAAGACGCATTAGGGTGTATTTTCAGGGGATGACTTGTTTTTTCATGTACAACAGTCTATATTTATTCAAACACAGTCATGTCATCTTCTTCTGGAACATCGTCATAACGTACTAAATGCGTCCGTCTGGCTGATGATCTTAACTGAGGCTTATTTTCGGGGTAGGTCTTATTTTTGGGGAAACACGGTAGTAAGCACTAAATAAACTCACTTATTCAGCTATTTCTTTTTAATTTTCTTTTTTGAGGCCCATTATATACCATATGTTAATACAGAGATGAATACAATAAATCTTTATCTTGGAGATGCTGTGAGTTATAAACCAATAATAAAAATACAGTTTCAGTCTTAAATGCTAAAAAAGAAAGCTGATGTCGTCGAATACAAGTAGAATAAAAGGTGGTTAATACAGCTTAGTTTGTAATTCTTTGAGTTTGAAGGTTGGGGTGCTGGGTAAAGGTCAGCTCTGTCTTCCCACAATCAAACCAAGTTAGAAACCACAGTGTGTCCTCACTCTCCCTAAAATAATCCCAGGAGGAAAGGCCATAGGGACAGTTCAGCTTTAGAGTCTATGGGGACGCTTTACAGGCTGTGGAAAACACCCAGGGACATCTTGTCCTGAGCCCTTAGATCTTCCCACACTCGCTGGAGGACTATTAAGAGATTCCTGGCTCTAGAGACTTGCTTTGAAAAGTTTTGCTCTCAGCTCTTCTGCCAGCTTGCAAGGTAGAGATGTCTCCCGCTAAAAATAGAAGCAGGAGGAGGAGGTTCAAAAGGAGGAGGCAGAAAGGGCCTGAAGGAGATGTCACTCCTAATGCAGCCAAAGGAAAAAAGAAGGGAAAGAAGGGAGCGAAGAAGAGAGGGAGGAAAGAAACTTCTCTTTTTTTCATTGTGTCCTTTCTCTGCTAGAAATTTCCACTTGCTGTTATTTCATTTAGTCAACCTCAACAACATGGGACTTATTATTTCCTATTTTATATAGCCAATAGTTCATTCATTCAATCAGTAAATATTTATTCTCTTTTCTGGGAGACACTGTGGGAGGCCTGATGGAGAGATGGAAGCCCGGGTGAGGGACAGGCATTGTGCTCAGGGCTGCTTCTTCCCAGCTGGTTTGCCAAGTCCCCCTGGGCTGGAACTCTCTCTCCCACTGGTGCATTGGCAAAAGTGTTGGGCCCGGTCCTCCCGGATTTGGGCTAGGGGACCACCAGGATAGGTAGTGTTGGTCAGTATAGTGACTGAAAATGCATTCACTCACATCTCCAAGGTTGTTTGCAGGGGGGGAGGCTCAGGCCCCCTGGAGGGAAGAATTTCTCTCCTGCTTGTGAAATTGCACTGACTGCAGCCATCAGGCCGATTTACAACCTACTGAGCCAGGTCCTTGAATATCCATGGAGAGGCATATGAAAAGGAACGGAAGTCGAACAGATTCTATGAGATTTTATGATTTCATTTTCATTTCAAAGCTTTGTTAGGGGTTGGTTGGGGGAGAGGGTAGCAGCATGCCAGAAGTGAGAGCCTCAGTCAGCATCTTGGGGACTCAGAGAGATCTGGGAGGGGTTATTTTAAGTCTTTCTTTTGGAAAGTGAATTAAAAAGCCAAAACAAAAAATAAACTCACTGGATCTTTCCAGAACCGTGTACTATATTAGGTATTAGAAATGAGTAGGCTTAGGGATAGAGCGCAGCATATTTACAAAGGAATTTATGAGTTCAGAGCTGTTGGTGAATACCTAAGTGGTTAAGAGTCTGGGCTCAAACATGACACAGTGTGGCTATGAGACCCAGTTCTGGCATTTACTAGAAAAGTTGGGTGAATCATTCACTTCTCTGAACCCAGTTCCCATGGCAATGGGAATAATAATGCCTACCACAGAGGATGCTATATCATCTATTCAATGTAAATGCCTCCTGAGTGGTCTCTCTCTTCTGCTTTAAAATTTAAATTAGATTATTGTACCCCTACTTAAATCCCTCTAACATCTCCCCATCATAGTTGGGATAACAAAGTGTTCAGAAGTCTAACAGTTGACTGACCCTTTCCCTAATACAGACCACACCCATTCTCAATAGTCTTCCCACCACACCTTGCACTTTCTCTTCATAGAATTATCACTACTTGTCATAATACAGATGTTTGTTCTCGTAATGAATGTTTGCCTCCCCTACAAAAGTGCAATCTCTAGAACAGGGACTGGTTCTAATCTTGTTCTTTTTTTTATTTTTATAAATTTTACTGGGGAATATTGGGGGATAGTGTGTTTCTCCAGAGCCCCCCAGCTCCAAGTCACTGTCCTTCAATCTAGTTGCTGAGGGCGCAGCTCACTGGCCCGTGTGGGAATCGAACCGGCAACCCTGTTGTTAAGAGCTTGTGCTCTAACCAACTGAGCCATCCGGCCGTCCCTAATCTTGTTCTTTAAGTCACTGTATACTCATACAATGCCTGGAACTTAGGCACTCAATAAATATTTTTTGAATGAACGAAGGAAGGAAGGATGGATGAATGAAACGTGTCTGGTACACAGTAAACAGTCAATAAATGGAAGCCTTCTTATTCCTACTGTTAGTAGAAATGAGAAGTTTTTATAAGTTTTGGGGAGATAGACCCCCTACACATCAAACAATTGAAGTGCTACCATGTTTCCCCGAAAACAAGACCTAACTAGAAAATAAGCCCTAGCATGATTTTTCGGGATGACATCCCCTGAACATAAGCCCTTATGTGTCTTTTGGAGCAAAAATTAATATAAGACCCGGTCTTATTTTCGGGGAAACACAGTCAGTAGCTTCACAATTTAAAAAGTGCTTTTGCAAGTGGCATCTCATTGTTATCTTCATAACCATCTTAAGTGGTAGGCAGACTGGGTGCTTTAACCCACATTTTGCCTACAAGAAAATTCAACTAGAATAAAGGAAAATGCCCATTGTCCAAGTCCCACAGCCAGCTAAGGAAGATCCAAGTGCATATGTTCAAATGTGCCTGTCTGGGTCTTGGGAGAGGGGAGAGAGCTCCAAGGCAGAGCTGGACGGCAGAGAAGCCTTCAGCAACATGCCAGGCAAAGCAATAACCTGGCCTTCTTTCTGAATTTGGGGGAAAGGAGTGGTGTGGTGTTCAACGTGATGAGGGAGACTTATGACTTAAGGAAGTATCCCTTTAATCATCTTCTTTCCCAGCTCTGTAAAAATGTTTAAAAAAAAATAAAAAATAAAAAAATAAATCAGAAAAACGAAAGCAGGAAATGCCAAATTCTGCTCCAAGTTGCTCAAACCTCAGAGGTTCTGCCCAGCAAAAGCTCAGAGAGAGGGACAGACACAGGTTAACGGAGTCAGAAGTGGGTGAAAGAGACTTCCTGAGATGTGATTGGAGTCTCGAAGCAAAGCCCCCAGCCCTGCACCCTCGAGTCTTCTCTGCCCACCAGTTCTGACCCTCTAGAGTCCCTCCCACTCTTTTGAAAGCAGCACCCTTGGTGGTTGTACAGTTTTCTATGGCTGTTGTAAAATCACCACAAACTTAGTAACTTACAACAACATGCCTTTGTTTGCTCACTCTTCTGGAGGACAGAAGGCGAAAATCAGGTTTACTGGGCTGAAATCAAGGTGTTGGTGGGCAGGGCCATGCTGCCTCGGAAGGCTCCAGGGGAGCATCTGGTCCGTGACTCTTCCAGCTCCTGGGGGCTTCCAACATTCCTTTCAACATCACTCCCATCTCTGCCTCCCTGATCACATTACCTCCTCTTGTCCTGTAGTCAGAGCTCCCTTTGCCTCTCCCTTATAAAGACATTTGACTACATTGAAAGCCCACCTAAAGAATCCAGGATAATTCTCAAGAACCTTAATTTAATCCCATCTGCAAAATCCCTTTTGCCATATAAGGTAGTATCCGCAGGTTCCGGGAATTAGGCTTTTTGATCATTGGGGGCCATTATTCAGCCTACCACAGTGGTTAGAAGTCTGGAGTCAGATGATCTGAGTCAAATCCTGGTTGTGCTCTTATTAGCCGTACAATCAGGGACAAGTCACTTTACGTTCTGTGACTCAGTTTCCTAATCTAAGAAATGGGAGTATGGATGATAATAGTTCCTATCTCATAGGGTTGTTGAGTGGGTTAAAAATTAGTGTAAATAAAGCATTTGATACATCTTAACATTCAATAAATGTTTATCATGTGAACTGAGCAAATGCCCAACTTTCTTTTTGTTTTCTTATGTTATCTTTCCTTAGCAGAAGTCCTTCTTCAACAAACTTTAATGCCAACAAAGCCCAATGTATGAAGCAGACCCAGGCTGAGCTGTCCTGCTTGAAGGGGTGAGGAGAGAGGGGCTGGTCACGTCACCTTCAGCGCCTGGGCTCCTGCTGGGGCACCACTGAAAATCACGGGGTTCCTTTCATAGGATATAGACCATGAACACAAAGTTAGAAGATCTGTCCAAATCAACGTATTCAATTGAACGCTGTTACTGCTCCGTGTTAGGCTTGGGGGATAGAAGTTAAGAGTGGGCCGGCCCGGTGGCTCAGGCGGTTGGAGCTCCATGCTCCTAACGCCAAAGGCTGCCAGTTTGATTCCAGTGCCAGATGGCTCAGTTGGTTGGAGCAGGGTCTCTCAACCACAAGGTTGCCAGTTCGACTCCTCGACTCCTGCAAGGGATGGTGGGCTGCGCCCCCAGCAACCAAAAACGGCAACTGGACCTGGAGCTGAGCTGTGCCCTCCACAACTAAGATTGAAAGGACAACAATTTGACTTGGAAAAAGTCCTGGAAGTACACACTGTTCCCCAATAAAGTCCTGCTCCCCTTAAAAAAAAAGTTAAGAGCATGAGTTCATTCGATTGCCTGAGAAAAAGCCTAGCTCTGCTCCTGATTTTGTAGCTTTGCACAAGTTATTCTTGCCTTGGATTTTCTCATCTGTAATATGGTAATGATAATAATACTTGACTCAGAATTATTACATGGAGTAAATGACTTTCTGCTTGCAAAGTACTTACGATAAGGTCTGGCACACGACATGTGGTAGCTATTTTTATGTGTTGGAGACATTGACAGGCCCCATCTGTATTCTAGGGGACCTGATAGAGTGCTGGGGATAGTAGATGGGGGCGGGGAGTTAATCCAAGGCAAGTCTTGTGTGTGAATGTGGGAGTGGGGGTAGTGGGCAAGAGAAGGGAAGTCCGAGTTAATATTGAAGAAGAGGCATGGAGACATGCTGATTTTGGTGGGGTGGATGGCTCCGGGGTGAGGGAGGTATTCTGGGTATGGAATCAGGGAAAGGCTAGTAGACAGGAACGGCCAAGGGGTGGGTGTGGCTGAATGTAGGATGCAAGGAGGTGCTGTGATATGAGATGAAGCCAGAGGAGGTAGGGGCCAAGGGCCTTGGGTGACCCAGGGAAGAATTTATAGCTTATTTTGGAGGTCATGTGGAGTCATGAAAGAAGCGTTATAAGCTAAGGCAAGATCACTTCCTTCTGCTCACCTCCCTTTGGTTCTTGGGTTTCCCTGGAGAGCTTGGAGCTCTGTGTACCTCTTGCTGCCTCTGAGGTGGTTTATGGCTGAAAATAGGATCAGTGGGACTATTGGGAGGGACTGAGCCCTGTCCTCTTGAGGCTTAACTGGGAAGTACTGACACAGGGATTGTGGGCTGATTTGGTGGCCGGGCCACCCCATTGGCCAAGCTTTCCTCAAGGTGCTAATGAGCTGTGCACAAAGGCAGCGGCCCTCTGGCTCAGGAGAAACCGCCTCCTCTATGTGATCCATTGGATGAAAGTTGTGACCCTAACACAAAGAAATGTAACCATCTTTGGTTCATCAAATACAACCCAGAAGACCACAGCTTATAGGAGTCCTAGAGCCAGAAGACCCTTTGAGTCAGGTGGTTTTCAAACTGGTTCTCCAGAGCTTCTGGGTCCCAGATACCTCTGGGACTGTTTTTGACCTAAGAGTAAGGCTAAGCAAGTGGGGTCTAAGTCCATCACCCCTTCTTTAACCAGTGCCTTGTTACATTTACTGAAGTTCTATTCTAACAGGATTTTGTTGGGAACAAGAGTTTTAGGTTAAAATGAAAAATGGGAATCAATTTCTTAGCCATCCTCTTCATTTCACAGATGAGAAAACTGAGGCCCAGAAAAGATAAAGCCCAAAGTCATAGGGCAGTCACAAAAAATGCTAGATTTAAGAAACTGAACTTTTTAGTATATCATACAATTGTGATTCTAGAAAAGTTATTTTAAAGAGAGGGTGGGGAGTAGCCTGGAATATGGACCACATATCCATTCAATTTGGAATTCTGTTTTATTTCTGAGGAGAGGTGGGGCAATCAACTACTCCCCCTAAATAGTCTCTGGAAATTTCCAAAGACAGGAAGACGTGTTAACCTGTTATTTTGTTCTGTTTCCCATGGAGGGTTATTTGTCTGGGCTCTTGAAATTCTGTACAGTGGCCAACTTGGAGAAGCAGCAAAAAGCAGCTACACATCAAACCTATTCACTGATATTCGCACGTGCCCATGCACGCACGTGTGCACGCACATGCCCACACACACGTCCAGCATGGTGGGGGTGCAGGGTGTCCTATGTTTCCCTCTCTATGGGGAGCTTCCTACATCACCAGCTCCAGATGAGGGAAGTAGGTCACCTGCCTCTCCCTGTGAGCAGGAAAGTGAGGGCTTCACATTCTGATGGAGGTGTTACAGAGCAGCGAGAAAGCCTAGACATGGACTATTTCTACTCTTTCATCTCAGGACCCAAAATGCTTTGGTTTGGAGCCTTCCCATTGCATGTTTCTCCCCTGTTGCTGTCACACCCCTCCCCACCCCCTTGCCCTTTTTATTTACTAAAGGTCTTTCAGACAAGTCGATGGAGCACCACAGCCTTCAAAGTTCCTATCCATCTCCAGGGTCTCATTTTCTCCCTTCCAGAGGAAATGACTGAGTCACATAGAAAGTCACTGCTGTGTGTGCACACAGAGCCCAGCAGACGGGAGGCAGCCAGGAGGTGAGGTAAAGTAGACCATTGGTGCACACACACACACTTCCCCCCCCCCCCCACACACACACTAAAGAGAACCACAGCCACATATATGCACACCCCACAAACCATACCATATATACACTTCATACACAAAAGACTGGTGGGAACTCCAGTTGCAGCTGTGGAAGACAATGCACTGCAATGTCTGTCTGTTCTGTCTCTAGCTTTGTCCATGTCACTGCCCCATCCCTGTCAAGACCTTGCCTCCGAGAGCTGCAGAGCTTGTGGGAGGAGGAGCCCCTGTCTTGGGCATTTTGCCCAGGACCATCTTCTCTTTTATTTACCCAGCCCGTCATCCTTACTCTCTTGGATTTATATTTAGGTTTTTTATTCCTGATTTTAGTTCTTCCTTGGTTTATGTTTTAATTTCAGTTTCCCCAAGTGCAGAACCTGAACCTGTAGTTTATTTGGGAGGTGCAGGTGACGTTGGTAGGTGAATCACCAAGAAAGGGAAGGCGGACAACGGTGCCTTATGAAGCCAGCCATCCCAGACGGTGACTAAATCACTGCTCTGCAGGGAAGCTCTGGGAAACAGTGCAAACCACATGCCTCAGAATTATCCTTCCCAAGGAGGAGGGAGCTGCAGTATTTATACACCAATTCCAGATAGTCTCTGGTTGAGGGCTATTCCCAGGAACTGAGATTTTCCCAGCACTCTGGTCTACCACTCACTGGAACAGAGCAGCTTTTCACGGTTCTGGGAAATGAAACTTTCAAGTACAGGGATGCAGACGCTGGCAGTTAGATAGGGAAAGGCTTGAGAGAGCTAGATGGGACACTGACAATGCCAGCCGTAGACTGCCAAACCTGACCCTTTCCTAGGTTTTCTACATCTGACTCAAGGTGGGCCAATCACATGCCTTCCTTGGGATTTTGGAACTTGGAAATGAAGAGTCAGAGTGAGTGTCAGTTCTACTAGGCTTGTTTGAATAAATCCAGGCCGTTATGGAAGGCTGATACAGAATAAATCCAGGCCGTTATGGAAGGCTGATACAGAATAAATCCAGGCTGTTAAGTAAGGCTGATACACCAAGAGAAGTGAATATGAGTGGAGGAAAGAATTCTGTTGGGTTCTAGTCCATGGTACCAGTTACCCTGAGGTCCAGTTAAGCCTCTACTCTTAGCTTTTAAGGAATTCTCCCTTTCTGCTTAAGCAATTTGAGTTGGGTTTTGTTCACTTGAACTGAAATGAGTTCTGACTAATGCAGTTCTATATGGTCTTGGGCTGCCTCCCCCCCGTCGCTATCCATAAATAATTATACAGATAGTGAAATAATGATAATCATTGCACAGCTAGTATGTGTCAGATGTTTTTTAAACACGTGGGTGTAAAGTGGGGAGTGATTATCCTATGAACACAATCTGCCCATGATCTTAAACATTCCTTCTTGGCTTTCTCTACCTTTTCTAATGGCCCTTAGGTGCTCTCTATTGGGCTATGTGTTTCATATTCTCAGTTCCTGGCTAGTCCCTGGGTCTTGCTCAAGTGCTAGCTCTTCAAGACAGATTTCTTCTCTCAGCCAGTATGAAACCACACAGAGTGCCCTGCCAGTATATATCTCCATTTAAAAAATAACTTCATTAGTCCTCTTGAAATTTACATTTCTTTTGGCAAAGAAAGCAGACCACCATTCAGAAGTTGAAAAAAAAAATTTTGTGCATGGTAATCGGAGTCTTTCGGTTGCAAAAGGAAAATTTATTAATCCATCTACTGAAAATTTCAAGAGTGATCTGCAGGTGTAGCTGGATCTAGGAGCTCAAGAAATGCCATAATAGCATAGTATTTTTATATCTCTCAGACCTGTCTCTCTCAGTTCTGGCTTCATTCTCAGGTGAGCACTGGCCACGTGGTAACCTCCGTCTTCATCCCCAGCAGCTTTAGGATGACATTCTATCAGTAAAAGTCCTAAGGCTAATTAATGTTAACTCATTCAATTCATGACAATTCTGTATGCGATGTTCTTTAGTATCTCTATTTTACAAATATTTTACAAACGAAGAAGCTAAGGCACGATTTTTGTAGGATTACAGAGCTGGTAAAGTGGTGGAGCTGGGATTAGAACCCAACCTATCTCCAAAGCCCATGCTCTCAATTGTTAATTTGTCCTCCAGAATCGAGTTCAGCAGACTTTACCTTTGGAAGGCATATGAAGTCACACCTCTTACCCAGTGCAGGAATTTCTGATGGAGAAACTATCATCCAATCTTACTACTTGAATTCCTCCAGTTATGGGAGGCTCACTACCTAACAAAGGAACTATTTAGATTATTGGTAAACTATAATGATTAAGTAGCTTTTTTTTTTTCTTTTACTGAGCTCAAACTACTCTCATTGTAGTTTCTATCCTTGATAACATGTTTCCCTGAAAATAAGACCGGGTCTTATATTAATTTTTTGCTCCAAAAGACGCATTAGGACTTCTTTTCAGGGGATATCTTATTTTTTCATGTACAACACTCTACATTTATTCAACTACAGTCATGTCATCATCTTCTGGAACATCATCATAATGTACTATACGTGTCTATCTGGCAGACAATCTTAACTGGGGCTTATTTTGGGGGTAGGTCTTATTTTCGGGGAAACACAGTATTAGTGATAGTGGCCCTGTACAGATCAAGTATTATATGCCTGGCTCTGTGCTAAGGCATTATCTTATTGCTTTGTTTAACCTTCAAACTCTTATCTACAAGTACAGGGGAAGAGCGCAAAGAGATTGGGTAGTTTGCCCAGTATCACACAGAAGAGATCAGGATTAGAATCCTAGCCTCTCCATTTTTCTAAAGAGAACATACAGATGGCAAACAGACATATGAAAAAATGCTCAAACCTCACTAATCATTAGAAAAATGCAAATAAAAACCACAATGAGATACCACCTCACCCCAGTCAAAATGGCTACCATCAATAAATTGACAAACAATAGCGCTGGCAGGGATGTGGAGAAAAGGGAACGCTTGTGCACTGTTGGTGGGATTGCAGATTGGTGCAGCCATTATGGAAAACAATATGGAGGTATCTCAAAAATCTGAAAATGGAACTACCTTATGACCCAGCAATTCCGCTCTTAGGTTTTTATCTGGAGAAATCCAAAACTCTAATGTGAAAAAATGTATGCACCCCTATGTTTATTGCAGCACTTTACACAATAGCCAAGACATGGAAACAACCAAAATGTCCTTCGGTAGATGACTGGATTAAGAAACTGTGGTACATTTATACAACGGAGTATCACGCAGCCATAAAGAAGAATGAAACCTTACCATTTGGAACGATATGGATGGACCTAGAGAACATTATGCTAAGTGAAATAAGTCAGACAGAGAAAGACAAATACCATATCATCTCACTTATATGTGGAATCTAAAGAAGAGAATAAATGAACAAACTAATCAGAAACAGTCTCAGAGACATAGAGGAAAAACTGAGGGTTGTTAGATGGTGGGGGGGGTTGAGGATGAGGGAGAAGATGAGGGGATTAGAAAACAGTCAGTAACCACAAGATTGCCACGGGGATACGAAAAGTGAATTTGGGGACTGTAATCAATAATGTTGTAAAGATTTTGTAGGGTATCCGATGGACACTTGTCTCATTAGGGAGACCACCTCAGGGAAGATGTAGATGCCTGATCACTGCACTGTACACCTGAAGCTGAAGCTGAACAATAATGAATGTCAACTACAATTATATATATATATATATATATATATATATATATATATATGTATGTATGTATGTATATGTATATGTATATGTATATGTATATGTATATAGTTACAAGACTATATATATAGAGACAAGACAACTATATATATATGTATATGTATATATATATATGTATATATATATATATATATATATATATATATATATATAGTTACAAGAAACAGAGTACAGCATTAGGAATAGAGAAAGTGGAAATGTAATGGCTGTGTGCGATGTCAGAGGGGTAGTAGATGGGGAATGGGGGTTGTCACTTTGTAAGGGATATTAATGATAAATGTCTAAGTATTGCATTGTTTTGTATGCCTGAAACTAATTTAAAAAAATGTTTAAAAAAAAAAGAAGAATCCCAGTCCCTCTGACTCCAGAATCATCCCAATAAGCAACAATGTCTTCCACGAGTAGAATCTTTGCCTTTGAAGCACTTCATTTCATTGTAGTTCAGCTTCACTTACTGAGCCAATGCGTTGGTGGGTTGGATGGTAGGTGGGGTGCACATACCAGGCTTATGTGACTCACACAAAGATGTATGTGAGACAGAATGAGTGCTTGCCCAGAGTTCCTTATCTAAAAGGAGACATAGATGAATATACCCATGGTCTGAGGCCCAGCCAGGATCCAACTTCATGAAGAGTAAGTCTCCAGCTGGGGATCAGGTGGAGCATTGAGAGGACACAGTCCACGGACACCTCCGCTATGGGTCTCACGGACTGGCTACAGATACCTGGAGTATGTTTCCTTCTGCTTCTTCCGAGGCTTGGAAGAAGGAGCTCTCCACCCAGTACTGCTTCCGGCCTCAGTGCTGAACAGGAGAAAGAAACGCATGCACAAGTTGAAACAACTTGTGACTGCCTGGGGCTCTGGGGGAAAGCTTCCAGGAGCTAACATTTGAAGACAGTGATTGCTACTTTTCTATAATACAATACTGTGTTCTCCAAACAGAAAGCCAGTGAAATCTTCCCTGATGCCCTCGAGCAGGGTTAGTCACCTCGCATTCTGTATACACCCTGCTATCTGACTCACTTAAGCGGCATTGTATTATAATTGTGTTTACATAGCGTTCCCCTTGACTAGAAGGCCAGCTCCCAAGACCACCTCTTGCCTTACAAATCTCTCCTCTATTGAAATAACACCGGGGAAGTGCTTTACTAGAGCACAGTCACAGTCTAATCTACCATACATTTCACTGATTTACTTTGTTCATTGCTTTTCTCTCTTCCATCTAAAATGCAAGCTCCTTGAGTGCAGGGACTTTTCTATTTTGTACAGGAATGTATCCTCAGCACCTAGGACAGTGCCCAGGGGAGGCACCCAGTAAATACTTCTTAGAGGAATGACCATGCCTGAGACTGAAGGTGAAGAGGGTGGAGAGCCGGGAAGGGGGTTGCTTTACCCAAGTGCTCGTGGTAGAAGAGGGTAATCAAGTGCTGGCGGGGGAATGACGAGCGTCCTCTATCATGGCTGGTTCGAGCCTGAGTTGTTCTCATTATTCATTTAATTTTTAAAGTATCTGTTTAAGAGTGACTTCCCTTTTAAACAATTGTCCACTATTTTGATGAACCAATGAATTAGAAAATATACCATAAGTGCAATATTGAGGAATTAAAAAAACACATAACACTTCATTGACTATGTTAAGAGTCTGATAAATGAGACCGTTCCTACTTTCTCAGTTTTGTTAGAGGACCAAAAGGCTAAGAACATCTGTACATCCTAAAGAGGTACTAGACCAGCTGTGCCTGACTAGCTAAGAGGTTCTCCAGGCACCAGCTCATAACCCAGATCAGTAGGAAGTGCTGTTCTGAAGAGACTTGTAGGTATGCTAATTTTCAGCTCTCCTCTCTACTTCCATGGTACTTTCCCTTTTCTTTCAGCCACGTAAAGAGAGAGTTTTGAGCAAATCATTCGGAGAGATTGATAAGTGTTCCCTGGAATTTGGAGGAACGAGCAACTCTCAAGGGAGAAGTCTAAAGGCTGCTGTATGTGGCACTCTCACCTATGGCAGACCAGAGGGTGTACATCTTGTGGACTAGATAAAGGCCTCAAGGGAGGGTGAGTTTGGGCTAGCCTGGGCTCCTCTTGAACGGGACCCATCCCAAGAGGACTGACTGGAGTGGTGATGTGACTCAACAGAGGGGTGGACCACCCTATGGCCAGTTGGAGGAGGCCATGCCTGTCCCAGGAGAACTTTAGAAAGGAGGTCTTCCCCAGAGAATCTCCAAGGGATCCATCAAAGTGCCCACAGGAGAAAGAACCAGCAATTGTGCCTCTGCCAAAGCCAGAGCACAACTGTTAGCAGTAAAATAAGATCCTTCTTATCCCTTACTTCTATTTTCTTCCTTCTTTCTGAGTCTTGAGGGCCCAAAATCAACCACTAGGTAGAGGGAGAGGAAGGAGAGTGAGGAAAGAGGGAAGCAGCAGCTGTGTGCTGTCATCGATTGCAGGTCTAGGGCAGGGGAGGAGTCCGCAATGAATGAACTGGGAGTTTTCATTATCTATTCACAGTTTAACACTGAGAATGTGCTCTGAGAAATGCATCGTCGTTAGGTGACTTAATCCTTGTTTAAACACCATAGAGGACACATACACACACCTAGACGGGATAACCTTCTGCCCACCTCGGCTATGTGGTATGGCCTACTGCTCCTAGGCTACACACAAGCCTGTACAAAACAGCATGAGATTAAATCAAGCGCAGAAGACGATGAGGCAAACAAGAGAAGTGGAGAACAGGAGCTACACGCAGCTGCTGCCAGTGCAACAGGGCGTACTGTGTTACAGGAAATTCCTTTTTTATAAGGAGAAAGAGTACACTCTAAAACAATGATAAAGAGTATAGTAAATATATAAACTAGTAGCAGTCATTTATTATCATTTCCAAGTATTATGTGCTGTACATAACTGCATGTGCTACACTTCTATACGACTGACAGTGCAGTGGGTGTGTTTACACCAGCAGCACCACAAACATGTGAATACTGTGTTGCGCTGTTACTTTACCATGGTTACCATGTCACTCGGTGATAGGAATTTTTCAGCTCCGTTACAATCTTCCGGGACCACTGTCATTTATGTGGTCTGTCATTGACCAAAACATCATTAGTGGCGCACAACTGTACGCTGGATTAGAATGGGCTGGACTTCATGTCATCGCAGAAAGACATGGAAAACTATGAGATATGACTGAGATTTCCTCTATTCCCTTGAATGAAAATCCACTGGACTAATTGTCATCTTTTGCACATGTTGTTCCTGAAGCACTCTGCCACCTCATCTGAATGACAGAGTCCTATTCATCCTTCCAAACAGAGCTTGAGACGTTTCTTCTGCAATGCCTTTCCTGGTACCCTCACACTGAGGAAGACACCTTTCACCTGTGCTCCAGTTACATTCTCTCTTATCTGATGGAGAAGCTTAGTTGCCCACAACATCTTTCTCCTTCTTCTGTAACAACAGAGGTACCTGAACGTGTACTTGACGGAAAAGCTTATCACCCAACTCACACTGCAGTTAGGTGTGTTCATGTGACTAAGTTCATGTCAATAACATGCCTGCTTCCATTCCTAGGCCTTAAAATGTTTCTCTCATGCTTATTCATAATCTTTTTTTTTTTTTCTGCTAGTGGGAGCACAGGCATGTTTCCACCACCCAGCTTCAACCACTCAGATGAAGACAATACCCTAGGGGCCAGTTGAATAATAGAATGGAAGGAACCAGGGCTCCTGAATGACAGTGTGGGGTAGAAAAATGCTTTCTCTCCTGGGATTATTACGTAAGAGAAATACACTTCTTTGTACCTTAAGCCACTATTTTGTTGGCTCTTTGTCTGAGATGTCTAGACTTTTGACATAATTAATTCAACTTATAGTTCTGAACTATACTGTAACTATCTGTGTACTTGTCCATCTTCCCCAGTAGATTTGGAGTCCCTTGGGAGCTGGAATCAGACTTATTGCATTTTCCCCCCAGAATCTAGCATAGTATTAATGCATACTTGTTGTTCAACACAAACATCCAAAATGAAAGGGGACAGATACGTTTTGAAAAAAATAATTAGTGTCCTGTGAAATACCCAAAGGCTTGGAACGGTTCTCAAATGAATATCTTTTGACCAGCCACTAAGGCAAAATATTCACCTACTGCTCTGCCACCACTTCACCTGGATAGAGCCCTGAGAGAAATGCATGTTTTGGTTATTGAGAGGTTTTTAACAGTCATGTGCAGGTAAGAAAGCTGAGGCTTTCATTTCTCTGTTCTCAAGGGTACAGGCATAGAGTGTTGAGTGGTCTGTGGATTGGTGACAAATGTTTTTCACATGCCAAAAGTAATCCCTATTCTTTCCCAAGAGCAAGTGCTTTGTATCTCTGCATGGCAAGGATGAAGAAGAGGGGGATTTTCCAACAATAAGTTCACAGTGCGTTCTGCCTGCCTGATAGAAACTCCCCTTTAGGAACATTAAAATGACTATTTTCTACTGAAATGACTCATTTGTCTTCACGTAAAATTGAAAAACATTGCTGCATGCCTATATAACTAACAATATGTAAAATTTCTGCATAGGCCTAAAACCATTTGTAATAGAAAGCTCTGATAGAGTATAATCTATCAGAAAGGTGAAGGGATTAAGAAGTACAAATTGATAGTTATAGGAGAGTGATGGGGATATACAGCATGATGAATATAGTCAACAGTATTGTAAAAACTATGTATATTGTCAGATGGATACTAGGCTTATTGGGCAGGAATCACTTCATAAATTACATAAATGCCTAACTACTATTCTGTACACCTAAAACTAATATAAAATAATATTGAATGTGAACTATAATTAAGAAACGGGGATGAGTAGTGCAGCATGAGGAATATAGTCAATAATGTTCTAATAACTATGTATAGTATCAGGTGGGTTGTAGACTTATTGGGGTTATCACTTTGTGAGTTACGTAAATGCCTGATCACTGTGCTGTTCTGTATGCCTGAAACTAATAATAATAATAATAATAATAATAATAAATAATAATAATATAATCTCCCTCTCTTCAATTCATCCATCCAGTTACTCCTTCTACAAGTATGTATTGAGCAGCTATGTTTCTGGTACTCTGTTGAGCAGTAAGGATTCAATAATGAGAAATGTTTTCACATGCTCAAATAATTCCTCATTCTTCTCAATTGCTTAGAGTCTAACAGGGAAGATTAATAGACATTCAATAGTAATTTGAGTATGAGTAGGGTGCTATGAACTGAATGTTTGTGTCTCCTCAAAATTCATATGTTGAAGTCCAAATCAATAGTAGTAGTAGTAGTAGTAGTAGTAGTAGTAGTAGTATGTACTACTACTAGTAATATGATGGTATTTGGAGGTCAGGCCTTTGGGACATAATTAGATTTAGATGAAGTCATGAGGGCAAGGCTGCTATGGTGGGATTTGTGCCTTATACAAAGGAGAGAGACCAGCATGTTCGTTCTCTCTCTCTCTCTCTCTCTCTCTCTCTCTCTCTCTCTCTGTCTCTCTCTTCTCCCTCCCTCCACCATGTAATGACACAGTGAGAAGGTGGCTGTCTGCAAACCAGGAAGGGGGCTTAGACCAGGAACTGAATGAGCCAGCACCTTGATTTTGGTTGGACTTCTCAGCCTCCAGGACTGTGAGAAATAAATGGTTGTTGTTTAAGCCACCCACTTTGTAGTATTTTATTATGGCAACCCTGAACTGACTGATTCATAGTGTTATGAAAGGGGATGTCTCAGGAGCAGTGAGGATATATAAAAGTGACACTGAGTCTAGCCCAAGAGTCATGAAAGCCCTTCCTGAGGAAATGACACTTAAGTTGACACAAGTAGGATGCAGAGAACTTTGACAGGTGTAAAAGTTTGGCTTTGGTCAGGAAAAGAGAAGCCCTTGAAGCATTACAGGAATAAGAGATTTAATGTAGGAATTAGAGCTTCCTTTAATGTGGGAGAAGCTGGGGGAGTGAAGGCCTGAAAGAGGAGTCAGAGGTTGGAGAAGCAGCTACTAAGTACTTCAGGCTGAAGTACTGGTGTGGGTGGAAAAGCTGTAGTTTGCAGGGAAGTCTGAGTTGTCTCTATTTGACTGCCAAAGTTAGACCATGAGGTAAGAGCTGTGGTGAGATCTAAGAAGCCTGTCTAGCCACTGCATCTGACCAAGCTCTCTGTCTGACTATTGTCAAACTTCCACCATGCTTGGCTGCCATGACTGGGTAAACAGAAGATACTGCTTCATTTTCACTTTCCAAATCTTCAATCTCTCTCATTGCCAATGAGAAAGGGAGTTCTATGAAATGTAGCTCCTAATCTGAGCCAGACATGGCTGTGCCAAGTTAACCACAGACAATCTGGTTCAGCAGGTCATGGGGGAGAGAGTTCTAGACTCAAAAAAAACAGCATGAGTAGAGATGTGGAGGTAACACTAAGCATGGTATGACTGAAGAAGTAAAATATAGCTAAAAAAGTTTCAGGGTGAGGTAGGAGTTCAGGTTTTAGAAAGCATTGGGAGCTTTTTATGAATATTAAAACATTTTTTCTAAGAGGAAAGGGAAGCCATTAGAGGATTTTAAGCAGGGGAGGATCTGATCAGATTTTCATTTTGAAGAAGTCACTCTAGCTGCAGTATGGAGAGTAGATTTGAGTGAGACAAAAATGAAAAGTTTCCAGTCAAAAGACGGCATTGATTTAGGCCAAGATGATGGTAATGGGGATGGAGAAAAATGGTTGGAAACAGATTTTGATGGTACAGAAAAATCCCTTTGACTGTAGCTTTTAAGAAGTAGCTACTTCTTGCTAATTGGTTGAGTCACATGACATTGCCATTTTATAGGTCAAAAATGACTATATATATATACATACATATGAATTTTTTATGATTTGAGATGATAATTTCTCTCAAGTTCTATGACAATTATGTTGGTGTAAAGGAGGGGCCATTAGGACAGCTGCTGTGACTTTCCTTAATGGCCAGAATTGGGAGCCAGAAGGGGCTTTCCACCTACGTAAATGCCTGCAAAGAAATACTCAATGTAGGAGGCCTTTAGTTGCAAGTAAGAGGAAATCGAATTCAAACCAATTTAACATTAAATGGTACTTATGTGTACATGAAATGAAAAGACAGTACAGAGGACTGTAGGTATGGTTTATTCAGAGATTAGATTTCATTCCTCTGTACCATTCCTCAACTCTGGTCTCTTCTGTGAGGCACCTTCATCCTCAAGTTGGCTTCCTTAAAGGGATGTAGATGGCTGCCAACATCCCCTGCAGCAACATGTTTCCTTCTCCATAGTCAAGGGGAGATCGATACTCTTACACACATTTGAAGAAAAACCAAGTTAGGTCCTCTGTGCACTCCTGAACCACAGTGGTGAGGGCCATGAGATGACTGATGGCTTGTACCCCTGGAGCTGGACGGTCAAGTCCATCCAAAGAGCATGACAGCAACACCATGGGCATGTGTGTGGAATAGGTGCTGTGGAGACAATCACATGTCCAGTAGTAGGGGACTGAATCAAACCTTTCCCGGAGGTAGTAATATCAAGGGAAAATCTCCAGGGTCAAGTTTTGAAATTACTAGTCAAGCTGGAGTTGTCTGTTGAGAAAGAGCAAATACAGTTTCCCGTGGTGTGCCCCTAAGGATACATAACCTCACATGTTCATAAGAAAGACTGTTTCCCCCAAAACTACAGGAGTCAGGCAGCTTTCCCTCTAAAGCTTGCAGGGTTAAAATGGAAAGCCCCCATTGAAGTTTACAGGATTTCTCAGGTCCCACATTGGCGTGGTACCACTCACCACAGGTTGGGTCCTGGGACTGTGTGTCCACCCTGATCCTGAGGTGGCAGGAAGGAAGATTCCAGCTTGAACTCATTTCCTGAAATTCCCGTTGGCACAGAATAAAAAAAGAGGGTCATCTTTTCAACTTGGGGTAATAATCTATCTTATATAATTACATTAAGATGGTTCCTCAAATGTTGGTTTCCCACCATCTCTTTGAAATGCATTACAGATATGGGATTAGAGGAAATCTGAATGATGCCTATAAAGCACTTTTCCAAAGTGTCCACTGTAATAAATGCAGATAGAAAATATGCTAGACATTAGCTTTCTGTCCAGCTCTTCCAAGAGTGGTCTCCACAATGGACCACAGTTTTATAGTACCCGATCCTCCAAGAAATTACTACTGAACTCAATAATTATATGCTAGGTTAATGACCCTCCCTAGAAAATGCTGCTGCCCAGGATCCATTCTTGATATTACCGAAGTAACCGTACATTCTGGTTCCTCAGGGCAGATTGTCCCTGTATTCTAGCTTAGCCTTTATCCAAGACAAAAAGTCCTGATTTGAATGACAAATTATATGGTCATCCTAACTGTTATCTATCCATTTGGCTGATGCTGCAAAGCATACTGGGAGATGGAGAAAAGATGGAAACAGAAGAGGCCAACCTTAATACATAACACTGCAATTTCTAGTATTTTCTGTGTCAGGCTCTGTATCATGGGCTTTATCTCATGTAATCCTATGTTTTACATATGAAAAACCAGAAATGAAATAAAGCAAATTGTGCAAGCAAATTTGCCCAGCTATCAAGTGGAAGAGATGAGATTCAAACTCAGACTCCAGAACTAGAGATTTTACTTACCATATTATATTGATGCTGACGTTATCAACCAGAAAGCGTAAGTGCCCTTTAGCTAGACAAGGTCTGGGAGCCAAATGACAATGCACAACAATGCTGGTATGAGTAGCTGTATCACTAAAGATGCTTTCATCTTTGGGCAGCAGAAAATACAACTCAAAAATGGCTTAGGCAGTATTAGCTGATAAAGGAGGAGCCCTGAGGCAGGGAGGATTTGGGGTTGGGTTGTCAAGAGGTTCAGTGGCCTTAGCAAGGACCCAGTGCATGCTCTGAGGTACACAGTGTTGGCTTCATCCCGAGGCTGGTTTTCTCCATCTTTGCAGGATGATTGTCATGAGCAATTAAGGGTACATGCTTCCTTGTTCTCACCCAGTAAGAAAGAGAGAGGCTGGCTTCATGTGATTTTCCTCTTAAGATCAAAAAAGTGTTTTCCCCTAAAACTCCCAGTAAATTTCTCCTCCAATTTCACTGGCTCAAAATGGCTGAGGCCTACCTTTCCCTGAACCAGTCACTAGCAAGGGGGATTACTCTTACACACTTGGAATGGGGTGGAATGGCCTCTGGGGACTCAACTGTGGTATCCACTCACACGACCAAGACGGAACTGAGAATCCAGTGACAGGAGCTTCTGGGCAATATTAACATTTAAAGCCCTGGCTCTGGAGTTAGAGAACATGGCTTAACATTCCATTTTGTCACTTGCTTGCAAGGGACTTTGTGGAAGTTTCTTAAGCTATCTAAGCCTTGATTTTCTCCACTATATATGGGGTATTAATAATAGTATCTGCTACACTGGATTTCTCTGAGGATTCCTTTAAACTGGTGAAAATATGTGAGAGCAGATAGCTCAATGCCTGACTCATAGTAGGCTCCTAATGAACATTACTTCTATCCTCTTTGATGTCAGACTAGTATAAAATGATCATCTCAACGTCTCATCCCGTAACATGGGTATGTATACGACAGCTTTTAGATAATACTGCTATTTCTACATTTGATATAGACATGGCTTCTCTGTGGAAGATCTATGATAAGAACACCCCTCTGTGGGGATATGAAGAAGCATATCATATATAATTTGGGGGTAGAGACAGAGCACTAAGACAGGAAATTAATATCCAACGGGAGATGGGAAAGAGAGCAGAGCTAGAGCAAATGGTTTAGGACTCCAGTTCTAGGAGGCAGCCAGCACACAAACCATAAATTGGAGAGAAGAAACACAGCTCATTGCAAGTGTTAGATAAGATGGAGGCAAGGCTTCAACTCAATAGCTTCATTCAGAATATTCTAGAAAATTATTTACCAACTCCAGACTCCCCTAGAAGGGAAGAAGACTGATAGTTAGTTCCCTTCCATAGTCAGTGGAAGTTGCATGAGTTTCCTTCCTCTAACTCTTAATGTTCTGAGAATTACCTTCCAAAGGTGACATGGAACAATAGTTTCAAACTGAGCCATGGAGTTTTGTGGAGCTATGGGGATATCTTAGGAATCAAGAACAGATGGGAATAAAGATGGGAATGAAGTTGTGAAGACAAATAAATAGGTAGGATTCAGGGATTTGTCTCCTAGACCTCAAAAGTTCCACTTTCCTCTGTTTGATCAGTACATAGAAGAGAGTCTGGCACAATATAGGTACTCAATAAATGAATGAATTAATATTTTAGATACTGCACATAAGTTTTCATGTGATTAAAGGATACCACTGCTAAAAATGTAAGAATGCAAGTTAATGCTTTAGAATATTCTTAGAAAAAGACATCTATCCCATAAAAGAAGGGACGGAGCTAAGGCTTGTTTGGAGGTCTCTCCACTTGGGCTCAAAAGCCTACTTGATTTCTTCATTAAGAAAAAGTCATCAGAGGAGCCTATGTGTTTTACCTCTCCTCTGTTGCCCTCTTCAGACCAGGATGACAGCCAGAGCAGAGCATGATTGGCAGAGAGAGATTGATTGGCATTCTTTGTGTGATTATGTTTCTCTTCTTTTGGAGAAACACAAGCCTCTGATTCCTCCATGGAAGTGTTCTTTCCTTCCATACAAGCAGAGAATAAAAATAACAGCCTTGATGAGCGAGCACATTTGAAGTAGCTGCTATGAGCCAGGTGTTTTCACATATTATGCCATGCAATCCTCACAAGAACCTTCACAAGTTATTGTTATTCTCTTCGTTTTTAAATGAGGCACAGAAAGATAAAGGTCCTTGCCCAAGGCCATGCAGAAAGGAAAATGCAGGACTTGTACTCATGTCTGCCTGACTCTCGCGGGCGTGCTCTTTTCGTATTTGCCTTCATTACAGCAAGAGTGATTTCAGGGGTGTGTGTGTGTGTGTGTGTGTGTGTGTGTGTAATCTCATTTGGAGCGCTGCAGAGAACTGAGATCTACTAAACTGGTTACATAATCCCTTCCCCTTGTAAATCTTTCATTAAATAGGCTGAACACTTAAATGCTTATAGTGCTTAAAAGTGAAGCAGGCCTGGAGGTACCGGTGGGGATCGCTCATCTCCTGCCCACCTATCCATTGCTAATTTTGTGATGGTGCATCTTGGTCCGTCACCATGAGAAAACATCAAAAATGGGGACATAGGCAAGAACCCAATGGCATTTATTGTAGAAGTAGAAAAAAAATACCCTAAAATTTATATGGACCTGAATAGCCAAAGAAATCCTGAGAAAGAACAAGTAGGGAGGCATAATCCTTCTTAATTTCAAGCTACATGTGCTATTAAGCTGTAGTCATCAAGATATTACTGTACTGGCATAAAAGCAGAAAAATAGACCAATGAAACAAAATCAAGAGCCCAGAAATAAACCCAAGCATAGACAGCCAACTAATATTTGAACAGGGAGCCAAGAGTATTCAATGGAGTGAAGACAGTCTCTTCAATAAATGGTGCTGGGATACTTGGATATGCCATGTAAAACAATAAAACTGGACCCATATTTTACACCACTCACAAAAATAACTTGAAATGGCTCAAAGATTTCAATGTAAGACCTGAAACCATGAAACTTCTAGAAGAAAACAGAGGAATAAAGCTCCTTGACATGGGTCTTCGTAATGATTTTTTTGGCTATGACACCTAAAGCACAAGCAAGGAGATAAAAAATACACAAGTGGGAACCCATAAACTAAAAATATTCCTCACAGGAAAAGAAACCATCAACAAAGTGAAAAAAACAACCGAATGAAAAAAAATATTTGCAAACCTTATATCTGATAAGAGTAAGGGGGGTAAGGGAGATGAGGGTAAGGGGGATCAAATACATGGTGATGGAAGGAGAACTGACTCTGGGTGGTGAACACACAATGCGATTTATAGATGATGTAATACAGAATTGTACACCTGAAATCTATGTAATTTCACTAACAATTGTCACCCCAATAAATTTTTTTTAAAAAGAATTTAATATTCAAAATATATAAACAACCCATACATCTCAAAAGCAAATAACCCGGTTAAAAATGGGCAAAGGACCTGAACAGACATTTCTTCAAAGAAGATATATGAGAAGCCAACAGGTACATGAAAAGATCATCACCACTAGTCAGGAAGGAAAAGCAAATTAAAACTACATGAGATAACACCTCATGCCTGTTAGAATGGCCATCAACAAAAAGATAAGAGATAACAAATACTGGTCAGGATGTGGAGAAAAGGAAATCTTTGTGCACTGTGGTCAGATTGTAAATTTGATACAGCCGCTATGGAAAAGAGTATGGAGGAGCCTTGAAGAATTAAAAATGGGCTACCACGTGATACAGCAATTTCACTTCTAGGAGTGTATCTAAAGGAAACAAAAACAGTAACTTGAAAAGATATCTACATCCCTACATTCATAGCAGTATTATTTACAATAGTCAAGACATGGAAACAACCTAAGTGTTCATCAAAGGATGAATGGATACAGAAGTTGTGGTGCGTGTGTGTGTGTGTGTGTGTATGTGTGTGTACTGGAATATATATAGTGGAATATTATTCAGCCGTAAAAATGAGGAAATCCTACCATTTACGTCAATGGGGATGGAACTTGAAGGCATTATGCTCAGCGATATAAGTCAGAGAAAGACAAAAACTGTATGATCTCACTCATATGTGAAACTAAACAAAAAGCAAAAAAGCAAACTCATAAAAAAGAGATCAGATGTGTGGTTACCAGAGGAGGGTGTGGGGAGGGGAAATCAGAGGAAAGTTGTCAATAAACTTCAAGTTGTAAGATAAATAAGTACTGGACGTATAATATACAACATGGTAACTATAGTTAACATTACTGTATGCTACTGAGGAAATTTGTTAAGAGAGTAAATCCTAAGAGTTCTCATCGCAAGGAAAACATATATTTTCTTTTCTATTCTTTTTATTGTAACTATATTTGAGATGATGGATGCTAGCTGAACCTATTGTGGTAATGATTTTACAATCTATGTAAATCAAACCATCATGCTGTACGCCTTAAACTCATACAGTGATGTCAATTATTTCTCAATAAAACTGGGGAAAAAATTACCTAGTAAGAGGAAACAGAAGATATTCTTGGAATACTGTTAAAAAAGTTTTCAACAAGAATTCCAGAGCAGCCATGATGTCAAACAGATGTACTATTTTCCAGACTTAAAGTGAAAATGAACAACAATCTGTGTACGATCTTTGTACACATACACAGAATACTTTGTCCTAGTATTTATTGTTTTCCTAGTAAAAATGTAGAGTTTTAAAAAACAGCGTGGGGAGATAGGGAAACACATGAAACAGAAGTCAAGAGCAAAGAGAATCAGGGCCCTGACTCTGACTCTCTTTCTTTGTCAGGCAGGACCAGGACCAGCCAAGGGCGGGGAGTGGGGGGGGAATGCTGGCTTTGGCAGGGAGGGGAACTACTAGCTTCAGAGACCTGGTTTCCCATTGTTGCCTCAATTCCAAGGGCGGGTAGAGCTAAGTGGAGTGTACTGTGTTGAAATCATAGCTCCACCTCAAGCAAAGTATTTCATCTGTTTAAACCTCAGTTTTATGTTCTATAAAATGGGGACAATTCCTCTGATGGTTATTATGGTATTGTGAGGATTACATAATAAACTAATATGTATAGCATAAAATAGGTCTCCTGTGAGTAGTTTCCTTTCTCTTTCCTGTCATAGTCTGTCCCTCAGAGTACCCCTCCCCCACACAATCTCTGCCTCAAATACTGGCTATAAGGCTGCTTCTAGCTCCATAATTTCAAGGTTTCAATTTCTAGAAAGCTGACTGAGAGAGAACTTTCTGGTTGCCCTTGGAGTGTTCAACTGTATACATGGGAAGGGGCAGGGCAGGGGGGTGCTAGAAATGTGAGTCAGCAAACGTGGTAGAACATCAAGCTTAGAACTCCTTTAGCCCAAAAAAGGAATTGTGAAGGGGATAGGACTGGGGAAGGAAGAACTGAACAAATGATAAGAACAGAGATTGATCCGGGTCTCAACCAAATGCTGTCAGGACTCTTGCCCTCCAGAGCCTTTCTCCATTTTTCTGCATGTTGAATCGATAGCTTTCCCTACAGATCAGCTTCCTTTGCTTGTTGGAGAGCCTGGCTGCAAAGAGTTTACAAATTTCTCAGTTTGGGGCTTTTTCCACCACCAGAGAAAAACTGAAGCAGTCTTTCTCATTGGTGTCAAGAATAAAAAGAGGGGACCCAGCTTGAGTGATTTGCTTATGTTTGGTCCAATCAACAGTGACTTGAAAGGGGGTTAGCAAGAACATGGTGATATCCACTCAAAATAAATGGATGAAGTTGGAATAGGATTTCCCAGAAAAAAAAAAAAAAAGGGAATTCTGTTTCTAGAAAAACAAGGAAGGTTGCCAGACAGATAAAGCAATTAGAAGTCTTCTATAGAAAGTGTAAATTTCACCAACAGTATGATAGATTGATGATACTCAAGCTAGAATTTCTCAAACCAGGAAATGGCTACACTCTATGTTGAGATGTCTAATCTGAATATACATGGGCAATCTCATAGGTGAACCTAAATTCCAGGGGTACAAGCTCCCAAGGATGTGTTATTTTCACAGAGTGTTAGTCTAATCTAAGTGATAACTGAACTAGATATATGAACTCATCCTAGAAAAAGTGCTACACACCTCAATGCTGAACATCACTACGGTCACCTTAGAAGTTCTCCCCTTGGGAAGCTATGCACCGAAGCCAGTGCCTAGTCCACCCTTCAAAGCAATTTTGGAACTCTTTTTCTGGAATGGCCATCAGAGCTGTCATGGTATTACCCTTGATGTCCTGAATGTCATCAAAATGTCTTCCTTTCAATATTTCCTTTATCTTTGGGTAAAGAAAGAAGTCATTGGGGGCCAGATTAGGTGAGTAGAGAGGGTGTTCCAATACAGTTATTTGTTTACTGGCTAAAAACTTCCTCACAGACAGTGCTTTGTGAACTAGTGCATTGTCGTGACACAAGAGCCATGAATCATTGGTGAAAAGTTCAGGTTGTCTAACTTTTTTTTTAAAGATTTTTATTGGGGAAGGGGAACAGGACTTTATTGGGGAACAGTGTGTACTTCCAGGACTTTTTTCCAAGTCAAGTTGTTGTCCTTTCAATCTTAGTTGTGGAGGGTGCCGTTCAGCTTCAAGTTGTCCTTTCTGTCTTAGTTGTAGAGGGCGCAGCTCAGCACCAGGTTCAGTTGCTGTTGCTAGTTGCAGGGGGCACTGCCCACCATCCCTTGTGGGAGTCGAACTGGCAACCTCGTGGTTGAGAGGATGTGCTCCAACCAACTGAGCCATCGAGGAGCTCAGCAGCAGCTCAGCTCAAGGTGCCATGTTCAATCTTTAGTTGCAGGGGGCACTGCCCATCATTCCTTGCAGGACTCGAGGAATTGAACTGGCAACCTTGTGGTTGAGAACCCACTGGCCTATGTGGGAATTGAACCGGCAGCCTTCGGAGTTAGGAGCATGGAGCTCTAACTGCCTGAGCCACTGGGCCGGCCCTGTCTAACTTTTTTATGCAGCCTTTGCAGCACTTGCAAATAGTAAACTTGGTTGACTGCTTGTCCAATTGGTACAAATTCATAATGAATAATCCCTCTGATATCAAAAAAGTTTAGCAACTTTGTTACAACAAGTTCAGGAACTTAATTGTGAGACCTCCATGTGTGGGACAGCCTGCCTGTGAGCCACACTGTCTTTTCTTACCATGGTTGAATGGACCAGAGGTGGGGAACTGACCTGAAGCTGGGCAACCTGTTATCTCATCAGTGGTGTGTGAATTCATTCATTCACTGATCTATCAACAAATACTTATCAAGTGACAGGCATAGTCCTACGATCCAGGCACGTAGTGTCCCTGTCTTTGTGGACCTTACATTCAGAGGGGAAGAGAGATAACTAATGAATAGATGTTAAGTGTCACGAAGAATGTAAAGCAAGGTAAGAGACTAGAGAGTGACTCATGTACCTGACTCTGGAAGAAAAGATGGGTGATTAGATTCTGAAATTGTGCACGGGGAACCTGAGTCATTAAGCTGTGAAAACTTTGGTGGCCGTAAGATCTGAAGCCTCCAGATTTGGCACAGTGTGGCATAAGTAAGCAGAAGAAATCTCTCTAGAGAAAGATGTAGAGAAAAGTAGAAGTGAGAGGAATAGCAACTTTCCAGAGGTAGAAGTAGAAACCTCAATTCCTGATTTCTCCTCTTCCGGTTCCAGTACCCAGGAGGCCTAGCATGGATGTCCATACGTAGCACGGGTATGCTGACACTGGCTTGCACTGGGTCATGAGAGCTGTTACGGGCATCGCTTCAAACTCTGTAGTCAGTGACATGACATTGTAATTTGGAATTTGCCCGTGCAAATGGTGGGAGTATTTACACTGTGGAAATTGGCAAATGCTACAAAAGTGACATTCATAGCTGTACTCCTACCATCTATCACAGAGTCTGGCACATAGTAGTCTTGAAAAGTGTTCATATACAGAACGTTCATGTTTAGTTCTTAAATGATTTAATTGTTATCTGTGGATTACTCGTAGCCGATACCATATGCTGTAAGCTTATGTGCCAGGCATTGCGTTAAGTACAATGAATATACATTCTCTTCCTGAATCCTACAACACCCCGGTGAGGTACAACGATTATCCTCATTTTATAACTAAGGAAAGAGCTTATAGCTAAGGCACAGGGAAGGTCAAATAAGTTCCTGAGGGCCATTTAGCTAGTAAGTGGCCAGACAGGGATGAGTAAGTAGAGCGCATGGTAGGCAATCAAGTGGTAGTGACACAGGAAGCTAATTACTCTACTATGTAGCTTCCTTTTCCAGAAGAACACAGTCAAGAGATTATAGGGCTGGTGAGGAGGGACAAGTAAACTGGTTGGAGTCCATACCTGGCCCGGATGTTGAACTGTGAAGAAGGCGGTCTTGGGGCAGTGTGTGGCTCCAGTTCTGTGTGCGTGTAAGATTCCAGCTGGGGCTGAGTGCTCCTGATTGGCAGTTCCTGTGGGCGCCGGCTGCCAGCATCCCTCACTGGTGAGCGTGACCTTGGGCTGCAGTGTTTCTGAAAGGTCTGGGTCTCCTTCCATCCCTGGAGCTCAGCCACATGGAGTAGGCCCTTGCTAGTCATCAAGGAGTTGTTTTTATCTGGATGTAGCAACAACTGCCAGAGGCATTTCCTGGGGCTGGCCCAAGGCCTAGCAAGGGTTTGAATGTGGCCAGACTTGAAAGCTGAGCAAACCTCAAAAACCCAGTGGCTGGTAACCCCCCCAGAATTGGCAGCTGCCAGACACCTGGCAGCCAGGAAGCCATTAGGCTGGGTCTGGCACGGGGCTCTAGCCCAGCAGAAGTCAGGCATGGAAGTTCTCACCTCTATAACATAGTGAGTTCTCTCTCAGCAACCTGATGTACCAGAGTCCTGACAAGTAACCACATACCTGTCTTGTTTTTCTAGCTTAGCAAGAAGGCAGGCCGAGCCCAACAAGACTGGCAAAGCCCCAATGGGGCCAGGCTGCTGAGCGTGGACCCCAGACCCTATGGTGCCATGTGGGGGTAGGTGGACAGAATGGGGTTGTTTAGAGCCAGGACAAAGACTACGGCCCCAGTCAAACCTGAGTTCAAATCTTGCTGGCTGTGGGGTTACAGGACCAGAACTAAACCCAAGTCGCAGTTCCTGCTCTGCAAAATGGGGAGAATCATGCTGATCTCACAGAGTGACTGTGGGAATACATGAATTAATACTCACATGATAACAACAGATCACTTTCCATCACAGATTAAGGCATGGACACTAATTTAGGAAATCCCAGATTCCTACAAAGTTAGTACCATGTTTCCCCGAAAATAAGACCTAGCTGGACCATCAGCTCTACTGCGTCCTTTGGAACAAAAAGTAATATAAGACTCGGTCTTATTTTATATTATATTATATAAGACCCAGCCTTATAGTAATATAATGTAATATAATATAATATAATATAATATGATATGATATGATATAATATAATATAATATAATATAATATAATATAATATAATACTGGGTCTTATATTACTTTTTGCTCCAAAAGACGCAGTAGAGCTGATGGTCCGGCTCGGGCTTATTTTCGGGGAATCACGGGATATGGCGGCATCTTAGAAATGGCTCAGTCCAATTTTCTCATTTTACAGAGAAGGAAATTGAGGCCCAGAAGGATCATACAGCTTACCAGGTCAGGGCGGAAGCTGGAAGCCAGCATCCCTAGACTTTTTGCTCCCATGGGCCATTCTCCGTCAGTGGTAAGCCTGGGCATTGGCCGGCTTTTGAGAGGGTGCTGGTTCTGTGGTGCGGGGCCTAGGGAGCAGGACAACCTCAAAGACAGAACTCCCTAGGCTTCTTCATTCCTGGCATAGAACAGGGGCTCAGTAAATGTTGGTTCAATTGGATCAGAAACCCTGGATGCCCCTAAGAAGATGGAAGGGTTATATCACTAAACACATCAAGGCTTCAAAGCCAGCCTTCCCGCTTTCTTTTTCTTGGGCATGCCCCATGTCCCAAGAACATATACTCAGGAAGTCACTCAAAATGCAAAAGCACTTCAGCTAAAGGTGGCGCAGTGATGTAGAAATGGCATTGGTCTGGACCCAGAGGATCTAGGCCCAAACTGTTGCTCCGCTACAGTCTAGCTGGTTGAAAGTAACCAAGTAACTTTCTCTGAGCATCAGTTTTCTAATCTGCAAAATGGACAATAATCCCCACCTTGCCTACTTTACAGGGAAGCTGTTAGGATTAAATGAGTTTCTCTCATTCCCTCCAATATAACCAGCAGGATTGGCAGCCAGTGTGTGGTGGAAACAAGCCTAGATTCCGAAGCCAGATAGCCTGGGTTCAGATCTAGCTCTAACACTTAACCTACTAGCTGTGTGATCTTGGGCATTACTTAAGTCTCATTTGCCTCACTTTCCTCATCTGTAAAATGGGGATAATAGTATTTACCTCATGAGATTATAACTTGAGACTTCAAGAATTCATTCATATGACATGTTTAGAACAATGCTTAGGAAATAGTGTCAGTTATGTCTCACAGGCCCTATTTGCAGGAGTCTGTTATTTCCCTCATGGGTCCTTCCTGACTCATGCTGTCAGTCAAAGTGCCCAGTGAGCTCAGAATTTTCTCACACTAGTCTGTTTCCAACTGCCCAGCAGAAAGAGTGAACAAGAGATTCTGATCAGGACTCAGTTGAGCTTGCTTCTCACGCTCACCTGATGGTTCCTGGTCTTACACTGTCCCTCAGATGCTCATCCACTCCAGTGATACCCTTGCCATGGGGACCCGCACTAACACCCCACAGTGCCCCAGCTGGGCTCCAATGCTACACTCTCTTAGTTCACACCCACAAAGCTTCTCACAATCGTCACCCTGTGCTGGGCGGCTGAGTCCAAACCCTTCCAGCCTCAAGCCCAGGCTGTGCAGGGGCCAGCCCAGCCCCCAAGAAACCAGAGATCTCGTGCTGAGCACAGACACCCTTTCCCTTCACCTGGGGAGCACCCCTGCTTTGTTCTCCTGCCTGGTAACCTTGGTTAGAGCTCTAACCCCTAACTTTGACCCTCAGGGATACAGGTTTGTGTTCACAACAGTTTCTTTCCCCTAAACCCAGCAATCAAGGTCTGTCAAGGAGGAACTGGCCTTGCTCTACATTTCCCCAGGCAAGGAGGGCCTGCTCCGTGGGATATGCATATCCCAGAATATCCCAGAGGACCCAGTGGCTCTTAGCACAGCAGAGGTCATGCCTGGTGTTCCCGGTGGAATTGTGCCCCTCCCGCTCCCCCAACATATATGTCCACCTGCGAAAAGGGTCTTTGTAGCTGTAATTGATTTAAGGAACTTGAGATGAAATCATCTTGGATTATCAGAGTGGACCCTCAATCGAATGACAAATGTTTTATAGCAGCCAGAAGAGATTATACAGATGCACAGAGGAGACAGCCACATGAAGACAGAGGCAGAGATTGCAGTTTTGCAAGCCAAGAGACACCTGGAGACACCAAAAGGTACAAGAGGCCAGGAGGATTCTCCTCTAGAGCCTCCAGAGAGATTGTGGCCCTCCTGACAGCTTGATTTTGGACTTCTGGACTCCAGAACTGTGAGAGAATACTTTCTGTTGTTTGAAGCCACCCAGTTTGCAGTAATTTGTTACAGTAGCCCTAGGAAACGAATACCTGGTGTCCACCCACACCAAGCAAAGGCCGGCAGCTCCCTGCATCCTGTTGTGCAGATATTTATTAAAAAATGACTGCCCACTTGCCGGGGCTAGGCTAGGGAAACTGACAAAGGATAAAACACGCCTTGTTAACCGCAAAGTGCTCCACACACACATGTGTACCATTAGCTATGATGATGATTGATTTTATAGACTCTGACTCTTCAAGTTGGGCTGGGATTTTAGAAGTTGTCAGAGCTTAACCTTGAATTTCCCAAGTGCAGGCAGTGATAATACCTAGCTTTAAATTAAGCCCCTCGTGCCTGGCACTGGTCTCTCTCTGCTTTACACGTGTGAATTTCACATAACTCTCCTAACAACCAGAGGTACCTGCAAGTAAGATCACTATGTAGGGATGTAGGGAGAGTCCAGTGCAGAGAAGTCAAATCACTTGCTGCAAATTCCACAGTAAGTGAGGGAACCAGGAATCAGACCAGGACCCCGTTACTTACCCACTTGGCCATTTGACCACCGTCTCAGCAGGAGCTTAAACAGCAAGGTCTGAGCTAGGTGCTGGGGCCACAGGGATGACTACAAAAAGGTCCCTGTCCAGGAGACAGAGGGCGAAAGAAACATGTACACAAAGTATGATAATATGATGGTCCAAGTTCTGCATGGAGTAAAGGTAAGAAATGAATGTAGGAATGGGTCAGAGACTGATATGGGCAAGCATTAGTGCCGGGTTGAGGAGCTGATTCTGCAGGCAGGGGTAGGGCTCTGCAGAAAGCACACTGGCAGCAGGGCAGCAGGCGGAGGGCTTTCAAGGGGAGGGGAGGAGGGGGTGCAGACAGAATCTTTTTTGACTCCACTTAAATTGGTTTATCAGGATGGTCAGGGGTTTATAGTTCCCGGCTCTCTCCTCCCTAGCCTGGTCTGCTCACATTTACTTCACTCAGGGCCTGGGGAACCCACTGTACTTTCTCGCTAGGTGCCTTCCAATCTCCCAGCAAGTCTGGAACTGGTCAGCTTTTCTTTCAGCTGGTCCCTGAACTCAACTCTTTTCTAATGGATTCGGTCTCTCCAGTCTCTCAGATGGCATTCTTTTACAACTCCCTTTACCAGTTCTTTTGACCTGGACCAAATTAGCATTCTTTCCATTCTCGCATGTCCTATTCTCATCTTATCCCTGGTAACCAACTCTCAGCTGCTATGCAGCTGCATGCAAGCAGTCATGAAATAATCCATCGATTTTGATTGCCCACCATTGATGTACAGGACTATGTGCTAGATATCATAGAGGCTGGACAGAGGTGTCTGTCTCTTCCACTTGATAAGAAACTTATCTCCTTCTGTTCACCCAGTGCCTAACTTTTGGAAGATGTTCGATAGTTGTCAAATGAATGAAGAAATAGATCCTACTTTTAATGAGCTTGTCATCTACTCATAGTTGAGCAGATAGGTACAGCGATGTCTTCCTCATTTGCCATCACTGGGGCATAAAAAATTTTAGGTAAATGAATTTTCCAGATAAATGGAACATTCCTTTAAATATCAAATTATATGTATCTTAGATATTTTACATGAGAAAATGGAAGTTTTTCCTTTCTTTCCATCTTGTATCAGTTAGGATTCTTTACATTGCCAATAGCCAAAAATGCAATTGAAACTGGATTTAACAATAAAGAGAATTTTCTTATCTGAAAGCCAGGGGTTCACACTTTTAGGTGTGGTTTGATCCAGGCCTCAGACAATGTGATCAGAATGTAGTTTAAAATTTTTTTTTTCCTTTCTATTTCTGGCCTGTCTCTCCTAATTACTGTACTTGCTTCATTCTCAGACAGATTTTCCCTTTGAAGTACAAGCTGCTGTGCCAGCAGCTCACACGGCTACATTCCTCCTTATTCATATCAGTCAGGAAGGAAAAAAGTATCTCTGATAGCTCTTATAAAAGAAGAAGTCTTAGCTTTCCCTGAAGACTCAGAAAATATTTCTCATTGGGCTATACACCATCTCTGAACCAATCTGTGGTAAGGGTATTGAGATACTGTGATTTCTTTGGGCCAATCAGGCTCACTGCTGGAAGTGGACTCAATCACACACCAAACCAGGATTGAAAATGGGGAAGGAAAATTCCCTCACAGGAAGTCAGAGAAGGGGGAAATGGATGCTGAGAAGCAACCAATCAATGTCTATTACCTCCTTCCTTTCTTTCCCTGCTTCTCTTTCTTTCTCTCCTTCTTTCCTTCTTTCCTCTATGGCAAATTCTGTGCCTGGAGTAGAGGCTATAAACATGAAAACATATTCTCTGCTCTGGAGGCCCCTTAGGGCTGGTCAGGGAGAGACAAGTGAGAGCCGTACTTATAGCAATGGATGAATGCTAATAGTAGAGAGATGGGAGCACAGAGCAAGAAAGTGGACAGTTTGTTGGCCTGGGGAGAACACAGAAGGCTTTCCAGAACGGTTAAAACTTGAACGGATTTTATAGATTGAGTAAGAGGTCCCCAAATAGTCAAGAAGAGACATGGTATTCCTATCAGAAGAAACAAAAAAGAATGCTAATGCCAATAGATGTGAAGGACTGACCAAGTGGTTCTCTATGGCTGGAAGAGAGGTGAGGTGGGAAAAGAAAAAGAAGGGAACTAAGATAGACTGGGTGTGTATTTGTCATCCACCAAACTGGACATTGTACACATATCACCTTATTTAATTCTTACAATAACCGAATGTTACGTGATGGAATAAACTTATTTACAGCCATCCCTTCTCTTTCACCCACTTAGCATCTTTTTCTTCCATTCCCTCTTCTCATCTCTGAAACTAGAAAAGATAAAAATGACCAAGACAGATTTGCAGGCAAAAATCAACGAAGACAAAAGGTATAATCCTGGAAGGGCTGTTCACTGTGAGAAGATAGGGAATATGTCATGTGGGGGTGTCTGTGGTGAGGAGAAAGGAATGTGGGTATAACCTGATGGAAAAGGGACAGGGTGAGTCAGGGAGAGGTTCTGTTAAAACAGAAGGATGAGAGACTCCTAGGGGTTAGGGTACTGGGGGAGAGGAGAGGACAAGAGATTTCATTCGTTTCTCTAAGTAGAATTTTTGGGCCCTGAATTAGTTATCTATTTGCCATGTAACTCAGTAAACTAACTCAAAACTTAATGGCCTAAACATTTATCTCAGATAATTTCTGTGGGTCAGGAATTTGGGAATGTCTTAATAGTGGCTCAGGTATTGGCTGGGCTGTAATCACCTGAAAGCATGACTATGTCTAGAAGAGCCACTTCCATGATGGCCCACTCACATAGCTGTGGGCAGGAGGTCCTCAGTTCCTTACCACGGGGACCTCTCTACTGAGTGGCCTCGGGACATGATAACTGGCTTCCCCCAGAGTGAGTGATCCAAGAGAGAGGAAGATGGACACTGAAACGTCAGAAGTCACACACAGGCATTTTAGCGGTATCCAATAGTTAGTCACACTAACTATTAATAGGTCAGTCCTAGTTAGTGTGGGAAAGGGCCTATACAAGGGCATGAATACCAGGGAGTGAGAATCACTGGCGGCCATTTGGGAGGCCAGCTACTACAGATGTTTTTAAATGTTTGAGGAAGGCTTGAAGCAAGACAAAAAATTCCACTCTGAACCACATTCATTAAATGCTTTGCTGCTTAGGCAGGAATTGAACAATTTTGAGTCCTGGCTTTATGTACAAGTTTTGGTCCATTAAAAACCCATTTACAGATGGAAAATATTACCCCAGATCAACAGTGAGCAAGGACGAGCTGGTCTTAATACACCCAAATTTATATTGCTTCCACAGGGTGAAACTAAAGTTAGGAAAACGTGTTAAGAGGCTTTCAAAGACAACCCAGGGTTAATCGGTAAGTGGATTGTAGAACCCAGGTATAACTTACCCTCGAGTCTGAACTCATTCTATTGTTCTAACTATACTATTGTTTCTAAATTTCTTTTTCATATTGTTTGTATTCATTTATTTAACAAATAGTTACAAAACATACTAGCAGAAATTCTTCAAGGGAAAGGATTATTTCTTATTTATGTTGCCATTCCTACACCAAAAATAGTATCTTGGACATAGTAGGTAATCAATATATATTAGTTTACTAATACCTTTAATTTTATTACTAATGGTACATTACCTTGGGAGGGGTTTCGGTCAGGATGCTGTCGGGAACACAAAAGCCACCTAGGTATTTCAGGTTGGAAGTGAATTTACCTAAGGAGATAGAGGCCTACACAACCATTGGAAGGGCTGGGGGCAAGAACGGGGAAGGTTGCTAGTCATTGTCAAGGAATCTGTAAGTATAGGAATCCCTGTGAAGCTGGCACCAGGATCTCAGCTCTCAGCAGCACCTGGTGGATAACTCGCAGGAGTTATCCTGAGAACCTCATAGCTGCCTTCAGAAAACAGTGTCTTCTCCTTCTCATCCATCTTCCAAATCTCATGAGATTATCTCTCATTGGCAGAGTCAAGCCAAAGCCCTGATGGCAAGAGGATCTGGAGCCAATGTCTGTGGCTCAGAGGAGAGTTTACAAAGGTGGGGAGTATAGTGGGCCTCACAAGACATCGTCTGATACAGGCAGACAACGCTTTCAGATGATCATGGCTGGCGTCAGGGGAACCTGCATTTGCATGTTGTTATACAATATTCTCTGAAGGGCTAAGAACTCAAAAAATAGATAGCTAAAGTCTGAAAACAAAACTTATTTCGGGTAACATTACCTCGTAGCAGTAATTATTATTCGTAATGACAATAACAGCATAGTCATTATGGTTATGGTGTCCGAATTTTAAAACCTAGGTGTGTATATCTGCTCTGTGACCTTGAGGAACTTATTTAACCTCCCTACTTCTCAATTTCTCATCTGTGGGATGGGGATAATAGAATTTCCCTCATAACCTTATTGTGAAGATTAAATGAAGTTAAACATAGAAGATACTCAGCACAAGGCTAGGAACCAGCAGATACTTAAGAAGGGGGAGCTACTTGTATTCATTACAGTACATTACCATTTACAAAATACGACAACACATGTGACTTCACGTGACATACCCAATTAGGAAGGGACACAGGATGAGGAAGGAAAGGGAGGAGGAATGGGAGACGTGAATTCGGGAGAGCGTTTAGAAGGCCATGGGAAAGCCCCAGATGCAGGAGAACAGGGTCAGGGAGTAGACTGGGAGGTGGCTGGCCGGCTCCAGGGAGCTAGAGCGCTTGGGGTTGGCATACCCATCTTGTCAGCCATCTCCTTCCAATGGCTCTGTTTAAACTGGAGGATAGGAAATACAAACAAGTGCTAAGAGTCTGTAAAGGCTCTGAATGCTAAGATCTGAATGACGACTATGGATTTAGATACAGTTTTTTTTTTTTTTTTTGTGCCAAATATTAAAACAGAAAATGTAAACACTAAGGCTTTTCTTCGGCCCCAGCTCCAGTTGTGGAGGGTATTGAGGTTCCATTTATAACTAACAGATGAAGAGCAGAGACTTTGCTAGGCCAATTAACTTAGTTTAATTATTTTGGGAATTTGTTTTTGTTTTTGTCCCCAGAGATTAATCACAGATGAAGTATTTCAGCTTATGTAAAAATGTGTCCTTTTACTGATTCCACAGGAAGCACACTCAGACCTTCATGGACTTCTCTGTTCCTGTCCTTTTCTTTGGGGACAGCAGCTCCGTCACACACATTTCAAGTAGTCTTGGAGAAGCACTGTGCTGCTCTGAGGAGATGAGAAATTCATGGCTCCACTCTCAAGAGGCTCTATTCTGGCCTTCAGCACTCCCAGAGCCACCATTTTGGGTGTCTTTAGTTTCTGGTATGGGCACTTGATCTTTCCTTAATCTTCTATAAAAATGAATCAAAGCATTTATAGAAAGCTTTTTTGCTATTTCTACTAGTAATACATAACACATTCTAATTGAAAGTGTTTGCTATGCACACTTTGATTTAAATTAACTTCTCTAGTATCCCATCATAACCGGGCTGCAACCCTTAATCCCAAATAGAAATTGTAGAGTTGTGCTATTAATCACAGCTATGCTTTTTGTTGACTCTGTACCTATCTTTGTCATCTCTGTCAACCTCAGTTTCTTCGCCTGTAAACATGGAATAACCACCCCTATTACCTGTGTTGTTACGAATGTTAAATAGATCACATATAAAGCACACAGCCAGTATTGGGCACATAGTGAATGCTCAGCAATTCATCATCATTATTAACCAGCATACGTCCCAACGTCATACAATAGTCCCAAGGTCACACAATCAGTTGACCCCAAATAAGACTAAAAAGCTCTCTGCTCTTCCACTATAAAACTCTGCCTCCCAATTGAGTAAAAGATTCAAGATGTGGTTATTCCCTAACAGGTAAGTCAGGGAGCCAAATGAACATAAAAAAGCAATGAAAGCAAGTGTGTGATAAGTGGCCAAATAAGAGAAAAAGAAAGGAAGTACTAGAGTAGCGTGGAGATGAGGGGAGGCTTAAGTTAGGTTTCAAGTGAGATTTGATAAGCAGACTGGAGGAAGAAGGGGGCTCTTTGTTTGCCTTTATCCTCTTGGTTGACTGACAGATCTTTCTCTCAGACTAGTTCAGACTTAGATTGAAGTCCTGGCTCTACACGTATCAGGAGTGTGAATTCGGGGACATCAGTTCACCTCAATCTGGGTCTTGGTCTCCAGTTGTATGAAATGAGGGAGGTAGACTCTGTAAAGCTCCTCTCAACTCCAACTTGTCTTAGGAGAATGCAGCACTCTGTTCTCATGTGTTCAAGACATTCTGTACGGTTATCTTATTTTACTTTGGATTTTTTGATTTTAGGGAAGAGAAACCCAATCAAAATCAAGTTAGAAGGGAGAAGTGAAGGTGGAGGGAAGTCTGTAATACAAGACTCTAGGAATACCTCACTTTTAAGAGTAGGAAAGCATTCAGGCCTCATAATTGTAAAGAGACAAGGAAAATTATCTCAATCCCTCTGTCTCTGACCTGCTCTGTTTTCTCTTTTCTTTTGCTCCACATTTACTCCTTTCTTTCATTTCTCTTTGCAAACAAGTTCTCTGCTTGCTCTTCAGCATCCAAAGCCCCAAAATGTGCAGCCCCCACTGCAATGCCTGCCTTGAACCCTGAGTTTACAGGATGTCACAGGCACAGCTTCTGGATAGCCCAGTAATCTATCGTTACTACGTTGTCCCCAATTCCAAAATCTTGGGAAGGAACTCTGATTGGCCCAGCTATGTCAGGGGATGCTCCTTGGTCTTACCAGCTGGGAGTAGTTGTCCTACAGTGGACGCCAGTGCCTCTTCTTAGGCAGAGGTGTGGTAAGGGCAGGATGGGAAAGCCACTCTGGTACTTATCCTTTCCTGGCATCATGTCAAATTAGTTACATCTAATTAGTTACCCCATACCACAGCGAGAGCTTCTTGGCCATCAGTACATTTCCTGTGCCCAACTGAGGGTCTTAGGGATTCACAATATTTGTGGAACTGAGATGACACATAATAAAAACCACATCTAACGTTCATGTAGATCTTTTCCGTTTACATAGTATCTTTCCTGTATGTGATCTCATTGGACCCTCACAATAACTGGGAGCAGTATTATCATTACCTCCATTTTATATTTGAAGAAAATGAGGTTAGACCAAGGTCACATTGCTACTAAGTGGTGGAATCAGGATTCGCACTTAAATACTCTGGCTTGAAATTCCAGCCTCCAACTAGATGATTGCTCAGGATCCTTCTGGTCATACTATTAACCAGTCTAAAGATACTAATATTATTGTGTTTTCAAAAACTCCCATGTCCCCATGCTTCTAGGTAATTATTTCTATCTCCTTTCCAATTTCCTCTTTGTATCACCGTATGGCTAATAAGATGTTGCATTTTTAAAAACTGCAACACATAGGCTCTCATTTTGTCAAAAACACATTTCATTGGAAAGCAGGAAGAGTGGAGAGGAATTAGGAATTTCACAATAAAAAGAGGAAGGCTTGTAAAGTGCCGTCTGGCTGTGTCTTTAATGAGAAGCATTAGACTCTGCTTTTGAGGCCATCTGGGATGGGGCCTGAGAATCTGGCTGAGGTTTCCAGTATAATTCTAGTCACAGGCTGCCTTCAGGCACCTGCAGGAGTGGCCTCTGTTGTTGAAATGTCAGGAATGCCTTTTATTCCTTTTACTGGCATATGCCATACTCGCTAGTGTTTGTGTCAATTCATTCCCTGGAGAACTGACCTCTTTAGAGGTGCTCTCCCTATCTAAGAACAGTAATAAACATACTATCGTTTATTGATTACCCTACAATGTGTCAGCCAGGTAGTAAAAAAAAAAAAAAAACACTCGTAATAATAGTCATTTAAATTTCTCCCAACAGCCTGTGAGATTGGTACTATAATCTCCATTTTATAGATAGGGCCACTGAGGCTCAGAAAAATACAGCAAGATCCCATCGCTGATAAAGGGCAGAGCTGGCATGTACTCCCGATCTGGTTGGCCACAGAGTGCATGCTCTTAACCGGTGGTTTCAGAGTCTCCTACGCCTGGGCTGGAAACTGAGTGGTAGAAGCTAGATACAGACCAATTTTGACTGGTTCCAAAGCCTGCGCTTCAAAAGAGCACTCTGCCTTTATATGCTTTGTATATTGGGTTCTAAGTATACATACCAGGGGTGCCAAAAAAATGTATTCATATGACTTGTATTCATCTTTTGTTATCGATATATACGCGTGCATTGAGTATTACAATTGTAATACTGTTTTCCTTTCTTAGAGTGTGTATATATATTTTGTGGCACCCTCTGTATATATTTTTTAAATCTCCAATACTAAAACCAATAGTAATCGTAATAACTTTGAAATACACTCAACTCCATTGTCATTCAGAGTTTCCTCCTTTTATCTCTCACTACCACACCCACCCATTTCCCCTTCCTTCTAGGTGTTCAGCTAGACCACCTTCACAGCCCTCCTTCTGCGGTTCTGTGTGGCCATGTGACTGAATTCTGGACAAGAGGCGAGCAGAAGTGAAATACACTGTATCCAGGCCTGGTCCTTCACTTTGTCTCTTCCCTGTCTGCTAGCTGGGTATCTGCTTCCCAGGGGGAAGCCTCATGTTGAACTTGACAGAACCTGCATCTCTCTAGGTCCCTGAAAGACTGTGAAGCAGAGCAACCATCCCCATGCCCTCCACCAATAAGGCTTTGTTTGAGCTAGAAAGAAACTTCTATTTTGTTAAGTCCCTGAAATTCATTAGTTATTACACAACATACCCTCTCCTGGTGGAACTTACGGGTATAAATAAAAGCCTCCACCTAAACCGGGCTTTGCTTCACAAGGAGGCTCACACCATAATATTCTGATAATATTCATAATATTCTGAGGTCCATCACCTCATGTATCTGTATATCATGACTCAGGACCTTTTCACTGCTGCCATAATCCCAACTCCACTATCAGACAAATGATTTGTTTTCTGCTTACAACCAACATGGATAACTGACTACAAGGGCCTTTCTCCACACTTGCTTCGTAGAGACCATTTAACCATTTCCCACATGCTCTATTCTCTTTTGTCTAATTTTCCACCATCAGAGTTCTTGAGCCAGACTAAGGCAGAGGGATACCATTATTTAAAAAATTTCTCAAAGAACTTTAAGATCCTCTAGTCCGAGTCCCTCACTTTACTGATGACAAAGCAGAGATGCAGGAATTCAGTTACCTACCTAGAGACACACTATAGTTAATGGCAAATGTGGTGCTAGAATTCAGCGCCAGGAGGAGGGACAGGTGAGCAAGGAACCTGGGGTGCATAGTTACTGAGGCATTCGCTCTCAGGGGCTGACTGACCCTGTGTTTATCAGAGCCCTCTGAGATGTTCTTTCTTCTCTGTAAGAAACAGCCACGTTTCAGCTGCAGAGCTTTCTCAGCCTGCTTCCCAGTCCTAGAAACTCAAGCACAGAGAGACTTGATTTGAATCGTCTGTCTGTCTTAATCACTTAAAGTCTTTGTACTGGGTTATAGTTCACTCTTGTAGACAAAAGCTACTCCCAAGACGGGCCTCTCTTTCCTGGCTTACTCATAGATTAGGCGTCTAGGGGACTGCAACCAGAAGATTCTTAAAAGCTCTTGTCTAGCTGAGAGGGTTTACCAGTTTCAAGAAAATCTCAGTCTTCCCCTTGTGTTTCTCCTTTACTCTTACACACTACGACACTCACAACACTTCTGACACGAGACCTATGGGGGGTTTTCCCACACCAAGCACTTCTGCGATATCAACTGGGTGTCGTAAGGTTCTGCAACTTTAAGTGAAACGGTATATAACAAAACAAATTTTACCATAGGCTAGTTGATATAAACAAGAGTTAAGTTCCTAAGGCAGCTCATCAGTGTTATAACAGAAAGAAGTTGAACAAAATGACATTATGCGAGGACTAGCTATACCTCAGAGATGTTGCGGGTTCGGTTCCAGACCCCTGCAATAAAGCACATCGCACAATAAAGCGAGTCACATGAATTGTTTGATTTCCCAGTGCAGGTAAACGCTATGTTTACCCTATCCTGTAGTCTGCTATGTGTGAAATAGCATTATCTAAAAAACAATGTACATGCCTTAATTTAAAAAGACTTAATTAAAAATATTGCTAAAAAAGGCTAACCATCATCTGAGCCTTCAGGGTTGTAATCTTTTTGCTGGTGGAGGGTATTACCTTCAATTTGTAAAAAAACACACCACAATATCTGTGAAGCACAATAAAGTGGAGTTCAATAAAGTAAGGTATACTTATAACTCAATTCTGACACTCTGTGTACCAGAAGATAGTGTCAGATCCCATAGGATAAGGGCTCAGTCCCACAAGACTGACCCCCTTAACACGTCAGATGCCAATCACAAGTGGTAAGTCCCCAGGTTACCCACAACTCCTGTCCATCTTAGCTACAAATCAGAGGTTCCCGTGACCTCCTCCTTGGTTATTTGCTAGAGTGGCTCACAGAACTCAGGGTAACACTTACATGTATCAGCTTATTAAAGACGTGATAAAGGATACAGATGAAGAGATATAGAGGGCAAGGTCTGGGGGGGGGGGGGGTCCTAAGCACAGGAGCTCCTGTCCCCATGGAGTTGAGATGTGTTACCCTCCAGGTCTGCATGTGTTCCACACCCTGGAAGCTCTCTGAACCATGTACAATTGTATTTTTATGGAGGTTTCCTCATGTAGGCATGATCACTCATTAACTCTACTCCAGTCCCTCTCCCTTCTCCAGAGAATGGGGTAGGGCTGGAAATTTCTAGCTTCTAATCATGGCTTGGTTTTTCCAGTGACCAGCCCCCAGACAGGGCCCACCCAGAATCACCTCATTAGAACAAAAAACACTGTTATCACACAGGAAATCCCAAGGTATTTAGGAACTCTGTGTCAGGAACTGGGTCAAATATAGAACAAAAGATGCTCCTATAATAGTATTCTTATCATTTAGGAAACTACAAGGCTTTTAGGAGTTTTGTGCTAGGAAGCCAGGGCAGAGATCAATATTTTTTCTTTTCTATTCTTTCACCCTATGTATTACTTGAAATTAAATATTTCAGAAGTCTTCACCAAGAGTCTTACAGACTCATGCTTGATTTTTATTTGGCTTGAACCATTTCTTATTTTCTCTTTCGCCCCCTGGGGAGACTGAAAATGTGAAATTGTTTTATTTTCCAATCTAGCAAGTCCTGGCCCCTCTAAATTTCCATTAAGTTCTGCTTGCAAACAGGGCAGTTCCTTGTTTAGTTCATCTCTGTTACAGCTGAAAGCACCCAACTTACACTTTCAACATCTGTTTGGAGATCTCTCATAGAATCCACAGGTTTGCTAATTATTTTCCTTCAGGTGTCTGTAGGCAACACTTGTCAACTGTTTTGCTACTAGATAACGTGGGTCATCATTTTTCAAGCCTGCCATAGTAGTTCCTCAAAGGTTTTCCAGTCTCCACTCATAATATCTTCATTTTCCTAGATTTTGTTGACAGTTTCCTTACCACTGTTCCGGCTTCTTGCCAGCCAGTCTCATTGCCCATGCCTAACTTTGTTCTGAGTTTCTGTGATAGCCACACCCCACGTCTGGTACCAATTTATGTGTCAGTTATCTATTGTCGTATAACAAACCAGCCAGAAAACTTACTGGCTTAAAAAAAAAATCCTTTTTAAAATTTATTCTTAAGTGTCTATGACTCGGCTGAGTGGTTTTCCTGGTCTGGGCTGGCTGGACTACGGCTGGAGAATCACTGATGGCCCAGGCACATACCTGCTGATGACTGGGAACAACAGGGCACCTGGGCCATGTATCTCCAGCATCTAGCATCCTCACCCAGGCTTCTCCACATGGAGGCTGGCTTCCAAAAGCAGCCACAAAGAGCAAGCTCTTTTCTGTTATCTGTTTGCATTTCATTTGTTAATTCCCAAGTGGCCAAGTCATGTGGCCAAACTCAGATTCAAGCAGTGGAGAAATGGACTTGATGATAGGATCTATAAAATACATCGCTATGCTAAAAATGTGTAATACAGTGTAAGCATTGCTTGCGGAATTATTTCATGCATGTTTGGGGGACTGCTGGTTGTTCAGTGTGACGGAAATTTTGTGTGTCAACTTGACCGAGCCGTGGAATGCCCAGATATTTGGTCAAACATTACTCTGGGTGTGTCTGTACAGTATGTCTGGATGAGATTAACATTTGAATCAGCAGACTGAGTAAAGCTGATTGCCTTCACTAAGGTGGGATGGGGCAGGGAGGGTGACCATCCAATCAACTGAAGAGCTGAATAGAAAAAAAAAAAAGCTGCATCAGTGGGATTCTACCTGATTGCTTCAGCTGGGACATAAGCCTTCTGTTACCCTCAGACTGGAACTTATACCATCCGCTCTCCTGGTTCTCAAGCATGCCAACTGCAGATTTTGGGATTCCTCAGCCTTCATAATTGTGTGAGCCAATTTCTTATAAGCCCCTTTATAAATATAAATTTATTTATAAATACATTTCTTTATAAACATACATTTAAAAAAATCTATCTCCTATTGGTTCTATTCCTCTGGTGAATCCTGACTAAATACATGGGGAATCATCGCTATTATCTAACACTGATCAGGTGGTTATTATGCCCCACGTACTGTTCTAAGTGCTTTACTTTTCTAGTAACTCATTTAATTTTCATAATAATCCTATGAGGCAGACATTTTTATTGTACTCATTTACAAGCGATGGATTGGAGATACAGAGAAGGTAAGTAACTTGCCCAAGGACACACAGCCATCAATGACAAGGCTGCGTTTGCATCCAGGCAGTCTGGCTGTAGAACTTGTGGTCTAACCAGTACACTGTATCTAGGAAGAAAAGCAAGCGGTAGAGGAAGAAGCAAGAGATGGAGGAGAAGTGACAGAGGGAAGGAGCTAAGGGATGATGTAAGAGAGATCTGCTGGGAGGATATCATAACGAATCTTGTGTGCTGAAGTGGGCACTTTGGTGGGGTGTCTGCACAGACATAACCTCTTTAAGTGCTTCTTCTAAGCAGATGCTCTCATGAGCTATGTGTGTATACATTTTCCCCCTTTTTCTTGACCCCAGGTGGTTGCCCGGGATCCAACCTGAGCCAATAGTAGTAATATTTTAGGAGGTTGGAATTGGGATTAAGAGATTTCAGATCTGGGACTGGACTGTTGTAACTGGAAGAAGGACACTCAGGAGCTGTGGGGGGCCAAGTCCTGCTTACCCTGTGGCCATGAGAACCTGAGAAAAAGGAAGTATAGATGTAAGGGAAAACAGACTTCTGTTCTTAGTCCCAGCACCCCCTTGTACTACTGCTCTTTGGGTCTATGAAGTTCCCCTCTTTCCCCATTTCTTGTTATGTTAGAGCCCACTGACCTGTGGTACTTATATCCCAAAGTCTTAGGGATTTTGTACACCCAGGGAAAAAGTTTAAACTTTCTTTGAAGATGATGGAAGTCCTTAGAACAATTTTTTTTAAAGGGGTAAAATCGTTTTGTCTGGACCAAAATGTGGAGGTTACAGGGCGTCCAATTTGAGCTCAGAAGAATGAAGAACCTCTTGACATTAATACTCTAAACCCTAAATTAGGGGTTTCCTGGCACTTGGGTGGCACTCGTCCTGAATAATTAACCACATGACAGAGGGAATTCAAGCATTAGGAGGGGCAGGAGTTAGACTCGGGAATGACTTCTGGGGTGGCTTCTACCCTGCAGTTGTGTGGTCCTGTGACTCTGGATTAGGGTCTGGACACTTTTCAATCAGAACTTTGTTTCTGATGAGGAAGGCATTCCTGGTTTAGAATGCACTGCTATACCGGACACCTAAGGGAACGTGCACGTCAGCCGGAGAGCCCCTATGAGGAGACAGCTGGCTTCCTAGCCTCTGCACTCTGAGGGTTGAGGCAGGAGCCAGGGCCCCTCTTGTGTTGATAAACAATGTTTAGAACTGGTCAGCAGGTTCTCTGGGCATGTTAACTAGCTTCTCTTTGGTGAAGACCCTAGGCTCGTAGCCCCTGAAGGGCAATTAAGACTCAGGTAGTGTCTGAAAGCCTGATGGTTGGCTTCTGCTACTCCACTCACCCTTTTCTATACATTCTTCCTTTCCCCACCTCTGCCACACATATCACTGGTCATTAGGGTTCTAAAAACAATAATTCCTTATTAGTAAAGAAATCCACAAAGCCTGAGGAAAAGAGAAATTGTTCAAAATCCTGTCACTCAGAAATAACCACTACTTACTTTTTTAATGAACATCTATCAAATCCCCCCCTTTCTCTTTCTCTCTGTCTCTCTCTCTCTGTCTCTCTGTCTCTCTGTCTCTCTCTCTCTCTCTCTCTCTCTCTCTCTCTCTGTCACACACACACACACACACACACACACACACACACACACACACACAATGATCTCTTTCTTCCTTTGAGCTGTTCTATAAACTGCTTTTTCACATAATCACCTCTCCTGGACATGTTTTCACATTGATAAACACAGGTGGACTTTACTAGGCCCCTCTTCTCCCTTCCTTATGGTTTTCTTGCTCCATCTGGATGGTGGCAGCCATCCTAGCCCAACTAGCCAGGCCAGCTTCCTTCCCCAGAAATCAATAATTGAACAAAAGCCTCTGCAGACGAGGGCCTGGGCACCACAGCGGCCACCCGAGGCTCAGCGGCTGCTCTGCTTTCCTCAGCCACAAACTTCCTCCTGAGGCTTTGGAAGGAGCAGCTGTGGGGGAAATCTCACTGAAAGAAAGTGACAACAGAAATTTCTTTGGCTCCTTGGCTGGCTTGTCTCGTTCCTTCCTTACTGAATTCTTGGTTTGTCTCTAATTATCTAGCACCCAGAGCATCGAACAAGGCTGCAGCTGAGAGAATGCCATGCTTCAAACAATTTGCCAAGGGTGTTGAGGATTTAGCACAAAAGATACTGTAGAAAAATAAGCTGAATGTGGCTTTGGATCCATTGACTATTGCCAAATGAGAGTTGAGGCTTCTCAGGCAACAGGGATGGTGCCTGATTCACAGGAATGATGCCTGATGAGTGGGCCCATCATCAGTGTCCCTGCTGGAATGTTTGTCCTGATGGGGGCCTGATCCCCTCCTCAGTGGCTTATCCTAAAATAACAATCAATGCTTCCAAACCTATGCTTCATCTTTAGATTTTCGTTTTTCCTCCAGTTGGCAAGAATACACAGAGCACACAGTTTCTCAACCTTGGCACTATTGGCAATTGGGGTGGATAATTCTTTGTTGTGAAGGGCTACCATGTACATTGTAGGATATTTGGAAGCACCCCTGGTCTCCACCCACTAGATGCTACACCCACGCCTTTATGACAACTATGAATATCTCCAGATATTGCAAGATATTCCTGGGGGCAAAATCGCCCTCCACTGAAAACCACTGGGACAGAGGTTAAAAGGTGGGCACTGGAGCCAGATGAAACTGGACGCAAGTCTTGGCACTGACTCTTACTTAACTATGTCACCTTTAGGAAAGTTATTTTTAACGTCTTTCATCCTCGGTTTTCTTTCTCATCTTTACAATGGGGAAAATAACAGTATCTACCAGCAGGGCATAGTGAGAGGATTAAATAATACAAGGGAAATAAATTGGTTAGCAAAAGGCTCAATAAATTATCCACTTTTATTTTTCATAGTAATTCATTGAGGTACTTAATATCAACATTCCCATTCTACTCAGAAGAGAAAATGGAGATTTAGGGATGTTGGGCAACATCCTTGATTAGTAAGTGGCCTGTGCTATTAATTCCTAAGGCAAAGATGCGTCCCAACTGTGTCTGGAATAGGTTACTGATATGCTGAGTCACCAGTTTTCTCACCCAGGGGCAATGAGCAGAACCTGGGATGCCAAAACCCATAAACTCGTTATCTTGGTTTACCCCACTGTGTTTCATGGTTGTCACCATTTTCTCTGAGAGCCAAACTGTACGTGAAAGCCCTTACATAACTCCAAGCCCTCATATAAATGAAAGCTGTTATTATTATTATGATTCAGAACTTATCCCTGTGAGGATGTAAATGCCCAAGGAAAAGGCTTATTTAATCTGTAGGAGTTGGACTTTATTGATCATTAAAATCCCTTTCCTTGTATAAGATTTTTATGGAGCCAACATCTTATGAAGATGCTGAGAACTAGTGTTAATGGTGAGTGGAGAAGGAAGAACGGCTGAGAGTACATAGAGTTGAGAAGCTGGGAAGGGGATAAGACCCCAAGACAAACAAGTAAGCAGGATAAATTGCATCACAAGATGGTCCAACTGGCGGTTGCCTCATCTCTGAGAATGGCCCCTCTCTTCTGCTCCATCCTAAACTTCCAGAATCAAGACTCAATCATGGGTGAACGGAAGAATGAATAGATGAGTGATCAGCAAGTGGGACAAAATGTTAATGATAGGAGGTGGGTGGGTGTGTCTTCCATGTAAAATTATTTCACTTTGTTGTATGATTGACATTTTTTACAATAAAAAATAGGTACTCTCTGGAAGAATGAAAGGTAAAACAAACAAGATAAAATATCTAAAGGCCAGAGACCCTTGCTGTAGGTACAGACAGACTTCCAGGCCTCCTCGTCTCACTCTAACCCATCTGAAGCAGCCTCAGCCAGACAGATGCTACTGGGTTGTGGCCACCCCCACTTCAAGGGCAGTGATCCTGGGGCATGCGGGTGGCCTGGAGAGAAGTGGAAGGGAGGACAGAGGCAAGACTCACTGAGTCATGCTCCGAAAGCTTGCGATTTGATTCCTGTGCCATCTCATTTCTTCTTTCCCTGGTCTGTCTCTCAGAGGTGTAGAAGCAGCAGCCAGCCTCCACGTGGTCTCCTGCTCTGGGCCTCTTTCTGCTCTTCCTATGTCAGCTGTGGCCTCACTGGGCTCCAGGCCTTCAGAAGCCTCCCCCCAGCTGCTGATGCTGACAGTGAGTTACCAGCATAACCAGGTTGTAGCAGTCTATTACAGTGCCTGCAGGGTGACCTATTACTGCCTTCTCATATGTATTTATAGTTTTACCAAAAACCCAGAAGAATATGTTTCTTTCCTTTTGAATATTAAACTCGAAAATATGTTAATGTTTAAAAAATTGTTTTGTAAAAAGCAAAATGTTTCCCACAATTGCTTCATTTTAACCTGCTAGTTTTCCGGTCAGAAGCAGTTACTGGTTGAGATCTCAGTCTCTGGACAGCCACCGGTTTGAATCCCAGCTCTGCCACTTGCTAGTTATATGACCATGGGGCAGTTACACAATCTCTCTCAACCTCATTGTTCTTACCTAGAAGGTAACGATTCCTGCTTAATGCTGTTTTGAAAATGAGAAAATGATATGTGTAAAGGTCTTTGTGTGATGTTTGGTGCAGGATACATTTGCATAACATAGTTATTAATATTGTTTATTATATATAATATTTATTATTATATCTCCTTATTATAATTTAGCCTTTGTTTACAGACATCCAAATTTTTATATAGTTGAAAGAACAGTTTACTTACTTACATATAGAATTTTTTATTGAATTTTTCATACCAGGAGGTAGAATGGCTGCCAAGTACTAGAGTGGCATTACCACTCTAAGGAATTCTCTAAGGAATTATTTAAATTAATCAAACTCATAGCAGGCTGAAATATAAACTAAAATGTCAAATTGTTTATTTACTGAGAGAAATATAACCATTTCAAATTTATTTTTTTAAGGAGAAAATGTACACTAAGGGTCTCAGGTCTTTTCTAGTGAAGAAAAGGGCTCACCTGATTTATACAATGATAAGTTGGTTGAACACAAGGCTGGACGGTTGCTTAGCTATTTAAGAGAACAAATTCTCTTAACCCCTAACAAACATGCTAGAGGTTAAAAGAACAATAAAATATTTGTAAGGTTTTGTAGTCATCCCCTGTTTTATAATTGGAGGTTACGTTCCTGTGAAATGAAGCATGAAGTCTGAATTGAACAGTTCTGGAAGAATTTTTCTAAAACCTTGAATAGCAGAAGAAACTTCTAGATGCTTCTCGATGACATAGTGTTTTTAAAAATATATAATTAAATTAAATTTTTATCCATCATTTATTATATAGGCAGCACATGATTTAAAAAAATCAAAAAGTATAATGATATAAGAGTGAAGAGTCTTTCCACCCATGCTCCATAGTCACCCACTTCCCCTCCTTAGGGAAAACCTCTATTGTTAGTTTTTTATTTTTTTTTCAGAGGTATTTTATGTACCCATAAGCACATGGGAGATATTACAGTTAAACTGCCTTTTTTCTCACCTGTCTAGAATCTTTGGTCCTTGTGCTTCTGGGAGGGCACAGAAATGTAAATATTTTCTGTATCTCATGAGTAAGATAATGACTAGCTCAGTGCTCTGAATTGTCAAAGTACTTATGTCAACATTTCCTCCCAAGCCTTCTGATTAAATACCATTGTGCCTCAAGGTCTATGTTTTCATTTAATTTTAATGAAGGCCGAAGCAAAGATTTAAGTTTATAGTTCTGTTTCCATATACTGAACAATAACAACAGCAGCATATTAGTACAGTGCTAAAGACTGGAATTAAAACAGTGGAAGAATATGGATCAGAATGTTTCCATGGGCATGATGAGGTACTTTTTCTCTGCGGATAGATCATTTAGGAATTCAAACATAATCTAAAGTAAGAAACTACAAATAAATAATAAATAAACGTGACTAGAGAAAGAAATAATAAATACGACTAGAAAAAGAAATATATATATTTCTCTATGTAAAAACCAAAACAAAAAATGAATAAGAACAAAAGGAAAAGACGAACTAGGCAAAGCAGTTGCAAAATATGTGGCAGAAAAATTGATTCTATACAATGAATATTTGAACTCATAATCACGGGTACCCATCAGATTTCAAATAACTTTTTTACAATTGGGGAAATTCTTGTGTTATGAGTCCAGCCTCCTCAATGCTGAAGTCAAAACTCAAATTCCTGGTTCCCGTGCAGCTAGACATCAGGTACAACAACATGAGACTTTGATTTTGAAGAGAAAAAAAAAAAAGAACCAGGCTTTCACAGCTTCCATTTCACAGTTTCCATTAGGAATTTGCTGGGTCAAATTCCTAATACAGAAGGGGCAATGGTGAAGATGTGCTGATTTTATAATCTAATTCTTAGGAGGAAATATTATCTACTGTTGCTTTTTTTTTTTTTTTTAAAGATATGGCTTAGTTAATTCCAAGATTTCTTATAACATTTTTCTTTTCTAAACACATATTATCAATATTTTATTTAAATATATTTTTAATGACAGAATGTCATAAACCCTGTCCAGTTGTTGGGGAAACCACTTGAGACAACACGGGAGTAGCAGATTTCTGAAGATGGCTATAACAATATCTCCCATCCCACATGCTGTTTTACAAAGTGACCTTCTTATGTCTTTGCCCCTTCTCCCAGCTAGAGGTAGAGGCTAATTTCTCTCACTGAATCTGTGCTCGCCTTATGAATCACTGATAACCAATGGAATGCAGCAGAAGTGATGCGGTGTGATTTCTGAGGCTAAGTCAAACAAAAGCCCTACATCTTCAACCTGGCTTTCTCTGGTCTTCCTTTCTAGAGGAAGCTAGCCACCTTGACAAGAGTCTGACTACCATGAGATCTCTCTGCTGGGGAGGCCACACTTAGATACTTTAGTTGACAATCGCAGATGAGCCTAGTCTTCCAGCAATCCCCACTGAGACCCAGACATGTTAGTGAAACAGTCTCAGACTCTCTAGACTAGCCCACCTCCCACCAGCTGAAGCAGTTAGGGAGGAGAAAAGTCACCTGACCAAGCCCTACTGGAAATCTTCACCCACGGAATCCATGAGATATAATAAAATGGTTAATATTTAGTCCTCTAAATTTTGAAATAGTTTCTTTCATAGCAATAGTAACTTAGACAAGGAGCTTTGGGGACTATTATAATTTAACAAAATTCATCTAGTGTCTTCTAAGTGTGATGCACTAAACAGGTTCTGGGGATTATAGCAGAGCCAATAAGATCCCTATTCTCAAGGAATTTATAGATCACTTAATGGAAGCTGACATGAAAATAAATATAAGTGTAATCAACTGTTTTAGGTGCTGTGATAGAAGTATGTATAGAATAATGTTGGGAGGCATAAAGGAGGGATGGGGAATGATGATGTCATTTGTGATGCTAGAGATTTTGCTACCAACTCTTTCTTTTAGTCCTCTACTTCTGACATGGTCATATTGACTAGAAATAGCAATAGCAGACATCTGTGTCTCATTCCTAATCTCAGGGAAGAAGCTTTAAATATTGTAAACGGTGTTTATTTTTTGTTTTTGTTTTGTTTTGTAAATACTATATCAGATTAAAGAAATTTCCACCGAGTCCTCAATATATATTTCATATTGAATTGATGTGAAACTTTGTTAAATTTTTTTCTTTATTTATGGGTATGATAAAATTTTTCTTCTTCATTCTGTTAAATTAGTGAATTCATTGATTGGTTTTCAATATTTAACTACCTTTTTGATGCTAGAATAATCTGATTTGGTAACAATATATTATTCTTTTACTATATTGCTGCATTTGATTTGCTAATCCTTTTTTTTTTTAAAGATTTTTTTGCATTTACGTTCATGAGAGAGATTGAATTTTCCTACCTTATAATGTGATCTGTCAGTTTTTCATCTCAAGTCTATGGTGGCACATATATTTTTTTAAAATATGAGAGAGTTTGTGCAAGATTGTTGTAATTTTTTTCCTTAAGTTATCAGAGATTTCACCAGTGAAGCCACCTGGGCCTGGAGGTTTCCTTGTGGGAAGGTTTCTAATTAGAAAATTAATTTCTTTATTAGAAATAGGACTATTCAGATTTTTGATTTCCTCTTTTGTCAGTTCGCTAAATTGTATTTTTTAAAGACTTGGCCATTTTACTTAAAATTTCAAATTTATTGGCATCAAGTTACTTATAACATTCTTATCTTTTTAATGTCTGTTGGATCTGTAATGGCTCCCTTTTATTTCAGATTTTGGTAATTTGTTTTTTCTTGATTATATTTGTAAAGCTTTTCAAAGAGCCAACATTGAAAATAATTTTTCATTGAAAAATAATTTTTCAATAAGTTTTGATGTCATGTTTTTATTATTATTCAATTCAAATTGTATTCTAATTTTAACTGAGTTTATTTTTTAACTCATGACTTACATAGAAAGGTACTGTTTAATTCCAAACATTTGAATAAGTTTTATTAAAAAATGTTTTCTAGCTTAACTCTGCTGTGGTCAAAAGACATTACAATGAATAATTCAAATTCTTTGGAACTCATTGAGATTTGTTTTATGGCCCTGCATATGGTCAATTTTGGTAAATGTTTCACGTGCATTTGAAAATGATGTATGTATTATCCTTGTTGTTGAAGTGTTTTACTTAATGTCAATTAGGTCAAATTGGTTTACTGTGTTGTTCAGATTTTCTATTTCCTATTGATTTCTGTTTTTATATGCCTGTTCTGGCAGTTCCTGAGAGTGGTATTATTTTAAAGCACACCCCACGGCCCCCCCCCATGCTACGATTATGGATTTACCTATTTGTCCTTGTACATCTGTCAAGTTTTGCTTCATAAGTTTTGAAATTATGCTAATAATGCACGTACATGTAGAATTGTTATATCATTCTAGAAGACTGACCTTATCCTTATGAAATATCCTCCTTTTCTGTGGTAAGTCTTCTTGACTAAAAGTTTATTTTTTTCTGATATTAATATGACTAAGGCAGCTTTCTTTCAGTTTGTATCTACATGTCAATATATCTATATATCTATATATAGAGCTATATATATTTGCCCCCCCATTTTTCTTTAATACAGTTGCCATCTTACATAATATACTATTAGATGCCTTCTTAACAGCACACAATTAGTGATTTCATTGCACCAGTCAGCATCCTGGGATAGAACTCTTATAACCACTCATGTTCATGGAGTACTGCTCTTAAGTACAATACAGTACACCTAATTCATATGGTCAAACTGTAATTAATGGCTAGTGGTACTAATTTTCTAAAAATAGATTAATGCACATATTCAAACAACATTAAATTTTCAATTTTGAATTCATATGAAGTCTACTTCCCTTCAATAGCTGCTATTGTTCCAGAGTGTGGTTTTTGAAATCCAGAAAGTGGGAAGAAATGTTTTTTTTATTTTGCTTTTGTTGTTTCTTTCTTCCTTGCTTTCTACCATCCTTTCCCTCTTCCCTTTATTCCTGTCTTTTTATTTCTTTCTTTCATTTTCATTTTCTTTCTTTCTTTAATTTTTATTTTCTTTTGCATATATTTTTCATCCTTTACTTTCCTTCTGTATCTTGAAAGCAGCATATGGTTGAGTTTCCTGCCCCCCATTTGTCAATATTTTCTTTTAGTTTAAGTATTTAATTATTTAACTGAGTATTTAATGTAATTACTAATATATTTGGATTTATAGCTACTATCTTCAATATTAATTAGTACTTTTACCATTTCCCAGGTAATGCTAGAACTTTTTTTTTTGCAATTTTTGTCAGGTATTTTAAATATAAATGTGTACACTTTAAGCTCCACAAATTATTATTAATAATAATACAGTCAATATTTAGTCTTATGTACATATTTACCTTTTAAAGTACTCTTTATTCCTATCTGCATTTCCAAAAAGTATTTATTTCTGCCTAAAGAACTTCCTTCAGTATTTTTTTCTAAGATGAATTTTCTTTGTATTTGTATGAAAACTTCTTTATTTTGCTATTTTTATTTTACCTTTTTATTGAGGTGTAATATACATATAATAAATTATATAAATCTCAATTAATTATATAGCTTAATGCAATTGTATGCACAAGTAAACCCCTGTAACCACCAAGATTAAGATATAGACCCTTTTTCACTTTTTAAATATTTTGTCACTAGATATAAAATTCTTGGTTGATAGTTATCTCTTCACATGCTGCCCACCACACACTCTAAAACACCATTTTATTGTCTTCTGATTTCCATTGTTTCTGTGGAGAAATCAATTTACTCTTGCTCCTTTGACAACAATACATCTTTTGTCATTGGCTCCTTTTTAGATTTTTCTCATTTTCTTTGCTTTTCAGAAGCTTTACATCCAAGTGCCTAGGTGTTGTTTTCTTTGAATGTATTCTCCATGGATGTAGTTTATAGACTTTCTTGAATTTGTGGCTTTACATCTTGTCAATTTAAAAAACTCTCAGCCGACCACCTCAGGGATACTGTGGATACCTGATCATGGCATTGTACACCAGAAGCTAAACACTAATGAATGCCAACTATAATTTTATATATATAATGTGATGGTTCAGTGTGAGGTCAGAGGGATAGTGGATGGGGGGAGGGGGGTTTACAGTGTGAGGGATATAAATGATGAACGTCTAAGTATTACCTTGTCTTGTACACCTGAAACTAATAAATAAATAAATAAATAAATAATAAAAAAATAAAAAATAAAAAACTCTCAGCCAATATCTATTCAAAGGTTCTCAGTTTCTTCTCCTCCATGCTCTAATTTCGTATCTGTTAAATATTTTACCATGTGAAATATGTCTCCTAATATCTTTTCTGCATTTGCCATCCTTTTTGCTTTCCATATGTCAGTCCAAATATTTTCTACTGACTTATATTCCAACTCACTTAAAATTTTTTAGCTCTAATTTACTTCTTAACCTTATTCATTACATTTTAATTTCAGTTATTATATTTACCTGCACTAGAAAATCCATTTGATTTTTAAAAATAGAATCAACTTTTGAATAAAATTCTCCATCTTGTCATCAATTTATTGGACCATAATAATTAGCAAGTTAAAAGTCTATGCCTGATAACTATAATACCTGAGTTATCTATGGGTTTGTTTATATTAAATACTTTATCTTTTTGTTCAGTTTCTTGGTATGCTTGTTAATTTTGAATGGCAGAAAACTGTCTAAGAAAAACTGAGGCTGTTTAAGACAGTTAAAGACAGTTTAAAAACTGTCTAAGAAAAACTGAGGCTGATGTTCTCTTCTTCTGGAGATTTACCTTATCCTTTTGTAGGCAGCTAGGATTGAGGCAGATTGTTCCAATTTAATAAGGGATTAAGCTGACTTGAAGTTGGGGGTACATCCTTTGTAAGACTGAGTTGCAGAAATGGCTTGGTCTACCTCTGAGGTGACGTCATCTCTAAAGTGAAGCCTCAACTGAGAGACTGGAGTAGTTACCAGGGCACTTTCCCTTGGTAGATCCCAAAATTCAATTTTATCTCCTTTGGATCACAAAACTATCAAAAGCTGTTTTGGGATATTCAACCATATTCTCCTCATTTTCTTAGTCTCTCACTTTATCCAGCTTAAGAAACAACAAATTCCTTGAGGTGAAACTGGACCAGAGCATTGGTCTCAGTACTTTGCATCTCTTTTCTCTGGGATTTGGCCCCTCGAGTCATGGCAGCCATAAGACACCCAAACTCAACTATTGTTTCCCCAGTTTTATGAGCTTGCTGAAAGCTCCGTTGTCTTTTATCTATAATATCAGTTCTTCCACCCATCTTCTCAGTCTCTCATCTCACTCTTTAATATTTGGGAAATGCTCCAGAAGAGAAAATCCCGATTTAATTGTCAGGCTCAAATCAGTAATATTTCCTTTATCTGGGATCTTGATCCTTCACAACCTCCTTTCCTCCATATCTCTGTGGCTTCTTGCAGATTTGTTTTGTTTGTTTTTCCCCCCAAATCTAGCTTTCCTACTTATTTGGCGGTTCTGTTGCAAGTTACTCCATCACAGCCACAGTTAATTTAATTTTAAATGTAGAAATACCCCATACACAGGACTCACACATTTTCTCATAAAGTCATATATTAGTGTTACTTCTTTCTGTTTTACAATGAAAGCCTTAGTTATACATATAAAAATCTTAGATTCTAAGGTTACTACAGTGAACTTGGCTATAACCAAAAAGGCTCAAAGAACTAGGCACTATAAACAGGAACCGAGATGGAAAGCCTATTGATGCAATAGTTCCAAAAGCGGAGCTAATGGTTTTAGTAGAAAGCTTTTCAAATTCATAAGAAGTAAATTTTCATCCAAGTAAATTAACCTTCTCACTTTACAGAGCAATAAGTGAAATAAAGAGAATTAGCCCAGTGCCCAACACATGTGTGCCTAAAAATATTTATAAAATAAATAAAAGAAAATGGGTTAAGGTTGTAAAGGGGATTTTGATACTGAAAAAACATAATGCTTGAGTTCTGCCAAAAGAAAAAAAATGAATTGTTAAAGACTGCGAAGATGATGATTCTTTTGAGTGAAGGAAGAGACAGCTACTTTGATCTTCCATGCAATGAATAATTTTATAGAAAGAAGATGGCCATATCATTCTACTCAGGAGGTGACACAACTGAAATTTTTTTTCTCTATACATTCATGAGAAAAAGAAAAAGCAAGATAGCCACCAGGTGATAAGAAAAACAGGTTTAACAAGTTTCGCGGTAGCATTTAATTAACTTAGAATATAAGTTCAGTTGTTCGGACAGACCTGAAATAATGTGCTTTCAATTAGATGCAGGAGTCAGCAAACTATGGCCTTGGGGCCAAACGTGGCCCACCACCTGTTTTTGTAAATAAAGTTTTACTGAAACATAGCCACACCCATTCATTTATGAATTGCCTAGAGCTGCTTTTGCGCTGCAACAGTGGAGTTTGTCATTGCAACACTGATCACAGAACCTGTAAAGCCTAAAATATTTACCACTTTATCTTTTATGGGAAAAACTTTCCAACCCCACCCCCGGTATAATCGTTTTACTTTTGTGTAAACATACACAGTTATGGCTGCTCTGCTCTGTGAAGTCTTCAGGGGCTCAGGGTTTTTCTATCTTGTCACATGACATTCCCTAATATGTGATCCCGTCCACACAGAACAATATGGCTCACCATGAGTTCTGCCTTACAGCCACTGGGAAGGGATCATGTAAGTCCCAGTCAATCTACACCTACGGCATAATAAGCAAATGATTCTATAATGGTCTTCTTTTTCTTAAAAGGTGAAGCTATGTTCAGAATATCCTGTTTTTTAAGGCAGCAAAGCAACATATTTTTAGAAATATTTCCATTTTAAATTCTCTGTGCTCAAAGAGAAATTTTTAGCTATCTTGTGTACTTCTCCCAAGCATGGTGGCTAAAGGAGGTACTGTAGTCTAAAAGCTGGATGGTGAAGTGGGAAAAGGATGCTCTTTGGAGTCAGAAAGAGATTGGATTGAATCTCAGCTCTTTCCCTAACCAACTTGGACAAATTCTTTAACCCCCTGAGCCTCAGTTTCTTCATCTCTAAAAATACATTGCTAAGCAAATAGTTGTAAAGAATAAGTTAGGTGTATCTGTTGTGCTGACTGCTAGTAGGTGTTCCACAGCTGTTGGCTTCTTTACCCTGCCGTGGGTTTTCCAAGTGTGTCAATAGGAACTTGATACGTGGAAATGTTAAGCAGGCTGGAGCCACAGTGGTTCCCTTCCATAGAAATGTACTAGGCCCTGCATGCATTATCTGTGTCTCATAACAACATTATGTACTTAAGTCCCTTTTATGCACAAAACATTCGTGAAAAGGCCAACTTGGAAGCACATCTTTTTGCAGACACTAATAGTCATGAAGTCTATGACCATTCTTTGTTAGTGGGGCATTTGGATAGAAGAGAATTGTTGTATACTTTGCTTCTAAAGCCTGTAATTGATGCCTTAAACTACAGTATATAATTTAGCATGACAGACTTTTGTGTTAATAAAAAGTTACTCAATAATTCATTTTCTAGTCCTCTTGCTGTAAATCATGATAAACTGATGTGGTTTTAAGAAGGCCGTAATACGCTTTTCCAAGGGAATTCTACAGTGCTCTAACAATTAATGTACCATGATTTTAAGGCACAATTACCTCAAGAATGCATGCAGCTCAATACCAAAGGAGATGACACTTTCAGGGCCAGTGATGGGAAGGTCCCCAAAACCATTTCTACACAGTTGTGGACTATGAAGCTTAAATTGATGAATGTGTAGGACAAAACAAATCTGAGATGCTGGCATGTGAGATGAAACAATGGTTTCCCCTCACTGAAAACTACCCTCCACTAAAAAAGACATAAAACAAAGTAAAGAGAAACATTGATACTTTCAGTGCTAATTGCCTTACATGAAGTAACTAACCCATTCCAGGTGCTTGAAAATATTCCTCTGCTCTTTGAATTCTTTTGTTCATTTTAATGGTATTAATTTTGTTTCGATGTTCATTGTCCTTTAACAATTTAATCATGCAAGATGCCTCATATGCTTTTTTGAAAGGAGAGAGAATTATTTCTAAACAGAAAGCTAAACAAATGCTTAAGACTTGTTTTCTCTGAAAACATCTGAGAATTGTTGTATATACTACTTAGAATTATGCTACTGTGAGGTAGGTGTTTTTCCAATATACTCATAAAATTTAGCAACTAGGAAGATAAGAGACCACCAACATGGCTTTGATTCAACTACCATTATTTAAATACCTCCAGTCAACACAAAACGAGATGCAACACATTATAAGGACATAAAAATGAATAAATACTTCTCGGCTCTCATAGGATAACAGGGAAGACAAATGCATACACAGTATGGGACTGTATGAAAGCTGCTATTGTAGAGCACTGTATTAACGAAATACAACTTTCATTGGAATTATACTCTTACAGTTTACAAAAAGCTTTCGTGTGCATTATTGTTTGTTTAGGTCCCACAAAAATTTCATAAAGCATATAAAGAGTATTGTCCCAGTTTTACAGATGGGGACATTGTGGCTCAGAGTTGCTGAGTAGCCAAAGTTCATGTGGTAAATAGGAAGAGGAGTCAGGCTCCATGTCCTTCGCTTGATTGGCAGTGTTAATTCTGCTTTCATATATAATATGAACGGGCATTAGTGAGTTCTCTTTAAATAACACTATTTATCCTGTCAGGGAAGGGTGACCTGCCCATGTCATAGCCAAATAGTTCACTGGCTTCCCAAGCCCTGGACAAGGTCCAAGCTCCTGGACCTGGTATAAGAGAATCTTCATCACTGGGGATTCCTGTTAAGAGTCTTTAGCCGCATTGCTGGCCATTCTTGGCCCTGAACTTCAGCAATACAGTGGCACTTATGTTTCCTCATGTACTCTGTGCAGTTTCTCACCTTTGCCCGAGTTATTTCCTCTACTTGGAATGCACTTTCTCCCCTTTAACCTGACACTTCCTATCATCTTTAAGACTTGGCTACTCCACTTCCCATTGGAAGCATTCCATATTCCATCAGGATCAGTGAGGTTTTCATTTGCTGTGTTCCAATAACATTCCTAATTGAATTTGCCTCGTTTTGTTATCATTATGTGTATGAGTCTGTCTTCTTTATTGAACTGTGAGCCCAAGGAGGGCAGGAACGAGGTCTTCATTCTTCTCTGGTGCCTGACACATAGAAAGTGCTGAATAAATAAAAGCTGTATGAATGACTGGATTCGTTTAAAATACAATTGCCCCTAACATGAGGCTTGGGACAATACATAACAAACCACTTTAAGCACCTTCTCTTATTCTACAGGACACATTTGGTGGGTGAGTTGAGAAGTTGGTCCCTGGTCAGCTTCAGCCTGTCTAGTATGCTTTTTAGCCTAGACTAGAGGCTGCACTAAAAGGAGAATACAGTAAAATTTTCCGAGCAAAGAAGAGGAGACAACTAAGTAGTCTCCTAAATGTTGAAATAAGTGAATTATACTGTTATTAAAAGAAAAAAGTACCAAACTATAGAAATGGTCCCTAAAAGTCAGACAGAGATAGATAAATGTCATATGATCTGACTTATACATGGAATCTAGAGAACAGGATAAACAAACAAACAAAACAGCAACAAGCTCATAGGTACAGAGAGCATTTAGATGGTTGGCAGATGGGGAGAAGTGGGGGGATAGGTAAAGGGGGAGGGGATTAAGAGGTACAAATTGGTCGTTACAAAATAGTCATGGGGATGTGGAGTATAGCATGGGGACTACAGAGAGTAGTATTGTAATAACTATGTATGGTGTCAGATGGATACTGGATTTATTGGGGCGACCACTTCATAAGTTATATAAATGTCTAATCACTGTGTTGTACATCTGAAACTAATATAGCATTGTATGTCAACTGTAATTGAAAAACAAAAATATTAAAAATAAATAAAAAAGAAAAGAGTAATATTATAAAAAATTTAACTTAAAGATGTTTTATTTTTAGAGGTAGATAGAGGTAGATGGAACCTAAAATCTTGTTGAGGCCAGTGCTAACTTGTGGTCATCATACACACACACACACACACACACACACACAAACACAGCTGGATTTCACTACTAATGGAACTACCAGTAAAAGAACAATCCTACCGCTACATGGCTCTACCCCAGTTGTTCTTCCCACTCTCCTAAATGGCCAATTAGTACCTTCTTTCACTTTTATTATTTCCTGCTTCATTCAGAAAAGGGTGTTGTATTGATAGCAGCTGGAACCCAGGCCTCCTCTGGCAGGGTCCTGAGGAGTCACCCTCCCAGCTAGCTCATCTCCAGGCAGCCCAAAGAGAAGCTCTGGGGTCAGCTGGCTGACCATCTTCTTTGTCTCTTCACAAACTTACCATGACCAAAGTAAACTCTTGATTTCCCTCCCAAACCCAAACCTGCTCCTCCCTTCATTGCCCTTATCTCAGTAAGTGGAAATTCTGTTTTTTTCAGTTGTTCAGGCCAAAATCCTTGGGGACATTCTTGACTTCCCTAGTTTTCTCACAGCCCACATTCAAACCATCAGCACATAATGTAACCTCTCCATTCAAAATTATCTGACCATACTCCCCATCTTCCCCATGACTGCCCTGGTATAACCAACACCACTTCCGTGGTCTCCTCACTCAGCTCACTGCTTTACCCCTTTGCCTCAAAGTCTAGGCACTCCCCGAAGCTGAAGTGATACTTTAAACCATCCCAAGGCTTTCATTTCATTCAGAGCTAAAACCAAAGACTTTCCAGGGCTTTCACACAAGCTGGCCCCACAATCCCTTTGGCACACCCCCACCTTGCTCACTCTGCTCCAACCATAGGCCTTAGGCCTTTCCACTGTCCTCAAACACATGAATAGGGACCCACCTCCAGAAGCTTTGGTCTGCTGTGAGCCAAGAGAGCCCTCATCTTAGACAGATGGTTGGCTCACTCCCTTGTTTCATTCCAGTTTCTGCTCAAGTGTCTCTGGTAAGAGAAGCCTTGCTTGTGCACATTCTACGAAGTTCTACCCCTCTCTCTCTTGCTCCCTACCACCCTTACCCAGCTGTACTTTTCTCCAGAACACTCATTACCACCTGACCTACTACATACACAATATATATTTATTACATTTATTACCTCTTTCACCTCTAAAATAGAGTTCATCTTCGTGTGGACAGAGACTTTGTTTTATACTGAAGTATCTCCAGGAACTGGAATGAAGCCTGGCACATGGTAGGCACTCAGTACATATATGTTGACTAAATGAATGAACGAATGGATAGATGAATGCATGAATAAAAGTCTCACATTATCGCTCTGGAAAAACTGAAAAGATTAATAACACTTAGTGGTGGTGAGGATACGCAGCAATAGACTCATACTCCGTTGGTGGGAGGATAAATAAAGACAAACATTTTAGAAGCTGGATATATCCATCAAGATAAAAGATAAATATTCCTTTTGTTCCATGTTAGAGGGGTATTTGGCACTTAGAAAGAGCCATCAAAATAAAAGTATTCCTTTTGCTCCAGCCACTGAAAATTTCTAGAAATGTCCCCTATAACAGTACAAGTTTACACAGATAGATGGCCCAACGTAAAGAAGTATTTTCTAAAGAATAAAATAAATCAAAACACCCTTTATGCCCATTAATAGAGATGGTTAAATAGGTTTTGGGAAACCTATTTTGGAAAACAGCTTTGAAAGTAAGCAAGGCAGATCCATATGTTAAAGCTGCCTGGAATGTGCTGTGAGGGGGGAAAAGTAGGTTACAGAATTGTATGAATAGACTGAGCCTTCTCACTTTTTCAAAGAAGATGACATAGCTTTACATGTGCAGATGCTTACACGCACGAGATGGTACCTGCTAGAATGTCCTCAAACTGAAGCAGGGATTATCTCTGACTTTGCTTCCTGATTTAAGCACTTCTGTGCAATTTGAGTTTTTCGATCACAAATTACATTTTGTTTGACAAAATTATTTTTAAATGCCACGTGTCTCAAAGCCTAAAAGCAATGAAGAGAGATATGAAGACGTGTTTGAATATTGGCTCTGCAATTTCCTAGCTATGTGACCTTCAGCAATCAATTTAACCTCTCCAGAAATCAAATCCATTACTTGCCAAGGAAGCAGGCAGGCAGCATCTGACTCCCACCTGGCTGTACAATGGGGGACCTTCCCGCACACTGAACCACACTAAGGAGCAGTAGATAACAAAACAGATGGGATTGGGGAGGAGGTTAGCATAATGCTGCTTCGTGTCATTATATATTGACATTAATAGGCTCCATAAGGCTTCTTCCCCTTTTTACCCAGGATGTAAACCAGACATCTTTAAGATTGCAGCAGTTAATTTTATCCATGCAGGCTTCCCAATCAATGCTTTTACTTGGAAGATATTTATGTTTAGGATGCTGAAAAGCTTTCCCTCCACAGTCAGGTCCCTAGGGCATTCTAATACCACTTTCAAGAGTTAAGTGCTGAGACCTTGGACCCTTGATGTGAGAAACAATAAATAATAATGACTACAGAGCTTGGTAAATATAAAGCTTTGTACAAAGTTGTAGAAAGAATGCTCAAGCATGCAACATGAACAAGAGGAACAGAATGTAATGTTTCCAGTTTTTGATCCTAGCAATTAGAAGTGAAAACAGCAGCTATAATTTTGAGTGTTGGACTGCCCTCTTCCAAGCATTTTGTATATCAATAGTCAATGCTTGTTAGGATACATTTCCTTTTCTTTTCAGTTTCTGTCGCCTAATTCCTCCTTCACTCACCAACCTCATTGTGCTAAGGCTCTGTTTTTTGCCAAATTATGGTAGTTAACTCAGCTCTCTCTCTCTGAGAGAGCCGTTGTTGGTGTCCATTTTCCATCTAATCCAGAATATTCAACTTTCCATAACACTAATTTCAACATGTCTGCCCTCTGCTTAAATGCTGCTTAGTTGCAGAATTAGATGCAGAATTGAGTCTAACTTTCTTAAATTGGTACTTAAGGACTCCTCTATAATATGAATAACTCATTTTGCCATTAAAAAAAAAAAAGAGTAGCTTACGTGGTGTTAAGAGACATGGGTTCAAGTTAAAGCCGATTAGCTTGTTTGGATTTCTTGGCCTCTTTTAGCTTTAACTTTCTCATTTGTAAAACGGGATTCATAATAATACCAACGCCCCAATATTAGCGTGAGGACCAAATGAATTAGTGCTTGAGAAGGCATGATAAGCAGTAAACACTGTCATATAACAGTAGCACTAACATTTATTGAGTATTTGTATGAAATGCTAGGTAGTGTACTTACTCCGTAAATCTCATAGCAACCTAGGAAGCCTATTACTATTTCCATTGTACCAAGGAGATAACCAGGCAAACATGGGTCAAAGAAAGCCTTCTAGTTACACAGCTGGGTCCAACACAGGCAGTGTGGCCCTAACGCCCATGCTTGGACCACTCTGCAACTCTCCCACCAGACATGACTGCCTGTTCCTAACAAAAAGATGTCCATTCAGTTTGCCATGCCAATTCACCCTTCTCAGCTTCAGAACATGCCACACTCACCTCTATCTCCTGTCGATATGACCTCTCCTTCCTTTCCACAGAGCCAAATCCTTCACAGCCCACTTCAACTCCCGTCCCTTTCAACAAATCTCCCTTGACTGCAGTGCCCATTAAAACCTCCGTTCATCCCATCAGCAACTCTCGCCCAGCCCTTGGTTGCACTTACCTTGTATTTGTATTCTCTGTGCGCTCCTGCAGACCAGAAGGATCGAATTCCTCTGTTTTCCCAGCATTCAGCAGGATAGAAGGTGCTCAATGAATACTTCTTGAATAAATTATTATCGAATTTGGCATTCTTCAAATTTACCCATTTCTATGAATTGCTTGGAGCAATTGTTATAAACATACATTTCGTGCCAGTGCCAGGCCTGCTGAACCAGCAATGCAGGAAGAGGCGGGTGGAGCCAGGGAATCTATCGTTTAATTAATATGCAACTCAGGTGATTCTTATGATCAAGTAAGGCTGGGAAGTGCTGGGTGTACTTACTGGCTAGTAACTAGGGATATACACCTGATTGGGAAGTTTTTCACACCAGGCAAGCTCATTTTCATTTCCACTCATCTCAGAGATTCTGACTCATGAAATTTAGGATATGTTTTGAAAAAGCTTCCTAGGTGTTTCTTATGTTTCCTTTCCCACTCCCGCTTCAACCCAACTCTAATCACTTCATGTATATGCACCATGACTGCAAACCCCCACCTCCACCATAACCACCACAAAAGGGACTAAAACATTGATGGCAAGCATCATGGCCTATAATTTTGAACCCAACACAATGCCAAGGACATAATGCTGTTCAACAAGAAAGTGTTTAGTTGAAATAAAAGTTCTACTCCATTCCTTTATCCATATCCCATTTCCCACCTAACTATCTATCGTACCATATATCCAAACCTACTCTTGGTTTAATTTACTTGTGTCTTTTCATTTGCCCGCTTAGCTATCTCTCTTCTGTGGAATCCACGATAAGTGCCTTCAAAACCTATCCTCTTTGGAATCCTACAGCATTCCAGTCATTACATCCTGATTTATTCAAACAACTGAGGTAAGTCCTGCATCACATTTGAAGCATGCCCTGGCTGCCAATAACCCTATACCCTTGCCCTTGGATTTGATTTATACCCAACAAAGTCAGTTCCACTGCAAATGAATCATGGATATCCCTGTGGTATGACTGATTGGACACATAAGGACTGATCCTCCAGAAAACATCTCTCCAACAGACCTGCCCAGGTGTCTGGAATTTCTTATATGAAAACTGCATTTTCTTACCTTCACAATAATTGAAACATAACATGGGGACATCATAACATTCATAAACACTCACTAGTTTATCCAGTTAGCTCAGAAGGCCAAGAGAGTAGAACATGGGTCTAGACAGCTATGATACATGGGAGAAGAGAAGGGCTGCTCCATCTAGCATGTGAAGACAGGGACTCTAAGAAGACACTCCCAGATATATGTATTTGTGACCCAACAAGAGTGTAGGGGCAGAGATATTTGATGAAGCTGGGAAAGGGAGGCCCAAAACATAACTCCTCAAATACCACTTTTTCTGAGAACATAGGAATGAAATAGGACACTTTCTGATCATTCAGTTCATATGATTTCTAACTTCATATCCTCCCTCAATAATTTTAATATGCTGGTACTTGTTACTCAGTTGGTTTTTCATCCTCTCCTTCATCCTTTTGGGCCCACTTTTCTTTCTCTTCCTTGTCTCTGAGATCTTTTAAACCTGTGATTTCCTATTAGGCCTTAATTTTCACTCCTCCAACTCTCCTTGAATGTGAGATGAGTTGGTAAAAAAGAAAAAGACAGGGAGAAAAGACTTCAACTTAAAATTTATCATTTGTCTGTTTCATAGTTGACTATGTGTGTATGTGTGTGTGTATGTGAGAGAGTGAAAGAGAGAGGGGAGAGAGAGAGAGAGAGAGAGAGAGAGAGAGAGAGAGAGAGAGAGAGAGAGAGAGAGAAATTGAGTCTGTATTTTCCTTAAAGAGAATTGGGACTTCACTGTTATGTAATTATATATGAGGTTTGGATTTATTTATTTTCTTTCACTTTTTCTTTCTTTTCTCTTCCTCCCTCCCTTTTCCTAAAGTTGCTTTGGATTGCAATAAAGGCTAAACAATCTGCCATTGTATACAATTTGCACACAAGCTGCCAAGCTGGCTGCCAGGTTTAGCCCTGATGTGATCAAGAATGGTTGAGTTACAAAGCCACTGAAAAAAAACGGTTTTCTACAGGAAATAGAAATTTATTAAAATCAGGCCTCCTCAAATGCCCTGGCTGTTAGGCTGGCGGCTTGCCAGATCAACTGGGCTGGAGGAAAAGGAGACCAGCAGATGTGAACTTCCAGCCCCGACTCAGGGCCGGCTCGGGGGCACTGCAGGGGCCTGGAGAGGCAGCTGTCATCCATATAAAAGAATCCATGCAACTCCTCCTCGGACATCAGAATTATGGTTTCTCATTCTCTTGAATTCCCAGGTTTTTTAAGGAGTGCTCTTTGTGGGTCTGGCCACGCGTGGGCTCCCGAATTATATTTCAATGTATCTCTGATCCACTTGTAGCTTTTACCCAGCAGAATAAAATGTTAAGAACTTTATGAGTCTTGGGTTCTAAACTCAACAGTGTTCCTCAACTTCTGAGCCTCAGTTACTTCATCTCTACAATGGGAAAAATACATATCATGAACTGTAAACTTAAATGAAATAATGACCCACACTGACAAGTATTGCTTTTGTTATCTCCTCCCATACCAGCACGGGGTACCCAGGAAGACTGGCGCTCGAATTACCCACTGATGTGGACATTGCTTCAGTTTAGGGCCTCAGGAACTGAGGAGGCCGTGCCCTGGCTTCCTAGCTTTTCCCCTGACCCTGTAACATGGCGAACACTTACTGGAGGTTTACTTGGACCAGCAATTGTTCTACCCTCTTTAAAAATATTGACTCCTTTAATCCTCACATAGCCCTCTGACATGGTTACTGCTCTTATGTTTACCTCACAGGGCACAGAGAGGTTTGGTGGTGGCCAGATGTGAGTCCAGGAGGTTTGGCTTCAGAGCGGGCCAGCTAAGTGCAGAGCTATGGAATCGTTGCTCTTTCTTGTTAAAGGAAGTTAGTTTTTAATATATACATTCCAGAACATTATCATCTAATGTGGTCATGGGAATTTGGGAAACAGATAAAAGACAGATACTGAGGAGAAATAAGGGACAGGGAAAGCAGCTCAGAATGTTTCCTTGGGGCGGGCAGTGAAGCGCATCTTATGGTTGGCCTCGCACTGGGATGAAGTGTCTCAGCAGAGATTAAGACAAAAGCCTCGGGGTCTGAGTTCACATTTCCTCACACCTTGTGTTTTCTCCTCTTCCCCACGCTCCCAGCCTCGTTATGACTTCTGAATTTTCTGGACAGTCTTTGGGTTTAATTCTCTTGCTTTCTCTTTCTACCATTTTCAGACACAATAACTGTAGTTAACATTGACTGCACTTGACACTGTGGGAAGCCCTTTATATACATTTTATTATTTAACTCCAACAACTCTGTGAAATATGCACTATTATTTCTCCACTTTATGATGAGGGAGCTGAGTCTCAGAAAGGTTAAGTAATTTGCCCAAGGTTGCATCTCATAGCCCAGAGGTGGTGAAGTTTAAACTGAGCCTGGCTCACTTCAGAACCCAGTTTATCCATTTGAGGTCTGACTAAAATGGCAGGAAAAAAAATGTCAGGCAACCTGTGGGGACCGTCAGCAATAACCCATCCCATCCTATCCCATATTTCATAATCCCCCATTTCAATAAATGGTCCCACTATCCTTCAGACCAGGTGGAAACCCTGACCCCTCTCTCTTCGGGTCTAATTCATCACCAGATCTTGTCCGTTCAGAACCCATCCACTTCTTTGTCTTCTCTCTGTTCCATCCTCGTCAGGTCACCATCATGTCTCACCTGGATGGTTGCCTCGTGTAGAATCTGGCCCATGCCTCTTTTTGCTTCCTCATTTTTCTCACCTCTTGCCCATAAACTCTACAAAACAGTTATATTGAACTACTTCGGGGTCTTCTCAAGTATTGTGTCCTGTCACCTGTCTCGTGCAGGCCTCGGGACAAACTGTTCCCTTTCCCCATACACTTTTACACAATTCTCTTCATTGCTTAGTTAACTTGACTGGTTATTGAGAGTTCAGCTTCGATGTGACTTCCCCCTGGGAAGCTTTTCCTGAGCCCCCAAGTCTCAGTTAAGGGTCCCTGCAACACCCAACATAGTTTGAACTTCCCCCATCATATCACTTTTGTTGATTCATTTATATTCTCCTTTAAATTATAAGCTCAGTGAGTATTGGGTTTATCACTATCTCCAGAATTTAACGCAATAAATGTTTGAATGATTGAATATGTGCATGTATTAGGGTTCTGTAGAGGAACAGAACCAATATATGTATACAGGACGTATATATAGACAGAGATGTATTATAAGAAATTGGTTTACCTGATTAGGAAGACTGGCATGTCCCAAGATCTGCAGGGTGTGTCTTCAAGCTGGAGTCCCCAGAGAGCTGATAGTGTATTTCCAGTTTAAAGGCCAGCAGGCTTACCACCCAGGAAGAGCTGATGTTTCAATTCAAGTCCAAAGGCAGGAAGAATGTTTGTATTCAAGGAAGGTCAGTATTTTTGTGCTACTCGGGCCTTCAACTGATTGGGTAAGGGCCCACCCCCATCAGGGAGGGCAATTTGCTTTAAGTCAATCGATTTCAACATTCATTTCATCTAAAAACACCCTCACAGAAACACCCAGAATGTTTGACCCAAATATCTGGGTTCCCTGTGACCTAGCCATGTTGACATATAGAATTAAACCTCACAATATATGACTGAATGAATGAATAAATAAGTAAACAAAAGAATGAGCAAATGGTCCCCTTGTTCTTCACTGGCCCCCAGCTGACTAACTACACAATGTTCTCTCCCCTTCCAAACTCACTGCTGTTGGTCAGCAGTGGGAAAAGTCAGATCTAGACTCTTTGTCAATGAAGAATAAAAATGGAATGTTTGTTCTTCTGGTTGTTCTCTGCTATAACTGCCACGTTCTCTTTCATTTGCAAACACATTCATTCCAACTCCAAAAAGGCTAGTCCAACACTCCACTCCCACCTCAATGCCATGCTACTTCCAACCGTATCTGGGAATGGTGATCACAGCACCTGGTGGGCAACATCCATTCTGCTACATTCCCTCTTATTAAGTAATAAGAGAAAAGGCTAAATGAGTAACAAAAAAGAATGGAGAGACCTGTGCACACCCATGAGAACACGTAGAATGATTTTGTCCTCACCATAAAAGCACCATTACCTGACTTCTTATGGCCTTCTGTCCACATAGTTACATTACTAAGGAACTTTAAATCAACATTCAAATATTTATTGAGTGTCCACTATCTGTCAGGCACTGTTCAAGGCACAAGCCATAAAGCAATAAAGAAAACAGACAAAAATCCAAGTCTTTCTGAAATATAAAGGGAAATCAAGTCTCCAGATCTGGTTATTCTGAGTTTTAAAAACATCAATGTATTTATAACATAACATGGAAGTACTTACATTTTACCAAATAAACAAAGAATCTGCACTTCACATAAAAACTTGGGGCAAGTTGCTTCCACTTATTTAGCGTAGGCCTTTCCTTTCATACTTCACATGGCACAGTGAATATAGTAATTATTACAGTATCTCCTGCCCGATCCCTACTACATAGTACAATGCCAGGCATGTAATGAACAAATAAAGACTTTTTTTGTAGTCCTAGTAGGGAGAGGTTTGTAGTGATTCATGTGCCTTTTTTGTAGTAGATGTAAAAGTGACCACAATTCTTCACTCCTCCCTGTGTTCATATCCTCTGTAACATGGATTCACAGCCCTTCCCATTAAGAGATGGAGTCAATTTGTCCTCCCCTCAAATCTGGGCTGAACTTGTGACCTGTGTTGGCTAACAGAATTTAGCGGAAGTAATGGTGTGCCAGTTGTGAACTCAGGCCTCAAGAGACCTTGAACACTTCCACTCTCTCTGGAAGCCTGTCCAGCTGCCATGTAAACAAGCCTGTGCTAGTCAGCTAAAGGATGAAAGGCCAAAAAGAACAAAGACAAGCTATCCCAGTTGGAGCCCTTTAGATCAGACAGACCTCGACTAAGCTGGATGCTGACTGCAGAAACATGGATGCTGGCTGCAGATACAGATGCGTGAGCCCCACTGCTACCAGAAGAACTGAAAAGATAAGCCCAAGCCCACCCCAAATTGCTGATATGAAGAATTGTGAGCTACATAAATGGCTGTTGGTTTGAGCCACAGAGTTCAAAGGTAGCTTGTTACGCAGCAAAAGCTAACTGATACACCATTTGATCTCTTCCTTTTGTGAGTAACAAATCAAAGACCATATACTTGCAGATGTTAGGATAGACACAATGCAGATACCATGTGTATGCAGAATTAGATAACCCTAGTCCATAGAAGTATTGATTATACTTATGATGACTTTAGAGAAAACTGAACTAACAGATTTTGACAAAATCATGAGCTGGAGTTTAGAGTGCAGAAATTCATATTTTTCCTTAATTTCACATTTCCAAATCTTTTATTTTAATAGATTGTATCTTTATTTTTCATTTTTGGCCAGAGCCAGGTATCTTTTAAATGCTCTGTCCAAAACAAGATAGCATGTTCCTTGGGTTTACTTCTTTGTAAGTTAAGTTAAGGTTCACTTCCCTCTAGCTATCTTGAGAGCCCGAACATTTCTTAAATTTTCTTTGTTAAGGTTCTCTTTCAATTTTTTGCCATATTAATATTATGGCCAAAGTTAAAGATAAAAAAGTCTTCCATTTTTTTTGTTCTCTCTTTGTACAAATCAGCTATTTTAATATGAGACAATGGCACTGGACTTATTTTATCACTAAGTCAATCAACTGAGGCCTCAAAACTGGAGGGACTGGATATCTAAGTCCCTGATTGGTTTTATTTATAGAGTGAAATCAGTTCTACAGCTCAGAGCTTTGCTGATGTGTCAAAGTATTGAATGTTGAATGCTACTCCCCTGAATGCTGAATCACTAAGTCCTCTGCTCTAAGACACCGTAGTTTACTGCTCTTAGATAATAATTGGAATTGCTCTTGATGACAAGTACCTTGTTCTCCCCAGGCCCTGTCTAGGCGTCTTGGGTTCTAGGCCTGCAGGTTATACTGGATGCTAACATTAAGCCATCTTCTTTCTGGGGTTGCCCTGCGCCTGACCATCCCTGACTGCTGCTACGTGTCTCCTAATTTGCTATGGCCTCGTCTGAGATGTCAATGGACTGTCTACATCATTGAAACCCACAAATTCTGAAATACAAAATGGGCCTCATCATTCCACAATCCCTTCATTCTAAGCCATTTTTTGAGAAGAAATTACTTCAAGGAGGACCCTGTATTGGGATCCGTTTTATATCTGCTGGTTTCATGGAAGATGTGAAATGCCTCTGTCCTAGGTCACCCAGGATATTTGGTCGCATAACCAAGCTAAAAATGCCTAGAATTTCTATAGTCTTCATTGCCTGTCTCTCATCTGCTTCAAAGTGAGCCAGACATATTTGCAAATGCAAAAATACAAAATCTTAAAATGTAAATTGATACATATATACATATATATGTATGTACATATATATATATATATATATATATATATATATATATATATATATATATATAGTTACCCTTTCTTCCTTATTAATTAATGCATTTTAAACTGTGGCAAAGGATATTGTAAACTACCTAATGAATCAACAATGAATGAAAAATATATGGATAAATCATATTAATAAGAACCGGCTTTAAATTTGCTAGCAGTTTTATTTTCTAGCATTGAAGACATTGAGATAATCTTTTGCCCTGGAACAGAGGTAGTAGCCAGCATTGCTCCCCTTTCCTTTTCTCCCCTTTTTTCTATCTTAAACACAGAATTGATGTCTGGAGCTTTAGCAGCCATCTTGCAATCGTAAGACAAAAGGTATGAAGACAAAGGCCAACACTGAAATGGCAGAGTGGAAACATAGAAAAAGCTTTGCCTTTGGCAGCATCATTACACAACGAGCTGGACCAAGACCACCAACTTCACACCTCAGGGTTCTTTGTTTTGTGAGTAAAACAAATCTCTACTTTGCTAATCATCTATTAGGTCTTCTGTTACTTGCAGCTGAATATGGGGAAATTTTTACTTCTAGTGGTCACACAATATAAGGAATCAGAGTTATAATTTCAATGTTTGTTTTAAACTTTAAAGTAATGTTATCTTATTAATTAGCTTCACTGTTGACATACACTTAGCTTTATTTTAGACATATTATGAATCAATTATTACACATACACTTCACCAGAACAATATCTTAATTATGTAGTTTAACTTCAAAATATAGAGCAGCTTGTGAATACAACTATTAGATATGATTTTCTCCTCCACAGAAAACATTTTTCTCTTATCAGTAAAGCATCATTAACATGAGCTAGTTGTTGAGACATGCAAAAAAGCCCCAGGAGTTCATATTGGATGTCGTAATTCTACTTGTTGAAACAATTCAACTTGTAAATATAATTATCCTTGGTCCTTAGAGTGATCACTTTTCATTTGGAGTCTAGTCTGGTCTCTAGAACTTAAAAATAAGATGAAGAGTCAGAAAGAGGATCTGGACATCTAGGCCATGACAAAGAGTGTAAGACTGGGGTTGGTGGGGTAGTAAAGTACAGCAGAGAACGCAGTCAATAATGTTACAACAAGTATGTATAGTGCCAGGTGGGGACTGGACTAATCGGGGGGAATCACCGCATAAATCATATAAATGTTTAACCACTATGCTGTACACCTGAACCTAATAGAAAATAGTGTAGAATGTCAACTGCCACTGAAATAAATAAATAAATAAACATAAGCAAAGCCAAGTGGATCGAAGTACAGACGCTGGCAATAGGCAGATCTGAGTTGGAAAAGAAAAAAAAAAGTCTGGGGTTATTATTACAGGTAGTAGAAAAGTATGGGACACTTAAAATTACCCTTCAGAGCGACTAAGGGATATTGTTCAGAAAATGAGAGCCAGCTGTTCTACAACTTTTACGATGAAAACCCCAGAGCAAGTGGGCTTCTACTTTTGCATCTGGGAATCAGAGTAACCAAAAAGAACTGGAAGATAAATATCGAATATTCCTTCTGGAATTGAATAGTTAAATAAGATTTGGATCTCACTCTCTGGAGATAGTGGGTTAAATTTCATTCTGGGTCTCACAAAATAAAAATTAAAAAAAAAAATACATTCTGGGTCTCTTTATACCTTTTTGGTAATCAACAAAGAGAGGCAGGCAATAGGACCTCCCATGACCACCTACCTCACTCAAGGATGCCGGACACATTTACTGTGTAGGAATATCCATGGTCTGGAAGTGAGAGACAAGGAGGCAAAGGCTGTCTGGACGGAGGATGGGCACTGGGGCCTCCTTGCTCTCTGCCAGCCCCTAGAGAACGCCCTCCCTCCTTCACGTAGGAGGTGAGGAACTCTCAGTGAACGCACTGATGTGTGTACTAATTCTCATTCTCATCTCTGAGAGGCTGGTATCTGTGTGGTCCTGCCCGAAGGCAGCGGTGACGACTGACCGACTGGTCCAGGTTGGTTCTATGATTTTATCACCGTGCATAATTTGTAAGCTCTGGGCGATTTTCCTCGTAGTAAGCCTTTCCAAGTCCCGAGTAAACATCTGTCTGGGGAGGGAAAGCAAACCAGTCCTGCTTTTATAAAACGTTCATGTGCCAGGCAAGCCTTTAAAAGCATAACAAGACTTGGTAGCTGGCTTGGAGGGAAAATGTCAGTGTCCCTTGACTGGAGTGCGTAAAATAACGAACTAGCGCCATCTGGAGGGAAAGAGGAGTCTAAACAAGACAACAATTTTCAAAAACCTGACTCTAAGATTTTAATGACATAAATCCAAACATTATGGGAAAAATTTTTAAATAGGATTTCCTGCTTCTTTTATCCCCCATTCTTTTCTGAATGCACATGGGCCTAGCACAAGCGGGCTGGACTCATATTCACACAGTACCTCAACTTTAGACTTGACATCTGTCCCCAAATTAAACGATGCACTCGGTCATAGGGCTTCACTACACAATGACACTCCCATTACCAAATGACACCATTTGTCGTGCCATGTTAATCATATTTGAACTAAATCTTGGAATTATACTGCCTCTTAAAATGTCATCCACTGATAATTTCCATCAGAATCAATTGGGGTATTTAATAAAACTGCAGATTTATGGGCTTCAGTTTAGGCTTTCTGAATATGAATTTCTTTCATACTTCATTAGAACAATTAGTAGAAGAAAGTGAAGTTTGTTATTTTGTCAAATACACACACATACACACACACATATATATACATAAAAATGCTTATCATCGGTCAGACACCATTCTGAGCACTTTCACAAATATTAATGTATTGATGCACTAGGTCTCCTCAACAGCCATAGGAACCTAAGTGCCATCATAACTCATCCTTGACTGATGAAGCAACCAAAATGCAAGAAGGTAAAGTATAATAACTGGCCCAAGGTCACATGGCAAAAAAGCATATGGCAGATCCATCCAGGCATTCTGGCTCTAGAATCTGAGCTCCTAACTACCATACCACCTCACTTAGGTTATACAGTAGGAAATGTTCTCAATAGGAATTTTTTTTAAAAAGCACTTCTGTTTTGGCCTTCATATTTTTTTGTATTTTTTTGTTTCCATTCTAAAAATAGAAAAAATAACTATAGTCATGTAATGCAAACATTCTGATATGTTAGGTAATATTCTCCCTGCCTTGACTACAGTGAGGAGAAATAGCAAATAGTCATAATAATTAACATACAGTGAACATTTGCTATGTTCTATGCTCTTTTATCTTACTTGTTTGCATCTATATTTATCTTATCTTATTATCTCATTTAACTTTTTTGACAAGTCTAGAGATAGGTACTATTGTAACAGATAGGTTAAAAGTAATAGAATAGAAAAAGATATACCATATTAACAGTAATCAAAAGAAAAGTGGAGTGGCTATAAGATTATCAGACAAAGTAGATTTTAAAGCAAAGAGGTCATTTCAAAATGATAAAGGGGCCCATTCATCAAGAGGATACAAAAATCCTAAATGTATACAAAGCTAATAACAAAGCTGCGAAAGATGTGAACCAAACCTGATAAAACTGATGGGAGAAATAGATTAATCCACAATAACAGTCATATTGTTCAACACACCTCTCTCAATAATTGATGAAACTGGCAGACAGAAAATCAGTGAAGATATAAAAACTTGAATGACACAATCAACTAACTTCACCTAATTGACAATTAAAGAATTATCACTCAACAGTAGCAGAATATACATGCTTTTCAAATGTTCGTGGAACATTTGACAAGATCGATCATATTATGAGCCATTAAACAAGTGTCAATAAACTTAAAAGGATTTAAATCAAACATAGCATGTTCTCTTTCCACATGGAACTACAGTAGAAATTAATAATACAAAGATCTCTGGAAAATCTCCCAATATTTGTAAAGTAAACAAAATACTTTTAATAATACATGGGTCGGGGTGGATGGGTGGCTCAGTTGGTTAGAGTGTGAGCTCTGGGCAATAGGGTTGCCATTTTGATTCCCACACAGGCTAGTGAGCTGCGCCCTCCGCAACGAGAATGAAGACAACGAGCTGCAGCTGAACTGCCACTGAGCTCCTGGGCGCCTGGATGACTCAGTTGGTTGGAGTGAGTGCTCTCAACCACAAGGTTGCCGGTTCAACTCCAAAGCAAGGGATGGTGGGCAGTACCCCCTGCAACTAAGACTGAACAATGACAACCAGACTTGGAGCTGAGCTGCGCCCTCCACAACTAAGATTGAAAGGACGACAACTTGACTTGGATATTATGAGCCCTGGGAAAAACACACTGTTCCCCAGTAAAGTCCTGTTCCCCTTCCCCAATTAAAATATAATAATAATAATAATAATAATAATAATAATAATAATACATGAGTTGTAGAAGAATAAAAAAAGTAATTAGAATTATTTTGAAATGAATGAAAGTGAAAATATAACAACGTAAAAATTAGTGGGAAGATGAAAAGCAGTACTTAGAGGAAACATATAGTACTAAAATTCCTATATTAGAAAAGAACAAAGGTCTCAAATCAATGACCTCAGCTTCCGCCTTAAATTAATGGGAAAAAGAGTAAATTAAACCCAAAGTAAGCAGAAGACAGGAAATAATAAATATTATAGTGGAAATCAGTAAAATAGAAAAGAGAAAACAATAGAGAACATAAATTAAACCAAGAGCTAGTTATTAGAGAAGATTAACAAAATTGATAAACTGTTAGTCAGACTGATCAGGAAAAAAGAGAGAAGATATAGTGACATAATTACAGATTTTACAGATATTAAAGGACAATAAGGAAATATTATGAATTACTTTATGCCAGAAATTAGTCCATTTTGATGAAATGGATAAATTACATGAATGATGCAAACTACCAAAAGTTCACTCAAGAAGAAATGCATAACCTAAATAGACATAAAGCCATTTAAAATATTGAAATTGTAATTATGACACCTTCATAGGAACTAAAATCAGTTTCCCTAGAAACAAGGGAGAGATTTAATAAGTAGTTCCAAGGTCAGGCATTATCTATCTATCTATCTATCTATCTATCTATCTATCTATCTATCTATCATCTATCTATAGATATATGAGGTGTGATAAAAAAATAGTGAATGCTGCTGTCGAGTGCCAATGGAAAGATGATATTATCGTGTTGCCCGGAAAATAAGACCTAGCCAAAAGGCTCCAATGAGCCTTTTGGAGCAAAAAATAATGTAAGACCCAGTCACATTCTATAGAAAAAAAAGAAGACCCAGTCTATAATATAATATAATGTAATATAATAAATATAATACTGGGTCTTATATTAATTTTCGCTCCAAAAGACGCATTAGAGCTGATTGTCCAGCTAGGTCTTATTTTTTGGGAAACACAGTAACTGTATTTTTTTACCTTGATAGAATTATGCGAGCTGAGTTTGTATCCAGGAATATTATGGTAAACTCTGAATATTATAAGGACTTATTAGAGCATTTAAGAAATGATATGCATAGGAAAATGGCCTTAGAAATGGTCAAATGGTTTCATCCTCCATTATGACAATCCTCCATGTCACACATCACTTCTGGTATACAGCAATTTCTGTCAAATAAAAACATTACAGTGTGTCTTCATCCACCTTATTCACCAGATCTGGCACTGTGTGATTTCTGACTCTTCCCCAAAGTCAAAATGACCACGAAAGGTAAATGTTCTGAATCAATTCAAGACATTGAGGCGGCCATGACACTGCGACTAAAGACAGTCATGAAAGAGGACTTCCAGAACTGCTTCAGAAAGTTGGCAAGAACAATGGGCTAAGTGTGTTTGAAGGGAGGGGGAGTATTTTGAAGGGGATTAATGGCAATTTGTCTTTTATTGTAATAAATTATTTTATTTAAACATTCACCATATTTTTATCATACCTCGTACATAGACATATATATGTATATGTACATATATACGTATATATACATATATGTATATATACGTATATATGTATTCATATCTATAGATATTTATGGTGTTTGTGGGGGAGAGCTTTGTGTAGGTAAGTTTCAAAACAAGTCTCTCTGAAGACAAGGCAATAACCATTTTTTAAAAAAGAGAGACGTGATCAATAATATCAATAATATCAAGTATAGCCTAGAGGCCCAGTAAGATAAGGCATCTGTTGAATTTTGGCAATATGGAAGACTTTGGTGGCCCTAGTGAATTTTAATTGAGTAGTATAAGCAGAAGATAGATTTTTATCGTGCAGTAGGTGCGAATGTAAAGTGAATGAAAGAAATGAAGAGAACAAATGATAGACTACTATTAATAAATCTAACTGAGAAAATATGAATGATGTAGGTGGAAGGAAATAGAAATGCTGGGTCATCACTGGGACGTATTTTAGAATATGAGCGACCCGAGCATATTTGCATGTTGAGGCAACACAGCAAAAAGAGGGGGAGAAAAAAAAGTTAATGAGAACATGAGGAGATGGTCGGTTAAGTCAAAAGAAAACAGAGCATATATTCTGGGAGAAAACAGAAGAGGAACACTGGTGGACAGGCAACATTTCATCCCTTGAATATGGAAGAAACAAGACACCAAACAAGATGCATGTAGATAAACATATGAATCTCTCTATCTGGGTTCAGCACTTCTACCAGTGCTGAAGCTCCTGAGTGTTCCCCTCCCATTCCAGCTTCTCCTGACCCATGTCCTCCCCACAAAGACTTGCATCCCGTAGTCTAACAACTGTGGGTGCAATACTATTGATTGGAACACCACAATGAACACCCCTATCATGGCTAACAGGTACAAACAAGGAAGTGGAGCTCGAAAAATTCAAAGCAACGTATTCGTTGATTCGTACTTATATTTCTAATGTGTACTTGCAGTGAGAGGCTGAGACCACCTTGAAAAAAATGGAATCCAAGTTCTGAGAGCCTTCCCACGTTGCTATATGAAGCTGAGCTGTGGCTCAGGCTGTTTATTTTTCAAATCCTGCAGTGTTAGACTTAATCGTCTAAAGTATCTGTATCAAGGGTGTTGGTCCAGGCGACCAGACCTTCCACTTCTTCTTCCCATGATTCATGTGCGTCGTCATCATCACCATCACTCTTCCCCACCTCCCCCGTTTCATTCATCTTTGGGACAATATCCGTTTCAATTTGTGAATCTGGAAAAAAAAAATTGAACGACAGTGGTAAACACGAAAAACAGAAATTTAACAGACATGCCAGGAAACACAAGAGAAAGAGAAGTGTTCCTGCATTTGCAGCATAATGCCTAAGACCATGTCAGTGAATGCAAGCAACCTTTTTAAACTTTCTAAATTTTACATGTTGCAAAGCAACTTTATTTGTTATGTATTATTCTTTCCACTGTGGTCAATCATTTCATGCTGTTAGTCCATTCATTTAACACATATTTACTGAGTCCCTGCTAAGTGCCAGTAGACGTGTACGGGAAAAGGTGTCTGGGAATACTTCAGTGGCACAAGGACAGAACCACTGTGTCTAGGAAAATAGATGTGGACTTTGAAAGAGGAGGAGCAATTTCCTAAACAGAGAAGGGTAAAGCTGGGAGGGAGGAGCGCTTTAGAGAGAGGACACAGCACACACGAAGGCACACAGGTCTTAGAGGACCTGACAAGTTTGGAGGTAATCAGAGTTGACACTTCAGTATTTATGTACACAGTGCCAGGTGCTGTGCTAAGTAATATACATTTATAGTATCAGACTTAGACACAACCTTTTGTGTCAGGCAGGTATTGTTACCCTTATTTTACAGATGAGGAAATCAAGACTGAGTGACCTGCAGTTACTTATCCAAGGATATCCAGCTAATAAGAATTGATCCCAGACCCTTGGGACCCAAAATCACTATCCTATTGTGCATAGAGAATTAATTCAGTGAGCTGGCTGAGGCCAGATTAGGAAAGCCTCACATGCCATGTAAAGGAATTTCATCTTTCGTGCACAGGTCTTGTAAACAGGGAAATAAATTGATTACATTTTTAAAAGAAGAATACAGATATAGTATCTATACTTCTCAATATTTCCACTTAGCACGGGGAAGTTGCTTTCTAGGGATGAATCCCAGTTGGTGTTATTTATGTTCTGCTACCTCTACAATGTCATGGCATTCTTCTCACATCTGCATAGTTGTCACCTGATTCATTGCCTAGGGTGGGTTCCAGGACAAATGCTGTTGGCCTCAAATGTTTATTTCCCCAATTGCTTATCAAATGAGCCTTGTAATATTCGTTGTCTTCCAGTTATGCTGTAGACAGGGTGATGAGTGAATTGCTCTCTTGCTGTCTTTGGTTTACAGAAAGATTTGTGGAGAGATTTGAATTTCGACAGCTGCCATTATCCTATGAGAACCCTGAGGTCCCCAACGATTGAGTCTTTGTTTTTGTATTTTAATATTAACCTTTAGCTTTCATTAACTTAAAAATTAATTCTGCCTTTTCTTTGAGAAAACGTTCAACTTAATTTTCTATACCCATATCCTTGATGGGCTGTCTCTCATTCTTTCTAGCCATATTTGGGCCTTTCTGAATTCACCTGCTTTTGAGTACAAGAAATACAGAGTCCAACCTGTTTAAACAACAGGGAAATGTCTGTCACACAGGAGACAGAAGTCAGAGGTAGGACAGGATCAGATGATGCAGTGACCCAACAATGCCATTAAGAACAAGTTCTTCCCACTGCTCTGCTAAGCCTTCTCTGCTGTTGTCTTCATCTTGAGAGTCCCAGGAAGAGATCCGTGGCCGTTCTAGTACTACTTACACCAGACATAGCATCATCCAGAGAAAAACCACAGGTTTTCTCTCCAGGGTCACATTTTTAAGAGGAGGAAGAAAACATTCTCTGAGGCCCCCAATATATTTCCTTTAAGGCGGGATTGTGTCACACCCTGCTCCCAGCTGCTGGCAAGGAAAATGGGATTTCATGATGAGTAATCAAAGTGTTGGAGTGGAATGAGTGCTGGGAATCAATCCCTTGGATCATTTGCCCTCGAGTTTCTGCGCTGTTTAAACAAAACAAAACAAAACATCCCAGGATGCATAAAAAGAAATCCTGGCTTGATTAGCAGGGCATAAAGCAAAACAAAGATAGAAATGTTTCCTTATGACATTATATATATATATATATATATATATATATATATATATATATATATATATATATATATGTATGTATATGTATAGACAATGTATATATAATAATTTATATATATATATATAAACTATTTTGAACTTCTTTCCTCTAGAAAATCTTAAGTACTTTAAATCTGTCTGAGAAATCTTGGATTTACTGGTTGGACTCAATAACAATAAGTTTGCTACTATGTTAAAATAAATTAGGAAAACACAAATTCTAATTGCCTCGTCGTGTGTATGTCTTTCTTGGGATGGATCCTGGAAACTCTGCTTCTTATAATTTTTTGATCTTAAAATAGTTCATAAAGATATTAAAATTTGTTCTGATGGTTGGGCTCTGATTGTTGTCAAATGATGTATCTCCCTTCACTTCCGTATCAGTCTGCATTGAGTTGGGAAAACAGAGCCACTATAAATAATACATAAATGGGGGTGGTTAATATAGGAAATAGAGCTTATACAGGTGTGGGAAGACCTGGGGGAGTGATGGTCTGGAAGGCTACAGCTGGACGAATGGAGAAACGGTCACTTCCTACTTGAGCCTGATATACTGAAATGAGTGGGAGAACCGAGAGTTCATGGGGAAGTTCAAAGAGCCGCCCAAAGTGGGACAAAAATTATGAGTTCATGGAGATATTTGGTAAGTCATCATATCTGTAAAGTGAGAGTTTGTGAGGAGGTGCGTAAAATTGCTGTGTCTGAGGAAGCTGCCATGTATGATACACATGACTTCTCAAAAATAATGGCCTCGTCTTCCTTCCCACCTCCTAAATCTCAGGTGAATTCTTCTCATTGGCAAACTGTGACACACTAACCCTGTCCGCAAAAGAGAAGCCCAAAGTTCATTCCTTTTCTAACTGAGTCATACTTCCCTTTGCTGTCCTGTATAAGTCCACCGTTGCTCCATAACATACAACCACAAAATCTCAGTGACATATAACAATAAGCGTTTGTGTAGGACACACATCTGCAGGTCAGCTGGGGGTTGGCTTCTTAGAGCCGGGCATGGCTGCGAAGCTTGGCTGGGGAAGTTGGGCTCTGTGTCTCTCATCTTTCTCTATGACCAGAGGGCTAGTCCACGCAGGTCCTTGGGATGATGGCAGGAGTGAAAAAGAGCAAGCCGAACTGCACAAACCCTTTCTAAGCCCTGACCATATAACACCCATTAATCCATTGACCAAAACAAGATACATGGCAAAGCTCAAAATCAAGCGTTAAGGAAGTACATTTTGCCCATCAAGGTGGAACAGGACAGGGAGTGAATATTTCTGAACAATAATCTAATTTATCACAACGTCCTAGATACAGTCTTCTTCTCTTAGCAGCAAAGATTATTTACCCCATTTGCAAAGAGGACAAGGTTCAGCACTGGAGAGCTGATCAGTTTCTGGACATTCCTTAAAATATTCTCTCTTCCAGCTCCACTTTCTTACATATTTCTCACTTATCATGGGTTTATTCCGCTTTTTCCAAAATAAAAGCACGGCAACTCTACTTCATTCTATCCTTCAGTCAATCATCCGTTTGTGAGCATTTTATGGCTACTATATGCCAAGATCTGTGCTGTGGCAGACTGAGAGGTAAGCAACCCCTTCCCTCAGGAGGTCACTTTCTATTGAAGGAGACTGGCAGTAAAGAGATGGATATAACAGAGCTCATATGGAGGACAAATTCTGAGGTGGCCCATCACGATCTCCACATTCTAGTCTTCACATCTTTATGTAATCCGCTCTCTTTTAAGTGTGGGTGGGACCCGTGACTTAACTTCTAATCGACAAACTATAACAAAGGTGATGGAATCTCACTCCCGTGACTACGTTACGTTATGTGTAATTTCATCTTGTTATCAGACTTGCTCTAAAGACTCTCATTGCTGGTTGGCTGAAGTAGGAGGCTATGTTGGGAAAGCCTACATGGCAATGAACTGAAGGCAACCTCTAGGAGCTGAGGGAGGTCTCCAACATAGAGCCAGCAAGAACCCAGGGCCTCAGTTCTAAGGACAGAAGGAAGTGAACTCTGTCAACAACGGTAGTGAGCTTGGAAGCAGATCCGTCCTCATTCAAGTCTCTAGATAAGAATGCAACCCAGCTGATAGCCTGATTGCATCCTTATTGGATCCCAAGCAGAGGATCCAGCTACATCATGCCTAGACCCTGAGCATATACAAACTGTGAAATAATAAATATGCGTTGCTTTAAGCCATTAAGTGTGTGGTAACTTGTTACATAGTAATAGAAAACGAATAGAGCATGATATGGTATGATAAAAGCACTATGACAGCCCACAGGGAAAGCTTCCTAGAGAGGGTAACACCTGAGTTTATTTAGTGTTTTGCCTGTTTTGAATGCTTTTATGCTTTTTAAGACTTAGTTTCACATTTTTAAATTGTATATTAACCTATTAAAGGGTAGTAAGCTTAAAAGTATATGTGATTCAGTTTTTTTTCAAAGTTCCAATACTTGCACAAGTAATTTACTTTTGTTTGTTAGTTTGTTAGTCAGAAGAGTTAAAGCAACCTAAAAGGAGAACGTAAGATTAAGCCTCATTTATTTAAACTCATCTGAACAAAAATTTAAATTTTTGATCATGACTAGCATTTTAGTTCCAAAAACAAAGCAAAATAGGCTAAATTCAACTTACTTGGGGTTGGGCAAAGATGAAGTCTTCCGGTTTGATAACGGGCTTTGTAAGGCCTGTTATTTTCTCTGGCATACCGAGCTTTGATGGCAGCATATCTAGAATAAGAAAAAGAAGAAATTGTCTTATTAATTTCCCAAATTAATTTTGGGAAGTGTACATTACTTTTGAGTAAAATAAGGCAAACAAATAAAATGAGACCAATAAGCAGAGCAACGGGCTTTGAACAAGGTGCCATTCTGAGTGTTGACTAATGCAATGGTAAACTGAAATTATTCTAATTTGTGTTTTCCAACAGAAGAGTAGTTAGAAAAGCAAAGAAATAACATTGTAAAAATAATAAAAACATCATTTGTTATATAGCAAGGTGTATTAGTTTCCTAGGGCCCCCATAACAAATTACTACAAACTTGGTGACTTAAAATAACAGAAATTTATTCTCTCACAGTTCTGGAGGCTGACGTCTGGAATTAGGTGCTGGCTGGGGCTATGCTCCCTCTGCAGGCTCTTGGGAAGAATCCTTCCTTGCCTCTTCCTAACTTCTGCTGGCTTCCAGCAATCCTTGGCATGTTTTGGTTTGTAGCTCCATCACTCCAATCTCTGCCCCCCTTGTCCTATGGCTATCGTGCTTGTGTGTAATCTGTGTCCTCTCCTCTTCTTATAAGGACACCAGTCATTGAACTTAGAGCTTACTTTACTCCAAGATATTAGCTTCACCCTAACTAATTATATCTGCAACACCGTATTTCAAAATAAGGTCATGTTCTGAGGTCTGAGTGGACATAAATTTTGGGGGAACACTATTCAACCCACTACACTAGAGGAACAATTCTATCAAAAAAAATATTCATGACCTATCCTGGGGGAAAAACCACCTGGTAAGAGACATGTATGTACCCAAGTCCATCTGTCACAAAATGTCCTTACAGAAGGAGTTCATTATATGGAAACGAAAATGTATATAAAAATTTCTTTGGGGGTGACTACATTTTGGAGTATGACAAGAGAACTTTTGATGAAAAAAAGTTGACGAAAATCAAGTGCATAAAAATGCTTTTGTCTCACAAGTGTACTTCTCATACACACTACTACTAGAAAGTTCATTCATTTGAAAAATAGTCATTGAGCACCTACCTTGTTCCAGGCACTATTCTAGGAGGTAATGATACAAGAAGAACAGAAAGACAAGGCTCCTGACCAAATGGAGAGGAGACAAAAATGAAAATCAAGATAAACACAAATCAGCAGTGATGTGTGCTATGATGAAGATAAAACCTCCAATAAAAGGTTGCATGGAAATGCTGAGAGCAGATGACCTTGCCTTATTCCTGATATTAGGGGCAAAACATTCAGTCTTGTACTATTATGTATGTTGACTGTAGTTTTTTCATAGATGTGCTTTATCAGGTTGAAAAAATTCTTTCCTATTCTGAATTTACTTTTTTTTTTTTAAATCAGAAATTGGGGTGAAGTTTTCTTCACCTACTGAGATGATCATGTGGTTCTTCTTTCTTGTTCTATTTTACATGTTTGAACTTTTCAAAGGTTAAACCAAGGTTACACTTTTGGTATAAACCCCACTTGGTCATGTATAATTATAATTATTTATTATAATTAATTGCGATTAAGTGGGTATATGTATGTATATACTAGGAATGTAACCTAGTATGTATATACTAGGAATGTAACCTTGATTTAACATTAAAAAAAAATCAATGTTTAAACAATGTCATATATATATTTGGATTCAATTTGCTAAAATCTTTGTTTCTATACATATGAAATGTATTGATTTGTAATTGTTTTTTCTTCCCCCCTTATACTGCCTTTGATTTTGTTATTGAGGTAATGCTGACTTCATACCATGTATTGGGAAGTGTTTCCTTCTCTTCCGTTTTCTAAAAGAGTTTGTGTATATTGGTATTATGTTTTTCTTGAAGGTCTGGAAGAATTCTCCAGTGAAACCATCTGGGCTTGGAGTTGTCTTTGTGTGAAGGCTTTTTAGCTATTAATTCAATTTCTTGTAAGATATAGGATTATTCACGTTACCACTTCTTTTTAAATGAGCCTTGGTAGATATTGTCTTCCAAGAAATTTGTTCATTTTCTCTATGTGATTGAATTTATTGGTCTGAAAAAGTCTTTATTTTACTTTCATCTTAGAGAGAGATTTTCACTGGGTATAAAAATCTAGGCTAACAATTTCTTTCTTTCAAGCACTTAAAAACTATCATCCATTATCATTTGGCTTACAAGATTTCTGTCATGAAGTTATTGGTTATTCTTATCTTTGTTCCTCTATGTGCAATGTGTGTGTGTGTGTGTGTGTGTGTGCTTGTGTGTGTGCTTGTGTGCATATGTGTTTGTGTGTTTTCTTTTTATCCTTTGTAGCTTTGAAGATTTTTCTCTTTATCACTGACTTTCAGCAATTTTATTATGACACATCACGATGTGCCCTGGTATAGTTTCTTCATATTTCTGTTTCTTGGGATTCATCGAACTTCTTGGTCTCTGAGTTTATCACTTTTTTCAAATTTGGAAAATATTCAGCCATAATTATTTCTTCACATTTTTTTTTTCTGTCATTCTTTTCTGGGACAATAATTACATGTAACTTACACCAATTGATATTGTCACATAGCTCACTGAGGCTTTTTTCCCCAGTCTTTTTTTTCTGTATGTTTATTTTCAAGAGTTCATATTGCTACATTTTCAAGTTCATGGGTTATTTCCTCTCCAGTGGCTAATTTGCTGTTCTTTCCATACAGTGCATATTTAAAACATTGTAAAAATTAATTTTGTCTCCAGATAGTCTATTAGTCTTTTGTGTCTCTTCCATTTCTCTTCGTCATATTCAGACCCTTGAATATATTTGTAAGATGTATAAGAATTACTTCAAGATCTACTAGTTCCCTCATCTCTATCATTTATTAATCTATACTGATATATTTTTCTTTTTGGTTATAGATTATATTTTCCTGCCTATCTGCATGACTTGTCGTTTTGGATGGGATGCTGGACATTGAAAATTTTATTTTATTGGATGCTGAATTTTATTATATTCCTTTAAACACAGTTGTCCATTGTTCCTGTTCTTGTAGATACTGAACAAGATACAGATCAGGATGTTGAAAATCAGTTTGGCATCATCAAAGCTTGTGTTTGACCTTTCTTATGGGTCTAGAACAGCTTTTATTTGAGGACTAATATAGCCCCATGACTAACGCTTGACCCTTCTGAAGTCTCTATTCAATGTCGCTTGAATTATGAAGTCTAGTCAGCATAACTGGCAGGAACCCAACTGTTTCTAGCCCTCCACAAGCCTTGTATGAGTTAAAAAAAAAAATCATTAGAATCTTATTTTCCTCCAGAGAAATACGACTTCAGAAAAAGAACATAGCTTGGTTTATATCTTTTCTCTTCCACTGATAAATCTCTGTTGTTGTTGTGTTTTTTTTTTAAAGAAAACTATATAAGATTGATATTTCCTTTTTCATTCAACCATTTGCCTTTATAACTGGAAACATAAATTGTAAAAACAAAAATGTTTAGTGTCACCAAAGACATGCAAATTAAATGACTACAAACGAAGATGCCATAATTAAGTTAAAAACAAAATCCCTGATGCTTGTTCATTTTAAATTCTCAGTAATTCTGATAGCACTGTAAATTGCTACATGTTCTTGAAAAGTAGCTTTATGTACATAATAAGGATAATAAAACTCATTGTATCCCTACATCTAGTAACCTGACATTTTGTAACATATTCTAAGGGAATTTCTTGGCTTCCTTCTGGTTTCTCCTTTCAGGTAGAACATAATCTAACATGCTCTGGGGAACCAGGACCATCCTCACTCTTACCCTGCTCAGACCTAGACCTGTGGTCAGGGTGGGGGGACAGGGAGTGGGGTAGGCTCTTGAAGGGGAGGGCAAGGGAGAGAGAAGGAGAAAAAGAGACAGAGAGATCTCCTCAAAAGAGTGTTTATAAAATGAAGATGATTTCTTATTTTTCAAAGGAGCAATTTTCTTAGGAAAAAAAAGCCCAATATGTGTTTTTTGACTTGTATCAAAACTCCTCTCTTTGAAGAGAGATGAAGAGAGAAGCAGTCTTTTTTTTTTTTTTTCATAAATTTATTTATTTATTAGTTTCAGGTGTACAAAACAAGGTAATACTTAGACGTTCATCATCCATATCCCTCACACTGTGAACCCCCCTCCCCCCATCCACCATCCCTCCGACCCCACACCGAACCATCACATTATATATATAAAATTATAGTTGGCATTCATTAATGTCCAGCCTCTGGTGTCCAATGCCATGATCAGGTATCCACAGCATCCCTGAGGTGGTCTCCCAAACAGGACGCATGCCCATCGGATACCCAACAAAATCTCCACAACATTATAGAATACCTTCCCCAAATTAATTTTCAAAAACAAAAAAACAAAAAAACAAAAAAAAAAACAAACAAACAAACAAAAAAAAAAACCCGAGGCCATCTTGTGGTCACCAGCTGCCTCCAAATCCCTTCACCTTTCCCCTTATCCCCAACCCCCTCCCACACACCCATCTAACCACTCTCGGTTTTTTCTCCGCGTCCCCAAAACTGTCTCTGATTAGTTCATTCGCATAGTCTTTTCTTTAGATTCCATATATAAGTGAGATCATATGGTACTTGTCTTTCTCTTTCTGACTTATTTCACTTAACATAATGTTCTCCAGATCCATCCATGTTGCTGCAAATGATAAGATTTCTTTCTGCTTTATGGCTGCGTAATACTCCATTGTATAAATGTACCACAGCTTCTTAATCCAGTCATCTACCTATGGGCATTTTGGTTGTTTCCATATCTTGGCTATTGTGTAAAGTGCTGCAATAAACATAGGAGTGCATACAGATTTTTGAATTGGAGTTTTGGATTTCTCCGGGTAGATGCCTAGGAGTGGAATTACTGGATCATAGGGTAGTTCCATTTTCAGATTCCTGAGATACCTCCATACTGTTTTCCATAGTGGCTGCACTAATCTGCAGTCCCACCAACAGTGCACTAGCGTTCCCTTTTCTCCACATCCGCGCCAGCATTTGTTGTTTGTTGATTTATTGATAATAGCCATTTTGACTGGAGTGAGGTGGTATCTCATTGTGGTTTTTATTTGCATTTCTCTGATGGTTAGTGAGGTTGAGCATTTCTTCATATGTCTTCTTGCCTTCTGTATGTCCTTTTTAGAGAAATGTCTCCCCAAGTCCTCTGCCCATTTTTTAATTGGGTTGTTTGTTTTTTTGGAGTTGAGTTGAGTAAGTTTTTTATAGATTTGTGATATTAATCCCTTATCAGATATATCATTGGCAAATATCTTTTCCCATACAGTAGGATCCCTTTTTGTTTTATTGATGGTTTCCTTTGCTGTGAAGAAACTTTTTAGTTTGATGTAATCCCACATGTTTATATTTTCTCTTACTGAGAGAAGCAGTCTTAACTCATGGTGTTTATAATATAAAAGGATCCCCCAGATTCTGTGCTACAACCAGAAATTCATGGTAAAGTTTTGGGGCTACATTCTGAGAGAGAAAATGATGAAATGAATTCTATTCATAAGAGGGGAGCAATAAAGAATATGGACTTCATAAAAAAGAACTGTGTGTGTGTATTTCTATGATTTACAATAATATATATCTGGTCTCTGTCCCTGTTTCTGGCACAGAACTCCCAAACCACTTGGAGTTTCCTAAGTGATGATAGCAACTTGTTATGAGGTTAATGAGGTGACTTTTGGACCCTACCCAAGGGTGGGGGCTGGTTACCAGTAGGAACCAATCGTGTGGTTAGAGAACTGGAACTTTCAGTCTCACCCCTGACTTCTGGGAAGGGGAGGCGGGAGAGGCTTGAGGTTGAATAAATCACCAAGGTCCAATGACTTAGTCATGGCTACGTAAGGAAGTCTCTATAAAAAACCCAAATAAAGACAGCTTATCGGTTCTTATTTTCAGAGAGTTTCCATGTTAGGGAACCATAATGCGTCCACGTGCCATCACACTGTGTCGAGCCACAAGCTCTACGAGAACAGAAGCTCCTTCATTCGGGACCTCATCTTATATACCTCTTCATTTGGCTGTTGATTCACACCCTTTCATATCCTTTGGAATACATCCGTAATCTAGTGAAGAAATGGGTTTTCTTAAGTTCTGTCAGCCATTCTCGCAAATTAATTGAAACTGAGGAGGGAGTCCTGGGAACCTCTACTTTATAGCCAGTCAGTCAGAAGTACAGGTAACATCAACCTGGGCTTGTGCCTGGTGTCCAAAGTGGAGGGCAGTCTTGTGGGGACTGTGGAATTTGATTCTATAACTGGGTAGATAGTGCTTGAGTTGACTTTTCGGACACCCTGCTGGCATCCGAGAATTGCTTGTGTGGGGAAACCATACACATGTTGGAACCGGGTAAGGTAACTCCTTTTCAATTTGTATATTCTGAAACAGAGAAAACTTAAGGGGAACAGGGAGAAAGATATGATAGCTATTTTCTGAGACTTAAAGGGCATTCCACAAAACAGAAGATCCTCATTTGTGTTGCGGCACTTCCTTTTCTGCCATAACAGTTTCCCTTGAGTCATGCCTTCTACCCATGTTCAAAGCCATCCCCAAGTCTTCAGTGTCTGAGCTGCTGCTTATTCTAATAGAAAAATGCATGGGTTGTAGCATCTTGAAGGCCTGGATCTGAATTTCAGCTCTGTCACTTACTGAGTGTGTAACTTTAGGGAAACAAACGAAATTTTTTCTGTACACCTTTTCAAAATGAAGATGATTTCTTATTTTTTGGAAGTTTTTGCAGACAAATGTAAAGGCACATGGTAGGTATTCAATAAAAATCTGTAAAATGAATGAAAGAAATCTGGAATTGTTGAATATCATAAGATGTTAGAGTTAAGCTAAAAATAAGGAAAAATAGAGATTTTTTTTTAAATGCTCCTAGAAGTCCTGAGCTCCCTGTCTCTAAAAACATCCAAGTAGAGACTAAGTAGTTGCTTGGCAGAAATTAATTTTTAAAGGAGATTTTTCCCTTTGACAGTATTTTTGTGTGTGTGTGTGTGTGTGTGTTTATATTCTTAAAAGGGACATTTCCAGTGTTTATTCTAATGCTAATTCTCTCTTTAACCACAAGATGGCATTCAAGGTTTAATCTTTGGGGAATAAAAAAACTAGCATTCCTCCTTAAAAATGCATTAAATATATAATTATATAAACCTATAAAAACAACGTTCAAGTTCAATAACTCTGAAAGGATAGCACAAACATACATTAAATTAATGTACGCAGCAGAAATGTTTGCTATATAACTGAAGAAAAGGGAATCAAAGATAGTTATGCTACAGGAGGATTACATATTTTTGTAAGTTAAAATACTTACAGAATCAGACACTACCGGAAAAACCACAAATCTTTTCCACAGAAGGTAGACTTGATTGGTGCTTATAAATGGGTAGGCAATATTTTCACACTTGCCTGAAATTTTAAGCTTTGACATGAGTACCCACTAATAGGAATATAGTAAAAAATTTAGTTTTAATGTTCGAATACAATATATGTTTATCAGTAACTTCGGGCAAGTTGGTTCACCTCTTTGTGCCTCATGCTTTCCTGATTATGAAACTGCACGTAATACCTACCTCTGTTTCTGTGGAGAAAATTAGGGGTGATAATTTAGTTGAAAAGGGAGACTAGGAACTTTGGCTTGGAACTGTATCTGTATAACAAGAAAAATGCTCTGACCTGTAGTGTGGGTTGATTTGTTGTGGCTATGAAGGCTGATGGATATTACTGGGTGTTACACTTAGAAATGTGTGAATACACTTACAGGTATAACTGTCAACTCCACAGCGTGACCAGTATTCAATTAGGAAATGAAGGGAGAATGCCCAGCACACGGCAGGTGCTTTGCCATGTCAATTCTTCTGCCCTCTGTACTTCCTATGAGATCTGACCATTACGTTCGCGAATTGGTTGCAATGATGTTGCTAACCTTTTTTGATATCAGAAGGATTATTCATTATGAATTTGTACCAACTGGACAAACAGTTAACCAAGTTTACTATTTGGAAGTGCTAAAATGGCTGCGTGAAAAAGTTAGATGACCTGAACTTTTCGCCAGTAATCCATGGCTCTTGCATCACAACAGTGCACCAGCTCACACAGCACTGTCTGGGAGGGAGTTATTTTTGTTTGTTTGTTTTTTAAGGGAGGGTGCAGGTCACAGTGGCCCATGCAGGGATCAATCTGGAAACTTTGGTGTTATTAGCAAGCACCATGCTCTAGCCAACTGAGCTAACCAGCCACACCTGTGAGGGAGTTTTTAGCCAGTCAACAAATAACTGTATTGGAACACCCTCCCTACTCACCTGATCCGGCCCCCAAAGATAAAGGCAATGTTGAAAGAAAGACATTTTGATGACATTCAGGACATCAAGTATGACGACAGCTCTGATGGCCATTCCAGAAAAAGAATTCCAAAACTGCTTTGAAGGGTGGACTAGGTGCTGGCATCAGTGCATAGCTTCCCAAGGGGAGTACTTTGAAGGTGACCTCAGTGATATTCAGCAATGAGGTATGTAGCACTTTTTCTAGGATGAGTTTGTGGACTTACTTGTCCAACCTCGTATGTATGAACAAAGAATACCTTTTCTAAAACTACATAGGATGTAAAACTTCTCCAGAATTGACAACTTTTATTTAGATAACTTCCTGGCTGACATAGCTAAAACTATTGGCATAGATCTTTTCCTTACCACATAAGCAATAATCAGCTACAGAGTATGATGTAAAAATAGTCTTATATGTGCATAAGTAAGAATATTCAAAAGAACAGCTTGCACTGCCTTCTGACTTTATATCTTTCTCTAGAGAAAATAAATATGAACTACTAATTAGGTTCTCGATTCATATTCTTTCCCATGTCTTGGTTGGTATAAAGTGTTTGCACGAATAGCCAGCCAACAGACAGGAAAGGCAATAGGAAAGATCAAAAACAAACAAACAAAAAAGAGCCTTAGAAATGAACACCAAACCAAATGATAAATCATGAATATTTATGAGCTGCTTATAATGACAATGGGATCCTATTAATACCAACTAAAAACATGTGTAGAACTTAAGAATTTGCATAAAACGTTCATGACAGTCATTTGTATTCCCAGTTTATTTCTTTGTATTTCCAGTTTTTAATCACTATTCTATGATCACTATGACTATGCCCCTAGAATCCTTAAAATAGAACCATAATCTCTACGTTGGAATGGGCCTTAACAGAAGTCAGCACCTACATTTTATTTTTCCTAAAATTAACTGTCTTCACATGTAATCCTATTAAGTAGGGAAACAGGGTAAGTGTCCATCACTCAGCAAACACTAATTGAGTGCCCACTACTAGTTGCCAGGTACCATGCTACGTTCGGAGAACACAAAGCTATAGGAACGGTCCTGCCCTAGTCACTCATCATGAACAGGTGACATTTTCCACCATAGGGCCTAAAAGAGCTAGGGACAGAGTGGTATGAAAGGAGAGGATGGGGGAATGTGGAAGCTTGAACATGTCAGGGACCCTTTCACATAGAGACACTGACGTTGGGTCTTCACAACGTCCTGGTGAAGCACTTTGCCCAGCAGAAGAGATGGTAGAGGTGGAGCGGAGAAGGGAAAAGAACCATGCGCATAATGAGGCTAAAATAAATGTGGTCATGATAGGCGTTGTTTTCTGTTCTCTAACCTGAGGGAATTTTTACATGTTTCTGATAGAGACTATTTTTATTCTCTGAAAAGTTGGCGGGCATGGGCTTTTATCTCCCCCCTCCTCAGGAAGTAACATTTATGGAATGTCCATATGTCAACACTATATAATTTTATGTATATGATCTCATCCAAGAGATCAAATGCAAAACAACTTTGCAAGGTAGGCAGGGCTATCACCATTCAACAGATAAGGAAACAAGCTCAGTGTGGGTAAGAATATCTCCAAGAGCTGTCTGATTCTAAAGCCCACGCTCTTTCCCCATGCTGCCGCCAAAGAAAGATTTTCCATCTGAAACTTGAACTAGGGCCACAGTAAGAAAAGCATGAATAATAGCAAACCTTATGAGTACTTACTAAGTTCCAGATATAGTTTGAAGCATTTTACATGTGTTAATTTATTTAATCCTCACAATCTCCTTTGGAGTTATTACTACCATGTAACAGAGAAGGAAACTGAGGCACAAAGAAGTTAGATAACTTGCCCAAGGTCACAGAGCAAGTAATCGGTGGAGCCAGGATTCAAACGCAGGCAGTCGGGCTCCAGCGCCCCTGAGCTTAAACACTCCATGTTCTGCATTTGAGCTCAGACCAAATCCTAATTCTAGACCACCAGCAAAGACCCTACCGGGAAAGATCACCCAGGTAGAAGGCACAAAGTGGTGAAAAGATCTGATGTCCCCAAATAACAGAATAGAGAATTGAGTGTGGCTTAAGAATCATGTCTTGATTGATGAGATGGGAGGACAGGAGGAGGAGAGATGTGAAATAGGAAAGATAGGTCTCTCTTTCTCCTTAACACTAGGCAGATGGAAGATTCTCATTTTGCATTTTCTGTTTTGTTTGTTTTTTTTAAAGGAAATTTCAGTGCAAGGAAAGCATTTTCAAGTATAAAAACAGAGCATAATGGTACTATATTGCAAGAACATACAAATTATTCACTTGCATAGATCCCCAAACATTTTCTACTTAAGCTCTATGAATTGACCAGTTTATTATACTTCATGTATTTTGAATGAGACTTTCAAAAATTATCTGAAAAGAAGTTGATTCCACCATACTTTAGATTTTTGCATACTCCAATATTTATGCCACAATACAATTATACAGAAAAATGAAATATCTTTGAAAAACTTGAGTGTTTTTTTGCTAATCCACTCCAAAATTTGAAAGAAGCTAATATTATCTGATCTAAATATGTTGTCATCAACCACCAGATGGCATAAGGTGTGAGAGTTTTATTCTGACAGTCACCACGCCCATGATAATTTGACCTATAACTTCACAATAATGTATTTGGAAAATGTTCTAGCACTCACACAGTTCACAATTATTTCAGCCATAGGCAGAAGTAGACAGAGAAGATGAAAATGACACGGTCCTACTTTTTCTAAATTTTGGGGGTTCTGTGGGATGCTGGTATTACATAATGAATCAACGATCAAACAAATAAAACAAAGCAGTTCTATTAAAGGAAATGAAAAAGAAAGTCATGTCAAAGCAAAATTAACCATGTATTCTAAGTAGGTTTCTTTTAACTCTAAATGAAACTTAAAACGTTCCTTCAAGAAAAATAAAAAAACCATGCTTATACTCCTTCAAATTCTGCTTAATAAAAACCTTTCTACTGCCTGTAATTTATTCTGAAAGCAGAAAAGTACCTACTGCAAATGCTTTTCCCCAGTTTGGCTTGAAGGAAAGTTATGGCAGGAGTCAGCTGAAAAAAGAATATCCAACTGAAAAATCCAATCTGAATTGTGATAGTAAAGGGTAGGAAAGTATATTTTAAGAACCTCAATTTCTCCACAAATTCAAAATGCAGCACAGTATTTTTACGAAGCCTGTATTTCCATCTAGAAAAGAGGTCACAGTGCTAACAAGTCAAAGAGCTAAAAAATGAGGTAAATTGCAAACAATAGGATCATTAATTCCCCTAGCTCTATGGTAGCATATCCACTGAGTACTTTGAAATGAGCACATCAGAATAAATGACTCCTACAAGCTAGCCCATACCACAGAACTGAGATGAAATCGCTCTGGCATCATGAAGCAGCAAAACTTCTGTTAGGATTCAAGAGCCCAAAGGGCAATAGGATCCCTTCCTTAATGGGGTTTAAGAGTCTTTCTGAGGATACTGTAATAATTTGTTTTTGTATTTTGCTACATACTTCCTCATTTGATGTAATATAGTTCCTGAGCAAGAAATCTGTGAAAGAGGAAAAGGTATATGAAGGAAGTATATGAAGGAATTATATGAAGGATGAAAAGTTAGTTGGTGATATAGAAACAGGTTGTTTTGTTTTCCTATTTCTAAGTCATATATTGATAAGGATAATAGGAATGGGAGTGAGACTTAATGGGGAGGGTATTGTGAGGTCGCTCATGGCCTATCTCCATTTTTGGCAGCTAATAGGTAGCAAAGGTATTTCCTACCTGGATTCATATGAAAGGGAAAAAAATGAAACTTCTTATTTTTGTTGTTATGTTTAGAAAAAGGCATGAGTTACTTTCAAAGGGTTTCTCCTGATAGTTCACTCAGATAGTAGAAAGTGGAATAGTAGATATTTCAAGTTAATAGAATAATATATTCTAGACACTTAAAATTACTTACTTGAAATTCCATTCTTTAGGATGTTGTAGCTCCCTTTTCTTCCATTTATAATACTCTTCAATGAAATTTGGATCTTCGAGCACTGAAATCAGAGTATAAAAAAGGAGCTATGCATACATTCTAATAGTTCAAAGTTTAAAATAATTCACTTTGCCTGAAGTTGATATGTGGCAATGACATACACTATATATTTAAAGTCTATTATAATACTCACTTTCCAAATTTCTTCCTTTTATTTGAACTTGTTAATATTGGCTATTGTTTGAAATAAGCAGACTGTGACTTTGAAACTTTTCATTATAATGACGTTTGTTTATATGGCATATATAGTAATGAAGAAGGTATCAAAATAACTCATACAAACTACAGACACCAGAGTTTAACAAAATTCTAATTCAGCACTTCAAATGGAAAAAAAAATATTGGAGTCGAGAAGTGACACTATGGATCTTGATCTTTCACAAAGCAAGAATCTGCAACAGGGGTGGTCAGCTAGCTCAGTTGGTTAGAGCGCAGTGCTCATAAAACCGAGGTCGCCGGTTCAGTCCCCACATGGGCCACTATGAGCTGTGCCCTCCACAACTAGACTGAAAATAACAGCTTGACTTGGAGCTGATGGGTCCTGGAAAAACACACTGTTCCCCAATATTCCCCAATTAAAAAAACAAAAAAAGAATCTGCAACAACAGGTAATCATCCAATCTATAAATAAACCCCTTACCAACGACAAAAAAAAAACTCTCCTCTCCTCCTTGTTGTTGGGAGATTGCCTGTCCCATTGACAGACAATAAGGTCACAATGTCCTTCCTTAATCTGAGTTTCTGATCTCTGGAGCAATAATGGGTAAAGTTCATCCCTCCCCCATGAGAGAGAGAGCCCTTCACATATTTGAAGATAGCTCTCAGGTTGGCATCAGTTCCTTCAACTGCTTCTTAAGACATGCTTTTCTAGAGACCCAATCAAATTCACCATTCCGGCATTGAAATTTGTTGATGTTCCTATTAAAGTTTGCATTGAGAACTGGCTCAGAATCTTGGTTTTGCTTGAATAGCAAAGATGCAAGGAGTCACTACCTCTCTCAATCTGTGTGCTAAACTGCTATCAATTCAGCTCCGAGCTGCATTAGCATTTTCTGGAAATCACATTACCCCACTGGCTCATATATTTGTGGTTAATTATAAGCCTTATGCCTTCTATCAAATTCACATAAAATTATTGAAAATCTATTATGCTTAAGGCACTGGTAGTTTTTACATGAAATACAAAATCATACACACACATATACTCTATCTACCGTGTTTCCCCGAAAATAAGACCTAACCTAGCATGATTTTTCAGAATGACATCCCCTGAACATAAGCCCTAATGCATCTTTTGGAGCAAAAATTAATGTAAGACCTGGTCTTATTTTCGAGAAAACACGGTTCATCCATCTATCTATCTATCTATCTATCTATCTATCTATCTATCTATCTATCTATCTATCTATATCATCTCCCAGTTCCTTATAATTGTGTTGGGTTTATTGTCTTGTGTTGGGTTTATTGTCTTATTTAACCAACTAGATGCTCTCTACCAGTCTTGCCCTTGTCTGGAAATTCCTTCTTCACAATGATTAATTAATTCTTTCTTGCTTGATGAAATTTGTCATTGAGAGAAAAAAACACATTTAAACTGAAGTTTTCTTTTATTAATATTACATGACTTTCACCAGCAATGCTCCTATTTATTCTTCAGTTTCTTTTCTTACTTCATCCATATATAAGCACATATACATACATATTCTTATAGGCTTTAATAATACTCTTTTTATTAGTATTTGGATATATACTCCCTTCTTCCATTAAGGAAGGAAATCTGAGCTCCCCAGAGTTCTTAGTGAGGTCTCATTATTTTCTTTAGATTATAATAGCATTAATAGAGTTATTACTATATACTGGGCACTTGTAAAGTATGTATACAGCGGTTACCATTATAATATCCACTTTATGGATGAACAGAAAGGTTGAGTAATATCTTCTGGGGCTATACTCATTATTACTTAGACAAAATTTAAAATTTGAGGTTTCTATTCAAGGACAGCTTATATCTTTCCTCAATTTTTTTGAAATTGTTTTTCCAACATTTTCTATTTGAATATTTATGACAGTCTCTTATATATCATGAAACCCCAATTGTCATTGTCATCTTTCCTGGATATTCCCGTTAACTTTACATCCTCGACTTATTTTTTTCGTTGCTTTCTTTACTATCTGAGAGATTAAAAAAAAAATAGTCACAGCATTTGTATAAACATTCATTTTAATCCTTCCTATTTTACCCCTATAATTTTTTCACTTATCTGTCTCTTACCACCTGACTGCAAACTCCTCAAAAAGCTTATCATAATACCTATGTTCTTGTTTTCAACACACCATCTACTGTCTACACAAGAAGATGCTCAATAAATAATGTTGACTGGAGGGAAGTAATGAAGGAATGAGGACAGAAGAAAGAGCGAGAATGACAGAGAGTGGAAGCACGAGAGCGCGAGCAAGAAAGGACCAGTGAAATTCCATTAGAAGTTCTTGAAGTTGAAATTCTTCCATCACTATTATATCTTGCCTTTGTGGCAGTTTTGTAGTCTGTGGCAGAAAAAGCATCCTCTATTGCCTCCATAATATATTTCTTCTTCCTTCCCTTCCTTCTTTGAATTACCAGCCATTGCTTTTACTCTGTTTTTACCATTGACACACTTCTTGCCCAACATCTGTATAGGTTGATGTTAAAATTTTTCCCCCCATTGCCGGGACTGTTAAGTCCAAAGAAATATAATAGTGCCAACTTGCTGCAGCACGTTTTATTTTCACACATATTGTCTCATACTAACCATAGAGCAACTTAAAATACAATGGAGTGTCTTTTTTGTTTTTAATCAATGAATAGAAATGAAAAAAATAGGTACAAAGAGTGAAATGACTAACCTACATTCACTGAACTGCATGTGGCAAAGTAGTACAGGGCTAAGGAGTCTCTAAGTTCTGACATCATGCTCTTCCCACTAGAGCCTTTCCAACCTTGGCTGCACATTGTAATCACCTGGGGAGCTTTAAAAACTACTGCTGCCTGGTCTTGCTCCCAGAGATCCTGATGTAATTGGTCTGAGGGTGTGCCCTTTACATGGGAATTTTTACAAGCTCCTCTGGTGGTTCTAATGAGCAGTCACAACTGAGAACCATGCAGCAGAGGTAGACATGACAGCCTCTTGCATCTAAATGCAGTTTGGCAACACTTGCCCTTATTGCTGGCTCAAAGACTCAAAGAATGAAAGTCTCCTAGGGTGATAGCAAGCATCCCCAGGACGCTTCAGGCTGTTTGGTCTGTCTGATGACAGCAAACATCAGGAAGCCTCCACTCACTATTACAGGGTACACTGGTCTGAAGGGATTCTTTTCCTCTAACATAAGCATTTCCTTATGGGGATCATATTCTGTCGTTAAGGTACTGTTGCCCACAACCAGATGTAGTGGTTTGTTCTCTGCCAAACTTTTTATGTGCCATTCAGTAGTGATGGACAGAGAACAGTGGAGCATCAGTACATTTTCCCACATGATTGCCTATGATTGTGAACTAATAATTACAATTATTGAAAAATGTACTGCCCGTACTTCAGAGTTTGAATTTAAATCTCAAGTTAGAAGGAAATAACATTTGTGTCACATTATAAAGGCAGCGTAGTATGCCTTAAAAAAAAAAGCAACAAATGTGGAGTCAGGGGGCCTGGTTCAAGTCCTTAGACCACAGTCTATTTGTAGTAATTAATAATAGCCACACTTACCGAGCAGTCACTATGTGCTAAGCACTGTTGTTAGTGCTTCAACCCATTAGGTATGTGCTGTAATTATTCTCATCTTACAGATGAGGGAACTGGATGCAGAGAGGTTAAGAAACTTACCCAAGATCACACAGCTATGAAGGGCAGAGCCAAGACTAAACCTAGGCAATCTGGCTCCAGAATTTATACTCTTTGCCGATATATGATATTCCCTCTTACATGACTTTAGATAAATTATTATTGAGCCTCCCTTGATCTAGGTTTTCTCATTTGTAAAACAGAGTAATAATAATAGTGCCTAGCTCATAGGGTTGCTAAACCACTGTGCATGACACATATTAGGTGTTTAATGAATATTGGTTGATAAATGAATAAAATAATAAGATGGGGATGACTAAAAAAACCTAACACAGAGAATACTCTGTAAACTGTATTGTACAAGAATACACTTTCTATTATGGCACACATGCCTTGTGGCACAAAGATATGGAAAAGAGTAATTACCCCAAATCAAAATATAACCACTCATCACTATTCATAAAATTAAAAGCTTTTAAAAATATGCACATGAGCTTAATAATCTTTCCAATGATAAGAATGTAACTGCAGAAAATGAAGTTATTAAAAGTTTCCCTTTTATTTCTGAGTAGTTGAAGAAGCATTCTATAATCTAAACGTGTCATCTTTATTATTGCCAGGAAATTAAGCCATTAAAAAAGATAGTATTGGATCTCATCCAGCTGAATTATCCAAAGACAAAATGGCCAGCAGCAAATGTAAGGCTTACATTTATTTTTTTAAATTAAGTGCTGGTTATTATTGAAGGAAAGCTCTTGAAACATTCTTATAACAAATCCCTGGGGGAAGAAGAAGCAGAGTAATTGTGAAATATTGCACCAAGGGCTAGAATCAAAGTCTCAGAAATTTTTCTGGGCTAGAGGTAACCATTACCAGCTATTGCTTTCACAAAGAGGAATGAATTACATAGTAGGTTGGTGACAGATGTAGAAACAAGGAACAAATTAAACATTTTGGTATCAAACTCTTTTGAAGAAGAAACTAGTTAGTGGTGCTTCATTGTTTCCTTCCATTTTTAAGTGTTCTTTATTACAAGAAAATCATTTCCAAATTTCATTAAGTTTTGGCATGTGCTTCTATTTTTTTTCCCCTAGCGGTTTGAAGTCTCTAAAGGCCTCATATATTTACATGTTATTTCATAAAGCACCATCCTATACCATTCGGTTTGGTTTTTGGTTGAAGGAGTTGGATGCTTGAGTGGTTCCCTAGAATGTGCCAGGTGCTTCTCAACACTGTGTTTGTACAGGATTATTGCTTCCTGGAATCTATCTGAGTTGCTCAGTTCCTCACACATAATAGGTGCTCAAGATGCGTTTGCTGAATTGATTAAGCAGCACCCAACCATAAATCTTTGAAATGAAGTCAACGTTCATGTACTCTGGTATCAAAAATAATAAAATTCTTTATACTGATAGTGTTACTAAAGACTGTGTTTCTTAAAGCACCTTAAGTTGTTTTTCTTAACCACTAATCCATGAGTGAGTGAGGAAGGTAAGGTGTAATCACAAAATTAACAACCGACATCCAGACAAAACACGTAATTTCTTAGAAGTTATTGGTTTAACTTACTTTTTTATATTTGTTAAGCTTAGTACTACTTTTTGCTGTAATTTGTGCCTCAAAATGGGAAACTTTTTTGCATGCGATATTTTGTTCTTTTGAAACCAATCATGAGATCATTATAATAATGAGATGAAACTTGATGAGATCGCAAATTAAGGCAGTGATCAGAGGGTGGAGTGGAGGGAAAATAGTCATGGTGTTGGAGGAGATAAAATCAACAAGGCTTAATGAGGGAGATAAATAGGTCTAGGAAATTTCAGTGATTCTGGTTTAGGCAAGTAAATGCAATGGTGATTTACCACTCGCCAAGAGAGGTAATAAAGGAGGGATGATAGGTTTGAAGGCAAGATAATGAATTCACATTGGGACATCTTAAGTTTGAGATCCTTGTAACGCATGTGAGATGTCCAATGCACAGATGTAAATATCCATGCACAACTCAGGAGAGAGCCTGGCTAGAGATGAAGCTTTAGGAATCACTGGAAGGTAGGCTGATGAAAACCATGGTGGTGGAAGACGTCGCTCAGAGAGAGTGGAGAGTTTTTGCTAAAGAAAGAGGCAGAAGAGCACTAAGGAATGGAGGAGGAAAACCTCCATTGGATGTATGGTGTTATCTAATTCAAGGAGAGCATAGCTGAGGAGAATGAAAGTTAAGACAAGGACTAACAAATAATCATTGATTCTGGGAATTAGTAAGTCACTGGTAACTTCAGAATGCACCATTTCAGCCGGATAGCTCAGAGCAAATCATATTTCAGTAAGTGTGTATAGACCGGATAACCTGCTTTGATCCAAATAGTACTCTAAATATTTGATTAAATGGGACCAACTTTCCCCTTCTGTCTTTTTAATTCCTAATGTATGATAACACATAATTTTTCCTTAGGCTGATATAATTGCGAGCCCTAAGTTTATACTTTTTTTTTGCTGTCTTTCTACTTAATACTTTCTCTGGTTTTGAGGATAATTGTTTTTAGAATCAAAAAGGTTCCTCCTGCTATGAAGGCTTCTTTCTGGGGTGAAGGGAGTAAATTAACCTCATAAGATTGAGGACTTCATCTTTTATTCCTTCAATTGCCTATCTTTCCTTCTGTCTTTTAATCAGACTTCAGTTCAGGGCTCTATACAAGAGGAACTAAATTAATAGTTGTTGAATGATTAGTACATCAAGCCAACAAAGAAGTTTATCATTCTTAAGTTGCAAATATATGTCAATTAGTTTTTGAAAGCAAGACAAGCTGAGAATAATTAAGAGATTAGTTATATATTAATTCTAATAATTAATACCAAAAGGACACAGGAGAAGGCTAGATCACCTTACATGGAGTTCTGTAACATTCTGCAGCTTTTGATGTAGCTATTTCAGACCACGTCTTGTAATAATCTTCAAATGAAACTTTAATTGATCTGAAAACAAATTAAAATCAGACAATGAGTAGTCTGCAAGTTTGCTTTTTAAAATTATTTTATCAGAGTGGACTGTTTCAGATAACAATATCTTTTTATAAGACAGGAAACCGAGTTTCAGTTTTTAACAAATCTAACTCATTAATTTCTCCACTAATACATGCAAATAAAAAAAGAATATCTGTCCCATTTTCCATAATAAATGTAAATGTGCACCCATGTGTATATTATACAAAGAAAAACATAAGTTTACGATACCTGCCTTTCACGGCTAACATTATAAAAGCATTTCAAGGAAAGGTTCATATCTGTATATTTTCTTTCTACAATATACAATTTTCTTATTTTCTATGACACATTATAATAAAATTACCTTTATTTACTTTTTATTATGAGAAGTAAAAGGTCAGAATTGAGATTAGTTTAATTTTTACACAGAACAGAGGAAACAACTCTTTTCTACTATTCCTGCCTGCATTTTTCCTTCCCTGTGCTAATATTACTATGTCCTAATGGGAAAGCAAAGATTGTTTTAAAGTATTAAACAGGAACTGTGAAACTGTCTCTTAAATAATTGTGTTTCCATTTTTTTTTCTATAAACTTTTTGCATGTAGAGATTCTCAACATTCTACAAACAAAACATTACTTTGGGATATTTTTCAGAAAAGCGAAATCACCCGTTGACTGGCTTAGGTATTTAAACATCAAATGTAAAAAACCTTATGTCTGTTTTCCATTCTAAGTTGCCAGTTCTTTCGAGGAAGAAGCAACTTTTTAGTTAGAACAAGTATACTAGCACTAATTTTTATACATACCAAGTAAATATTTGACTAAATTTTGAAATAAATGGGGCAATATCTAAATGTGTTAATGCATTCATTTATTTAAATGATTATTACAGACACCTAATTTTAAGACTAACATTTTTCAAATGTGTTATTGCTTTTGCAATCACATTTAAGTAGAAATCTGAAACTTGGTGAAGATAAATGAATCACTACTATTATTGCTTCCAAAGCTATGTGCGGTGACTTACACTACTAAATGATATACTAAACTAACATTAATTTCCCAAAGAAATGTTTCGGCAGTTGGCAACAGAGGTAACAAAATGAAAGGCTGCATTATATCTCCTGCATGAAAAAGCTTGTGATCAATTTGCTGTCACAGATCATTTAGCAGACAACAATGACCCAAGAGGAAGGAAACTGTCAACACACTGTCTCGTGAAAAAAATATACCATCTTCAGGCACAATCGTCTCCATTGTTTTTTGTCTGTTTGACGATGACCCATGACCCTCTCCCTTCCCAACGGTGTCCTGTTCAATTTCAAACTGTTAGCCTTCAGGGGCTTTCTTTTCTTCCCCCCAGAATAATTAAAAATATTACCCTAAAAGGTATAACTTCAGATTAGTTTGAATATACAAAGCAGAATGTCTTAAAACATTTGGGAATATTTGCATTTTCAATTCTGTAAAGGAAATAGCTCCTTAAAATAAGAGAATAACTATTTTGCTACGATTCAGATCAACTACTAAGTTTACAGGGATACATATACAGTATAAAAAATGCACGTGTTTATAGATTCAACCAGTAACAGAGATATATCGAGTATTATCATTGGCATTATGAATATGAAAAAGTAGAAGACATAATTTTAAACTGAACATTAGAGCTCATTATCCTGTTGGGAAAATAAGATGTATATCTGAATAAGTACACAGAATAGCTTTATATATTAACCTCATAAAGTGTTACATCATTTAACACAGACATTTGGAGGTCATAATGACAGAACTTCTTTGGCAATGGCAGTAAACAGAAAAAGTTGGAATAGGGAGATATCTTTGTTTTAGAGCCATTAGGGAGAGTCATTTGAGATATGGACTTGGAACAAAGGCAGGAGGCATTTTAGGCCAGGGGAGCAGTGTTAGCAATAGTTCAGATGGGAAGGAGAATGGTGTGTGCCTATGTACGTACAGAAGATATTAGGGAAAGAGATGATAGCAACAAGATAATTGACTGGAGTGAAGAGTTCCAATTTCAGAGGAGTTATAATTTGATAAAATAAGAGAAAATGGGCAATGTGGGACCTTTAGATTTAGACAGAGAACGGGTTAGAGTTGATTCAGTAATCTTGATTTATTAGGGGATAGAGAACAATCAGGAGTTCTTGAATAAGGCAAGCAAATTATGAAATCAGTGTGTAAGAGTTTTTCCTAGTATTAGAATGCAGGGTAGATTATATGAGAGATTAAATGCAGGGGAACAAGTTTGGAAACAAATGCAATAATTTAGGCAAAAAACACAGATTGCTGATACAAGGGTGGGAGCAAAAATTAGGAAGGGGAGGAGATGAATCAATGGTAACGAATTGACTGGACTGGTTGCCTGATAGGGTGTGAAAGGCAAAGGAATTTGAGGGTCAAATGTTCTCCTAAAAGCCCGGAAGACCAGTTACTTTTGCTATTAATAGAAAGCGTCTAGAGAAAGTAAAATATGAGTTTAATTTTAAACATGCGTTTTAGGTAATGACCGTTAGGAGTGGATTGAGACATTGAAACTGGAAATAAGAAATTTGGGCCAAATTAACATAAAGATTGATAGATGATGCCATTAGGGAAAAGAAACTCCAAAAGAGTAACTAAGTGTTTCGAAAAGACAGAGTAGAAACCAGTTCCATAATTAAGAGGAGTCAGTGAAGAAAACAAAAGGATAATTAAAGGAAGAAGAGAACTGTGGTAGTGATATTTCACGGAGGCAACATCCCAGCCATAACCAAAGCCGAATGACTAAACCCCTGTGTGTCTCTGGATGTTTAATCATGTAGGATCATGATTAAGGAGTAAGGCTCTGGGATCAACTTGCCTTGGTGAGAACACTCTGTGACTTAGTAGCTGTGCGACTCTGGGCAAATTCCCTAATCCCTCCACTCCCGTTTCCTCATCTATAAAATTAAGAAACAGAACTTTCTCCAGTGATTCTCGTGAGCATTCAATGAAATCATGCATGGAAAGAGCCAAGTAGGGGGTTTAGCGTTCCTTAGCACTGTCAGCTGGTTTCCCCCATGACTTAAGTACCTCATTGTTTCTCATACGCAAACTCTAAACAGCTTCCTGTTGTTTTTCTATCTCAGTCTCTGCCTATTCCAGGTTACCATTGCCTCCTTTGGAAAACCCCATTTGGTTATCTAATTCTATAGGATGAAGTCTAAACACTTTTAAATGGAACTCAAGGTTTCTCATCACCAGGCCATTTCCAACATTTTCTTCCATTTCCAACCTTTTCGTTTACAGATCCAGAGGCTTTATCACATGAAACTTCCTGATGATCCTGAGTATACCATATTATTACACTTCTGTACCTGTGCAAGCAGTTCCATCTAGAAATTTCTGCCCTCGGTGCCCATCAAACTCTTACTTATCAAGGTCCCTGTCTATTAAAATATTGTGTATATGGAGGTTGTTACAGTAGACAACCTGCCCAATATGAGTCACTAGTCCGTTCTTCCCCCATTGTATATATGCCAGTCCATCTGATGGGACAGACCTACACCTCTGACTCTAAGTCAGGGCCTGATGGGTTTAGGGCTGTCTGAGAATGGTAACTAGTTTAGGGATAGGAACTTGACCTAAAAAGATCCATAGTGAAATTTTTTGTAACTTTCTAGTATATCTTGATATCTGGGAGGGTCAATCCGGTTTGTTCAACATTGCCTTGTTATTTTAAATCCTTTGCATTTCTAGATACATTTTAGAACCATCTTGTTAATTTTCAGAAAAAAAAACACCATTGAGATTTTGATTGAGATTGAATTGAATCTATAGATAAATTTGGGAAGAATTGGTATTATAATAATATCTTTCCCGATCATAAAGATTGTACAAATATATCTCTATTTCTTAAAGTTTTTAAAAATTTGCCCCAGATACATTTTGTGGTTTTCAGTATAGATGTCTTATTCATTTTTGTCAAATTTTAGTGCTGTTGTAATGGTATATTTTAAATTTCACTTTCTATGTGCTGATTGCTAGTATATAAAAACATAGTTGATTTTCTAATGTTCATTTTGTATCCAAGGTCATTGCTAAGTTCACCTATTTTCAAGCTTTGTATATTTATTCAGATTTTAGTATGTAAATAATCCTGCTACCTGTGAATAATGAAGGTTTACTTCATTCTTTCCAAACTTTATAACTTTTATTATTTTTCCTTGCCTCATTGCACTGGCTAGGACCTCCAGTACAATGATAAATAGAAGTAGTGATAACAGACATACTTGTTTTGTTCCTAAACTCAAGAGAAAAGCATTTAACATCTCACATTTATGTATGAGGCTGGCTGATGAGTTGTTGTAGATTCCTGTCTCATTGGAATAAGGAAATTCTCTTCCATTCCTAGTGTGCTGGGAATTGTTATCATGAATGGGTGTTAAATGTTAGCAAATAACTTTTCTGGATTCTTTGAGATAAGAAATAAAGGGTCCCCCCCCCTTTATTTGATTAACTGGGGGAGTTACACTGATTGATTTTCAAATTTTAAACCAACCTGACTTTCCTGAAATCAAACCCACTTAATGATGATGTATTATTCCTTTTTATGTATCAGCGGATTCAATTTACTAATGTTTTGATTAGATTTATGCATCTGTGTTTATGTGCAGTATAGGCCTATAATTTTTCTTTCCTGAAATAATCTTCTCAGATTTTAGAATAAGAGTTTGGAAGTTTGGAAGTATACCCATTTTCTAAAAACGTTTTAATACCATCTTTCAAAAACAGTTTTTAAATTTTGAAATAACTTCAGATTTATAAAAGTTGTAAAGATAGTTGACTACCTTTTAAAAATTAACTTAAAGTATAATTTGCATACAATAAAATGCAGACATTTTAAGTGTACAGATTGATGAGTTTTGAAAAAAAAAATGAATCTATATAACCATCAGCCCAAACAAGATATACATATTTTCATTACTCTAGAAAGTTCCCTACTATCCCTTCCCAGCCAATCACCTGTGACACTGTGGGCAACCACTGACCTGATTTCTATCACTACAGATTGGTTTTGCCTGTCTTAGAGAACTTCATAGACACTCAATCAATAGTGCGCACTACTTTGATTATTCTGTTGTTTTTTTCACTCAGCATAATACCTGCATTACTATTCCATGCTGCTGCATGTATCAACAGTTCACTCATATTTATTACAGAGAGTATTCAACTTATGAATATAACAATTTATTTATACATTTAACTGTTGATGAGCATTTTAGTTGTTTCCAGTTTGGGATATTATGAACAAAGCTCATGTGAAATTTGGGTACAAAGCTTTTTTGTAATACATATTCTCATTTCTAAATACTTAGGAGTGGAATTACTGGATCACGGGGCAGGTGAATGTTTGACATTAGGAGAAACTGCTAAACTGTGTTTGAAGCTGGCTGTGGGCAGGTCAGATGGTGCAACAATGTGTACAGTGATGTAGGAGAGCTCTGGTGACCTGCTTCCTCTCCAACCAGTGGGGCTGTTAGTGCTACAAAGTGGGGTGCTCTCCCAATCTCCTCCATTTCAGTAAATGGCAGCAGTACCCAAATCTAGTAATAATCCTTGAGTCCACTTTCTCTCATACCGTACATCTTATCAAAACAAGCCTTAAATCCATCTACTTTTTTCCCTCTCCATGGATCTAAGCCCTCAACCCCAGGCCCAATCACCATCATTTCTCCCCTATTAAAATTAAATTAAAATAAATTAAAATTAGATTAAAATAATCTAATAACTCTTCTTGTTTTCCTCTTAGGTTTTTCACAATCCATCCTCTCTGTGCACCCTTCCCCCCGCCCCCCCCCCCCCCCCCCCCGCACAAAGCAGTTAAAACAGTCCTTTTAAGAAGTAAATCTGATTGTGTCTTCCCCCTTCTTAAAAGCTGTTCAACTGTGTCCCAATTCCCACTGCAAGGCTAATAACATGGAAATTCCTTACCTCGTTCCTAAAGCCCTAAGTTATCTGATCCTGCCTGCTTCGCTTACCTCATGGCCTACCCCTCTGCTCTTTCCCCTTGCTGAGTTTCAGCTATCTAGTGGTTTTCTTTCTGATCCTCTAATACACCGTGCTCGTACGCAATTTAGGGTCTGTGCACTCACTACTTAGTCCCTCTGCCTCGAATCTCAGCGTACCTGTAAGTGATCACTCTCCCAATTTTTCACTCCCCCTTTTTTTCTTTCAATTTCACAAACCTTGTGTTTTCAAGATAACATCACCTGTAAGTTTAGAAGTTTATCTCACCACGGTGCTTGAGTCCCTTCTGACTAAAGTTATAGTTTAACCGTCCTCCCAGACCCCAAATTCTGCCGTGCTGTCATCAGTGCTGGGTCCTCCTGTGGTCTCCTGGTTGACTTGCTGCCTGTCAGGTGACACATTCACTGTGCCAGACACAGCATCCAAGGGCCAAAGCTTCCTTCCCAGAACAGGGGTTCCCCTTCTTCTGTGCTGACTCAGTAGCAAACATCGTGCCTAGTTCTGACCACCTGACTGAGCAATGGCCACTGTCAACACTTTGGTGTCGATATTCTGGTATCTTCCTTCTAGGCCACCCTCACTGCTCCTGCCTGAGACAGATCCTCCCGCTGCTGCTGGCTGGTCCTCCTCTGAGGGTTGGGAGGATGGACAGGTCGGTGCTCTTGCTGCCAGATCCCACTTAATCACTCTGTCACGTGGTCCAGGCCTCCAAATTCTGAGCTTCTCACACTTGCAGGCACAGCGCCCTAGATGGAACATTTTCTCAAGTTCTGGGACAGGGCCCCGATCTGAGGATTCCTTCTTCAATGTGCTCTTTTAAACGATTTCAGTCTCTTGGGAATCTTTTACTGCCATTAATACACCGAGGGGATCCTTGTTTTGGAGTCTAGCTATGTATTCATTATTGTTCTTTTCCAATATGGAAGAGAGAATTTCTAGGATTTGGTGCAGGAAGGCAAACAACTGTATACGCTGAGATTACGTGTGAAACCAGAAGCCCAATAATAGCTAATGATTGCTAAGACTTAATCAGGTGCCGGTATACGTGCTTTATACGAGTATGTATTAAATCATCTAACCTTCATAGCAATCCTGTAAGATTGATTATATTACTATTACCACTTTACATATAAAGAAACGGAGACAAAGAATTTAACTAACTTGCCTTAGTCTCCCAGTTAGTAAATGAAGGAAATGGGATTCTTTCACTTGCCATGCTAGACTGCCTCTGTGTGTGTGTGTAAGAAATAATACCATATGTAATATTTTATAACTCACTATTTTCACCTACTTTTAATGTTAGTTCAGTATAGGTCTGCAGAATCATGTCCACAATATACATCTACATACATTTTGGTCATTATATGGCTAACCAAAAATGTATTTAATCAGTTCATTTTGTTATACTTTCTGTTTTCAATTTTTTATTTTAAACAATTATATGATTAACATTCTTATCTTTGTCTTATTCCTAACATTCTTACCTATCTTTATGCACTTGTTCAATTATACCCTTAAAGATAAATTTCTGGTAGTGGAATGACTATGTCAAAGCCATGCACTTGCTTTAGAACTTTTAATATTGACGTAAATGTTATGCTCTTTTTTGTCTACCTCAAGTCTTATCTTGTGCCTGACCCTTTAAATGATTTAGCCACCTCCCATTCCATGAACATACATGCATATTTAGCATTCTGACTTTCTGTGTCTCATTCTCCTCTCTTCTCTAGCAACCAATACTCTCTTCCTTACCCTGTTTGGTTTTGCATCTCAGTTCCTGATACATTTTGGTTTCCTCTGGCATTTGTGATTCATTTTCACTTTTTATTCTAGAGGTTGAATTACCTTCCTTTGGGTCAGGCTGCGGGAAATATGCCTTCTCATATCTCCATGCTTTTGATGAGCTATTCCCTCTCCCTGGCATGTCCTTCTCCTCTTGTCAGCAGGTGAATTCCTATTCCACCTTTAGAAATCACCTGAGATGTTACCTCCTCCTAGAAGCTGGCCTCTATATGCCTCACCCCACCTCTAAGCTTTACTACATATTTCTTCCTCTATTCTTCCGAACATCTTGGTCTTCTCTCTATAATAGCACTTCTTATAGTCTAGGTATTAAAGCAATACAGCAATTCACAGGCTCAGGGAAATATTGGACTGCACTGAACAGAGGTGGTACCAGTGATAGATAACTTGGTGAAAAAGTGAAGGACTCCAAAGGAGGCCTAGAAAAAAGAAAAGCTTCAGGGGAAGACGTTCCTGCTCAGTACCGGACTCATTCTAAATATGATTCCATGTGACCTTAGCATTTCCCCCTTAGCCATCATTCTGATATTTGCCCTGTGGCTTTCCAACTACATCCTTTGGGAACAGATGCTCCCCATATTTTCCTGTGGGACCAATAGTCAGGCACATGTTGTGCACTGTCGCCTATTCAAAGGAGAGTTTCCAATTTTAGAGCATACATCTCATGAGATCACGTATGACTCAGGTGTGTATTCCCAACACTGGAACACAGTGCCTGGCACAGAGCATATGCTCAGTGAGTGCATTTTCAATAAATGAATAAGTAGATGCTCTCCCAGAGCCTGCCCCATATCCTCAAGTGGTGTCTTACAGCCCATGGGCAAACCTCCCAGATGACAAGCACAAGCCTAAATCACCTTCAATTACTGAACATCAGCTGGATTCCCTTGACTATATCCTTTCTACCCAGTTGACTGGACTTTGCCTAAGTTTTGCTATGTCTTCTCTCCACATTAACAAGTTTAAAGGGCAGCAATGTCCTCTACTGAACCCCAGCCTAGTGTACTATTCACTCGATCATGCTTACCTTCCTGCAATTTCTTAACACTTTTACAAACAGAAACCACTTAAGTTAACTAATTTTACTCATCTTCAGGGCCAGTCAAGGAAACCTGAACTGAAGCAAGCATTATTTCAATACCAGTTAATTGACGGTTTCCTATAGTTGACTGACTGTCAAATTAAGGCTGATGGAAATACTCGAGGAACTAATGCTGTGGATTCCACAAACGAGAATATTGATCTACACCTTGTTTGTGTGTTCAAGGCTGAATTGATGCCATATTGTCAGGTTGTCTCCCCAAAGATACAATGGCTTCAGCCCTAACTCTCACCATTTTCCTCTAGAATCTTATCTTTTCCTAAGTTGCTTGGATTTTTGCAGTCTAAAATGATTTGTGCTCATTATGTTGACAACACAATTTTCCTTTTCAACAATAAAAAATAAAAATTAAAAGAATAGGCAAATTCATATATTTACATTTAATATTAATTCAATAGTCTAGAAAGAATTAAATAGTTTTCTACATTCTTTCTAGAAACATTTTTAAAAGGTAGTCTAAGAGGAAAAGATATCTACTTCCTTTTCTGAGTTAAAAAAATAAAAATTCAATTATGAGAAAAATAAAGTTTAAATCAATAGTCCCTTTAATAACTAAATTGACATAGAATTTTATAAAGAAAAACTTACCTGACAAATTTATGTGAGTCTTCAGGTGACTTAGAGCTGTCATCTTTCACTACTAAAAAAAAAAAAAGGATTCGTTTACTTGGAAGATTGAATACATGGATTTATGTACACTCGTTCCAAAGCCTCAATAAAATGGTAATAAAGGAAGAGAAGTAAGGTATAAAACCGTGAGGAGAGCAAAAGAAAGATGACAGGAAAAAATTTCAAGATGGAAAGCAGATGTCAAGTGGTAACTGTCTTAGCAGGCCATGGACATTTGAAACCTACCTATATGATGAGAGTAGGTCAGTACAAAGCAAGCAGATTTATACTTCAGAACTTGAGGAACAATTCAGGAATTGGAGGTACCAGATACCTCTGAAAGGTGAGAGATACAGCACATTCACTCAAGACTTATACCCTCATCCTGTGGAAGCAGATGATCGCCACTGCCCAGGCAGAGGGAAAGATGTTTCGTCTCTGAAGAAAGTGAATTAGAGGGACTCAAGACCTGAGGAGACTAGGCAGAAAGCAGCACAAGAGTACGGTAAGGGACTGAAAGCAGGGAATAAGTCCAATAAATCATATTGCACAGGTAAGATTCCTAGTCTCTCCCCTTGTCGAGCTCTCACAGTGTAAGCAGCTAGCATCTCCCTCCAGTCACAAAACTAGAGAATTCATCTCAGGGGAAATAGGCAAGCCTAATTAATGGTAGGCCCAGGTCTTCACTAAGTACACTATAATGAAATAAAACCATCAACAACCCCAGTCTGAATTCAAATATTTCCAATTGTTTTAATGATTGATAGCCATTCATCATATATTCATCGTATAAATAGTCAGTGATCACTAGACATTTGAGTAAAGTCAACATCACGAAAGTTTGCCATCAGAACAAATAGGGAGAAAAAAGGAAATAGAAACATACTTTTCTGGAAATCTTCCAGAATATGGGGGGAAAAAAAGAGATGGATAATAGGAGAAAATAGATTTTTAAAAATGAAAGGATCAAATGACTAGATCTCACATCCAAATATTTAAATATTCAAAAGAGAGAACAGATAAAATGAAGGGGGAAATATGAAAGAAACCACATTAAAAAAAAAATTTCCAGAACTAAAAGATTAGAGCTTTTTAAATGAGATTTAAACAGCCTATCAAATGTCCTACATGATGAATGGGGAGGAAAAACAACAACAACAAGAAACTTTATCAAGAAATTTCAAATCACTGGGAATAAAGAGAAGATTTTTAAAGCTTCCAGAAATAAAATATATCACATGTGAGAACTGGACATCTGAAGGAAATCTAGCTTTTCAAGAGCAACACTAGAAACAAGAAGGCCACAGGGTCTTCACAATTCTGAAAGAAAATTATTTCCAAACTAAAATTTAACCAAACTGTGATCATATGAGAGGGGAATAAATACATTTTTTAGGCTTGCAAAGTCAGAAAATATTTAGCACCCATGGATTAGGAAGCTCTTAGAAGATATGCGCCAAAAAAATGAAGGAGCAAATCCAGCAAGAGGAAAAGAAGGGATCAAGCCGGAGCTCCAATCCAAGAGGCAGGCAAAGGGGTCATCTCAGGATACCGGTGAGAGAATTGCCAGTTAGAACTGGAGGAGGAGGATAGACCCCACAGGAAAGAAGTCTCCTCTGTAGGGGGCAGGGGGAAGGGAGTTGGGGGGGCCACTGAATGCCTAGGAGTTGTTGTACAGCTTTGTCAGAAAGTTTAGGGGAAGAATAGAGGCTAGATATATAGAAACAAACAAGAAAATGAAAAAATTAGGGCATTTACACAAGAAAAAGGAAAGCAATCATGCATGGCTCATCTGTGACAAATGTGTATTAAGTAATACTAATGTAACCAAGTATATTAGGAAAAAAGGGGAGAGAAAATAGGGAAGGAAATGACAGTGTAAGAGCTACATCTTTATATTTCAGAAGAAGCCTATAAGTAATATTCCAAACTGAAAACCCCAGGAATATTAGTACAGACTAAACTTAGAAACATAGTGGCAAATTCCCGAAGAAACAGCTATGTGTTGAAAGCTGTTGGTATGTTGTGGGGGTGGGGGTAGCACTATGTGATGACAGGAGTAGGCTTCCGAGGTCTGCTATATTTCATTAAACACTGATTTGTGTTATTTGTCATTTAAAGCTATGGACATATATTTCTTTGATAGAAAAGAAATACTTAACATTTTTAGTTAAAACAAGCAACTTAGAGACTTTGCTAAAATGTTACTGGACTATGTTACTGGTGCAATAAAATACAAACAGGAAAAAAGAGGTTTGTAGCTCCAGCAAAGAATTCACACACACCATCTTGTGGCACTCAGGTTTTCCATATCTCCTGCCTCTGTAAATAACAGGATAACTGTACCAGTGCTCTAACCACCACCAACAAAACAGCGTCTGAATGATGGCGCGAAAGCTCGTGTTCAACGAATAAGCTATGCTACTGGACTAAACTTCTTTTTCCTCTGATATCCAGAAAGTGTTTTTTTTTCAGGGAAAGGGATATTCCTACACCTATCAACAACAACAACAACAACAATAAAATACTCCCTCTAAACAGAAAAGAAACCAAAACTTGAAATCCTATGAGATGCCACCTGCTTTAATTGTAGAAATAATTTACTTTAAAATTGTTCTATTGTTATAAGGATTAAAAACACAAAACAGTGAACACATTGGCAGCTCGAAGGGAAGAATCCAATGCTTATCACATCCTCCTAACCGTAAGAATGAGATGGATTTGCACAATTCCCAGATTTTTAAAAAGTGTATAATGTAAGTTAGTATTATAATCTCCCTAACGTTTCTATAATTCTTCTCTAGTCTTATATCATGACTCTGTCATGCTATCTGTCAGTTATTATAGTTTATTTAGACAAACATCTGAAACTTATTAGCATGACCCTCCTTTATTTAACAAAACTACAGGAATATACCTGGATAAGAGAAAAATTGTTACCTCAAACTTAGCTATCATTACCAGTTTTACTATTTTTATACAAGAGTATAAAATATTTTCTATCAACCAAAGATCTTTTTAATTACATGAACCCTACGTTTTAAAATATCAAAATAAACATGATAAGAAAAAGATAAATATTATTTGACCATATAAACACAGAGAAATAAGAATTTGCTAAAACACACTGGGAGGAAAGAAAAAGAGATATTTATGAGTGTATGTGAAACCACTTTGTAACAAATTAGAAAAGTAGCGATACTCAGAAGCTAGGAGTCAAAACAGTTGTTATACACTGTCTCCTTCCAGACCTTTCTATCTCCCTCCCCCAAGTTTCACCAGCGAACTAAAGTAGAACTTGGAAGGTACTTGAAAAATCCCATTGTCCAACTCCAGACACCGAGCAAGAGGCTCTCTGACAACATCTCTGAAAAAAAGTCATGAAACTCTGCTAAATGAACACTGATTATAAAAGCATACCTTTACTGCCTGCCATGGTGGCCTTGCCCACACTTAAGTAACTTCAGTGGTTAGAAAATTCTTCCTCATGTTTGGCCAGCTGGGACCTGGATGGACTTTATCACTGGGGAAGCTACAGCTGTAGTGGGTGGCATTTGCTTCTAGGAAAGATCAGTTAGGCACCCAACTGACTATATAATTTATTGTCCAAACTGGAACATGGAGTGAAGGGGATACTAGAAATAATTGTGTCAGGATTGTCCCAGGTAGTCTGGTGTATGTGAGCGCCCTAATTATAAGGTCCAATCCTGAGAGAGGCTGTCAGGATATGGGAAAGTCATCGGGACCTCCACCAATTGGGTATGAGCTCAGAGCTTGGTGCGGTCTTGTCCATATGCCAAGGCTGTTCATGCGAGGCAAAAAACATGTCAGAGAAAGGTTAGGGAATGAGAGGTATTTGCATACCAAATACCAGGCTTAAGCTCAGGACAACAAATTAATTCCAGACCACTGATTATGAGGAAAACGTCCCCAGTTTATTCAAGGTATGTTCTGGCACAAGGCAGGGCCCAGCCTGCATATTCTGGTCTTCAGTTGCTACAACCTAGCAGACCTGAGGAAGGTATCACTGATGCATTGCTTCAATAATAGTCTTACTTTAGTTTTTCTGGAGCAATGGAGAAGGAAGTTTCCCTTTTCTATAGGAAATCCCTTCAAAGATTTGAAGACAGCTTTTACAACTGCCTTTTATCTTTTCTTCCATTAGCTGAACATACACGGTTTCTGCAGCCATGGGAAATGTGATGCTCCAGATTGAACATGCTGATATTCCAGATGAGGGCCCACCGCACCAGAGTGGGGTAAAATTATCATCTAATCTAACACATGCTTAAGAGAAGGGCACCTTCTATTTTTGGTTCCCATTAAGCTTGTGGTCAAATAGCTCCCCGAAAATTTTTTCGTAGAAGAGAATTCTGCTATCATGTCAGGTCTCTTCCATTCTGTATTTGGCAATTGTAGTTCTTTGATCCCAAACAAATGACTTCATGCTCTTCCCATTAAACCTGGAAGCACATGGGGAAGCGGGAATGCCCAGGTTGGAGCTGTGGCTCTGCAGCTTGTCCTCTGTGGCCTTGAGCTTCCTTATTGGATACTCGGCTTCCTTACTGAGGAAGAGGGTGAATCAGATGAGTAAATGTATGTGAAAGCACTTTGTAAACTATGAAGTGACATCAGGATCTCAGTTTATGTGTATTATTTCATTCATTCATTCTACAAATCTTTATTTAATACATACAACCAGACATCGCAGTGGGTACTGAGGATATAGCTCTAGCCTATAATTAATGCTTACAGAGATGATACAATTAGCTGCCTCTTGAGTTTCTTTTTCTTTTTATTGGGGAATATTGGGGAACAGTGTGTTTCTCCAGGGCCCATCAGCTCCAAGTCAAGTCACTGTCCTCCAATCTAGTTGTGGAGGGAGCAGCTCAGCTCCAAATTCAGTTGCCATTTCCCACCTTCAGTTGCAGAGGGGCGCAGCCCACATCCCATGGGGGAATTGAACTGGCAACCCTGTTGTTCAGAGCTCGCGCTCTAACCAACTGAGCCATCCGGCTGCCCCCTTGAGTTTCTCATTTATACAAGTAACTATCTGTTCCAGTTTTGTGTTATCTAAAAATGTGATCAGAATTTTTTCTATGCATTTTCTAGATCTCTTTATTAACATATTAAATATATATGAGAGATGATTCTTGCAACTTTTCCAAGTTGCCATAGGTAATTCATTCTGGTTGGACGCAGTTTTCCACAGAAATCCACATAGTGCTAGCCTACCATGGAATTTAGAGTGAAGGAGTTTTCTGAACTTCATTTCTCACCCACAGCAGCTGCCTCTGCTGAATCACAGCATTCTTTCCCTTACAAAACTGCAGAAAATCATTCTCTTCATAGCACCCTAGGCTCGCACTCCCAGTCCAGCTGAGAGGGCAAACACGTTGATAACTATTTACTGTCTTGGATTTACACATATTTCATCAACCTAACTAGAGAACGTAGCAAAAACCTGCCGAAGTATTATTTGCTGTTTTGCTCATTTGCTGGGAGACTGGCAATTTGGGCAGCCTTTCTAGGTGGTTTGATGGCAGAGATGGGGAAGTGAAAGGAGTGATGGGTGATGTCTAGTGACAGGAGGACACAAGAAAGGGCCCATTTTTCTTCAGTTTTCTTCTCATCCTTTACCTATGCAGGGCAAAAACAACATCTATTGCACAGAACCATTTATTGGAAAAAATTCCTTAAAACCAGTTTAAAACCAGTTTTTAAATTTCCATTTACCAGAATACGCACAGCGCTTTGGTATAGAGTCTTTCTCTAATGACAGCACTGGAGGGCCCAAAAAGGTTAAGTGATATGTATCGTTCGTTCATTCATTCAGTCAGTCAGTCATTCATTCCACAAATAACCACTGAGTGCAGAGGATATAGCACCAGATGTTACAGTATCCTGCTAGGTCAGAAATGTGGTCAGAGTGAAGCAATGTGATTCCTCTGTGTACAAACCTGCCTCAAAACTATCAGGGAATACTGAAGGAGCTCCATAGAAATCATGCCATGTGTAAGGATACTGAAAAAGATGCCTGATCAATACTGCTTCATTGCATCAGACTCTGAAGCCCTGTGAAGCAGTACTTGAACTTGGTCACAATTGTACAGACCTAGCTAATGGACTGGCCGCTTCTAGAAGAGGACTGGAAAAAGAGACAGTGGACATCTGACAGATAAAGCACGTGACGGATCGGTTTGGTAGAGTAAGTCTGAACAGCAAGTCCTGCTGATTGAAGAGGTAATGATACCAGCTTCTCTGCCAGGTTGCTGTGCACTGCTAGGAGAGGAGAGACAGGACATAAAGGAAAGAACTATGTCGCTAGGGGCCCATCCGTCACTTGTGGCAAACCTGCTGTGCAAAAGAAGCCCACAGCATTTCTCTGCTAAGTATAGAAAGAGCACAGGATCAATGGAGGAGATGGACTTAAGAGTCATGAGGGGTCGCTGGCAAGATGAAAGTGAGCAAACCAAGGGTATCAGAAAAACACTGGTCAATAGAGTAGAAAGACTGAAGAGCCTCAGGTGCCATTTCCACATGGACTTAGAAGGAATACCTGGCGGGGCGAAAGGCAAAAAAAGAAAAAAAAAAAAAGCTGAACATTTTGCTAATCAAGAGGAAAGGAGTCCATACACCTGAAACTAATAATAATTTTAAAATTATATTGGAATATAAAAAGAGGAAAAGAGTCCCAGATCAGTAAGATCTGGGGTACTGCAAATGAAATCTAGGAAGTATCCATTATAGATCAAAAAGTTAAAATGAGATGCCATATCTTTATGACGAGTAGACTAGTTTCAATGGGCACCATCCATCTATATGACCATTACATTTAAAGATACTAAGCTTTCCATCTTTGACAATATTTTTAAAAGGACCTGATTGGTTTGACAGAGGTCCAACAGGACAGATCTTAGTACAATTTCATTACTAAATATGGATACAGAAAATATTCCCTTATACAAATTATTTGCTAGATCCCTTATTTTCTATAAATGTGTAATTAATACTGGGCAAATAACAATAAGTAGGTACTTCTTACATTGTAATGACTCGTGGAAAAGTCTTCGAACGATTCGTTTGTATTTAGTTTCATCTTCAGTCAGCATTTGGGCTGCTTCCAAATTCACTGGATTGTTTAGCACTGGGTTAGAAAGCATAACCTAGGTAAAAAAAAAACACACACACACACAAAAAACATGTTTTTTTTTAAGTAAATTTGTTTCTTAGTGCAAAAAAGACAATCCAATACATACATTTGAGAAGCATTTATTAAATGCCTACAGTGGGACTACCTGGAGATAGATACAAACACAAATAAGACATGGTCCCTACTCTCAAGAAACTTTTCATCCATCTTGGTTTTATACTGTCCATTCATGAGCCAAACATTAGAATCAAAGAGAGTTACAAGTTGTGTCCTGTAACTTATCACATGAATTTAAATTGGATGTATGTGTAAAGGGAACTTAATATTAGGAAACACTGAAACATTTCCATTAAAAAATAAAACCTGACATGAGATCATATTTAGGTCACAGGTAAAACAAACACATAATGTATAAAGGCTTGTGTACACTTCAATATCCTTCTAGATCATCAAATGATTAATTTGGTACCTGTAGTGTTTTCTAGTACTGCTGTAACAAATTACCACTAATGTAGCAGCTTAAAACAATATAAATTTATTATCTCACATTTCTGCAGGTGGGAAATATGGGGTGGTGGGGCTGGTTTCCCTTATCCAGATATATCACAAGACTGAAATCAAGGTGTTGGCTGCCTGGGCTCTTAGGTTCTGGAAGAATCTGCTTCCAAGCTCGTTCAGGTTGGTTACCTGAATTCAGTCCCTTGTATTTGCAGGACTGAGGTCCCTGTTTCTTTGCTGACTGTTAGCTGCAAAGAAACTGCCCTTAGCTCCAAGAGGTCTCTTGCAGGTCCTTACACTTGGACCCCTATATCTCAGAGTGAGTAAACATGTGAAAAATCCTTCTCATGATTGGAATCTCTCTGATGTCTCCTCCTGCCACATCCCTTCTCCTTCTTCCACTGTATTTCTGAGTGACTCGTCTGCCTTCCTCTTCTATTGTGAAGGACTCATGTGATTACTTTGCCCTCCCTTCCCCCTGCATAATTCAGAATAACCATCTGATTTTAATGTCAGCTGATTAGTAACTAAAATTCCATCGGCAAAGTCCTTTCACACCAGTACCTAGATTAGTGTTTGATTGAATAACAAGAGGATGGGAGTGGTGCGGGATATCTTTAAAATTATACCTATCACAACATACCAGGGGTGCCAAAAATGTATACACTTGACTTTTTTCATATTTTGTTATAGGTATTAATTGAGTATTACAATTTGAACACAGTTTTCCTTTCTTGAAATGTGTATACATTTTTTTTTGACACCCTTTGTATGTACATCTGGACAAAAAGGAACCGATAGTAACCAAAATGTAATAGTTCTCCTAGACCACGATCTTGTTTATCTGGCACCTCAAAATTAGTATTAGGCCAAATTGCAAATATTGACTCAATAATTAGTATTTTGAATATTACATTATAACATGCAAGCTATGGAATAAAATATAGCCAAAATAATAACTAACACACAGGATACCTAAGTGGAGATGCTGGTCAAGGTGGATAATTGTGACTTAAGACTCATGGAAATGATGGCAATCTTGCACTAATGAAAACAACAATCTGGTATCTGTTATTTCAAAGTCAACAAGAGTTTTCTGCTATTTGAGTTTTCCTATTAGGAAAACACATTTGAGCTACATTTCCCAGGATATTATAATTGCTTAAATAAGGATTCAGTGTGGATTGCACTATACCTTTCAAAGTGGGTGGGAAGCAGATGAAACGTATCTTCAAGAGCAAGCTTTTAGTCTTTGGCTGGAAAGATAATCTCACTGAGAGAGGCACACCTGGAAAAGTTTATTCACCAGTCTTCTCACTGACACCGTGCCCAAGACCTTTTCCTATCATGTGTACACAAGCTACTTAGTATACTTAATGATTTTTAAGAACTGGAATATAAGGAATATATTAAAATGTATAAATCAGACACCCTGCTAAAAGAGTAGAAAATAAAAGTCCAACTTTTCGATTAGCCACGTGATAGTATGAAATAACATAGGAAGCTCTATAGAGGATTAAGTACAAACACTGAAGCATCAGTAAACAAAACGGCACTTAGGCATATTTCCTAATATCAATTAGTTAAAGCCAATGAATTTCGAATTCATTCTATGGATGGTTGTTGATAGCTACCTTTGCATTATATATGAGGGTGTTCAAAAAAATTAAGATTATTAAAAATTTTGGAGATGATTAGTAGTCTTAGACATTAAAATATTTTAAACACTACTTCAAGTTCACTCCTTGAATAACAACGTGATAATTATAAATGTGTCTCATCTGTTAGTCAAAGGGACGTAGTCAGAATTACTTGTAATGTCCATTATAGCAGGCTCTAGCCACAGGTGGCAATTTCAATTTAAATTACTTAAAATTAAATGAAAGGAAAAACTGAGTTCCTCAGTGACACTAGCCACATTTCAAGTGCTCAGTAACCACATGTGACTACTGGCTACCATACTGGACAGTGCAGATGGTGGACATTTTCATCACAGCAGAAAGTTCTATTCAGTGGCACTAACCTGGAAAAGACTATTAAATAGCCATTAAAATATTAATTGTAGTGGTATGGAAATTACTTGAGACAAAATGTAAAGTGAAAAAGAAACAGGTTATACAGTTTATACATGTATACCATAATTGCAAAGATGTAAATATACAGGTTCATGCCTTCCTTCCTTCATGTTACTTAGTACCCACTAATGGTCACCATTGTCCTGGGTAGGTACTGGGAAATTAAAGATGCATCAGACCTGTTTCCTGGCCTTGCAAAGCTTGTCGTCCAATAGGGGAAGACCAATAAGGAAGCAGTATGTGCATTACAGCACTACAGAGCTCTGATAGAAATGTGCTTTGTTAGGGGAGTGTTCTCTGGGTGAGAGACATAAGAACCCCCTTGAAAACAAAAGCCCCCTGGGAAAGGAAATCAAGAAAGGCATTCCAGAGGAAGACTCATTTGACCTGACTCTTACCATGTGAGCAGTTGTTGGCCAGACAGACTGAGGGGGAGGGAAGGAGAAAGTGGGTTGCCAGTTAGAAAACTGGACTGAGCACTTTTTAAGGTCCAAGATTTGCTTGGGGTTGTAACTTTACAGTTAAGAATTCTATAAATGCTTTTAAACCTGAATTAAACCGAGCACTGTTAGTGAAGAAAAGCATGAAGGTATCACAGGAGTGGGATTTACTTCTCCTACACCTGTGAGAAGTAAATCATCTGTCAGGCAACAGAACTGGGCTTCGCCCTGCAGTGAATGTATTTAAACATAAAAAATCAGAGCAAAGATCAGAAAGAAATGCTAATAACAGTAGGATTAGGGTTTTTCTTTATAATTACTAGTGATTTTCTTTTCCTTTCCACTGTTTTAAAAATCTTCTGTAATGTGGGCATATTTGTTTAATAAATCTGTTTGAAAAATAAAAAGACAACTTGATCATCTACTGGCTTTCCATGATATGTTTCCATGACAACACTTTGTTGTCACTTTGCATTGCTGTTTAAAAGGAAGGACAATCATAATGTGAACTACCTTTTACTGAGCTATTTTCTTGGACCACACATGGTTCTAAGTACTTTACTATGTATTAATTCATTTAATCCGTATACGTCATATGAGGTAGCTACAAGCAGCTCCATTTTACTGATGAAGGAATTGAGACATTGAGAAGTGAAGAAACTTTTCCAAAGATACAGACGTGTTAAGTGGTAGAACCAGAATGTGGGGCCAAGCAATCTAATCTAAAAGCCCCAAATGTACCTTTTATTAAATCACCCAGCTATCAAAATTTTCACCATTTCATTCTGGTTTGCCCTCACTCATTACATTTTGGGAACATTCAGTTCTATTCTTAAGGCAGGTAGAAAAGGTACTTTAAAGGAATCCAAAAGATCAACCCCAGTTATCTATAGATCATGCTCACTCACTTCCTTAAAGTTTTGGCTCAAATGTTTCTCCCAGAACATGGCCTGGCACCCGTAAATAGATGCTCAATACATATTTGTAGAATGTGTGAGTGAATGAATAAATAAAATATTGACTCTTAAAAAAAAAGATTAAATTTTACTCAGTATACTAAGATGACTAAACAAAAAAACTATTATTTTATTTAAACAATAAATTGGAGAAGTGGAACTTGTATGATAATTCTGCTACTGAAAACATTCAATTAAGCCAGAATACTTTATTTCCAAGTATTCCAGATAATCAAAATTTAATAGTTTATCTTCATATATTATTAATGATGAGCAGGTTCATGTAGACTCTCACCGAGTGGTTCAAGGTCCAATATCTGTAAGTGTTTAAAGCAAGTGCCACTGAAATCATTTACTTTGGCACCGGATAAGAAAGGAGACTTGTTGAAAGTCAAGACCACCACCACACTGAGGCATGCTTCTAAAGACCGGGAAGTAAAGGGGGCGTTCTATAAACAGGCATCTACCTGAGGGGAGGAGAAACTCTCTGGTTTAATTGTTCTCTGGGTTTGATAAGAAAGAAGTAGCTAGCTGTGTCAGAAACAAAGGATAAAGCTGCTCATTTTAAGTTGTAGTCACCTGACTCACTTCTCTGAAAAAGGCAAGTTTCGTGAATGACGAAAGATATAAAATTATAGTATGAAATAAAGTTAGAAGCCAAAAGAAAACTTAAAACTATATTTCTAGAATCGAAACCATCCCAACAGTTCTTGTTTTCTTTTACAAAGGACCTTAACTAACAATTTCACTTTAAAATAATAGTTTTTATAATTCAAGACCCATTGTACAGTCTTGATGCAGAAATATTGATTTAAATAAACTTACTGAAGTCTTTAAGTATTTAAGTATGCATGATACAATGATACAGTTTAGTCCTTATATTTTGAATAACTGGGATAATCAAAAGTATTAAAGAGGGCAATTTCTGTTAATCTGTTCTTACCTGCAGGGTAAGTAAGATGCTACTCAATGTATAGCTTGTGTTCCACTCATCAGGGTTGTCCAAATAGTCTATACAGGGTCGACCAGTGTGCTGGTCTACTGTATTAAAATAATACATTAATATTAATAGTGATATATGTATATATATGCATATATATATATATATATAACAAAATTATTTAGAACTCAGGAACATCAAAATATCATAGACAACATTAGAAAGTAAATGACAAAGCAGCAAAATTACTTGTGGTGCATATGACAGACACTGAATGCAGCATAGCTGTTAAACGCATGGACTTTGGTATCAGACACACCGATGAGAACATTGACTCCATGTGATGTTGAGCAACTAACTTTACTTCTCTAGGTCTCACATTCCTAATATGTGAAAAGGGAATGTGACTCAAGTATGCACCTTCCCTGTAAAAAATGAAGAAAGTACTTAATAGACTACCCAGCACATAGTGAATCCTCAAAAATAATAGCTATTGTTATTAGTGATACTTTTAGTAATGTGCAAATAAGCTTTATAAATGAAAAACATTTGTACTCCAATAGAAGAACCTTGCAATGCAAAAGTAAAAACTGAGAAGAAAATTTTGAAAAGGGCAAAGAGGGATCTTTGATTTAATGTATCATTTTGTATTACAAAACCACAATAATATAACAATGCAGTGGGACCCAAGATTAGACAGAAAGAACAATGTAATAAGAGAATGTAGAAACAAATCCTAGTATGTTTTAAAGCTGTTGTATGTTAAAAGTGAAATTATGATTCAGTGGTGAAAGAAAAGATTATCAAAAAACAGGATAAAAAGTTTGTCGCAAACTACTCATCCTCCTCCAGTATCTACTCTTTCTTTCTTCCATTTCTTCTCTCTGTAATAAGATCACTATGCCTATCCCAATCCTTACTAACCCATGCTGTTTAGATGAATACATGGCTGCTCAGAGTACTTCTCCCAGCCTCCCCTCTAGCAAGAAGTAGCCATGCGACTAAGTTTTAATCATGGGATATCAGTAGAAGTAAAGTACGCAATTTCTGGATCATATTGTCTTAAGGAAGTATTTTTGCCCTTTTCTCTTTCTCTTTTCCCTTCCCACTAGCTGGAAATGGTGACAAACAGTAAAGGCCTTAGATCTAGAAATGGAAGCCATATGTTGAGGATGGCAAAACCTCCCTGCCAGCTTTGTTCTATTATATAGAGATTGGAAAGATATATAGAAGCTTGGCCTGTGCCCTAACACAGTTAATTAACTAAATCTGTATTTGCAAAAAAAAAAAAAAAAAAAAGAGAGAGAGAGAGAGAGAGAATAGAGTGAAATACAAAAAATAAAACCATAGAATAACTAGAAGAAAGTGAAAATGATTTTGTTGTTTTTTTGGGAAAGATTATCTAAGCTTAAAGATAATTGTAAAAATCTCAAAGGACAGGACAAATGTGACTACATAAAAATTTTAAAATCCCAGATGTAAATGAAAAAACAGAATAAAAAAAATTGAACAATTAATGACAAACAAAGGGAAATATTTGCTACAGCTAGGACAGTGTGATGCGTTGTTAATAAGTCTGATAATCACAAACTAAGAACCACAATCAAAAGATGTAAAAAAATGTTTAACTTACAAGTATTCAAAGAAGTGCTTATTAGAATAATGGAAAGATTCTTATCAAATTGGCAAAAAAATTTCTCCAAAGTTTCAATGCCCAGAATTGAAGCATGGTGAAGGTGAACTGTATATAAACTTCCTGGTAATAACATCACTGAAAGGCAATTTGGCTTTATGTATCTAAAGAGTCAGAACTGTACATAGTCATCTTTTGGAGTTTGGGGGATAATAAGACTCCTCTCTTCCAAGGTTTGTGTATAGTGAAATAGACCAGAGTATTGAAAGATGCAAGTGAAAATATCAACTTTACTGTACGGAAGATGGAAACGGAGAATGCATTTGATCAACATTTAATTGAGTTCCACAAATGTCCCCCTGATTTGAATTTAATCCCTCAACTGAGAGCCTGCTTAGGTTTCCTGCCCGGAGAAAGAGAGACCACACCCACTCTATGGCCAGGCTGATTGGAAAGAAAGTGTTGAGAAAGTGCTGTGCCACACATGCTCAATTCTTTTTCACATCTCCTCTATCCTTGGAGGAGGAATGAGGGAGAGAAAGAAGAGCAATCACAAGTTCTCCGACATTTCCCCCTCCTCTTTATTAATGTATGAAAACACAACAGATTTTTGTATATTGATTTTGTATCCTGGAACTTCACAGAATTTATTTTTTAGTTCCAATAGTTTTTTTTTTTTTCTGTGAGTCTTTAATATTTTCTATATATGATATCATGCAAACAGTGACAGTTTTACTTCTTCCTTTACAATTTGGATGCCTTTTACTTCTTTTTCTTACCCAATTGCTCTGGCTAGGACTTCCAATGCTATGTTCAACTATGTAGAAAAAATATATAGACAGAGATAAAGAAATAAATTTGGTTAAAAGTTGAGAGTAGTATCTCTTTGAATTGGATTCAAGGTGATCATTTTTCTTTTATCTTTTCCTGGTAAGCATACTTACTTTTAGAATCATACAAAGTTGTTAAAAAGAAACATTATTAAACACTAATAAGAAACAAGGATAATAGGGACAGAGTCCCTCATGATAAAAATCTCATTTGGTCCTTACCATTTGGATGAAAAGGAATGGTTCTAAACGTCACAACTGGAGGGACAAAATTGTACTCCGATGTGAAATTTATTGTCAGTTGAAAGAATATTCCTGTGATATAGAAATAAATATTTTTACTAAAGTGTCATGTAGTACTGGTTAACTGTAACCTGATTAACACTGAACTTTCTTCCTACAGTTTAGCCTCCCACAGTCCCTAAAGTTTTATTTTTAAGTAAATTGGATCATAGGTGCAGAGACCCCTCTAGATGGTATAATAGACTCCTCCTCACAAACTAATCCCACAATTTTATCAGCCTGTTTCCCACCAGTCCTTTCCATTCACTAACTCCATCCCCCAACACCTGCTGCCTTCACTGTGTATCTCCTCTTGACTGAACTCACTGTTCCAGAACCCGCTGCATCCCTCTTGTTTATAAGGCGTTGCCAAGCTGTTTACTCTGCCTGAACTTCCTACCCCTCCTTCTAAACCTGGCAAACTCTTATGCATTCCTCAGGACTCAACTCAAATGTCACTTCCTTACAAAGCCATTCCTGACTCTCCAAGACAAACTTAACTAGTCACTGCTTCCTCTGCATTCTGTTCAAAACTCATAATAGCACATATTATATTTTTGTAATTATCCACTTTACATGTTGTTCTCCTCTAGTTCACTCAAAAAAATCTATTTTATTAATCCGTGATTGAAAGAGTGCACGATCACTAAAGTTTGTAGTGGCCCAGTCTTCTTGAGAATTTGATTTATGGAAATTTGGGTGAAAATCATAGAAAAAAAATGAGACGTGATTGTGGGATTGTGATGCCAATAGGAATTTTGATAGCAAGTCTCTGATTTCATGGAAGAGTGTTAGAATGTATTCTCAATTGTTAGAAATGGGCTTTATTGTGCCTATTTCTTTAAAATGTAATAACATTAATATTTGGCATAAAGAAAATTCCAAACCTCAAATTTCCATCTATGTTGACAAATGGCAGAAAACTAAGCCATAGAATAAAAAAAATAACGTGAATATTTTCAGAATTCTAGAAAATTTATATACTGCAACCTCATTATAAAGAAGATAGGCTAATAACGGTATAAAGGTTTTTAAAAAGTAGTTTGGTTTTGAAAATACATACTACGCAAAAATGTATTCTGTAGACCTTCAATATTAGCTTCCCATTCCATCATGTCTTCACTTACAGGAAAGGCAGTAATGCCCTTAAATTTAAAAAAAAAAAAAAAAAGCAGACAAAAAGATTAAACATTTATGGCAACTTTAAAAATCAGATATCAGGTCACAATAAATTCCAAAAACTCTACATTTTCTCTTCCCAATAAATTGATTTATCTGTTGATTTGGGGAGGTGATATATATTATGTTATTACACAGACATTAAGATAGATTCCAGGAAACACATGCAACAGTACGTTTACAATAAGTTGCAAGTGTGGAAATCACAAGTGGGACTAGAAGGGCAAAATTGAGATGTGTGGCTATGTAAGTCAATAGCCAGTTTAAGATTCTAATTGGAAAAGAAGAAAATAATTGGAAAGCATGCATTTCTTCAGCAATTTTAAAACCTATACGGATGCTGTATGGAAGGCATGAAAGAAATTTTCATTAAGAAAAACTCAACTCCAAAATTATGCTTGTATATAAAAATAAATTGTCCCTAAACTTCCCACTCCACCCCCATGGAGGGACAAGAATGTATTTCAATTATGCCTTATCAATTATGCGGAGGAATACACCTAAACATACTCAATAAATATTTCTGAGCAACCACATAGTTATTAAGTAGGTTAGGTGCTAGCCTGGATAAATAGTATAATATACTTGTGTTATCTACATTATCTATATTTACAAATCATTTCTCCCTCCATGAAATTGTCTTTCCACAGAGAACCACAAAGTTCAGGGAGAGCAGAAGCAATATCAAACGTTAGTTAGCACATGCCTCTGGGATGTTTGTTGTTGGACTCAGTAATTGTTCCTTACATCTCCAGTGAGGGCAATGCTTCTAGAGCAGGGGTGGAAACAGAACAACGCCATTGAACCACTCATGAAGCAACTGTTGGTAGCTAGCCCTCTACACCCTCCTATGGACAGCTTTTTTCCTATTCTTTCTCTTAAGTGTTCCCTTTTACCCCATCTCTTCCATGTTTTAATATTCTCCATACTATATGTGATAAATCAACTCGTGGCACCCAACATAGATAACCTCATTGGTAGCGTTGGCGCAAAGCCTTCCTCTGTGTTAAAATTAGAAGGGAAAGGCATTTATGTGTCATATATGACAGCAGTTGGCAAAAAGTGCACTAGATAAAAAGTGGTAGAACACAAGACTTAAGAGCAAGGGGTGTTAGAGTCATAAACCCCTGTGATAGAATCCTGGGGCTAAATATTTACTGAACTTCTCGGAGACTTAGGTTTCTGGTGGGTAAAACAAAACACTTCCTTATATGAATGAGAGCAACCCTGCACGGACTACTCACTTACTACCTGATAGACCCTGATATTCAGGGCTTAAATCCACATAAATGACTCAGTAAGATGTGCTCAATATTGTTAACTATTACTATTATCATTATGAAGTAATTATTAGTATGAAATAGGTTGTTATAGTAAAATAGATTTGTTAACTAACACTGGAGTGGCAAATTAGGTTTAACTAAATAATGTCTTATAGAATACACCCAGATTAAAATGTTTTTTAAACATTTGTACCCCAGTGAAACACATCCCTCCGGGTTCTCAGAACTCACCTCATAGTTGTTGCTCTTCAACTCTTGGAAGTCTCTTTGAAGCACGAAACAAGCTCTGCAGTGCATGGTAAGGCAGCAAAGGGTCTGGCTCCTGTCCCACACTGCTGGGTTTACTGGGAGGCAGGGGTGTGAGGTTACGGGTCACCCTGCCACACCTGGTTAACCGACCTAAGTCACTTGCTCTCTAGAGCCGCAGAACGCGGTGTGCTCCCCAGATAAGTGGCTTCTCAGTTGGGCATGTAACAGTGACTTTCTTTTCTCCTCTGCCGCCTCTAAACGAAAACTTCCAGAAAGAAGACTTAGGCACGTTCGTTCTCGACGGCTGCGCGTCCCCGCAATGACAGCCCACAGCTCAGTCTCAAGGCAAACTTGGACGAGCACCTGGGACACCCCCGTGCCGTTTCTAAGTGAAGTGGGCGTGAGAGGTGTAAGCCTTTGGCGATGGCAGCGGATTGGCGGCTCTGCTTCACAGGTGTAACTGGGTGTCCGCTTAGCGGGAGGACGCAAATCGGTTGCCAAGCAACAGGCCCTAAGGGCAAGACCCTCCCCTCATCCAACCAGTGAGCGGGGTGTAGACCTCTAGAAACCTCCGCAGCCAATCATCTAACCGTTTTACTTTGAAATGTCAATGAGATCCGTTGTCAAGGCGACAGCCCTGCCTCTCTCAGTCCACCAACATGGACTCTAGTTCTAGTGCAGAGGGTCGGGGAGAAGTCTTAGGGTCCAGCGTGTAAGTCACAGAAGCCCTCACTGGAAGTCCTTCTCCAAAATGATCCTTTCTCTTTCTTTGAATATCAGAAACTATCAGGTAATAAGTAAGTGATGACAAGTGACAGATCTACCCTTATTAAGAACAATAGCTTAACATGGCAAGTCATTCAAAGTACATTCGCATGCATTATTGTGCCATCAAATTCTGGGACAGTTGCTCTGGGAGAATAGTCCAGGAACAGAGAGACCTATTTAAAATTTCTCCGAGTCCCATCTCTTGCTGCAGAGTTGTGGGTTGTATCCCAGCATACCTGTGTTTCAATAGCCTACACAGCCTTGAAGAAGTTACTTAGCCTCCCTGTATCTACATTTTCTTATTTAAAATATGCAGCCAATAATAATTATACCTACTCTCAGAATTATTGCGAGGATTAAAACAAAGAACGCCTGCCGAGTACTCAGTCACTGCCTAGAGTAAGCGATAGTCAATATCTGCACTTACCATGGGCTGGGCACACGGTTCTAAACGTTTTCATTCTCAAAATTTCATTCTCAAAAACAACTCTCTGAGGTAGGTTCTTGTATGATCCTAACTTTTACAGTAAGGGGAAACTGAGGCACAGAGATGCTAGATAATTTTCCTTAGGTCACATAGCCGGAATGCAGGAGATCTAGTTCCAGAGGCCATGCTTTTAACCACATGCAATCCTGCCTCACAAAGGTCTCAAGTTCTCCCAAGTTACCTATCTAGTCTCCCTTAATGAAGGATTTCTGCTCTCAATAGTTTTCTTTGTCCATCTGTTGTTCTTGATTTTGTTATCTTTGGTGCATTTATGAGTATTTTTGGCTGCATTTCTACCCGTTACCTTTCTGAGTCCCCTTCAACTAAAACGTAAAACCCAAGAAAGCTGGACCACTGCTGTATAACTAGGGCCTGGAACATAATAAAGGCACAATATGTATCTGTTAACTAAATATGAATCCTGTTTTCTCTTTTCGATTATAAATTCATTTAACAATCAGTCTGACTTCTGTAACATGAATATATTTATAGTACTCTGTAGCTTAAAAAATACCAACTTCTTAATAATTATTTTGATATTAATTTTTATTACTTTTTTATTACTTATTACTCATTATCAAGTGGAGAGTAGATTTGATTAAATCCTACTACATGTTTTTTGAGGGCTTTTCTCACAGTCTTCTCTAAAAGGAGGCCCAGAGGATTAAAAAGAGAAATGCTGCATTGTATTTCTTATGGTAGGCAGAATTCTAAGCTGACCTCCAAGATTTTCACCCCTTGCATAATCTTCATAACTGTGAATATGATTGATTTCACTCCTGTGATTAACTTGTTATGTGGCACAATTAACTTCAAGAAAGGTTGTCTTGGGTAAGCCTGACGTAATCGGGTGAGCTGTTCCTGAAGTCAGTGATTCAAAATGTGAAAAGGATTCCATTTGAGGGAGATTCTCTGTTGCTACCTTTAGAAATGAAAGGGGCCATGTGGCAAGGAAGTGGGCAGTCTTTTGGAGGTGAGAGTGGCCACTGGCCGACATCCAGCAAGAGAATGAGGATCCCAGTCCCTTTAACAAGAATTCCCTATTGTGTGAATTCTTCCACAACCACAAGTGCTTGGAAGAGGACCTGAACTCCATATCAGAACACAACACCCTGTGAGACACTGAGCAGAACATTCCGTCATGCCGTGCCCAGATCTGACCAAAAAAACTGTGAGCTAATAAATGGGCATTGTTTTAATAAATGGGTATTTTGTTACACGGCAATAACTAACTAATACAACTTCTTACCCAGAGTGCACATCTACTGACCAAGACAAATTATGTTGCAAAAGTCAATCACTCAGTGGGCTAGGTTTACCCTGATTTAGTGTGAAAAACACTTGAAACCAGTTAGACATTATCATATGGCTTTAGACAGGGGTAGGGGATGAGATAGATATGGCGTCCTGAAAAGTAAAGACTGAACGAAGGATCCTGTACAAATTTTCATCACCCTAGGTGACCAAGGCAACTGAAAGTATAATTATCTAACATTGGCTAAGTGACTGAGGCCATCTCCAGTTTTAACAATGAAGCATCTTTCTCTCCCCCTTTTTAAAAAACAATTATTTCCCTTAGGACTTGAACATATGTTTTCATTTTACTTAAACTATAAGACTGTTTTCCTCATCCACGAGGAATATGTACCAGTACAAAGTGTTAACCTCGTTTGGATTTGAACCCCCATCCTCAAGAGCAAAAGAAGACTGCGGATCGCCAAATGTCAGCTCAGCTGTGAGAAGTGGTTTAAATCATATTTTGACGTATGTTACGCTGTTAACTAGAAAATGAAGTGCAGCACACATGCTTCTAGTAACTCTGGTTTCAAATCATATGATCCCTCCTTTGTCTTGAAGAACTTTTGATGTGCATTCCCATATTGAGTGTCTCTGCTTTTAATAATCTTATGTTCCTTCCTCAATATAAATGTCATGAAAAATACTGAATGCTAATCTTCAAAGATCAAAAAGGAAGAAAGAGGTGGGCAACCTAGTTCAGTGACTTGAATTCCTAAAATTTCTCATTTAAAATTTTAATTTTAGCTTATAAAAGTCTCGACTTCAAGAAATGTTTGGTTCCCCTTTGTAAAGTTGAAGTGGTAGATTCCCCAAAATTTCAGAATTGTGTTAATTACAAAATAATTGGATCTGTCCCTGTAAGGCACCTGAGAATCAGGCTCCAGTGATCACTATTTATATTTATGTTTGTGTCTACCTAATAGAGAGGAACTCGGAATCAACACATGCTGGCTTTTATTTCACCTTCTTTGTTTTAGCTCGGCTGACCAAGAGTCCAGGGTTGCCCAGGACTGGGGCTTTCCTGGGACAAAGGACTTCAGTGCTAAAACTGGGATAGTCACTGGCAAACTGGCAGTTAGTCACCTTAGCTTGGGCCTCAAGGACATTTTCAGGGTGAGAATTGTGTAGAAAACTTGGTAAAAGCTGTTCATTTGTTTTGGGTGCTTGGTGTGTAAAGTTACCCACTTTGGGAGCTCGGTGTGTAAAGTTACCCACTTTTGTTTTCTATTGCAGGTTGGTGCCCAAACCCTGTAATCAAAGTTCTAAAAAGTAATGCTCAGAATTCCTTTAGGGGAGAATTTTAGAGAGGTATATTATGAAGGATTGCAGTGCCTGCCTGGGTACTTTACATGCGCTGAAGTGTTTTTTGGAGAATCAGGTCTCTTTTCATTTCATTCCTCACACCCATCACTGCAAGATACTGCGTTAATAATATCTAAGCACAACTGTGACTGTTAAGAGTGTGAGGGGTGAAGAGAGGGAACTGCTTAAAGGATATTATTATTCTAGGCTTCCTTCACATGTATTAGTTTAACATAACCTTTTCATACTCAGTTGCCCTAGGAGTAGTCCCAGAATTCAACATGGGAGAAGCGTTAAGGTGGCAGTTGGTTTGGAGAGGACATAAGGGATGACGTGGTTTAGGGATGGCTTGGGGATGTGTTTGGAAGATGTTTTTACTCAGTGTTTGTTTATTTGGGGTGGTTTCAAAGGAGGTGACAAAAATTATTGAGGGGCTAAGCCCACCCCATCTTGTTGGCACCAGTATTGAGTGTTGTTCTACATTAGGGTATATACACGAGTAATTAGGCGGATGATTTTGTGCTCTGAATATTTAGACAATAATGTGTCCCTTTAAAAAAATTGTTTAACACACTGAATAATAGCAATGTTACCACTTTTTGAGCACCTACTATGTGCCAGATACTTCTCAGATATTTAGGTATGTTCTCATTAAAAGCTCATCTCAATTCTGAAATACAATTATATAGAAATAAATATAAAGTTGTAGAGACTGTCTTTGAGAACTTTCTGTGTCAGGCCCTCTTCTCTGCAGCATACATGAATTAGCTCGTTTATGTTAATTAGCTTCAATTCTAAAATATATACTTTTTCAGATGAAGAAATAGCAGTTTAGTAACCTGTCTAAATTCACATGGTTACGAAAGGGTGAAGGGGAGATTTAAACCCAGGAAATCTGATACCAGGATCTTTACTCTTAACTTCTATGCCACATTTACACCACTTTATGAATAAGGAAATAGACATTGCCTTACTTACGCGTGGCCCTCCGGCTCCTGTGCTGGATGGAGCGTGCTTGAAAAATATGTGCTGGAGGCCCCCATTCTCTTCATCCAGTTCCCACGAAGGAGGGGGGGCCTAGACATACAGTATTGTTTGCTAAGGAATTTACGGGAGATTTTTTACAGGTAACTTTTCTGATACATTCCGGCGTGGTCCTGAGACGTCACAATCATTAGAAATCTCCCCCAGACGAGAGACTGATGATTCCCTGTATTGCAGGGATGGCTAATAAATTTCATCGATGGTGCTATTTCTGACTGATTAGCAGGTGATCCAGGGCAGCATGTTGAAAACTGTAAGGCTAAAATTGAGCTCAGCTGAGAAGAGCACCAATTAGTGATGTCTGCCACAAATGCCAGAGGAAGAGAAGAGTGCTGGTGCTGTGGGTTTGCTACACCACTTCTAACCACTCAGGGCTTTTTCCACGTTGGGAATTGTACTATTGTTCCCAACTATTTACCCCCTTCCCTGCAAGAAGATTCTACATCCCTGCCTGTGACTGTGACAGTGTGACTTCCAGTGCATGATGTCCTATGGGGAGGTTTGGCCTCAGAATCTGTGTTCACCAAGAGATGTAGGAGGAGGATGAGCTATATAGCATGTCTGAGCAGAAGTTTTACAAGTGATTGTGTTTTGTGTCTGCCTCTTGCTCTTCCCTATGCTGTGAGACCAACTTGTCTTCAGAGACCTGGGAGCAGCAGCAGCGGCAGCAGACCCAGCTCTGCTGACTGACATGAGTGAGAAATAAATATTTGCTCATGCAACGTAAGCCACTGAGATTTTGGAGTTATTACTGCAGGCAAACTGACCAAGACAACCAATGCATCCTATTTCCAAAGTGCACTCTGGAAGTACAATTGAGTCCTCAACTGTCATTTTTCCTGAGTATTAGCTTTAGTCTCATTAGGATGACTCTTAGTAAACTACCTACATCATACTATCGGGGAGTTTCAGCTCATTTCACGTGATTTCAGTGTGTGTAGACTCAAAGGAAACCTTTTAGGGAATTGTATTAGACTGGGCCTGCAGGATAACTGGAGCTGTCATTCCAAGGCCCAAGGACCGAAATGGCTAAGGAACACCTGCTATAGGACAGAGCCTCATCTCGACCTATTTCTGAAGCAAGTTCCAAGGGCCTGTAAGTCTGGGAAAAGCTTTGGCATTAGTCTGTGGCTTTGTGTGGCCAGTTCTGTTGTTTTGTGTGGATGTGAATTTACAATAAAGAAAACAGGTCTGTGAAGATTGACATTTAATAGAACCACTTTGCGTCAGGCAGTATTCCCTGAATTATCTTTATTTCAGCATGGCAAGATATTGAGCTTTTTATAAGTAATGTTCCATATAACTTGAAAGTGGGGTTTTTCTCCTCATGTAACCATTCCTGCCTGAGGAAGAATATTTACCGTACTAATCTGGTTACTTCCCAAGGGATAAGCGTTGTGTCAGGCTTGGTCAGCAAATGTTACAGTACTCGTTTGTGAATAAGCAATTCATAGGTGCTTGGGATTCAACTAGTCCTAAATATGTCAGCAGACCTTTTCCCTGTATGTCTCTTATGTTTTTAAGCCTTCACAGTCTAATTTCCCAGAGAATTGCTTTGACCTGGAGTGCTTTGATGGTTTGTTAACTCAGAGGAAGGAGAGATTTCCAGGGTCCTAATACTCTTGGCATTTATGGTAATAAACTTCAGGTGTGGTCATAGTTTGGCGGTAAATGTTTTCGTAAGTATGTGCCCCCCTGCTCCTTCTGCCCCTCCAATGTATCATTTCCTTCTTAGCATTTCCTTCTATTGGTTGAAAAACAATGCTTTACAAATTAAGAGGAGTCTGAGCCTCACCCCTCGGGCCTCCCTTGGATCCTTCTTGCTGTCTTTCCTGAGAGCTTTCAGCCCTCTAAAGGCAGTGAGGTGCATAGTCTGAGCTGAGGGGGGCTCATGGCCAGCCAGTGAGGACTGACAGGCTGCAGCTGGCGAAGGAACACAGTGGAACAAGCCGCAGGTGTCTGCATGCAGCCAACTGGGGCAGGTTGTCACAGGAAGCTGGGGGGTGGGCCTGGGGGGGGAGCCTCTGCAGCTGCTTCTGCTTGATGCTCGCTGGGAACTGGGTCTTTCCTCCTCCTTTCCTTGACCTTAACTTTGTCAAGTTACAGCACAGAGGAAGAGTTCTTTTAGTTGTTAATCAGTGCAAGGAGTAAAAAAAAAAAAAAAAAATAGCACACTAACAGACCAACACTTTTGAGCTTGTCCATATGAAGGGAAAAGGTTTTGGTGACTACCCAAGAATGTGTGTGGGTCTTGAGAGAACTAGACAAAGAATGTATTCTTGACGAAAGTTAGGTGCTCTTCTCTACCCAAGTGAACAACTACAAAAAATATAACCGATTGTCAAATGGTTAACACAAGAAGTTTTTAGTGTCGAATTTGTAAAGAGCAAAATTTGATTTCCTTTAAGGGGACTCAAGTGGCTAAAATGTTATTAAATGCTTATATATACCTTACAATGTATATATGCTTATATATACTAAGGATCTAATGACCATCCCCCACTCTCCAACCCCATGCCTTTAACTTAGGGTGGTTCTGTGAATCTCACTCTTTCTCATATCAGAGAGCTTGCTAAAGCACAAATTGCTAGGTTCCCCTCCCCAATTTCTGCTTCAGTACTTTGAAGTGGGGCCTGAGAATCTGCATGTCTAACAAGTTCCAAGCTCTGCTCGTCTGAGGACCACTGGGATATGTGATCATCTCTGAAGGTGTGTAGATAACAGAGCTCCTCTTTCATCAGTATTTAGTGGATTGTAGTGTAGGAGGCATGATCTGAGGGGGTACAGTGAGTTTGCAGATGCTGGTGTTTAGGACATTAAGGGTAAGGCCCAAATCCTAGAGTGGAAGGGCTGGCGATGGTGGGAGGGGAAGAGCCCAGAGAGACACAAGAAGGAAATGGGAGTGAAAGGCAGATTGAGGGATTCAAGTGAGAGGGAGAAACCCAACCTGACACGGATCTCACTGCCATGTGAAGTGATTGCTTTATTGAGTTTGATCGCTGAGGTGGTGACAAGAGCTGTACCTAAAACAGATGGATAAGACCCTGAAGGTTTTATTGTAGTCCCTTCTGTATTAAATAGCAGAAATGGACAAGTTCTTTGAACTTTCATAATGATACTCATTTTCCTTGACAGTGTGTATTAATCGCCAGATGGGGAACTCTTTCTTTTGGGCAAATAAGGTCATAAAGATAAGCTGTGACAATTAAATGGCCACATTTCTTTTATTTTATCGATATGGTTGGAATCTAAGTTGAACATAAGATGTACACAGCTTTTTCTTCTTCAGAGTTCTAAGACATGATTTTTGATGTCTAAGTTCACAGGGAAACATCAAGGCAGAAAAGGATGCCATTTTTAAACCCAATTTTTACATTCCATTTGATTATAAAGTAGTTATTTAATATATTATTTTGATTTTAAAAATTAAAATCTTGCCATATATAGATAACCGCTCATGAAATCGTTAGGATTCTCCCTTCCACCTATGGTCACTAGCAAAAGACTGCCCCAGTCTATTTTAAAAAGCCTACTTTAAAAAATTCATTTCAATGAAATAGCACTAAATAGGAATTATGATTCCTTTCTATGAAATGTCAATTATTAGGAAAAACACTATTAAAATCCCCAAATACCTCTATGATAGCAATATTCAGGAAATAATATTTTATGGTAAACATTTTTAATAAACAGCAGCATAAAATAATCAGTGTTTAATATCATCTCTGGTGTGTGAAATACAAATGCATATATCCTTAATATAAAATAGCCTTTTTGTCATTACAATTCCATGCTTGTCTATTTTAAATGCCCATAATAACAAATCAAACGTTAAGTAATACAGTGATTAAATGCATGCAGTGAAAATAAGAAAAGACATGGTAGGGCAAGATATCTGAGTACTGCCATTATATATTTGAAGAAAATCTATATCGAGTTAAAAACAAATAAACAAAGGAAACAAGGAAACAGACCAGATATAAAAATGCAGAGATATATTTTCACTTCTGTGATACAAACCATAAACATAGTTTTGTGCAAAAAAGAAAAGATCTGAAAATAAAGTCATCTTACAAAAAACGTTGTCAACAAAGCAAAAGATATTTTTCAGTTTGTGAAAATAATACTATTTTTAATACAAATGGGACTGTGCTATGTAGTATCACAGTGCTATTATAAAATACATTATTACAAGTGGTTTTGAAATTTTGTTTGCTCACCTTAATGACTTCAGTAATTATAAAATGTTTAAAATAAATGTCATAGTTCTTTATAAAAAACTAACTTGAGTTTATTTTTTAAACCATAGCTATGTTTTTCCAGAGTAGGTATTTTACTGGCTCATGGAATGCTAATTTCCCTTTAAGGGACTCCTAGAAAAACTCAGATTCACTGAAATTGTGTTTATTTAAAATAATAAATATTCTTGGAAAACAATTGATTGTCGTATGATATACAAAATTGTGTTTGGAATCTTCATCATTAAACAGTTGCATAGCAACAAAAGGATACAAATATTCTTCTCTACCTAAAGTTAAGAAATGTAACTTCTGAATCAGCTTATTTATGCCACAAAAATATGTTTTAATTTATCTCTGAATAAATCTGGATATAGCCAATTCTTTAGGCTCACAGTACCCATAAGTCCATGTTTGTTGTCTGAAGATTCAGTGTTTGGGAAAATTGCAACATATTTTGGTAAATGTATTTCCTTGATTTCTCATCCTAATTGTTTTTTTTTTTTTAACTGAAACATCAGTGTGCTTCTAATTCTCTTACATTCTCCTCATCATATACCATTTGCAGGAATTACTTTATCTCCTATAAGTCTCTTTCTAAGTCTCTTTAGCCCTACAAAAAAAAAATTAAAAATGAGACTTTGAGACACTGTTCTTAGAATAAAGGAGCTATTTTTTTAACAAGAGGAAAATCAAACATAACATTCTTTTCTATATAAAACTTGCAACCAATAAGAATTCTAAACTTGGCAAAAGAGGGCTAGCAGGTAAATGGCATGAGATGTATATTTGATACCTCCTTCCCTCTAAGGTAGAAATGATCATGTTGCTTCTATTTACCAGCGTAAAAAAAATTCAGTTCATGGTAATCTTTGAAGTGAGAACTGAGTACTTGTTTTTTTAAAAAATACTGTAATATTGTACAAAATAGAATTCATAGTCTTTGGATTCCAACTAACTCTGTGAATAAATTGGCATACCTCTTGGTGCTGGAATAAAATCTGTGAACATTGTCAGATCAGAAAAAAAAAAGTGAGAGAAACTGTAACTAGATATTGGTGTTAGTTTCCTACTTCCCCAAAGCCTACTGATGGTGAGCACCCCTATACCTTGATGAGCTGGTCTGCAGCCACACCTCTATTCTTCAGTGTTATTGGTCCAAGGAAGCTCCTGTGAAGCCGTCCCTATGGAACCCTTGTTCCTCTCCCATGGATGGTAATCTAGGCCAGGAGCCATTTTCCTGACTGTGTTTCCTGTGGTGCCTCATTTCTAATGGAACAAAGTGAACTATCACTATCAATCAACAATCAATTCCAGCAGCCACATCTAGCCTTCGTATGGTCTGATGCCCTTTGTTATTGCAAGGGCTTGTGTAAACACACTGTGGAAAAAGAAAATGTAGAAAAGGCCTTCATGATCAGCAGAGGAAATTCACAAAGAGCTACACTCTGCACCTTCCCAAAGAAGCCTCCCTGTGCAGAAGGCTTCAGGGGAACTTTCCCTTGTCTTATGGCTCGTTTCCATCTGGGATTTCAATTTGACCTAAGGTTTCCTCATTGATTCTGAGCACCACTTCCATACAAAGATGCATAGAGTCTAAATTGAATCAACATAATTCCTAAACATCTGTCCTGAAGAAAAGACAGCAGGTAGACAAATGCTACGGTATGTACACTTTGGGGAATCGAAGGTGACCGAAGGTGAAATACACAAAGCACCATTTGACTTTCCTTTTTGGTTTGATGCTTAATCACAAAGATCTTTTCCTCTTCGCTGGTTTGCACTTTTCAGTACTTGAAACCAGATGTACCAATTCCAATGCCATGGCAAACACCCTGATGAAGAGTTAATCCCACAATGATTTTTTTCTGGCTGGTGTCTGCCGTGCTTGGTAAGACACAGTTAAACTTCACAGAAGATACTTGTTGCAATTGTCTGCTAAATGAGAACCTTACTTTAATAAAAACATTTGAATATAAATCTTTTCTACGGCTGTCTAGGTTTTCTCGTGTACCACATTTACAAAAGTTGTGCATTTTACAGTTCTGCAGAAATCATAGATTCGGTGTGTCCATGAATATTGGAGTCTCCTAGCAAAGATGGTTGCTTTGAGTCTATTTTGTAGGGTTTTTGAGATTTGTTGCCAAAAACAGTGATACCCATTCCACCAGGATGATTTGGAATTGACATGTGTGGTAGTAAAGGAATATTTGCTTCCTGATTGGATCCCGATGAGGGCAAGCTGGTCACATGACCAGTGCTAGTCGACCCACTGGCACTGCTTGGGGACCGACTCTTGGGAGGCGGGCAGTGCTGAATCACTCTGGGAGGACCTGTTGGCTGATAGTGGGCAGCTGGAAACGCTGCATATCCAGGAGGTATTGGGTATCCATTGATGGGAATGAATCTCTGGTTCTGAGGTATTGGTGGGCCAATGAAACCAGCAATCTGGCCCTGTGGTGTAATACCCTGGCTCGGAAACATATAATTGGGATACCTGGGGTTACTGAGATTACTCACTGGGCTGGCACTAAGGGAGGTTGTCTGCGTGGTGGCATTTCCTCCTGAAGGAGTAGTAGAGCTGGTATGACTGGAGAGTCCCTCCCAGGACCGAAGCCGGACATGAATATCTTTAAATCTTGGTCTCCTAGAAGGAATCTCATTCCAGCACTCTGTCATGAGGCTGTACATTCTGGGTGGGCAGTCTTCAGAGCATGGTAACAGCTGTCGTTTTCTCACCATTTCGATCACTTCCTGGTTACTAAATCCATAATATGGCTGGAGTCCAAAACTGAAAATCTCCCACAAGACAACCCCAAAGGACCAGATATCTGAATCAGAAGAGAATTTGCCATACATGATGGCTTCAGGGGGCATCCAGCGAATGGGCAACAAGGATTTACTTTGCACCCTGTAATAATCAGCGGAGTAGATTTCTCTGGAAAGCCCAAGGTCTGAAATCTTTACATGAAGTTGCTCGCCGATTAAAATGTTGCGAGCTGCAAGGTCCTTATGAACAAAGAAATGACTAGACAGGTATTCCATGCCAGCTGCAATCTGAATCGCAATATGCAGAAAATCTCCATGGTCCAGGCTGGATTTCACAGTCCCATCTTCGTCACTGCTACAGCCAACATCAGAATGTGGAGATCGCATGATGAGGAACTCATGGAGATCCCCCTGATTCATATACTCAAAAAGCATACACACAGGTTGTTCCTGAGTGACAGCACCTAGCAGGCAGACAATATTGGGGTGGTGGAGTTCGGCCATGAGGGAAGCTTCCTGTTGAAATTCTGTCCATTGCTGGGGGTTGTTATAGTCTTTCAAAGTCTTTATAGCAACCAACTGAGCATGGTCCATGCCTGGGAGATACAGATGCCCCTTGTAGATCTTCCCAAAGGCACATTCACCCAATTCTTCCATAAAACGCACAGCAGAGAGTGGCAGCTCCTTAGCCTTGCTCTGTATGAAAGAAAGGAAAAGTGTGGTTTAAAACATTTCTTAAGGCACCGTCTGGGCATCTGGGAGGAGGAGTGAGGCATATAGAAAAAGGGTCTATAAGTCAGATTAAACCAAATACTGTATGTCTATAAGTCTTTAAAATTGTTGGCTGCAAATTGGGGGAGGTGCCATAGGCAACTTTCTGCCCACCATTCCCCTGTCCCCCATCTCCACCCCCTGCTCCAACCACGGTTTCCTGCTGTTGCCTAGACTTTTGCTCCTCAAAGGGTGGTCTGGGGACCAGCATCGTTAGCATCACTTAACTCGTACTACAAATGAGGACTCTTGGGCCCACCAGACCTACTGAATCAAAATGTGCCTTTGACAGACCCCAGGTGATCTGAGTGAACAATAGAGTGTGGAAACGCGGCTGCAGGTGACACAGCTTTAATTCTCAGCATGGCACTTAGACTGTGTCATTTGGTCCTAGCCTGCCTACGCTTGCTACTCCTCTATGTGATAGCATCCGATTAGTTAGGCAGGTCTCCTCACCGTCCACCCTTTACCACCATGCACGTTCTTGCCTAATACCGTTGCTCCTGCAATGCTTTCCTATTCTTAGGATTTTAATTGTGTGAAAAGCCAGAGAAAACAAAACGAAAGACTATCCCTCCTGCAGGGCTCACAGAAGTGGTGGAGAGATTTGGAATGTGTTCCTCTCTACTTGTCAAATATGTACTTGCTGCTTCTGAAACTCTCCCTGGCCACTATGGTCTCTGCCGCCTCGGGAGTCCTTTTGGCTTTACAGTCTGAATGCCACTACATGTGAGAGGCAGCGAAGTGGCTGGTTACACGCATGACCTCTACAGCCAGACAATCCGATTTTGAATCCTGCCTTCTCCCCTTACCAGCGGTGTAATCCTAGGTATTATATGTAACCACCTTGTGCCTCAATTCCTCCTATAGAATGGGATGATAATACTTGATATAACTGCACTTATCTTGTAGGATTCTTGTAAACTTCTAGTAAGTTAACATTTGTAAAGTACTTAGCATGATGTCTGGTATATGGTGAGTGCTACTTAACTTTTAGCTATTATTACTTTGCTGTTGCTGTTCTTTGTATAAATATAGGAGTTTGTCCTCTCAGTAAGATTTCAATTTCTTACATTGCCCTTCGTAGTAATTGCTATTCCCACAGCTTTGCAAGTGAGTTGCTTACTGATTAACCTTAAAACAGACAAGGGAAAGCATCTACCTCACAATGAAGCTAAGTATTAAATTATGACATTTAATCTTGGCAGGAAATGTCTATTTTTGAAATTCACCTCAAATCTAGCCTGACGTTTAGTCTAATTTGTTAGGCAAAAAGTCATAAAAGCAATGCATTTGTACATAAACTGGTTTTTAAAATAATCCCTGCACTTTAAATCCTTATGTTTTAGAAAAAAAAAAATACTGCTCTGAGGATCCCAATTGAAGCTGACAAAGTTGTGATTCCTTATGGAATGCAGAGCTCTCTGAACAGAGTTTAAAACAACAGTTTAGAAAATTAAGTGAAATACTTCTCTAATCCAAACTCTTACTAATTTAGAATTCAAGATGATTAGCTCCGTTCCAGGCTGATATTTCCCAGGGCAAAATACCCACTAACCTAATTATAAGTGTAAATAAACTTACAGCAAAATATCCACTTAAAAGGACAAAATGGAACTGAGGATTTTGAAACATTAATTCTTCTATACAAATAACATTTCTTATCGATAGGTCTCATTTATTCATTAAAGCAGAATTTACGGGGTTTGCATTTGGAAATGTCTTATAGGAAAGTTACTTCTGTTAAAAGTAATGGTAATTCATTACTTTAAACATTCAGTAAATTAAAGCTTATGGATCTATACGATTTATTGTAGTATTGTTTGTAATGGCAAAAGATTAGAAACAACCTAAATGTTTACCTAGAGGTGACATTAAATTAATTATGATGTAGGTAGTAAATAAAACATTATATGCATAGTTGTAAAGAGAAATGAGGATTCTTTGTATGTACCAATATGGAAAGAGTTCCAAAATCCTAGTGCTAAGTTAAAACTATAAACCAAGAGGGGCGGCCGTATAGCTCAATTGGTTAGAGCACGAGCTCTCAACAACAAGGTTGCTGGCTCAATTCCTGCATGGGATGGTGGGCTGTGCCTCCTGCAACTAAAGATTGAAAACGGGGACTGGACTTGGAGCAGAGCTGAGCCCTCCACAACTGGATTGAAGGACAACAACTTCGAACTGATGGGCCCTGGAGAAACACTGTTCTCCAATAAAATTGAAAACAAAAATACCTACACACGATCTATCGCCTTAGTAGGTAAGATCTGTATCCCTTCTTAAAATAAATACATAAATAAATAAAGCAAGAGAACAGAATACTGTATGCTGCTTTCTGTGAAAGAGGAAGAGACAAAGAATGAATATTCATATTTATTTGCATATGCATAAAAAAGCTCTGAAAGAATGCTCAGGAAATGGCAGTGGATATTGGGGTGAGAACTAGGAGGAAGGGGACAGAGGTGGAAGATTTTTCAACTCATGCTTTTTTATCCTTTTAAAATTTTGAACCAGGCCAATATATTACCAACTGAAAAAAGTAAATAATTTAAAAGCATGAGCCCAATCTTTCCATTTGATTGAAGCAGGAAATTTCTTCTGCAATCACAGGTCCATCTGCTATATTTCCTTTTACTTACAGGGTCTGGATTCTTGTGGGTGCCATGGCATTCCTTTGGGAGAACAGCACGTGGGTGACAGGAAAAGTAACCCATTGAACTATCCCTACTTGTTTTCTTGCCCCACTCAGATGATTTTGCTTTTGTGGTAAGAGTAAGCCAATGTGAATTTTTTCCTGCATGACATTAAGATTGGAATTTCCATAAGAACTTTTCCTAATGATTGAAATGAACCCAATTTGTGTGAAGGTCCTGTGAATGGCATAGAAAGTGTTAGTTGGAGAACAGTGTTTTGATCGAAACAAGATCCCCGGCTTTTGTTGATAGAGAAGGGCAAGGGACTGAATAATAAACTACTTTTGAGGGAAAAATGGGAATTAGGAACTAAACCCAAGGAATATTAGACTGATATAATGAGGAATTAGAACTCCTCTTCCCTTCTTCCGCCCCTGCTGATAGTAATCCATAGGCAGTGTGGTATAATTCAAACTATGCATTATAACTTTGGACTCATACAAATCTGAATTTGAATCTTGGACCTTGTTGCTTTCCAGTAATAGTTAATATTTATATAGCACGGTACTACATGCCAGACATTGTTCTAAGCACTTGACAAATATTAACGCATTTAATACAACAACCCTGTAGGGTCGGTCCTATATATTATTAGCTGGCTGACCGTGGGTGAATTTCCTAACTTTCCTAACCTCTATTTCCATATCTATGAAATAATATCTAGCTTCCAGAGTTACAGTAAAGATTAGATGCGACAATGTATGAACGCGAGTTCCACCTATTACGTGCTCTTTACATCAATTTTATTTTCTTTATTAGGGAAGTAATCTAGAAAGTGAAGTAAATGCCAATGATTTAGATCCAAATTTATAGCCTGACATAGTTCTAGATAGTGTTTTATAATTCCCTGTACCCGGTATGTGTTTTTTGTGTGTTTTTTTTTTTTTTTTAATAGGCTACGTTTCCTCCTGGTAATCTTTCTCCATTTTCCTGTAGTAGTTTTTGTTTTGTTTTGTGTAATTCTTTCAACAACAACAAAAAAGACAGACACCTTGTTTTGGAGGCTGAGGGTGAATGAGAATTTGAGTGGTCCATGGCCTGCTCCTCTAGGATTCTGGGAGATGTGGAGGGAGGCGGAGAGACAAGAACCCACGTGGAAGAATGGATGGCAGCACAGGGGAAAAGGAAGGAAGCAGGCCAAAGTTCTGAGGACTGGAAGAGAACAGAGAGTGGACAGGATGTTGGCACCAGCCTGACACAGGGCCCCAAGGGCTTCAGGGCCCAGAAGGCTAGAATTCTCTTGTATTTGTCTTGAGAAGAAGAACTCTTACTCTTGCCATTTTACAGATGGAGGAAGAGGCTTAAAAAAATATCAAGAATTTTCGGGAGAGCCAAAAGTGCAAGGCCTACTGCTTTGGGCCACACCATTCTGTTTGAAACCAGAGAAGCCTGCTGGCTGGTGATCCCAGTTTGACGTGGAATGTTTCTGAAGGCTCAGCCTGGGGCCTCACACCTTGCTAGGCTGTGAAGTCAGCCTTCAGCATGTGGTCACTCGGTGGAGTTATAATTGTTCTTCCCTGTTCAGACGCATGAAAGAGTACATTTCCACCCAAAGTGCATCTTGTCATAGCTCACCCATATCTGGTGGGCCACATGGCACAGAGTCTCACCTCTTCTCCAGGCTATAGGAGGAAGAAGGAGGCGTTTACCAGAGCTAGTCACAACCAAATTGGGGGATGTGCTTTGGAAAGAAGCATGGAAAGCCACTACAATGGCAGATTTCACAAAATCTTTCCTTCGAACACCTGTGCAGCAGCCGGCATAGAAATACCCAGAAAAAAAAAAATGCTCAGAGCTTGGTTTCCAGGGAACAATTTACACAGTGATTTGCATTTTTAAAATGCTCAAGTTACTTGATACAAATAAGTCTTAACTACAGACTCATTTTCAAATTTTACATAAATCCTGAACTAGTTAAAAAAATCATAAAAACCCTTAAAGAAGCAGTCAGTAGACTGTACGGTGACGGCAGGAAATTAGCTGTATTGTTGAGGAACAGATGGTTTACATTATACAAACCCTTTAGGCTAAACTTGTTTAGGTCTGGCATATTGTAAATTATATTTTAGTAATGAAAGTGAAATGACCTCTGCTTGACCTCAAGTGGGGTTTGTCTGTTTGAACCAATGTAGTGGAAAACTATGAAAGAAAATGAAGTCATAAAGTTTTGGCAGTTCAATTTTGGCTCATTTCAAGTTAAGGGGTTATAAATCTGTTTAGTTTTTGTTTGACAAGTATTTGTCATACAGGGATGTACAAAATGTAAAGAAGTGTAAAATACACATGAGGCATGGTGCCAAAGTAAACCCAGTACAAAGGAAAACTGGAATGAATAGGACCCTGGGCTCCTATCTCTTTATCACTCCCTCCATTAGTTGAATGACAAGATGGGCTCGGTTTATTATATGCTGTAAGGTAATTAAGTACCTTAAAACTGAAACAGGCTTTCAGTTTAAATGTTAACATTTTTACTTCTCAAAGTAAACACACATCTGCCTCAGTGCAGTTTTAAAAATTATATAATGTGGGTGGGGGAGAAAAAAATCAAAGTTGATGTAGAAGTTGATACATTATTCTAAAATCCGATTGTGCTTCTTCCCTTAGAAATTTTTGAAGAGCAACTGTAAGGAGAACATTTTAGACGCCAGTGATTTAGATGTGAGTCAAATGTGAGTATTAGAGTACTGTCTAAACTGCTGATAGAGAGCCCAGGCTGATGTTGGCAGCTTCTTTCACCCAAGTGATGAATACTAAGGGGGGGACATGTGACCCTTTTACATATATTAACGTTAGATGGGAAAGCAATGAATCTTGGGTAGGATTTTTTTTTAAAATTCTAATTATGTAGGTGGCAGATGGATAAGGAGGACAGACTCAGTGACTTATCTCTTTCCACCTTTGGGAAGTTACTCCTTAGGTGATAATAATTTGAAATGACATCTCTGCGTGACACAACTTACAACTAACCTTCCATTTCCTGCTTACTTTACATAAGTGATTACCATAGGAAATGAGGTGAGGGTTTTGTGATGGCCATCAACATTTGTGTGCCGCATGGATCCCCTCTGTGACTTCTGGCCTGTAACCTGAGCAGGATAGGAAGGCTCTACGTTTGAGTCCAGTTTGAAGTAGACACACAATTAAAAAGCAGAGCTACATGAGTGGACAGAACCAGAGCCAGGGCCGGACTCCAACAGCAGGTGGTGAAAAAGAATTGACGTTCATATTCACACAATTGACCCAAACCTCCCCCTGGAGTTCTTGCAGCCCCTGTAACTCTTTCCTTTCCTGAATGCCCTAAGAATGCTGCCCTTTTACAAATCTCTTTTGCTATACACTTGCCAAATCTAGCTGGACGTTAAGTGTCTGTAGGAGAAGAGCAGGTTTCAGACAGCAGCATTTGTCCTCAACCATATCAGAGGAAGAATGAAGCAGATCCTGGCCCTACTGAAATTAGAGGGGGTACTTTGGGTAATAGAAAGACATTTCAAGGTCCTTGTTCTCTTTGGATGCACAGTTTTCCCTGAGATTGATATTCCTTGGGGACTGATTTGCTCTCTGAATCTCAAGTTTTGACTAGCATATTCTACATCACAGCAGGTATTGGAAACCCCCAGGGGGCTAGTTGAAACACACAGTGCTAGAAACTCCCGAGTTTCTGCTTCTGTAGGCCCGAGAGTCTGCATTTCTGACCAGTTCCCAGGTGATGAGGGTGATCCTAGAATGCAGGCTTCACTTTGAGAACCACTGGAATACATGAATCTGGCTTTGTGGATCAGACAATTGCTTCGTGACCTGGGTCCCTGCCTCTTACATAATGAATGATCACAGTGTGTCTGAAGAACCTGGTTGAGCAATTTCGACTTACACAACACAGAGAAATCAACACTCTGCTTCAGAAGATGCTTAGGAAAGGCCAGCTAGAGAAAAATGTAAGATCCACTGATTGCTATTTATTGGGTTTATATTCTGCATGGCTACTGTCTTCGCAAGATTCAAGGTTTTGAAATATAAGCCACTCTATAGGACTTGGGCCATGTTATCAGTTTATTCTATTTTCATGTGCAGCCAATTGTGTGGGATATAGTTTAACAGCTGGTTGTATCTATCAACTGATACCGTATATACTACATACATACAGAATAGCATATGAGGAGCCATGCAAGAACCATGAAAAGAGAGGACATAGTTCCTATCCTAGACGATTGTCATCTGAGCTTAATAATAGATAGCATGTACTGAATACTCGCCATGTGCCAGAGACTGAGATCATCATAATGGCTACACATTTTTTTTTTGAGTGTTTATGTGTTAGGCTATAAGTTCTTTATACACATTAACTCCTTTCGTTCACGCAATAACCCTGTGAAATTGGTCATTAATGACTAGTATCCCATTTTACAGATAGAGAACCTGAGGATCAGAGCAGTTCAGTGATCCCACAGTTAATGGATTTTACATTCAGACTCCAGTCTCTTCTGAATGACTACGCGGTATTCCCTTGTCTGCTCTCTCAGTGCTTAATTCATCAATTCCTTTAATCCTCATCACAACCCTGTGAGAGTCATACTATGATTTCCCCATTTTGTGGATCAAGAGATCAAGGCCTTCGATAATTAAGTTGCTTGCCTAGAGAAGGACAGCTATTAAATGGTGATGCCAAGATTCAAATCCAACTATGTCTGACTCCAGGGAGGAACATTTTTCTGGGAAGAAGTGGCAGTTTTCATTCAATCCTGAAAGGGTTCCACAATTTTAAAAGCATGAGGCCCACTGGTGTAGAAGTGGAATGTCAAGGTGTAATTGCTCTCTGGTCCGTGATGATCTATTCTAGAGCTTATTGTGGTTGATCCTCTGTTGTCCCATTAGTTGACTGGACTCAGTGAATCAAACTTTTCCACAGCAGCCTTTGCCTGAGTTGGGCACAAGAACCCTAGATACTAGTACATGAAATTGAGATTTTTCTTTCTTTCTTTCTTTTTTTTTCTTTTTTAATATCTGGACTTGGCTGTTGACAGGAATCTGTTTGACTCCAAAGCCTATTTTCCCTTCTTGCGCATTTTACTGGCTCTTAGGTAAACAGTGTTAGAATTGTGAAACAATTGACTCCACTCATAAATGGAAATGATTACATTTTAAAAGCTTAAAGGCCACAACCATTTTATTTTAGGAGGTTATGGATATTTTCAAAGACTGCAGCCGCACTAAGTGCCTTTTGGTTTATGCAATCAAATTCTAGAGGGAGTTTCAACCAATATTTTGCCACATTTGCTCAGACCTCAGCAGCACTTCTCTGGAAGTGATTTAACATCAGAAACACTTCTTTTCTCTGTAGCGTAACTTTCTGATAGTTAATTTGAATGTTTGGTGGTGATCAGGGTTGATTCTGTAGTGGAATTACTTTATAATGTCAATGGGAGAGGTTCTCCTCTGCCTGGAAATAGGCAGAACAGATGCCAGTAATTTTAATGTCAGCTTGAGCCACCAAGCGCTCATAACTTGATTCTGTGTGTTTTAGCCTGAAAATAAAGGCAGTAGAGTGAAAGGGGAAGCGCTGGAGCTCTGGACCTGGTCACACCCGGGTTTGAGTTTTAGCTCTGCAATGTACTAGCTGTGTGACTTTGGGGAAACTCTTAATCGCAAGACTCAATTCTGTCACCCCCAAAACGAGGCTCAAATTAGTACCTACTTCATAGGGGTACTATAAAAATTCAGTTGAGATAATGCATGTGAAGTACTTTAGCTCATTCATAATGCCCATTTATGATACATCCATTTATAATATTAATTCTCCCTAGAAGTAAAGTTTCTACAGACATAGGTTTAAGCTAAGCTGAAGCTCTGTAATGGATAGCCAGCCTCTCAGCCCTCACGAGCAGACTATCTCCATCATCACAGATTTGTTCAGAGTGTAGAGCAGTAACTTTATGTTAACAAGACGGGCACAGGAATACCAGAGCTGCCCAAAAAGCTACCTTTATATCTTGGCTGTGATTCCCTTGCCTCTGTCCTCACCCAGTTAATGCTGTGGGCTGCCAGATCGTACGGCTTCCCCCTCCACCTAGTATCCTGTGCACAGCATTTGGTAGTTGATTAAAAGGTTTGTGGTTATTCATATCATCACCATAACAAAAATAATTGTAACTTTTAGCTGTTGAGTACCTGTGAGGTGCTCGCTACACTACATCAAAGTGCTAAAAATATCTCTTTTAGAACAGACTGGTGGTTACCAGAGGTAGTGGTAGGGAGGTGGGAAGTGGGTGAAATGGGTGATGGGAGTCAAAAAGTACAAACTTCCAATTATAAAACAAATAACTCTAGGGGGGTCTAACGTACAGCACGGTGACTATAATTAAGAACACCGTATTGTAGAGTGGACAGTTGCTAACAGAATAAATCTTATGAGTGGTCATCACAAGAAAATAAAATTCTGTAACCATGTATGGGGATGGAGATTAACTAGACTTACTGTGGTGAACATTTCACAGTATAAACAAATACTGAATCATTATGTTGTACACCTGAGACCAATATAGTATTGTATGTCAAGTATACCTCAATAAAAAACTAAAAATATCTCTTTTAAGTAGTATTTTTATCCTTGTTTTATAGGTGAGAAAACAAAGGTTCAAAACCTTGCTTAAGATCTCATGGCCAGTACACAATGGAGCCAATATTTGTAATCGTATCTCTCTGCCTTTACATCTTTGCAGTATATCATACTACCTCCCACAGAGAGAGTAAGGAAAAATGTGGCCGGAAAGGTTAGTATGACCCAGAGAGTACGGGCTCTTGAGTGCTGGGAAAAAGAATTTTCCCCATTATATTAAATGGGAGCTCAAGTGATGCCAGAGGATGAAATCAGCATGAGAGAGAAAGAGGAAAAGAGGACTGGCAAACATTAGAGGATGTTCCAATTTAGGGAATTAAGGGAAGAAGAGCAAGGGAAGGAAACAGGAGAAGATAGGAGGACAGCCAAGAGAAAAAGTATTTCAAGATGGTGGTTAGGAATATCAAGTGCTCCAGAGAAATTAAAAAGGATGAAGACTTGGAAAATGTTACTGGATTAAATTACATCACTGTTGATTCCAGGGAGGTCCATGTCGATAGAATGATGAGCTCAGAAGCCTGGGGGAGACAAGGCTTCAAGGAGCAAGTGGAAAAGTTACTGAGGACATTTTAGTACCAAGTGTGGTAAACCTGAGTAAGGACAGAGGTTTCAAAGGGATAGGCTTTTTGCATGGAAACATTGCTGGCAAAAGGGACAGGCCCAGAGAATATAATCAAATGTCAGTACAGTTAGCAGTTACACTGGCTGGAAAGGAAAAGGAGAGATACATTGTCTAGAAGTAAAGAAACAGAGAACCTGGCAAGAGATAAGGGTACGTTGAGAGATAAAATATAGCCACCAGCTTCAGAAAGCTAGGAAAATTCCTGCTTTTCCCCAAATATTCCTTATATGAATGAGCCAGGAGCTGTAGGAGTTTGATAGATGGACCTATTCAGGCTTCACTGTAGCCCTCCCTCAACCCCCCACCCCTTCCTTGTCCCTCATTCTCAAACCCCTGCACCCCGTAACCTCTCTGTGTGCCTAAATCCCATGTAGGTGAGTCACAAAGGGAAGGACAAAACAGGGCCCACCCTGTGCTGGAAGAAGCTCTGTCTCCTTTGTCACTTCTGGAGGACCACATTACACAGTTTTTCTTCTGTCCTGAAACATCATTAAAGATTGCTCGGGTTTTCAGACATGGGATAGTTGTGAGAGTGCAGGGAGAGAAAAGAATCCAGGAGAAGGGAAGTTAGGGTTTCCAGGCTTCTCGGAGAAGGTTCATTTTCTACACTACTTTTAAAAAGCGCCTACTCAGATTGTAAAACTCGTAATGCAATACAGAAAAATCCTACTTAGTTCATGCATCTCTAGAGGACTCATTAGGGGATTTTAAAAATGGAAAAGACAGATTATCTAATCCAACCAAATGGCTTGAAATCTCTTGCTGAACAACATAAAGGGACAATAAACAGTACTTTACACGAACACATCCTACTTCTCTGAACAGCTGAGACAATTGAGACTCAGAGGTTGAGATTCAGGTTTCTCAGGACCACCGGCCAGTTAGACGTAGAGTCAGGAGGAATACCTCCATTTCTTGGCTGATCAAGGCTCAGAATAAAGATGCCTCTGTGGTCCACAGCCTTCCTTTCCCAGCAGATCAGAAGGAAATGCATGTCTCATGAAAAGTTTTAACTTCTAACTGTACCATTCCCCTCTCTGGGGACTCACACCAGGTCCCTTAGCCAGTCTGTCTGTGGCAGCCTATTGTCCCCTCTGAAGGGTATGGATTTCTAATCTCCCTGAGGAGCCTCTTCTTAATCCAAACACTCAGGGAGATTTTAGCAGCTCAGCAAGTGGAGAGAGATGGAAAGAGTTTAAACCCTGAAGGGTATATGCGTTTGGATAAATAAGAATCCTGGAGTCTGTGACTTTTGAATTGGCCGAGGAAAAATAAGAATCAGACCAGGGCAGACCAGCTTCTATCCTTCACTCCTCTTTTATCCCAGCCTCCAAATATCCTTTTGATTTTACTCTGGTAGGGTGTTTGTTTTCAGGAGTGTTTTTCTCTTTCATTCTTATGTGTGTCCCTTCCTTTTATATTTTATAGGTACGTGTAGTATTTATGTGTCAGTGACCTTCCAAAGCAATTTTAGAGATTGACTGTTTATATTTAAGAATTTTCTTTAAGGTCTACAAAGTCCTTTGTGCTTTTTCCAGGAAAGGCAGTTGGTAAGAACCAAAACAAACAACTGAATAACTCAATTTTGGAGCCAAATCTCTCAGGAGAATAAGAAAGAAAGAAAAAAAAAGTTCGCATTTGTTTTTGCTGTTTCCTTCCTCCCCTCAACCCAGTCAAATCTGCTTAAGCCATTCCTACTTCCAGTCTGGTTTGGAATTGCTCGTGAGCTGATTAAGGCTAAATTCTAAAGCGTGTGTTGGGAAAATTGTGATACTGGGAGATTTAGCAAGGCACACATCAGAAATGATAAAAATAATATACTTCACCAAGTCTTTCAGAAAACGTATCCCAATATATTTTACCTTCATCTCTGTGACCATGAAGGCTCTGGCCAAATTTCATATCTCCCCAGGAGGACTGAGGCATCACCACTGAGGCTTGCAACTGTCCTAAAGGCCTCTTGGGGATTTGTCACAAGTGAGGGTGATGCCAGTGGTTAGTGTCCACCCCAAACTGACCAAATGGAATCATATTTAGTTGTGTGCCTGGCTTCCTGCTCCCCCTTCTCAGCAGGATTTGTTCTGTGAAAAAGTTATCGTGGGGCCAGGCTGAAGTGCAAGGGCTTTATCTAGAGTTAAAAGTCCTATATTCACAGTTTATCTCTTCCAACTACTAGCTCTTAGACCTTGGGCAAGTTACTTCATCAGTTTGCGTCTTAGTTACCCTGGTTGTACAAGAGTAATTATAATACCTACCTTATACAATAGGTGTGAGGATTAAGTGAGATAATGAATGTAAAGGCTCCTGGGGTAGTTCTTGACAATTTCTATCAATCGACATAGATTAGCTTTCTCCATTTATGCCACAAAACTCTCTGAGGTCTTTATTTGAAAGACTGCATAAATCCAAAACATCGTGCCTGTTGGTAATCACGTATTGTACTGCAAACCCCCACTAACAATGAAATTGAGTTGCAGGTGGAGGCTGACCCACACAATTGATGGATTTCTCAAATAGCAATGACTCATCCCCTGACTCCTGCCACAGCAATGAAAAGCCCACCTTTCCAGGACGACGGCTGCTGCAGTGACTACTGTCACCGAGCTGATCTGGAGCTCTCTCCCACTCAGAGTCCTGGTGTTTCTAAGGCTTCTTAATGTTTAATAACAGAGATGACAGGAAAAGATTCTCACAGAGCAAAGACTATTTCACTTGAAGTTTAGAGTCATGGACTATGTAAAAGGTCAACTAGGCGTTACTTCATGAGTGGGCAATAATATTAATTTCTCTATTTTCTTCTACCTTTGTAAGGATTAAGTGTAATCTTACATAACATGTATATATACATATGTAAGTCAGCTCGCTGGCAGCTAGGATGTCAAAAAGAGTTGAACCCCCACCTCCACTTGTCCCCCCAAGCCACTTGGTGAACTCTGACTTCCAGGGTCTGTGGGTTTTTTTATGGTAAAAATTCACACTTAAGAAAACAGTGGTTTTGCTTGGGACAGAATACTTAAAATGAATTTTTATCATTTAGGAAACCCAAAATCTTACAGACAAATATGACTTTACCATAGAAAACTATTTTAAGACTTTTTTAATTTAAAAAAATCAAATTGCAAAACAAAATAAAATCAAATAAGGGTTATGTATCAGTCCCAATTATGCTACTCTGTTTATTGGTAAAAGGATTAGTTAATGTGAGTGTGATGACATTTTTTCCTAAAATTTTGTTAAAAGTGGTACATCTCCTCTTTATGAGTGTCAAAGGATAACATGGTCGCTAACCCACAAAGAGACAAATATTGGTTGAATGAATGAATGAATGTTCCTTTGGAGTTGGAATAAGAAAAGGCAGGCTTTTGGACACAGAATCCTCAATTATTTAAATGAAACCTCTTTGCTGCAGAGGCCTGGGATTAAGGCGCTGGATGTCCAGAGAGAAAGACTCTGTTGTCTTTCAGCTCCAGGACGTGGTGCGTGTGCTCCATTTAAGGTAAGGGCCAGTGACCCTGGGTTCCTTGCCAGGACCTCCAGCAACCCAAATGTTGAAAGATGTGGAGGAAAAACTGAAAGGAAGTGGGTTGATTTAGCACAGAGAGGAGAAGGCTAAGGGGGGCTGTCACAAAACAGCGTTCAAAGATTTTAGGAAAGGCAACATTTCTCTTAAAATACCCTTAAGCCAAAGAGAAAGAGATATAGGCTAGGTATAAGAAAGGATATTGTTTGTTGCGGTAAAAAGCACATCACATAACATTTTCCATTGTTAAGTGTACAGTACAGTAGTGATGAGTACATGCATATTCTGTAGTAAAAATGCATTTTTTTGGACAATGAAGTTCATAAATAATGTTGGGTTTCTCTTTCTCTCTGTTCATCTCTCAGTTTGACTAGAAGAGTATGGAATTTCCTTCTTGGAAATTTTGTAAAACAGCTCCCATTCTGAGTCCTGAGGGGCTGGAAAAGATGATGGCTTAGAGATTCCTGCCAGGCCAAACTCTATTGGAAGGCAGTGATGTGGCTGGCCCAACACAGAAGTGGACACTGATGAAAGTACATGTTTGAGCTGTCTTGGACAAAGTTAGAGAGACAGGTTATCTGAAAACAAACTTTAGCACTTGTCAACTTTGTTTCATTTGATTTCTAAGGTGTATACAATTTGATTTCTAAGCTGGGGAGGGTTATATGTCTGCTTTAACCTAAGGCCTGTAGAATCAACGCAGCTCTGCACTGCTAATTTTACCTTGGGTTTATATGCATTCAGCATTGACATCTCCACATTTTGACCTCTGACGTGTTTCGGCTGCCTCTGGACAGGCGGTGACGATGACTTCTGATTATTGCGGCAGACACAAATGAAGAAGAAGAGCAAAGCAATGGCCAGAGGAATAGCAACACTTGGCACCAGTATGTACAGGATTTCCATTTTATTCTTCTCCTTGGAGTCCTTTGAATCTGGGTGCAGACATAAAAAAGAACGAAAGTTCAAGTAACATGTATAATATTACATTGCATAGTTTTAAATGACCTCCTATTCTTTTATACACACAAATCCACTGTGAGAAAAAAGAAAAGAACCGTTGCTTATTACAATTTGTTTCTATCAAACCTTCAACATAATTTATTGAAGTTTAAAAGTTGAAAGTTCAAATGTTTAAAAATTGCAGAGGGAAATTATAAGGACTTCGCCTCCGTGTGAGTCCCGCTCTGATGTTGCCTCTCTCTAGCGGCAGACCTGCATTTCTCTAACACCTTCAACATTTAACGCCAAGTGAATGGACTGTATATATCCGAGAGCATTAATGTAGACCACAGGGCTCTTCTCCCATTGGCCGCCAGCCCAGATCAGTCACCACGACACAGTATTCCAGAAATCATGCCATTGTCTTGGCTTGTTTGGACGTACAGGGCCACTCCTGCATCTTCCAGAATCCACATCACTAAAGAATCTTGGCCTCAGTGTCCACCAGCCCCCTGGCCCGAGACTACGGGGGACCAGAAGTCTGGGCCAGCTCAGTCTCTGATGACCTGTGTGACTGGGATGAAACAGTCACCTCCCGGGGCCCCTCTTTTTCTCATTCACAAAAGTCAAGTATCTGTTTTGGATGGTGTCTATAATTCCCTCCAGTACAGCATCGCTGTATAACTTGATACTTGTTTGAAACCCAAGAATTCTTCTTAAATGGTTTCATATGAACCCAATAATTATGAGTGCTAACACTTTGAAGTGTATTTTTTGAAATCGTATACATGCACTGTACCTACCATTGCTAGGAAAGAAATATAATACATACAGAAGGACATGAGGCATATTTTTCTTTTTATCAGTTTGAGTCTGACCTTTAAAGCTAAATACTTTGGGCATATATTATCAGTAATGAATTATCTGACGGGTAAAACAAACAAGAATGATGGGACAGTAATTAGAGAGATTACATGATCATACCCTGATCACCAATAACCTCATCAGGTATCTTGCTTTAAGAAAATCCAATAAACAAAACCTACTACTGCCATGCACTATTCTAGGTACTGGGAATATAAAATTAAACACGACACGTCCTTTGCCCATGGTCTGGTAAGGAAAACACAGAAAAGATAATTACAATATGTTGTTGGAAATGCTATATGTATGAATGGTGAAGAGACCCAAAGTGTCCCTTCAAATAGTGAGCTTCCCTAGTACATGTAAATGGGAACGTACTACACAGAGTTTTTACTTGTACACACTTTGGGAACCTATTGTTCAATGAGATAGAGCAGTAATTAATCACACTACCTTTCCCCCTCAACACAAGAAGTTAGGAAGGGGTACCCAAACCTGGATGTTGGGACAGTGTTATATGGGTTAATCTCAGAGGGACTTGAGGAGTGGTAAAATCTGCTGATTGAGTATAATAAAAATAAGTTTTAATATTTAGCGAGTATTTTCTACTGCCACAAAATCATGCTAGCTATTATTATTGATATAGGCCAGGCACTGTTCTAAGCACTTTTCATTAACTCATTCATTTTATCCTCATAACGAGCCCCCTTTATCTCCATTTTCATAGGTGAGGAAGCTGAAGGACAGAGTGGTTAAGTAACTTGCCCAATGACATGTAGCTAGGAATTCAAAAGCTGGGACTCCAACCCTGTTGGTCTTGCGTCACACCTCTTGCTCTAGCTACTACACTACACTGCCAATAATTTGAGAATGGCTGTTTTGCACCTATTTTCTCATGGTAGGATTTCTTTTGTTTCACAGAAGTAGGAAGGATGAGGGAGGTCTGAAATATGGGGAATAACCCTGAAGTTTTGCTAGATATGGTAGTGACAATGTAGCACAATAAAGGAAGTGCAAATTTAGAGTCAGAAACCTCTGAAGATTGCTTTTGTCATCTACGTAACCTTCAGTAGGTACTTAGCTTCTCTAAGCACACTCATCTGTAAAATGGAAATGAATGGTAATACCTATTTCATAGAATTGCTGTAAACAATAAATAAAGTAACATGGAAAGTATTTGTTCTGGTACCTGTTACATCTCACTCACAATGTTTACCCCTTACCTTTAGAGGACGTAAGGATTCAGGATAAAAGCTTTGGGCTGAGAATTCTAAATAACCTTAAGTGAGAAACAACCTCTGTAACCTCCATCTCCTGATTTATTCAAGGGGAATAAGAATACTTGCTCTACCAGTTTTATTTGGTTCCTGTGGGAGATAATGTTCATGAAAGAACCTCGGAAAATTGAAAACTGTCATATAGTTAGTTGTTGGGTGCTATGATTATTATTAACATTATAAAACACTTTCGAATTTCTCGGTACCCTAAGTGGGGAAATCCCTCTTGTTATTCTTGGATTTTCAGTGAAATCATTATGAGGGTAACGATTACAAAAAGAATGAGGCTAATTTCGTACTAATGTAACGCTAGTCATTTTTCTGGCCCAGATTTTTAGCAACAAGAGAAAGTAGGACTCTCACCTGTCTGGCAAACAAAGGAATCTATTCTGTACTCATTCTGTATCAGATTATTCACGGAATGCCTTTGATTGTAAACGGGAGGCCTGAGACAAATTCCCCTGTAGATCTGCCGGAGAACAAACTTCAAGAAGCTAAATCCTTTAAACACAGTCAAACTTGGCTCCTTCTGATTATACTGAGGATATGCAAACGAGCCCGGTGTCTTCTTGCCAAGTGAAATAATCAAGCAGAACAATACGTGGTCATGTTGGAAGTGACAGAGAGCAAATTCAGGCCTATTGTAAGTCTACAATATCACAGGCTTCCTTTCCCACACAGCTCTGCCGTTTGGCCAGAAAGGGAGTCAGTGTCTGGCTCAAAACACTTTATATAAAACATTCCTGAGACTAACCAATGTTACCCATGAAAAATTAGAAAACTAACATTTGCCCAAGCTTTCAAAAAATGGCTTAGCGTTTTTATTCTTAATTTTAACCTGGTTTTCGGTGTTATCTTGATTTTACACATAGGAAAATTGAGGCTGAGAAAGAATAAATAATATGACAAAGTTAGAGAGTGGTAAACTGGGTTGAAATGAAAGACTGTTTGCCTTCAATACTTTCATGCTTTCAAAATTATATTCCTAATAAAAATTAAAATGCTACATGGAATTGTTTTCCATCATTCTCCTTAAGAGTCCAGGATTCCCTCTAAATGAGGGCTAATATTGAGTGGAGATCATACTATTAAAAAGAATCACATTGGAACAATAGACATTATGCTTATGACGCACTGTAAAGGGTAATGGACACTTCCAATACATTACAAAGAAAACTGGCTGAATATTAGAATGGTGAAGATTTTTAATACTTTGGAATAACTGTTTAAAAGTTAATGCATATATCACATCAAGTTAAATGCTTGGGATTTTTGAAACCAACAATTTAGTCTGGATCACATGATTAATTTCCTTTTAAAAATCATCAATTTGGTATCACAGTTCACAGCTGACATTCCTGTTTTATTTTTACAGTGATATTCCATAATTTGATTAGTAATTAAATATAACAGAGAAAATACTCCTTTCTTATCCTGGGCTTAAAGCAAGGTATACGTGATGTCTTATTTAAGAGGTAATTTTATAAAATGAAACATCATCTGATGTATTACTTTGATTTAAAACAAGAAAATGCTGAGATCTGAAACATTGCAAAGGTGGGGAAAAAATCTTAGAGAACTTTGGAATTCAAAGGAAATTAAACAAGTTAAATTATGATCTTGTCTGAAAAAAAATTTAAAAACCATAGAAAATGAACAAGAATTGCTATCATTTATTATTTGGAAACTATAAAATAAGTAAGTGCACTGGTGCAGATAGGGGCCTGCACCAGTGATATTTAAGCATATGCCTAGAAGCCAAAGGAGAAATGGTGGTAATTAGGCCTTCAGTTGTCATGCTGGGCCCAGCCATCCATTCTCTTGACTTAATGATGGAAATACTAAGTAGATGATCTATTGCCTTATGTATTCTCAAATGAATTCTTAAAATAAGACTCTGCTAGGCCATGTACAGTGATTAAAATTTTTCTCTTCAGAAAATGTTTTAAACACAATAGTTAGGGGATAGTAACTCTTGTGAACACTTGAGAAAACTCTGAGTAACTAGAATCCACATGAATTCACTACAAGTTTCTGTAAATACTCAGGGCCTCAGTTTTCTCTATAAAAGGAAAGAGTTGGGCTAATCTTTTCTTTTTTAATTTAAAAACTTTTAGTTAAGGTAAGAACACATAACAAAATTTACACATGAGAAGATTTACCATCTTAAGTTTTTAGAGCATACAGTAATGTTAAGTATATTCACATTATTGTATAACAGATCTCCAGAACTTTTTTATCTTGTGAAACTGAATCTCTGTACTCATTGAACAACTCCCTGTTTCACCCTCCCTCCAGCCCCTGGCAACCATTATTCTACTTTGTTTCTATAAATGTGATTACTTCAGATACCTCATAAAAGTGGAATTATACAGTATTTGCCTGTTTCTGACTGGCTTGTTTCACTCAATATAATGTCCTCTATATTTATCCACGTTATTGCATGTGACAGGATTTCCTTCTTTAAGCCTGAATAATGTTCCATTGTATGTATGTATGTAGCATATTTTCTCTATCCATTCATCCATGTGGGCATTTGGTTTGCCTCCACCTCTTAGCTATTGTGACTAATGCTATAGTGAACATGGTTGTACGTATATCTGTCTCTTGGAGATTCTGCTTCCAGTTCTTTTGGCTAGCTACCCGGAAGTGAGATTGCTAGACCATATGGTAATTCTATCTGTAATTTTTCGAGGAACATCCATACTGCTTTCTAAAGCAGCTACCCCATGTTGCCTTCCACCAACAGGGCAAAACAGTTCTAATTCTTCCACATCTTCGCTAACATTTGCTTTTTTTTTCTCTTTCTCTTTCTCTCTCTCTCTCTCTCTCTCTCTCTCTCTCTCTCTCTCTCTCTCTCTCTCTCTCTCTCTTTCTCTCTTTCTTTCTTTCTTTTTTGATACTGACCACACAAATGGGTATGAGGTGATAACTCATTGTGGTTTTGATTGGAACATTTTTAATGACTAGTGATACTGAACATCTTTTCATATGCTCACTGCCATTTGTATATCTTCTTTGGAGATATGTCTATTTAAGTCCTTTGCCCAGATTTTAACAGGGCTAATCTTTAAGTGCCAAAATTCAACAGGTTTTTTTTTTTTTAACTGTGATTTTTTAAAAAATTTATTTTTTATTTTTAAATGTGTTTTTCCAGGACCCATCAGCTCCAAGTCAAGTAGTTGTTTCAATCTAGTTGTGGAGGGTCCAACTCACAGTGGCCCATGTGGGGATCGAAACGGCAGCCCTGATGTTATGAGCATTGTGCTCTAACCAACTGAGCTAACTGGCCACCCCAATAGGTTTTATAAAATTAAATTTTTTACATTTTTTGTAGGATTATTTTAGAATGGTAGACCAATCACTTTTAAACTGTAGTAAAACATTTGATAAAAACGATACATGATATCCTTATGGACAAAAAATGGAGGGCTAAATAACAATATCATTAGATGTACTTGCAATTTACCATATGTCTGTACCCTAATAGTGTTAAGCAGCAAATCACATCAAATTATAGAGGGCTTTGTTTGAAGAAACCTGTCTGTTCAACATTATCATTAAGTACTTGATGATCACATGTTTCCAACTTGAAAATGGCCTGGATCTAGGAAGGATACCTAACTGACGATAGAAACAAAACTTTAGATGGTCATACATGACACGCTAAATAATGGTCATATATAACCCCAAACCAACAGCTGACATTTTACAAATAAACATTATACCTCGCAGTTAGGTTAAAGACCTTGCCTAGAAAAATCCATGATTAAACAAATCTACTAAATAATTTTTGATGTAACCAAACAAAAGAAAGACTAATAAGTTTTAGTGAAGACTTGAAGGCTCAGCTGGACCCAGCAATAGCATAATAAAACTGTTTAAATTTTTTTCATATATGGCACTTATAGCAACAAACTATCCTTCAGTGACAACAGTGAGTCCTGATCAAGAACATCATGGTCTTAAAAAACCAAAATGTCCTTCGATACATGAATGGATAAAGAAGTTGTGGTATATATACACAACGGAATACTATTCGGCGGTAAGAAAAGATGATATAGGAACATTTGTGACAACATGGATGGATCTTGAGAGTATAATGCTAAGCGAAATAAGTCAGACAGAAAAAGCAGAGAACCACATGATTTCACTGATATGTGGTATATAAACCAAAAACAACAAAAGAACAAGACAAACAAATGAGAAACAAAAACTCATAGACACAATCGTTTAGTGGTTACCAGAGGATAAAGGGGGTGGGGGGTGGGAGATGAGGGTAAGGGGGATCAAATATATGGTGATGGAAGGAGAACTGACTCTGGGTGGTGAACACACAATGGGATTTATAGATGATGTAATGCAGAATTGTACACCTGAAATCTATGTAAATTTACTAACAGTTGTCACCCCAATAAATTAAAACAACAACAACAACAACAACAACAAAAACCCAAAAAACACGTCATGGTCCTCTTGTACCTGTTCTGGTTAACAGACACCAAAAGGTGTCTTCCACTGTACGAGTTAGGTTCTTAAGAAGGTCTTTGAAGAAATAAGAAACACCCAGAGGAGGAGGATTCGGCCTCCTGGGTTCAGCCAAAGGGATCAAAGAGAAAATCAAATGAAAGATGTCTTCAAATTTGGATGACAAATGATGCCAGAGGTTACAAACTAGATCCAGTACATAGACTTGTTCCTTATTAGGCTTTTTTTTTTTTAAATTAGTGGCCATCTTTTTTTTTTTTTTTTCAATTGGGAGATTTCACATACACGTTTAGGTTTCTGGCATGCAAAGGCAGATGTTGAGCTGTCGGAGCCATCCCATAACCACTTTGGGGTAGAGATGTTCCTAGCTCTGGAGGTCTCTGGCAATGTTCAAGCAGAGGCTGGATGATTTGTATGGTTTCTCCCAAGATTCTCTCACTTTGTAAACTGAGTTGACATACCTTCTTTAGGCCCTGCAGAACTTGTGACTCACTTATAAAGCAATTGCTTTCAAGCTGAGTGTTGTCAGCCCACCAGATTCAGTCTCAGGCCCTGTGTACCCGGCACTAGGCTGTGTCTGAACTCTATGTGACTAACAGTCTTAAGAAGGGGCACCCTTGTTCTCTGGCTTTCATTTGGGTTCAGCCAATGGGAGTCCTTGGCAGGATAAAAGGAACTGCCTGGGGCAAGAAGAGAGTATGGTGATGAGTTTGTTCCTCTGGCTTCCTCCTTGCTGGGTTGCCTGCATCCCTCTAGCAAGGGCCATGGCATGCACTGGACAGCTCTCCCTTCAGCCTCACCTACACTTGACGGGGTGAGGTAATTGATGCTTCCCTTGCCTCTCCAGGCGTGGGATGGTAATGTCTCCCACTCCTGCTAGCCCCAGGTCATGCACCTTATTGGCTTCCTCTAATTCTGCCAACACCATTAGAAACAGTCTCTTTATAAAATTCCCCTTAGTCTGTTTACGTGTGCCTTTTGCTTCCTGCCAGAAATTTGGCTGATACAAAGCCAATAACAACAATCATTGTGGTGTTATATCAGAATTCTGTCACCAAAGGGTTAAGATGACAAGAAGCACTTCCTAACCACCACATGGTTAGCTCAGGAGTTGAGAGCTTCCAAAAGCTTATTGCTAGAGTAGCTGACACACTGGGTAAAGACTCAATATATACTGGACACAATAAAAAAGCCTTTGAGAGAAAATTATTTTATGGCTAAAAACATTTCGAGAACATGACTTAGTTAGAAGTTTTGGGTAACTATTGTTCTTTACTTTGTTGAAAATGTATAAAGACTGGAGACCAAAGTACATCTTGAAAATCTCTGTAGTATAAAAATAACTCTTCCGGAAAGCTTCAACCTATACAAAGCAGTGCTGTATTCCTTCCTCCTATCCCCCTCCCCACCATCCAATTCACTGTAATGTTCAATTTTGGTTTGAAGAAATGGCTGAAAGACAAATTGCCTTACAACAGGTCTTCTATGAAATATGGGAGAAGGCTGCTGACAGAGTGAGTTAAAAACTGCAGTGTTCGCAATCTGGAAAACATCTGCCTTGCCCTGAACTGTAAACCACCACATTGTAGAAAATGGTTTGTGACAAAGCAGAACCCAGGGTGGGTGTTTGTAAGGTTATGGGACAAGTCAGGGCTATTCAGGCACAGGCCTGGGCATCGTGCCCTTTGGCAAACTGCTATAAGGCAAGAACTTAAAAGGAAGTACAAAAGCAACAGGCTAGGTATGAAAACTCCACGTGGCGCCCAAACGTTTCCTACTTTTCTTATCAATGGGGACTCTTCAGTGAAGCTGGTTTAGGAGTAAAAACAATATTGCTGCTTGGAAGTTCTGTTTGTTTGGGATCAGGAGAAACCTTTACTTAGAGGTGAATCAGACATGCTAGCTGGGTGAGCGGAAGAAATGTGGCCCCAGGACTTGATCTAGAATAAAATAAAGAGCTAAAGTTTGGCGATAAGAACACCAATGCAATCCAAGTTCTGCCTCCCCATACAATTCAAGAAAGAAAAAAAAAAGGGATTTCAATTAGTGGGGGAGGCAGAACATAAGTCATGTGGTAGAATGCAGCCAAAAGAAAAGCGCTAGATCGTTGCAAAAGGAGCTCTCACTCAGGGAACTAGACATTTTCCACAGTTCTGCCCGCCCCAGCTTTGTAGAAAAGCAATGATAAGGGCCGCAGTGAAACTGTGAACCTGGGAGGTGTGCCTAGGTGCCAGTTGGAAAGAAGAGAGGCAAATGTTTCTTTTTCGACTTAGTTTCCACCCAACCCACAGTATTTGGCTTGGAAGGTGGCCACAGTGACTAGAGGTGAAAGTGTGGTGAATGAAGGTTTGCAGACAGAATCTCAGGGAAGATGGCCAATTCTAAGGACTGGGACTCGGGCCGCCGGGAACGGAGGAGAGCTGGGACTGAATGGGAACACGGCAAACACTGTGATGCCTGCTTGGAGTTGCTGGGAGAGCTGGTCCACGTCACGGCTGGGACTAAGTCAAGTACCCTGGATTCTCTCAGAGGACTGTCTTTGTGTCTGGGGGCACCCTTCCTGTACCTGAGGAACTGAGAATACCAATATCAATGGACAGTGCCCCGAAAACCTAGACAGTTCATAATCAAAGGGAAGAGGAAAGTAATGGAGAACTGTTTAGTCCTCTGAATAACCTAGACCTTTTTTCTTTGAGGCATTGTGGCATGGCGGACAGAAGACTGGATCTAGAGTCCCATGAACCTGATTGGAATCTTATAATTCCAGTAACAGCAATGTTGCCTCAGCTTCTCCACCAGTAAAATGGAGATGAAACCTTTATTCTATGGTTGTTATGAGGATTAATTATTTCAACACATCTTATTGGGCATCAACTAAGTCATAGGCCAGATGGCGATGTAAAACACGTAGCACAAGGATCAAATATATGGCGATGGAAGGAGCACTGACTCTGGGTGGTGAGCACACAATGGGATATTATCGATGATGCATTACAGAATTGTACACCTGAAACCTATGTAACTTTACTAACAATTGTCACCCCAATAAACTTTAACTAAAAAAAAAAACCAAACACCTTAGCACAATATTCAACAAACAGCGGTCATCATTAAAATGCAAAGCACATAACAGCACACAGAACTTTTGGGAATGATCTGACAAGTGCTTAATGTGATTCATGTTTTTTTCACCTGATTCTTCCACTAGATTGCAAGCTACACCAGGGCATGGTCTGATCTAGCTTGCTCGCAAAGTCTGAAGCACAATAGAAGCTCAACACGTATTGGTTTCAGTGAATGACTGAGTGAGTAAATAATTAATCATTCTAAGAGATGCCTGGGGTAGGAAAGAAAAGACAGGGAGGCTGAGAGGTCAGGTCTTATGTAAACTATCTTTTCTCCTTTCACTTTCTCCAAGCACTGCCTGGGTACATGCATGTAACCATAGCCAAGCCAATTCCCAGAATTCGCAGCAGACATATTTGGCTGGGTTTAATTTTTATATCCTGACTTAGAGTGAAAGGTCACAGATAAAATGATCTGTGGCAGACTGTTCTTATGTGCCTTTCTTCTAGAAAGCACAACAAATGCTCACATTCTGCGTTTAATAAGGCCTATACTTCTTTTAGCCTTACTAAGTTGAAAGAAAAACAAAAGTTATCACTAAGAAAATGAGAAATCCCACGGAGATTTTGAAATTTCCTTAACTTGGACTAAACTAAAGAATATTCCCATGAGACTCTATCCCACTTGGTAGGAGGTAGAAAAGGGCTCGTTTCAAATCGGCCCCACACGCTTACAACTCATTGTAAGATGAAGTTATTTTCAATATCTATCTCTCTATCTATCTCTCTATCTATCTATCTATCTGTCCAACTATCTATCTATCATCTACTTACCTATCCATCTATTTACACAAACACATACACACTCACATACATAAATCACAGCGTTTAGAAGACTGGTTATAGGTTTGAGTTCTGAATCCACTTATTAGCTATGTGGCCTTGGACAAATTCCTTAACCTCTCTACGTCTCCGGTTTCTTTTCTTGGATAGAATAAAAGCCACTCATAGGGTTATATAGAACTATCATAAACGAGATAATGTGTAAAAAACCCAGCATAGTCTTTAGCTCATTGTAAGCACTCCAGAAATGGTAACTGCTGTTTAATATTATTACCCTATAGTCTACATTGTATAATGTATACAATATATACAATATACTGCATTCTATAATGTAAATTGTGTAATGCCTATCCAGCCTCAGGTTTCCCTCAACCCTGGCACTACTGACATTTTGGGCTGGACCATTCTTTGTGAGGGTTGTTCTGCGTATCCTCGGATGTTCAGTAGCATCCCTTGCCTTTGCCCAATAGCTGCCAACCCTACCGAGTTGTGATGCTTGAAGTAGCTCCAGACATTGCGAAATGTTCCCTGGAAGGAGGAATGTCCCTTTTGAGAATCACTGGTATAGAAGAAAGAGCCGCGAGTGGCCCTAGAGATAAGAGATCTTGTTTCTATGAACTAATATGTGATCTTGGGTAGGTCCTACCACTCCTCTGGGACTTGGTTTCTCACATGGTAAAACATGGCAGGAAATTCCTACTTTATCTTTCATGATTTTTATAAGGATGAAATGAGAAGAAAAAATCAAATGCTCTAAAGAAGTGTCATAAAGCAGGACTCTATTATGATTATTTGGTTAGAGGTTGGCTATCGAGGGGCAATGAGGAGAAGGCTTGCTTTGGGACAACCGCTGATGCCAACCTGCTCTCTAATTCTCACACTGGGAAGCCACTGGCCTCTCAGCAGCTTCTTATTGATCACATGTCAAGGATTCCCTGTTCCTTTAATGGATGTATTTGTGGCTTGGCCTGAAGAATTCAAGAGGAACTGTTTTCTTTCAAAATGAAGTGAAATGAAGTGAAATTACAAACAAATTATTTTTGTAAGTGGTGACAACTGCCTTGTCATCTCTAGATTTAAGTTTCATCTAAATTTATCTCTCACATGAGTAAAATTAACCGGTCCTCAGAATTTTTACTATGTCCTCTGCAGATTGATATTCACAAAGAAGTATTTTGAGGGTTTCCAACATCACGGCACTGATTAATACTATAATAACATACTGAGTAAGACTGTGATGAATTTCTTCATCAGCAAGGGAACATTTTTTGATGTCATATCATAGTATGGGAATCAGTATACTGGAATCCAGAGGTTGAAACCATTGTCTTTTTCTTATTTATCTCCAAAAAAAAAAAGTATCTTTAAAGGGGAAATACCAGAGTGTCTGGGAAAAGAGCACAAGCTTTGAGTTTGGTCAGAGCTTATGTAGATAGATGAGTGTTCAAGGTCCACTCCCATCTGTTGTGCAATTTAGACAAGCCCTTTCGTCCTTCTGAACCTCAGTGGAGCATATTAATAACTCCTACCCACAGTGTGGTTATGAGGTTTAAATGGAGATGTACATAAAGCACGGAGCCTGAATGATGCAGTCACATGGCAGGTGTTTTGTAGATGTAGGTGATCTTTCTCTGCGTACAGGCTGGTTTCATCCCTCTGAGCCTGTGTTTGGTCTGATTACTTCAGGAAGGCCATGGAAAGGCAAACCAGTACGTTTTTGGTATAATTTAGAGTCTCGACTTAAACGAATTGTCATAAAGCTTGAATGAGATTATCAATAAATCTTTTAGTTTATGAGCAAATTATCTTCCTACTTCACGTGGGCATTCATTGGATATTAAGGGTCAGTAGTGACCCGCAGAATAATGGCATTCACCCAGAGTGGAGTGAACAATGTGTTTCTTCCTTAGGCTAATTCAAGTGGTCTCCTTAAGGACACACATCCGTACCTGCAGACAGCACAGCAGAGAGCGAGAACATGAGCTTGGGGTCAGATAGACTTGCCACTTACTAGCTGCTCTCTGAGCCTTGGTTTCTTCATCAGCAACACAGAATTAATATTAATACCTGCCCCAGTGCGAGGGTTCATATAAATAACACCTATGACCACCCCAAGCATCATGCCTGGCACATGGAAGGTGCTCTGCTAGTGATGCTTTTTCTCCTTGGCTCTCTTGCAGATCTTCATATCATGCCTGGTTTAGGAGAAGGGATGGGACAACTAAGGAAATGATCATACTCCTACATTGTATTGTTAGTCCTTTCCTATTGATATTAGATATAGAATGTGGGAAAAGTCCTAAATTACTAAGTGCAAACCATTTAAAAAACATAAGCTAACTGTTTTGAGGTTTCCAATGGTGGTTCTGGAAGAGTTAATGTCATAATGTGTTCTTCGTGTTCCATATGGAGGCATTTTAAAGCCCAGCAGGATAATAGGGGTCTGGTCACTCCTTCCTCAAACTCAACTTGCCATGCTCAACCATCTGTAAAACCAGTTCGCAGGAGAAGACAATATGGTAACCCGTAACATATAAGAATGAAATCATTGAATAATAGTTTCCCAAATTTTCATCACAAAAGCTTCTTTTTAATATTTTTATTACTTTTTCTTAGGGACCTCTTCCGTAAGTTTTCGCTTCCTCTTCTCTGTTTCAGAATATTTATGCTAACTTCTATTGTATCACATACACTACATTGTGATTGTAATGTGAATCAGATTTTATTCTTCTTTCAACTCCCCTACTCCATACTGGGCTGCTCTCATATAATACTCGGCAAGCTGAGAGCAAGTATCCCTTATATACATAGACTATACACTTATTATAATAGATTCCTTTTTACATACTGACTAATAATTATAGGAGACAATGTGTATTACACATTTACCATCTTCCAGACATCATAGGTTTTTTTCAGTTAACAGCTCATTTATTCTCACAATAAACCCTAGGTGTCTGTCATTGTGATCTCCATTTTACTATTGTGGCTTTCCCAGCAGTGACATCCTGACTGTCCCACTATGCCTGGGAAATCCAGTTGACATTATTTATCTGTGAGAACTAGGATCAGGAAGATGAATCAGTTTTAAAAGAGGACCAAACTCCAGGTTTCACCCACATTTTCTTTCTCGTTTTCCTCCACTCCACACTGATTCAGGAATTTCATTTGCTTCCTATACTTCTGCAGTAAAAGGATGAGACAAAAGACAGTTTATCCACAGATTGCGCTGGATAACTGGGTATGGTTATCCTACCCTGTGGGTGTTCTCAAGGACACAGGGAGAAGTTACCTTTCTGTTTCCGGCACACCTGTTGTGCTAGAAAGATGCACTAGGACATGGACCATTGTGGGTAATTTCTTTTTTTCACACAATTGTGATAAGATATTTCACCTGTGCCTCTGGAGAAACTAGTGCCTGTTATACCCAATAATACAATGGCTGTAGGAATAAAAGCAGTTTACTCCTTGAGACTTTGTTTTGGTACCCAAAAAGGTGTTTAAGGAGAACCAGCAAGATTTATCCATCCTACAAACATAGTTTGAGATCAAACAAACACTACCAACTCCTGTGCGCCTTACAGGACTCTCCTATGGGACGCGGGACAGAATGGGTCTCTTCTAAAGGTGACTGAGTACAATAAATGCAATGAATTGCCATTTACCACATGCTGGGATGTCACACACGTCCGACTTAAAGTTTTCATCCAAAGTGAAGCACCAGGGAGCTTCCTTCTGATTCCCTGGGTTGCGGCAGTAGGAATGGCCTCCATTCAGCTCTGGGAAACGGAGGGCGGTGAAGGTGTGCATGTGTGGGTATTGGGAATTCCACGGCTGGCACTGGCGCCCAGATTTGGTCACACTGACAGTTCCCCGGTAGTCCACACCTGTACTGTTATAGCACTTGTGATCTGAAAAACACAAAAGGAAAGCCCCACCTGTGAGAAAGAAACAGAGGAGATGCTGGAGCACCCAGTCAGCGATTTCTGGATGGAGAATGTGCAGTTAACCTCATGGCTCCGGCCTCCATGCTGGTCAGGGGCCATGTGGGCAGTTTCCCTACTTGCACATAGGCTAGCACATAGGGCCTGCCTTGCAGCTCCATCCCTGGGAGGATTTAAAGCTTGTGCTTTAGGAATATAACCAGTACTCCACAAGTAGTTTTAATATTAAACATACAAAAAAAAAATCAGAATTGGGGCACAGGAGTAATTTCCTAGGAAAGGTTCAAGCTAAATTGTCCTTTCCACTTCTGCCTGATGGCCTTAGATATGAATCCCGTGACAAAGACTCTAATTCACAGAGACCGTCTACTAGGGGCACTACACTATTGGTCTCTAATAGGAGCTAAGACCATCTCTGTGCTGAATAGACCAGACACCCTTAATAGAAACAGGTCCTATTAAGTCCTCCTCCCAGGTAACCACAAGACTGTCACTTGAAAGCACCGCAAAAATCTAATTGACTTTAAACAAATTGAAACTTGGAGGGATAATGGTCAGATGATCGTAATAAAAGTAATAATGATGGTACTACTATTATTATGTGCTAAGCACAGTTCTAAGCCTTTTAGATTCATTAAGTTATTTCACTAATAAGATAGTATCAACTACCAAAAGGAAGCTGAAAAATTACCGGTGAGTTTAATTCTAGATGAATGAGAAATGTACAGAGAAACAGTCTTTTGCTTAATGGTGGTAAGAGGATAGAGGATGGAGGTAAAGCTACACACACACACACACACACACACACACACCTTTTATATTGTGGTACAATACACATACCATAAAATTTACCATTAGTGCATTTAGAACATTCAGAATATCAGGCAACCTTCAACACTATCTCGTTCCAGAATACTCTATCCTCCCAAAAGGAAACCCTATAATCTCAGTAAGCAGTAACTTTCTACTACCAACTACGCCCTGCCCCTGGCAACCACTAAGCTACTTTCTGTCTCTATGGATTTATCTATTCTGGATATTTCATATAAATGAAATATCTGGCTTCTTTTACTACCTTCATGTCTTCAAGGTTCAGTCATGTTGTAGCATGTAACAGGATTGTATTCCTTTTTATGAACGAATAATATTTCATTATGTAAATATACCTCAATTTGTTTATCCACACATCTACTGATGGGCACTTGGGAGGCTTTCACCTTCTAGCTACTGTGAATAGAGCTGTGATGAACCCTTGCGTATACGTTTTTTTGCTTGAACACCTCTTTTTAATTCTTTTGAGTAGATACCCAGGACTGACATGGCTGGGTATGTAATTCTCTTTTTAAATCACCGAGGAACCAGCAACCATATTTTCAAGGTTGTTATCTTGATGGAGCTTCCTGCAGGTAGGCAGTATATCTAAGCCACTGCCAAGTGCTCACCCCCACATGGTGTGTCTTTAGCCCGTGGGAAGGTAATCTGGCTACCAGGAAGAATCATTACTGTGGATCGAGGCCCAGTTTTCACTGTGCCATGGGGTTGCTGGCCCCCAACGCCGCACAGAGAGCCAGGGGCTACCACCTACTTTTATTGATAGGATCCGCCATGGGAATTCCAATCCGGATACAGTTTGCAGCTTCAGGGCTCTCTGGCTGGGGGAGATCTTCACAGTTTGGCAGTTTCAGCCTCATCAGAATCATGGGATTTGATCTTGCAAAAATGTACTCTGTTTGACACAGGACATTTTCCAGGATTTCACATTCATCGCGACACAAGTCACGGGGCTTCGGGACGGATGAGGTTTCGTCACAGTACGGGAAGGCGTAGTGGCACAGGGAAGGAATGGCGAACTGAGAACACTTGTCAGATAAGTGACTGGAGGTGCCAATCATGGTGAAGGCAGCTGGAAAACAAACACAATGATTAACTCCCAGGGGCCAGGGTTTATCTTTGGTATCTAGTCAACAAATATCCGATATAAACATACCCTGGAAGGAATCTGCTATGCTCAAACAGACAAGACCAGGAGAAAGAGATTCATTTCAGATGTCTAAGCAGCTTACTTTCACTGGCTTGGAAAAAAAATAATTTTGACGACAAAGTTGAAAAAGCAAGATTAAGTTACATGTGTACCATTTCCTAATAAAAAGAATTAATTAGGTTAAAGTACAATATATTTTTTCATTTTTACTACAAAGCAACAGAACTTTGTGTTTCATCCGGTCCTTTTTATTAGTTTTGTGAGGCTTCTCAAACATCTGACAGCTGCAGGGCAGAACCTGCTTTATGCAGTGGCTGGGCCTCGTCGCAGAATTTAGTATTATGTGTTGCCTCTGAGTTGCTGGATGAGTTTGGGTAACTTGTTTCATTTCTTTGTGGCTTTGACTACTTTCTATTCCGTCCTCCGAAAATGAGTTCTCTCTTGGAAGTTCTCAAAGAGCACAGCTCAGTGGCTCGAGTGTGGATCACAGAGTGTTAATGGTCGCTGAGCCTAACTTCATATCCAGGATGGCCTCCATGTACAAAAAGAGTAGCAGCCTCCCTCTGCGTACTTCCATTGATACAGTGCTTACGCACAAGGCAGCCGATATGCTTGTTGGTACACTGTGTCCCAAAGTGTGTGCCTCAGAACATTAATTCTCCACAATATTAACAGCATTTGAGAAACTAGGGTTCCATAGCAAAGCCAGTTCGAGAAATGCAGGCTTAAACAAAGTAAAATGGATTTTTTTTTAAATAACCGTAATACTTTCCAGTAAGTTGATGTCCATTGAAATTGTCCAAGAGAGGATTATTATAAATGGGTCAGCCACTATTTATTTCGCAGCTCCCATTTATTTTTGTGAATATATAGTAAAAATATGTTGAAACATTCTCATATTAGGCAGTAATGTATTTTCAACAGCTCCTCCCCACTGTTCCCACTTCTGTTCTCTGGGATTTCACACAGAGTCCTTTCTCTTGAAAGCGTGAGGGCTTCAGCAAGTGGCAACTACATTTTCCACCATGTTGCTTCACATAGCGCTTGCAGAAGCCTTAGTTCTTTCAAACTTCTGGCAGGACAGAGTTTCTGGAGTTTTTGATGCTTTGTGTGCCCTACCTTGGGTTTGTTCTTGTTTCTATTAAACCCTAGGGTTGCCAGATAAACTATAAAGGCACCCAGTTACATTTGAATTTCATATAAACATTTGGGACATACTTCTACTAAAAATTTATCTGTTGTTTATCTAAAATTCAAATGTAACTGGGTGGCCTGTATTTTTATTTGTTAAAGCTGGCAACCTTATTAGACTCTAATAAAGGCAACTGTAATAGCTTGCAAGAGTCTGTGGCACAGGAATCTAATAACTACACTAATGGAAGAAGTGCGAGGAGGCTGTAACCCCTGGATCTCGGTCTGCAAAACCATACGAGGCCGCCTATACTACCTGACTAGCAAGTGCTAAAAAGTGCTTCACTATTAGACTTCCACTAAAGATGCTTCAAATTCAGAAAAATGAAGGGTAAAATATAGAAAGCTAGGGCAGGAAGAGAAGAACGATCACATTTCACAGAGGAAGAAGATTTTCACGGAGAGTAAGAGATTTCGCGCAAGTCATAGGAACGGCAATCCTGGGATTAGCATCCAGAATTTTATACTCTAAATTCATTCCCTTTCCATCTATATGATGTAACTTCCTAACAGTAAGCTCTACGAGGGCAGAGACGTATCTGGCTTACTTACCAATACCATCAGAACCCCCAGTGCCCAGTCCAGTTTCTGGTATGCCAAAAGCACGCAGTAATATTTATTGAGTGTTTGAATGAATGTGAGACTTTTCAAAGCCTCCTTTTCCTCTAAGAGCAACCTTCAATAAATTATTGTAACGTAAATTCCAGACCACAGAGATCCTATCTCAAGCTTCTTTATGGTCCTGCTCCTAACCCCTATGCCTAGCCTAATCTGTCAACTGAGGAGCTCAAGGAAATGTTTGGTGAGCAAAATAGTTATTCAAAGTGTAAATATAATTTCATTGGTGTTACCTACCTGTGATCTGATTTTCTATTTCCCCTTGCATGTGCAAAGACTCCATGTAGACAGTGCGGTTGCCGATAAATCTTGCACATGCAATCCCTCTGTATGGCTGACAGAATCCATCTTCTTCGTACTCATCTCTAAAAACAGAGGACAGACATTAGCAGATGCAGTATCTGTACACGTATCCAGTTGGACCTGATTGTGCAATGCCCTAAACAGTCACTAGGGGCCGCAGTCGGGCACAGTATCCTAAAGACTAAGAAATCAGGCTTTTCCTCAGCTCCATCCATCACTTAAAACATCTGTTGGTCACGTTGGTCAAGTTTCCTTCACCCCAAGAAAATAATTCTGAAACACAAAATCATCCTTAAATATGGGAGAAAACACTCTTATTTTCGCAGCTGGTGGTGGGCTGGAAGATGATGTAGTTATAAGGAGTAAAGAGGAAATGAGTTGGAAATCTGGGCATATGTTCTACAGTTTTTTGTTTTTTAGGCACAGATTATTTCTGCCTCATTTGCTACGAAGGCGTGGGCACATTTTCCACAAGTTCCACTCCAACTGATGTGTCAATTAGGTGTCTCTATGGGGTGAGAAGCTGGGTACAGCTGGAAAAAAGTAAGAGGATAGTCCAGTTATGTGGCTCCTCACTGCTTAGGACCTATTACCTGAGAAAGAACCGGGGCTACCCATGGACTGGAGAATTTCAAATGAGTCACGACATCCAAGCAAATCAAGAGAAAATATCAGTGGAAGTCCTACGTTCATGATCCCCTAAAACTTTCAAATATAGTCTTTGGAAAATTTTGCTGCTTCAAAATTATAATAATTTTCATTGGAAAAAAAAGATGGCGGGGCTATAGGTTTTATTCTGAACACAAACAGATACTAAAAAGTGATGTGCTTAGTGACGATTTGGTAAATGGCTAGAAATCTAAGATTAGACATTAGGACGCAAGATGGCAGGTTCAGCTCCAAAGGACAGAAACCGTAACCTCCCATAAGAGCCTATGAAAAGCACAACGTACCAGAGTACAGAATGGCCGACTGTTTCTCAAAGACGGACCACAACCAAACAAAAGGCCACCTGCTACATTTATGGGCTGACTTCCCCCCTGGATATGACTCCTCTGTTAACCTGGCTGGAATCCATACATTGTTTTAACAAAGTATCATTTTTCTTCTTTGGTTTCTTTTTTGGTTTTTGGTTTCTAAAGTTTAAAGTACTTTAGAGCAAAAGTCAGAACAAAATTCTCTTCCTGAGTTTGTCACCTATCCTTGGGCAACCTCTCCGAGCCATGGTTTCCTGATCGGTAAGATAAAGATGATAATTGACTTCTCTACCCTATAAGTGAAAGTCATGAGGATCCTATCAAATAAGGGAAACGCTTTTAAAAAGTGCTACACAGAGGTAACATGATTATTATTAAAGTATTTATAATTACCAAAAAAGACATTTATTTAGAGGACAATTATTTACTAAGCTCCTACTTTATAAAATGGACCGGGGTCAGTGCTATGGCTTTGGACTTCCTCACTTGGGGGTTCAGTGTGGGAACCTAGGAAGCCCAGCACAACAGAAAACCAGGTGAAACATATCTGATAGGGCTGATCCTTAAAAGACACTCATTTTCAGCTACTTTCTACTCCCTATTCACTAAAACAGTCATTTTGAAGGTGGAGATGGCGGAAGTATCTTTGGTTTAGTCCTAAAAATAGTTTGCATTGCAAAACTCTTAAAAATGTAACCTTTAAGTACAATACAAATGAATATATCATATACCTGACATAAAGACACTGAAATTTTAATGTTGCAAAATCCTGCAAGCATTCCACATGTTTACTTTCATAAATCCTAGAGTAATGTTGAAGTCTTTTTGGCTTAAATTTTACTTAGGTTGTAAAATTAACCCCACTTTTATTGGGTAACTAATACCATAAACCTATAGGGAGAAAGAAGGTTCTCGATGACCTAGACTTGGATCTTGGAAACTGAAGTACTGAGACCTCCACACCAGTCCCCTGCTATTACAGACGATGCTTTTCTCTCCCCAGGCATTAGCAGAACCCTGGATTTCTAAGGTGTCATTATGAGAACACCTCTTCCTCCCCCACATGAAACTCTTAAGGCCTCAATTTATATCTCTTGGGAGGACGAAACCCTGGAATTACCCCCAGATATAAATCCCCGACCTACTGGGAGTTCCCATATTTTATGTGTGAGGCTTAGGCTAAACTTCTTACCACCTTTCCAGTTCAAGACTCTAAAAAGACTCTTTGAATACTTTTTTTTCCAGAATAAAATGGCATGCAATTCCTTGGCCGCACATTTCTTGTCAATGAAAGGCTCAGAGCTGCAGGTGTATTGACTTTTTGACTGCGCCCCAAATTCCTGATATTCCGGCCAGTCTCTTGGGAACAGATATAAAAAAACAAAATATATATATATGTATATATATATATATATTATACACACACACACACACACACACACACACACATATATACAGTATGCTATGTCATCTGCTAGGGAGTACTTCTTGGCTCTTGCTGCTTATAAGAACCTCCTCAGGAAGCTTTCGAAAATACCAAGGCCCAAGCCCCACCTCGGACCTATTAAATCCTCCTCTCTGGGGACACAGCTTAGGCATTCAAGCTTTTTAAAAGAGCTCTTGGTGATTTGAATGTGGTTGAGAACCACAGCACTAGAAAAACAAACATGTATTAAGTGTCTGCCTCTCTCTGTGCTGGGTACTGGGCTAAGTGCTTTCTTCAAAGCTGACCCTTATGTAGTGTTATCATCTGTATTTTACAGAGGGAGACCCTCAAGTTCAGAGAAGTTAAATAGGTGGCTCAAATTCACAAAGCTGGTAAGTGGTGGAGCTAGGATTTAAACTTAAAATTTAAGGTCAAGCCATTATGTCGTGTTGTTAGATCTGTAATGCTACTCTGCTTTTCAATACTACTTTTAATTAAACCAGCCTAATTATAAATAAGACACGTTGTAATGTGCCTTTACTCTCTCTGTATGGGGCACTAAGTTTTACTTATGTATAAAATCCTGACAACTATCATATAAAAAAGGTGAAGGTATAATTATTCCCATTTTACAGATGAGAAGATCGAGGATCCAAAAGGGTAAAAAACTTGTCCAAAGTTACAGTTAGATTTGCCCCAAACTGGTGCTTGTCACCATGATATACAACTTCCTTCCAAATGGTTTGATTATGGAAGTTTTGGCACTGCTTACAGGGGCTTTCTGCTGTGAAGTTGCTTTGGTGTTTGCTGCGTGGCAAAAAGGTTTCTTTTAAACATAAAGTCACAATTGCCTTTCATCCTTTCCACTTTTCCTGCTGGCTTTAGCTGGAGGGGAACAAATGCGCCTCCAGCATTCATCAGTTTGATGCTTTTCTCCAGCGTACACTTCTTTCATCGCTGATATCCTCCATGCTCAGCAAATTAAAACCATGAAGCGGCTAGGCAGCGAAAGTGCAAGGGCACTTGCAATGCGTGTGCCTGGGGCGTTCTATAGAGGAGAAAAGTGTGTTGTGAAAGGGCAAATGGAATTTTGGCCATCCATCACAGAGGCTGGCACCGACGTGCACCAGCTACCTCTCCGTGATGTTAAGATGCAGGGCTGCTTTGTGATGGGAACTCATGTGTCTCATAAAGGTAATTTAGTTACCACACTGCCAGCCTCTCAAACCTTCCAAATTTGCTGTCATGTGATAGGGAAAAGCAAACATAATTTTCCCTGTATCTCTCGAGTCTCCCTTCCCCTGGATGAGGAGCTTATAAGGGATGGTCAGACAGGTTAAGAGTGGTCATGACCAAAGGGGTAGCAGTAGGAGCATCCATCCTAGAACCATCATAGACCAAGGAAAAGGAAATGCTGCCACTGTAAGTCACAGCCCAACGGAGGTTTACACAGTGCCAGTGGAAGTCAATAGCTACAGATTCCTGGGCAAGCTTCTCAGGTCAGTGAGCAAAGAAGAGAATTCTCTAAGAAAGAAAAAAGTGCACTGCATACGGTGGGGTACAGGAAGCTCAAGTCGTAGTATTTTAGAGCGAGGGAGAAGGAAAAGAGGAGAAGGATGGAGGAGTTAGTGAAGTAAGGGAAATGAAAAGATGCGGAATACCCCCAAACAGATGGCAACATGGAGTTGAGCCAGGTTTGGACCATGAACAGCCCACTAGCGCTCTCTTTAGTGCTTCCAGGGAGGGCAGGGTTTCTAGAGGTTGCCTCAGTTTAAGGGAGAAGAGAGAAAACTTGACTGCGGCTTTAGACACATGACTTTAAAAAAAGGCCTTAACAATATTGGAAAAACTGGTGAAATCCAAATGAAGTCTGTAGGTTAGTTAATAGTATTGTACAAACATTCATTTCTCATTTTATGTTTTCGCCAAATGTTAACATTAGGATAAATGGGATGGATATAGCTGACTCTCGAAGACACAAGGCAATAGGGGCGCTGGCCCCCAGGCTGTCTAACATCCACGTATACCTTTTGACTCTACACTCAGACCTTTGCAAATGCAGATTCAACAGTATTTTTGATCTGCGGTTGGTTCATTTCGCGAGTGCAAAACCAATAGATTATGAAAAGCTGACTGTATTTATGGAAAAAGGTCCACACATAAGTGAACCCGTGCAGTTCAAACCTGCATTGTTCAATGGTCAACTGTATGTGGAGACTGTACTTTTTTTGCAACTTTTCTTAAATATAAAAATATTGCAAAATAAAAAGTAAAGAAAGAAAACTACAGGAAGTCTTATAGGATGGTGACTTCATTCTTTACTGTGTGTAGACAGAACGGGAGATGCTCTGGTGTGAGAGTGTGGGGAAGGCCCTCAGAAGACCTCATTTAATCTTGACTACAATCTTACGAACATCTCCCCAGGCCTGTTGCTGGGTGGCTGAATTCCCATCATTAACAATTCGCTTATTTGTCTGAGGCTTGGCCTACTTCTAAATTCAAATGTATCCAGGAGAGATGACCTATTTGTTCAGGAAGGCCTCAGAGGAGATGATTGTTATTAGCAGTCGTCACTTTCCTCTGTATTGAAAGTTGTAGAGCAAGGAAGGCTGGGACAACTGATGTGAGGTCCGTGTGTGGAAGAGGAAAGCAATCTTCCGTGACATTGCACTTGGGTCCAGGACCAGCCTCATGCCAGGGGAGATGACAGAAAAGGAGGATGGGGAAGGGAGCGGGTGGGAGTCATTAGTAGAGCAGATCTACCTTTTGTCTGATTCATCCTTCACTCAGTCACAAAACAACGGATCAGGTCATTTCCTGCCTGAAATTCATTGTATATTCCCATACACTTCAATGTCCTGACTGCACTGTTACAGGACCCTTCATAATCTAGTTCCTGCCCATTTTTCCAGCCTCTATCCCTGCCAGTCGACCCTATGAACCTGATGATACCAGCTACACTAATGATCTAGCTAGTCTCCAAACAGGAAATGCCTTTTGAGGCTTCCTGGGCTTGGCCCACAATCCTCCGGAGGCCTGCGATGCCCTCCCTTCTCTTTTTCACCTTGTGAATGCCTTCTCAGCTTTAAAATCCAAATACTCCTAACTCCTCCAGGAATGTTAGTCCCTGAACCCCCAGAGCCTGCATACACCACTCCCACACATTTCTGACTTTATATTATATTTATCTGTTTAGTGCCCACCTCGCCAGTACTTGCCAGCGAGGACCATATCTGATTCAACTTCGTAACTTTGGGGACTGGTACAATGCACAACTCAGTAAGTGAGTGGAATGAGAGATGGCTGAATGAGAGAGGGGATGTTGTCGAGAGATGCCCCCCTCCACATAGATCTTCAGAGGCAGAAAAGAAGGCCTATTGCCAAACTGACCAACAGAACTGCAATAGATGAGGAGATGTCCTAGGCTAGTCCACTGACAGATAACAGGCGCCTTCCAAACCGGAAACCACTTTCTTCCTCAGCCGATTGTACATTGGAGCACGGGCAGGCCTATAGAATTATCCAGCTGAACTGATTCTTGCTGATGCGTTAGGTCTTGAAAATTCCCCTTTGGGAAAAATAAGACCAGTTAAAATGCATGCCTCTCCTTAGTAGGAAGAAAATGGATGGAAAGATACTTTGGTAACTATAAAATCTCACTTAAGCAAAAGATTGAAAACAGGTACTCAAACAAATACTTGTTTACAGCAGCAATATTCACAATAGCCTAAAAGAATGGAAACAACCCCAAATGCTCAACAGATGAATGGCTAGACAAAATGTGGTAGATACATACAATGGCATATTATTCAACTATAAAAAAGGAACAAAGAACTGAACCGTGCTACAACTGGAAGGATCTTGAAAACATTATGCTAAGTGAAATAAGCCAGGCACAAAAGGCTACATATCACATGATTCCATTTACATGAAAGCCAGAATAAGTAAATCCATAGAGGTAGAAAGCATATTGGTGGTTGCCAGGGGATGGGGGGGAGGGAGGGTTAGGGAGGAACAGGAAGTAACTAACTATTCAATGGGTGTGGAGTTTTATTTTGTTTTGATAAAAATATGTTAGAACTAGATAGAAGTGGTGGTCACACAACATTGTGAATGCGCTAACTGCTACTAAATTGCTCACTTTAAAATGGTTAATTTTATGTTATATGAATTTCACCTCAATTGAAAAAAAATCTTATCGATATACAAGGCACAAGGTAGCGGGACCTTGGGAGAGGGCCACTGGTTGGAGTTTCAAGCCTCAGAGCTGGGGAGATGTTTGTGTGTGGGGGGCTAGCTTTGTGGGTCACGTGGCAAGCAGGCTAATGCCTACGAGCATTGGTAATTTACACAGTACCAGCAGGTTTCTTTGTTCCGATGCTCATAGCTCTTCAACTGGAATGCCAGAGAGGGTGGTGTGACAAGCTCACAGCATGACAGCGTCATGGGGACAGATTGCAGTGAATGAAATAATCTAACACTTTTGAGTTTACCCCACTCAGCCCCTCTTAAGGGCCTCGCTTTGAGCCACGGAGATGAAATCACATCAAGATGCTTGCCCCCAAAGCTCTAAATCTTGCTTTGAAGGAACGCCATCACACAGCTCGGACAGCTGAAGTATCCCTAGGCATGCTCCAGTGAGCAATTTAGAAAAGTGCAGGTTATTTTCTCTCATGTGGTAAGTAATCTCTCTTTACCCAAGCAAAAATAACTTAGCAGTGCCTTCCCAAAAGACCATCGTGGCCATAGTGGATGGAAAGTATCCCTTTAAAAATGTGTAAATCAGGCCACATATTAGCTGATCTGGTTAAAGCATAGCCACAGGCAGACACACACACACACACACACACACACACACACACACGGTGCTTCCCAGGCTGGCTCTAGCAACCTCAGGGCTGGGCGCACAGCTCCTCACCTCAGAGGCTGGTTTCTCCCTTGGGAGGGGCAGCCAGGTCTCCATAAGCTGAAAATCGGCTCTGTCTTTTCATTAAGAAGGGAGATACATGATAAAATGAAGGATCCAAGTAAAGGCTGCAGAATTATCCCAATGTGGATAAAAGATCAGAGACCCAGAAACTCTAAGCACAGTTTGGTCAAAAATGTCACCACTTCTCCAAAAATACCTCCTTCTTTTTCCTGAGAAGACTTGGAGCATCCTTGCTTAAATGCCAACCAGGAGGAGGGGAAATCATTTAAATCTTATCAGAATTAACTGAGCACACCTTGGAATTAAAGGCTCTCCAGAAAAGGGGCATCAGGACAAATATGTGTGGAGATGAAGAAAGAGCTGGCCCGAGTGAAGGAGAGAAGGCGAGCGTTCTGGAAAGGGAGCTGTCGGGAGTACCAAGAGCATACTTTGCCTTAGGCTGGCTGTGGTCGAGGAATTAATTACAGGTTAAATATGTGATGCCAGAGTTCTCTCACAGACTGTTTTCTAAAGACCAACCTGAATGTGGGCATCAAAGAGGGTAATGAGGTAACATACTTGACCTTTAAGGTCAGGAGCTTTCAAAGTGAGCGAAGCAAGGCACAGTTACCCAGAGGGGTGATGACTCACAGAGAAGACTTCAATCTATCAGGCTGAGAATTCAGCTCACCCTAACACCAGGTCTTCTCTTCGTGGAATGCCTTTGTGAGCACACGCCATTTTGAGGTGATTGTGCCGCGCAGCACGTGCTGTTTCCCACACCTGGGCACCGACAATTGTTGACATGTATTTCCTTAGCAAAAGAGTCCCTTACTCTTTCTCACACCACTTTCTTTTGCTTTAAAAAATTAAATTAAATTTTAAAAGGTTTTTTTTTTTCTTGGCTATGAACCATTAAAACAAACAGATGAATAACGTTCTGTCATAGTTTCCAGAATAGCACATAATAGTTACTTGTGTCCAACTTAGAAATGGGAAGGTATTGGCTTTGCTTCACAGCAATGTTTGGAAACACAAGGGTTGCATTTCACTTTGGAAAGGAGCAGCATTACCCAGGCTTGTATCTCAAAAAAAAAAAAAAAAAAAGTAATTTGAGAGAAAATTATGCATGTAATACATTTTACTCCTATTTAAACACATATAGGAAATTATAAGACTGCACTAGTATGGTATTTGTAAAAATACAGAAGATCACTAACAAAAAGAATGAGTGATTCTCCCCCATCCCTCAACCCCCCATTTACTGAGGTTTTCGTGGTAGGGTAGCCTTGTACCTTCCGAGAAGCCCTGACGTGTTTTTACTTTTCCTCCTTTGGAGGGCTTACTTTACCCCTCAGCTTAGGCTGAAGCTGGGAATAGGTGACAATGGACGTGGAGCCCCCAAGTTCTGCCCCCTTCTGCCCCCCGGTTCTCATTAGAAACCCTTTAGATGTTATTTGGCAGGTCTCCAAAACATCAGGCATTCAAACTACCCCCTAAATTTGCCCATTGAGAATAATGGGAGTTTAGAATAATATGAAATTCACACATACCAATCTGGTCAGATTTTCTACCACAAATGTTACTAGGATTGCTTTGATTTTTTTTTCTTCACTTTCCTTTTATGCCTTGGGACATGAATTGAAAAAACAGAAAGTTTGTGGAAAGAGTGGTAAAGGGAATTTAGGAACTTCTTAGGAGGGTTTTAATTTCATCTTGCTACTAAAAAGTGGGGTGAAACCCAATCCCCAATTCTTGCCTTTCTGTTTCATCTCAGCTTTGTTTCTTATTCCTTCTGCTGATGGCAGTTATGAAAGACTACAGTAGCCCCCCCTTCTCAGCCTGGGATGTGAATCATCCCTTTGTCCAGCATATCCACACTGTATACCTTACCCGCCTGTTAGTCACTGAGTTATCAGATCGACTGTCATAGTATCACAGTGCTTGTGCCCAAGTCACCTTTATTTTACTTAACAATGTCCCCAAAGCACAAGAGAAGTGATGCTGGCAATTCAGACACGCCAAAAAGAAGCCGTGAGTGCTTCCTTTAAGTGAAAAGGTATGTGTGTATAGGAAAAAGCATAGGATATATAGGGTTTGGTACTATCTGAGGTTTCAGGCATCCACTGGGGGTCTTGTAATGTACCCGCGTGGGTAAGTGGGGACTACTGTGCTAGCCTCTATAAAAAGCAGTGGCGAGTTTAATGCCTCCCCCAACCCCCAACCCCACATAATGCAACACAGAGGTGCTTATGTCAAACATAGAATCTTATACATTTAAACAATTGTAGGGGAGGCAGAAATTCACATTAAAATAGGGATTGATTTCTGATGCACCAAATGGGAATATTGCAATTGGATATTGGTATCTAACGATTGGTATCTGTCAATACCAAATACCTATCTTGACAGATAGGGGTATCTGTCAAGAGACCCCTATAGACAAGGGGTCTCTGAGACATAAATGTGAAATCCAAAGGGTTCTTTAAGGAGAAATTAGGAATAGGCATGGATTTGGGGGGCTTTAACTAGGGTGGGACAGTGCAGAGCAGAGAAAAGGGGAGGGCTTATGTCGTTGGCATTCAGATACTAAGGATATAATGCCTGTTCACCAGGACTTCAGAGTCTAAGTAGGAGAGAAATAGAAGTGTGATAAATGTAATCTCTGTTCCCCTTCCTCCCTCCTTTCCTCTCTCCCTCTCTCGTCTTCCCCCGTTCTTTTCAACCAACAAGTCTGTTGAAGTCTTGTGCTGAGAATAAAAGAAGGGGTATCCAGTTGAGGCTGGGAGGGCTTCTGGAAGAGGTAATAGCTAAGGGAGGAATAGTCAACAAATCATGGATTAACTAGCATGCTAGCCAAGGTAAGCGGAGTCAGAGGCAGAGTGAGGCTTAATGGGAATAATGGGGGTGGGGGTGGGGGTGGAAGGAGACAGGACAGGCCCAAGGGGAGGGTCTTAACCTGCAGTGCCTGGGGAGTAAAGAGGTTCAGCATAACATCACCTTCTCTGTGCACTCAAATCTTGCTTTCATATTCCCCTAAAGGCTTTTTTAACATAGTCTTGTTCTAAACTTGCTACCTAAAAATGGTAAGAAAAAAGGGGTGGATTTTATACTGAAGACAAGGAGACACCAGAAAGTGATATGATTAGTGACAGCGTGGCACATGGAGGGGCTGGAGATCTAAGGCTGAAGATTAGGGCCCAAGATGGCAGGTTCAACTTGAAATAACTGAGGCCACAACCTCCCGCAAGGGCCTGTGATAAACCCAAGACAGAGTCCAGAACATCCCGCTATTTCAGTGGAGAGAGCTGAAATAGCTCTGCAACCTATGTCAGAGGTGGCAGAAAATGGTGAGAGCTTGTGTGGAGGAGAATTGTACATTCAGGGCAGGCACTGTGCCTTGTAGCTGTTCCCTGGGCCTACCATCTTATGGAGTCAATTAGTTGGGATGGGACTTGGCAGCCTCTTGTCCAAACTTCTCTAAAGGTGAAAGAATCAAGAGTGAGTAGCTATGTGGCTCGCCCAAGTTCACTACGTAATAAGATGGGCAGAGGAAAGTGTAGTGGGAAAACCGGAATGTTGAGGACCATAGGACTGAGTTCAATCCTGACAGCCACCTTCTAGCTGTGTGTGGCTTTTGCTAGGTGTGACGTTTCTCTGAGCCTCCCTCTCATCTGTAAAACTGGCATATTAAACACAAAAATGCACATACAAAGCATTTGCTTGTGAGTGTTTCTTATGAAGTATATATTTCCCTTCTGTTTTATTTATTCTAGAACTACGTACTGATTTGCCTATATTCTAGGCACGGGAGAGAAGAAAACAGATTAAAAATCCCCACCCTTGTAGTGTTTACATTGGTTTCAATTTCTAGCTGGAAGTTCTTTCTCCCACTTCTTTTTAATAATTTGTATCTTGCAGTGCCTTCTCATTGGGCACTCTTGCAGTGCCCAATATTAGTCATATGTAAAACGATGCATGTGTGTGAATACTGTGGACACGTTGGGAACTGAAGCGGGTAGGTCAGAAAGGCCAACGCTTTGGGATTAGACTCCAAAAAGTAAAATTTGATTAAACTGTTGCTTCTACCCCAACTGGTCGATTCCATAAACTCTGCTTCCCATCCCGTTACGGTGGATGGATCCTCTGTGTTCCACTCTACGCCCTAACCAGTAACTTGAGCACATGGATCCCACTCCCTTCACTTACGTATGGGCACTGCTCTGGTAATTGTCCCTTTTCTCTGCTGTATCACCATTTCCCGATTGACCCTAGCTCTGCTGGGTCATTTCATCAGTACAGCAATGTGCTATACTACCACCCATCACAAAAAAAATTCTCTTCAGACTGTGTCCCTTTTGAGCTACTTGTACATTTGTCTGCTCCCTTTTGTAACAATACTCTCTCAAAGGAGATGTCTACATTTGCTTTCCCTGACTCTCCCATTTGCTCTTGGACCCACCCCAATCAAGCCTTTGCCTTGCCATTCTGGTCGAGTCTTGTCAAGGTCGATGATTTCCATGTTACTAAATCCAATAGTGAATGTCCAGTCTTTATCTTCATAGCATTTGACACAGCTCATCACTCCTTCTGGGAACACTTTCTTTCACTTGGCTTCCAGGACACTGCTCTCTCTTGGTTTGCCTTACTTCTTTGGCCGTGCTTTCTTAGTCTCCTTTGCTAGTTCAAGATTTCAGTTATTGAGATCGCTAGACCTCTTCCTCCTACTCTCACTCCCTACCTGATCTTCCCATCTCCTCCTAAATTCCTATCTCCCCCTCAGACCATTCTCTGAACTTCAGCGTCCATACCACCACTTGGGTATCTGAAAGGAATTCAAACTCAACATGTCTAAAATTGAACTCTTTATTTCCCTTCAAGACCATTCTTGAGTTCTTCCTCCATTCTAGTAAACAACAATTCCTTCCTTGTAATTGTTCATAACCAAAATGTTTGCATCCTTTTAGGGAACCCTTTTAGGATATAAACCAGTTCATGTGACCGCCCTCTGCTCAAACCTGTCCAAAGATTTCTTTTCTCATGCTAAGTAAAAACTGGAGTTCTTACAGGGTCTGCTCCCACCACCTCTCTGACCTCATGCCTACCATTTTCCCCTTTGCCCGACTGATTATTACCCATTGCACTTAGTATAATCAGATATCCTCTGTATTGATACATTTAATTGTTTGTCAGTTATTAAAAACTTCAGGGAGATAAGAACTTTGGTTTGGTCACTGCTATGTCGCCATCGCCTAGAATAGCACCTAGTAAGTGTCAAGCTGTTGACAGTAAATATATGTTTAACGACTGAATTAAATTTCTCCCACTTGTTACTTTAACTTCAGCAAAAAGGGAACCCGAGTTCATCTAGCAAGCTGAAATTTATCATTAATTTCTCCAGTTCCCCTCGCCAGCCAATCTCCCTGTGCATTTAGTTCTGCTGTATGGAAGAAACGAAGATGAGAGGAAGAGGCAAAGGGGCAACCTTTCAGAGTAGCAACAATTTGACTTAAAAACTAAATTAGCTTCTGAAGTACTTTTGAATTTGGCTCCTCTCCTCCCTGCTGGCTCCGGGGCTCACCACCCCTCAGGGGACTCACCACAGTAGTCCCCTAACTGGGAGGCCTGCCTCTTAGGATCTTTCAATTCACCCTCCAGGGGGCTCCCAAAATGCCATCTGAAATGAAAATCTCTGCCATCTCTGAGATTGACACATCTCTGAGGTGACATTCTCCACAAACCACATTGCCATCCTCCGGTACTCAATAAATACTGGTTATTTCAATGCATATACAATTAGAAGGCCACAAACTTCTTAGCTTAGTTTTAAAGTTAAAATGGTTTCCTCTTCTCTTCTTCATTTCTTCCACTTACCATCACAAGTTATCAAGATTGTACCCTGTGCCCAACAATATGCTCAGCTTTGAGGTAGATTAAAAAAAGAAAAATGACCTTTGACTTTTATCTACGCTATCATTTGTAATCATACCTAGATGTATCGTTTACAAAAATACTATATTGCCCCAAATCAGAAACAAACAACGAGGGGAAGATGGATATTTTCTATATGCCTACTATGTACCAGGAACCCTCACAGTAGCAATACCATTCATATTTTCTAGTTGATGAAACTGAGGTTCAGAGAGTAAGTCTCTTGCCCAAAGCCTTAGAAGTCACTCCACATTTCCCGCCGTTTCTATTATAAGGAATACTATACAGCTAATACAAAATATATAAAAATATATACACCTATGATTTACTGAAAAAGAGACAACATAATATTTGCACAGATAACGCTGCAATATAAAATAGTTGTACGTACATACGTAGACAAGGAAGGAGTTTAGATAGAAATAGTTGATCTTGATTTTATAGGACCACGGGTCATCCAAATTGTCCCAGTGCTTGACAGGGATACAGTAGTTAGATTCCCATTTTGAGAAAACAAGCTCAAGAAAAGGTGCTAGACAGTGTAGCACATTGCTTAGACGCAGCAGAAGGGAGAGAATTTCATAAGTGGTAGGTGGAGAAGGTTTCCTGGAGGAAGAGAAGAGAGTGGCAAAAGTAAGGAAGATCTCTAAAGCCAGAGAGAAAGAAGACGACCAGAAAAGATCTCTCCCAGGCAGTCGGGCTTGATCAGCAAGAACTGTTGCCACCTCCAAGATATTAACAGGAAAAACGCTGGCCAAGTCAGTTTCAAGTTTCTCGCGGGCATTGCTTAACAAGCAGGACGCTGCGACTGATCTTGGCATTGCTGAGTGGAAAAGTCACTGGGCTGGAAATCAGAAGGCCGAGGTCCTGGGTCCTGATCTGGCTCCCAACGAGCTTTGTTTCCATACAACTTCGGTAGGGTCCCTCACCCTCTTTTGTCCTCAGTTATTCTATTTGTATCATACAGGCACTGAACTATATATTCATTGCACTTCTCATGTTCTTTCCAATCCTAACCTTTTATGGTTACTTTAGTGTAAGAGCTCAGCATATCCCGCCACGACGTTTGCAGTATTCTCCTAACGGGACTCTCTCGCTCCATGCTGGAACCTGTCAATTAATTGTTCGTGCTGCTGAAGAAGGAGAACAGGTGGGTCAGCTCATCACTTGCTTACCACTTTGGTGACTTTCTACTGCCTAAATCCCCTAGGGACTGTCCTAACACATTCACAGAGATCTCAAGGCTCCTGCGTGACCAGCCCCATCCACCTCTTCAGCTCCATCTCCTGCCACTGAACACCTTGGACCCCAGGCCTTACTAATAAAAAATAGCTCATAGTCTCTGAACATACCACACTGTGACAGACATTTGTGTCTGGGATGTGCCTTCCAGGAAACCCATTCTCACCTTTCTTTACCTGGATCGCTGTCCTTTATCCTTCTAGTACCAGTTCAGTCTTATTTCCTTTAAGATGCTTTCCTGAAACCCCCAGATTAGTCCATGAGAAGCTATGCTCTCTCTAGCCTCCTGCACTGACTTCATTATACTACGACTGTTTGTTGAGATGTTTGTTCTTCTAGCAGGCAGAATGTTCCTGAAGTGCAACAGCTGTTCTTATTTTCCTTTGTCGTCTTAACTCATATCCAGTCTCACTCCCAGCAGAGACCAGAACATTTAACCTGGTTCATAGAAGGCACCCAATAAGTGTTTATCGAATTGTACTCTATGCTTCTCAGCAATGGCTGCACAGACTTCCTCCCAACTCCAACACCATCAGCCTTTAGCAAGCTCTTATTGCAATACATTCCCAAAGCTGGACCAAGACAGGTTCCATCCCTATTTCTTAACTCCCACTTAGCTAGCTCCCCAAGAGCACTGCAGCCCCAAATCTGTTCCTTTCAGACTTGGCAGGTCAAAGGCAAGCTCACCACTTCCCACCCCCTCCCACTGATTTCTCTAGCCAGGAACAAAAAGCCTTCACAGTTCCCTGGGTCCAGGTTGCTATTACACTGGGCTCGCAGGACAGACTCGTATCTGACTCCATGAGGGTATTATTTTAAGCATTACTAAACACCCCTAACCTATCAACTCCTGGCTTTGTAGTCATTTCCAGTTGGAATGTCTTTAGGCTGAAAGAAGACAGGTTTGTGAAAAGACATAAACATCTTTGGTGAGAGTTGACATATGTTTTCTCCTAGTGAGAGCAAGGCACTCCCGTAGACTCTGCAGTTTTTGGACACTGCATAAAATACATCTCTTAGGCAATTAATCTCCTGGCAGGCTTTGAGTGAAGCAATTACTCCATGTTTTTCTTTGTCATTGTTCGAAAGTTTAACAGTGTATCTATCTATTTTATTCGTGTCTGGAAAGCCAAAGACCGCCTCAAAACCTCTGCAGCCAACATATGTAAAAACACTTAGTGTTCACACGTTTGATTTAAATATTGACAAATTTTTTCATTAGAACATTAAACCCTTAGCTTTATTCATCTTAAATGCTTTCCAGGAGAGTGACTTCCCCCCCTTAGAATGGCTCCCCGTAACTCAATACAAACTTTGCAAGTGGGAGACCCATGGAACCTGGTAGTCTATTGTGCTCGCATGCTGTGGTGACGCAGCTGTGACTGGTTATGAACCAGTGCTGGAAATAGTATTTGGAGCTTTCTTGGCACATTTCTTACATCGTTATTCAATATGAACTGCAAATCATATGCTCATAGTTATGAAAATGTCAGGAAACTCCTAGTGTTCATGCTTTGTTTGACAAAGCTATTTTCGAGTCGTGTTGGAAGGCAGAGGCCTCAAACATTAGGGATGTGGAAGAAGAAAAAAACAACACCCTCCCACTCCCAGCAGTTTTGAGAAGTTGGTAATTTGGTCCTATATGACAAGAGCTCAACTCGGAACTGATGGACGTACATTTCACACAGTCTTGATTAGTCCAGGATGTGTGTCAGGGCTACTAGAGGTCTGGAAGGAAATGCAAGAAACTTGTTCACTTCTTGCTCAGTTTGGATCAACTGAGCTTCAGATCAAGGTCAGCAAACTGTTTGACTCTTACTTCTAGCGGCAGCTGAGCAAAGGCCCCAGGGACAGGACCAGGAATAAGGCAGAGCCTAGAGAAAAGGGAGAGAGCAGAACATGAAAAGTAAAGTGCTTGGTGGAGAGAGGGGGGGAGTGGGAAGGGAGGGAGGGAGAGGGAAGGGAGGGAGGGAGAACAAGAAAGTGTTAAAGAAAAGCAAAATATGAGAAAATAATGACTATCTAACAATAATGAAATCAATTTGTATGACATTCCACTTTGTAGACGTTATAATTAAAACTTAGATTCTTACCATTCTTGCAAGATATGGAAAGGTATTCTTAATGCACCCTTTAAAAGACAATGTTGTGTAAATTTTGAAAAACAGAGAATTAAAATCACTGTATATCCTGAACCCACAGATAATCACTAACATGTATCACATAATTTAATGCCTACATATAAAAACATATGTCAACTCTTTTTACAAGTTGGAATTATATTAGGCATAATTTCCTGTTTTTACTGTAATACATATTTTCTATATCAGTAAATATTTTTCTAAAACATGGTTTTTAATGGTTGCAATTAAACATTTAGATTATATTCAACTTTTCATTATTTATAGCAATGTTGAGATAAATATCCTTGTAGATGAACTTTTATATACACCTATGTTACTTTTCTAGGCTAAAAACAATGAGTGGAATTGCTTTCTAGTTCAAAGGTATGAATATCTTTAAGGCTTTTTACATATATTTCCAAATAGTCTTCGAAGAAAATTCTTATATTTCTACCATCAGCTTAGGAAGCAGTGTCTGTTTCTCTGCCCTCACTGCTAACAAGTACCTCTTGGTGGTATCACTTTTTCAAACCATTTCTCATTTTTATCCATAGCAACGTTAAACACCTTTCTCACATGTTCACGTTTGTACATCTTCTCTGTCTATTCTCTTGTTCGTGTTCTTATTCTTATAAGATGAAGAGACTGAGATTTTGAGAGACTGACCAGTTTGTCCAAGATCACCTAGTTAAGTGGCAAATTTGGGTTTTCTAAGTCAGCTTCGTGTCATGCCAGGCACAATTTTGTCCTTTTGGAAATTCCAAGGATGATAACATCCCACGTCCAATGCAGCCAAACCAAACCCAGTAAATATCAAAATAAATAAAATCAAGAAAATCTGCAATAGCAAATTAACAGTATCAAATACACTGGTAGTTCTTGACTATAGTCGCTAAGCTCTGTGCTTCGAGTATTTGCAGAGATATAGCAATAAGCTAATAACCACTTTTATGGTATGTTTTATTTGAATGATCTCTAGTTTCGCTTCCTGATTGGCAGACTTAACGTAAATCTGTAGAGAGAGAGATGATGTGAAGAGAGATGTCAAGGAAGGAGAGGCTTCCTATGGCAAAAGGGGGTGGTGTGTTGGTTGATGGTATGTTCTGCTGGTCAAGGAGGGAAGGGAGCTACCAAAAAAGTGGACTGACACTAGGGGCACTCGTGAGTAGGAATGTACTCTGGAATGAGGGAGGAGCCATCCTGCCTTCCTCTATCCTGGTCAAATCACCTGGAGCATCAGGCGTCACCCTAGGCACCAGAGTTCAACAAGGCTATACACACACCATCATTCATGGAAAGCAGAGACTCGGTTGGCAGAGAGAAAACTAAAACCATGTCCACACAGGAATCGCTGAAGGAGCCAGAGAGGTGATGCTGGAGAGAAGACTTGAGGGAACATGACAATAGTCTCCAAATGCTTGAAGGACACTGTTCTCTACTAGACAGGTGTGCTCTTCAAGATGCCTTTATCTCCTTATCTCCGGCATCCAAGAACATGGTAGTAGGTCAGAAAACATTTATGGACAGGCTTCCTGGAGCCAAGCACTGTTCCCAGCTTTGGGAATACAGCAGTGAATAAGGCAGAGCCCTGCCTTAAAGGACCATTCATTCTAAAAGTATCCAGTCCATGGCTGTCCTTTAAGGTGTCAGCCTCTGCTCTTTTGACAAAGGGAAAAGAATTGGATAGAAACCCCCTGCCTGGAGTCGGCTAGGGGTGGCCAAGGGCGGCAGCCTTCAATACACTGTATTGGTTCCTTCATTCCACCAGCAGTAATTGAGTGCTGGGTCTCAAGCTGTGGCTGGTGCAGATTCTGGTGCTCAAGGAGCTCACGGCTAAAAAAGGGAGTAGCAGCTGACTGTGGTGAAATGTCACAAGGGCTACTGTCTGGTGAGGAGGAAATGGCAGAGAAGGATACGAAGGTAATTCTATTTGTTCATTCTACAGGTATGGAGCGTTTACTATATGCCAGCCACTACTCTAGCTGCCAGGGCTCAGTGGTGAGCCAAGGGCAGGGCAGGGGAGCAGTCTGCTAGGATACAATGGATATGGGGTGCAGGTTCTGTGGGGAATTTAAAAGCAACAATGAAACTGACTGTAAGTTAGTCTGTTTTTATTACTATTAGGTGCCTGTAATTGTAACAATGTCATGTAAGGTACTCCGCCTGCCTGAGTGATGGTCCACCGCCCTACCCTTGGTACACCCCTGCTGGGGCTACAACAGAGAAGAAAACACTCCAGTTGGGTGTGTGTGTGTGGGGGGGGGCTCTTCCGTTCCAACTTTAATAGCAGAACTGCCCGTATTTGCTGGCCACTGATTCATCCTGCAGGAGACCTCAGCTAGATGTAACATATCACTACGTTCTGGCCAAAGAGATGTGAGCAGACGGGCAGGGTACCATCTCTGGGACAGGCCTCTGTAGGTAGGTAGGAAGGAAGGAAGGAAGGAAGGAAGGAAGGAAGGAAGGAAGGAAAGAAAGAAGGAAGGAAGGAAGGAAGGGAGGGGAGAAGGGCTGTGTTATTAAACAAAGAAAGGGTGTGCTCCTGACTGAAGTGTGGACATGAAGATGTTGAAGAAGCCATCCAGGACGACACAAATGCCACAGGTTGAGGCTGGCAGAGGAATAATATAGACTGAACCTGCGTTTCTGGGTGAGCATGGGGAATAGAGCTACTCTTCCAGCACAGGGCGCCCTCCTCTGGACTGGAGAGAGATCGGTTTCTATTAAGCTATTTCTCTCTCTCTCTCTCTCTCTGTCTCTCTCTCTTTCTCTCTCTCTCTCTCTCTCTCTCTCTCGCTTATCTATCTCCATCCATTCATTCTTATACCAACTTAGACTGTATCGTAATTAATAATAATATAGACAAGTAAAAGGAATACTATATGGTTCAGTGATAACTGTATGCAGAAGAGAAAGCAGGTGTGGGGAGAGTGCTGGTGGGTGGGGAGGCTGCATGGCACTGTTGCTGTTAGACCTGCGTGGTCTAATACAGTGGTCACCAGGCACACGTGCCTGTTTTAGCCCAAACTGAGATTTATGGCGAGTATAAAATACACTCTGGATTGCAAAGACTTATTAGCCCCATCCTCCCCCCAAAAAAGGAAAAGAAAAGAATGTAAAATAGCTCATTAATATTTTTATATTGATTTTATGTTGAAATGACAATATTTTAGATCTAGTAGGTTAAATAAAATTTATTCTTAAAATTATTTCACCTGTTTTTGCATTTTAAAATGTGACTCAGAGAAGTTTAAGTGACACATGTGGTTCCTATTTGCGGCTCACGTGACATTTAACCTCCCACTAGCAACTCCTTGTGTCCCCCCCCAGGTTCTCCCTTGAGTCTGCTGGCCCTACCCTGTCACTGACTCCCCAGCCACCACCACCACCAATTCTAGTTTGATCATGGTCTTGTGCAGGGGGGGAGTGCTGCTCTCTGAGTGTTAGGGTTTATCAAGAATAATCATGGTCATCCAGTAGACTCCCGAGGACACAGGAAACGGATGTCCCTACACGTGGGCAAAGTGCATAGATACCTCTTTGGAGAGCAGTCAGGAAGCACCAAACGGCTTTGCCTCTCAAAGGAACACACTTTCCCAACTGGACCACCACCATATGCGAACTTCCATCAGGAAAGGTTTGCCTTCAGGTTATTTATTTATTGTTTTTAGAGGTCCCTTGTTAAAGAAAGTGGAACTAAGCCATAATGTCCAAGATTGAGGGTGTTGAAGTCAGAAAAAGCTCTGCCCTTCCCTGGCCATGTGGCCTTGAATAACTACTCAGCAATCTAAGGCATCATATTCTTCATCTCCAAAGCCAGGATACCATTATCCACACCTCACACCATGGTTCCACCTTTAACACGTGTGCCATGGATACAGGCCAACTATCGGGCTATAGACCTCAGGCACTCAAGAAGCTGTTCAGAGTCAGGAAGAAGGATAAAAAAATATAGGACTACAAGGGTATGAATCACCTTCGCTTCCACTGCCTTGTGGGAAATTCTGTCAATGGGGAGTAGGCTGGAAAAAGCAGTAAAAGGGGAACCACATTCCCATGGAGTCCATACAGCAACTGTCAGACTTCCTGTCACATATGCATAGCATTCTACCTGGAGGCTAAGAGGTCAGGACTCAATGTGAAAAAATCAAATCAAATCATTGAAACGGTTCTTCAAGGAAGAGGAAAAACAAGGCAACCTGGTTGTGTCCTCAGTGAAACGTCCTTTTCGCAGAGGCCGTTGGGGTAAGCCAGCCAAAGATGGCCTGTCAAGGTGATGCTGGCTGACGCACGATGAAGTGTTTCATTAACACTGTCAAACCACGACAACATTTACGGGTCCAAATGCTGCACCTTTACATGTCACCCAGACATAAATCTTACCTGACTTCACACAGCTGGGAACAGCTGAAATACCAACAGCTTTCATCCACAAGTCACATAGCAGGCTAAGTGCTTTCTTTATGTACCTTATTCCATTTCACTCTCACTCCAACACTGGAGCTTGGTATTGGGAACCTGAATTTATCAAGGCTCCAAGTGGCTTCTCTATTTTCCTCTGACCCAGGGAGCATCAGAATCGGCTCCATCTACTTCTTAACTAGTCTGTTATGCTGCTAAAAATACAGAAAAGTCAGGTGTACAACGTTTCTATTTATTCTGAAATATGAAAGAGTTACAAATTGGACTGCATTTTACCTTGAATGTTTTCATTATGTTGGTGCTAGTGAACTGATTTCCATGACTCGGAATGAGTCATTGACAATACCTTGGGAAGGGTATGTGCAAAGCAGAGTCAAGGTGGTGTCATGGAAAGAGTACAAGACGGGGAGGTAGGAAGGCCCTTTAAGCCTGCTGGGGTGACAATGGAGCATTTTGTAAACCTCTCTGAGTCTCACCTTGCTTATCGATGAAATGTCAAGACTTACTGCCTGCACTTTCTGGTTTCCCAGGATTTTTGTATGAGAATGTCTGTGAAAATGCTTTAGTGAGGTGCAAAGCCTTCCATGAATGTATTAGACCAATCAGAGGATGCAGTGAGTGGTACGGTGTAAGAAAAGGGCAAACATTGGGGAGGTCCGATTTCTTCTATAAGACCAAGCAATTTTGGAAAATATGATTTTTATCATTTCTTCCCTCCCTCCTTGGTTGGAGGAAAGAAAATTACCCTATTTTTAACTCAAACCAAATTGAAGTTAAATTACAAAATAGCATGTGCAAAGTGGGTTCCTGCTTACAAAGCATTTCCATACATTAGCTCATTTGATCCTTAAAAATCACAGGATGAGGCAGATATTTTAAAGATGTGGAAAATAAAGTCGAAGAGATTGACTAGTTTCTATTTGATCATCTGACTACTAATTGGCAAGGTGGGGACTCAACATACCAAGAGGTCTGTTGATGTCAAATCTAATGTTCTTCCTTCAGTTTCCTCTGAGCTGAGCCTCTCTCATTTTCCCACTAGTCCCTGCCAAAAAAAAAATGTTTAGCAGAATATCATTTCACATCATTGATCAATTGCTGGTTTTCTAGTTAATCAGGTGTTGGTTGAGGAGCATATTTACTTTCCAGCACTGCCCTACATCTCAAAGGTTTCGGAACATAGATTAGACTTGGCCTCTACCTTCGGGGAGCATGTAATCTCTCCAGACAGACAAGATATATACAATGTTGAAATAACTAGAGAGGCAATTGAGTCATAGAACATGGAATCTAAGTGTAATAAATTTGGCATAGGAAAACACTACTGGAGGGTGGGGGAGGGTAGTCAGGGAAAACTTCTTGGAGGAGGTGAAACTTATGCTTCCTCTCAAAGGCATGGCAGAATGGAGGCCAGAGGCCAGACCCTAAATCCTAGCCAAGCATTCTTCTTACTACATAGATTGGTGCCAAAGGGAAGAGTGGATTAGACATTTAAGGTGACTTTTTAAACAACACACATGCGAGCATGCATGTGTTACTTTGCTGCTGGACAAAAGCTCTGGCAAGCAGAAAGCAGATAGGTATCTGTGAATGTTTTTATCTAAGAGGTTGGTTCATATCTTAGTCAAAATGACCACCACAATATCAGTAAAATCATTGAGGACAGTGCTCAGAATGACATACTGCTTCTGTCAAAGAGCTATACATCCTGAGGTAATACATTAATAATTAATAATAATAATAATAATAATAATAATAATAATAATGATGCCTTCTTTTATGTGGGTTTCCAAAAAATGCAGCCTGGCAATCTAAAAGCCCAAAGTAGTACAGCTGCCCCCTTTGAAACCTTTATATCTAACATGTGCAAATTCACCAGGCATAACATTTTAAAAAATGTGACACAGAATCTCTGCGCCATCTTTTCAGTTTTGATGCAGCCAGTCTAATATTTGACATCACTGTTCATAGAGATACATTTTGATCTGAGGAGATGTGAAACACAGCCATCCCACAGCTGGAATGTAAGGATTCTAACAAAAGGGCGTGGATTAACTTGAAAGTGCAGGGGAATGGGATGGCCCCGTTTCCTTAGTGACCAGGAGTTCACAAGAAACTCCTTATTTGTTTCAACACATTGTAAATCTGTGTCCCCAGTGCCAAACTCTGTGTCTGGCATAGAGTAAGTACTTAAGAAATAAATGTTGAGTGGAGGAAGAGCTGCTTTCTTTGATGATTTTGTCCTTTATAGTGCTTTTGAGAGTGCTGATTATACAACATAATAATGTCAACCATTTGTTGGCACATGTACACTAGGAACTTTAGAAATATGATCCTATTTTCACCATACAACAATCACAAGAGGCAGATATTACGACTCCCATTTAAGATGAGGAAACTGAGGCTTAGAGAAATGAAGCCATTGGCCCAAGTTCACACCCAGGTCCACGAAATGCCTAAGCCCACGATGTCAATCTCTGTTTACAGAGCCGCTCTACTTTGATGGGCATCAGGCAGGAATAGAGAGAGCAAAAGCAGATAATAAAAAGCTAATATTTATCACGTATGTATACTTTTAAAAGTGATATACATATTCTATCTCATTGAATTATCCTTATAACCCTAAGAGGGAAGTTCCATTTATACAGATGAGTAAAATGAGACATACACAAGAATTTAAGAAACCTGTCCGAGGTCACCTGGTTGGTGAGTAGCGGATTAAGGTACCAGATATGAAACTGTACCTATTACTTAAAGTTACTTCTCTTTAGAAAACAACAACAACAAAAACCCCAGTCATCTTATTCCTGCCTAACTTATCCTTAGCACCAATTGGACTATAACAATATAAAAGGCGAATAATTTTGGTTAATTGGTTACTCCAGCTAATGGAGCACTTATCGTATATCCAATAATGTCCTAAGCTTGAGATGAAGATGGCTCATGGTTCAGGAATTCACTTGGATGGCTCTATGATCCCCTCATTGTTCACCACTTCTCAGTGGTACAGAAGGTAGGTGATGCCCATTTGAATTGTGTCGATCAGGAAAGACAACATGTCAGTTTTCCTAATGCCATCTTAAACAACTTCTCAGTTGATCTGTCAGCACGCTCAACATCCTGAGCCCCTGTACTGACAGACTACCTTTTTTTAAAGATGCTGCAGGGCTATGGAGCCAAGCATTCTTTCAGTACTAACCTTCTAAGAAAGCGTCCTAGTGCACACCTGCCCAGGGCACCTCTGCACTCTCATCACCTGAGCCCCTCCCCAGCAGTCACTTCTTGGAAATTGTTCTCAACATTTCATAAGATTCACGTGGGTGTTAACTGTCTGACAAGTGGCTTTATTAGGCTGAGGAATTCTGCTGCTGTGACTTGAATGGGCCAGCTGTATGTCAGTCACGTTGCAAGCTGGAGATGGCCTGAGACGCTAACACACAGTGGCAAATGTGCCAGCAGCAGCCGACATGTCTCAGCACCACCTTGGGCTTCCATCATTAGCTTGGTCCTCTCCTCTCAGTAAGAGAGTCTTATCTTGGGACCAAGTTCATTGGTCATGACTCCACATGTAGAAAGAGTTAAAGGCACAGAGGCATAATTCAGGGGAAGAGAAAGAGAATGGGTTGAGTTCCTATGCCAGGAACCACGCCAAGCACTTTAAAATGTCTCCCTTTTAATCTGTATGTATCCCCGAGTCAGTGTTATTATCTTCACTTTATAGATGAGGGGAGGGCGCGGAAGTTGTTAAATGTTGGAGCTAGGTCTCTAACACAGATTTATCTGATTCTGAAAGAAAAATGCTTGAGTATTTGTAATGTCATGCTTTTCTTATTAGAGACAAAAACATGGAACTCACCACATTGGGTACCTGGGTCTCCTATGGAGTGAGCTACTCTTAGGAGCTTCTGGAAAGACACAGGAAACTAGGGTGGGTGGTTGTGACATCCAGGGTACCAAATTAGACACAACTGGAAGCTGTCACCCACCCAAACTTCTCTTTCTCTTTGTCCCTCGTTTTCCTTGATTACATGGAGAAGAAAGTCACGATGAAGGGTTAATCTGTCTTCCAGTTTAGAAGCATAAGACTGGCTTGGTGACTTTTGAGGAATGAGATCCTGGACCAGTAACTACCACACTAACCTTTAGCTTCCTTCTCTGTAAAAGAAGGCGAATGACTCAATCACCTATCTCCTCAGCATCCTGTGGAATTAAAAGAAAAGATATCTGGGAAAGCCTTTGGTAAACTGCAAAGTGCTAGGTCCACTTTTACTAACTGATTCGTTCTTTCAATAGTTACTAAGTGCGTGCCTCTTTGTGAAAAGCACAGTATAAGGCTATCTGATGGATAGAAATGAATAAAACACAACCTCTGCCCTTAAAGTATATACATTCTCGAAAAGATATTTATATGAATAACTATAACAGAATGTACAGGGGTAAAAAAGCACCAGAACAAAAAGAAATGTAAGACACTATGACCTTACAGCAGGGTAAGTGAGGGGTATCAGGGAAATGGAAGAAGCCAGCCCAGTTAAGGGCAATCTTGAAAATAAAAATCTATGTCACTTGGCAACTGTCTTATTAAATTATGCATTTATTCATCTCTTATTGATCCCTTAAACATTCATCACATGCTTATAGTGTGCTGGTTACTGTGCTAGTTACTGGGCCAATGTGGACAGGTTGGAGGGAAAAGCTAGCCAGCTGTCTAGGGGGCAATGATCAAGGGCGAGTTGGTAGAGCAGGTCTCGAGTTCAGGAAGTGTCAGCGTTGGTTGGCACATTTCAGTCATCCTTATAGGGCTGGTAGTTGAAGCTATATGAACTGATGAGTTCAGCCAGGTATACAGGTGAGATTAAATGGTGGAGGAAGTAAGGAGGAAGGCAGGGAGAGAAATGTGTAGGGGAGTCCACAAATACGAGGTTGAAAGAAAAAGAGGAATTAGCAGAACAGACTAAAAAGATAGCCTTAGAGAGGTAGAAAGAAGGGTGAAAAAATAATGAAGAAAGTGTAATCGGCAGTGTCCCATTATACAAAGACAAATAAACAGCATTGACAACTGAGAAGAAACTACTGCACTTATAGGTTAGGAGTATTTTGGTACTCTTGAGTCAGCACATGGCTCTCCCAAATCCAGGGCGAGTTACTGTAATCATCAGATGCCTGGCCACTAGTAACCATGACAGAATGCCTGAGTTTAAATCCTACCTCTGTCACTTTCTAGCTTTGTGACTTCTTAACCTTTCTCTCTGTGCCTCAGTTGGGGATAATACCTTTACCTGCTATGATTATCATACCTCCTATGATTATCATGAGAATTCAATAAACACAATCGCACTTACCCACAACAGCACTTGGAACAATTCTTGACGCATGATAAGCAATCAATAAGTGTTAGCTATTACATTTGGGCTTATCCACCTAGAAAGGCCTGTTTTTCCAACAATCACGGCCTCTGAATCGAGGGGCCACAGATCAGATGAATCTCTTCGTACACCTGTCAAGTTCCCTCTCACACACGACATCCACAAGCTTTATAATGGGACCCAAGGCTCTGGGCTGGCATTCTTGGGCAGGGACGTCATGCGAACCCCACCATTTTCTGGGGTTATTGCTGAAAAGCTGACCAGTTTTGGGAAATATAAGGACTTTTTTTTTTTTTTTAATTGATGAGCTTTGGGTAAACCACCGTATCAAGTCTTGAAAACCATCACATTTGACTGGTTTCTAAGTTGTGGAAAGTGACCCCAGATCTAATACACGACAACAAGGGAAAATGTCACTTAGGAAGATGTTGTGACTTTCAATCATAGGTTTTTATTCCACAAGCTTTCTGTTAATGGCTTCAAATAATTTAACCTGCTTTTCCCTCCTCTCTATGTGGCACCTCATTTGTCACCAGGGTTTGACAGATGGAAGCGCAGAAATGGGAAATGACTAGCCCCAAAGTATCTTCTCTCAGCCCACTCCGACTCACCCTGCAGTGTGTAAGTGTAGGGCCATGGACGGGTGCCACGGCATTGAGTGTCACCAGCGTGAAGAACAGCTCCCCAAGGCTTCAAAGTGGAGACAGTGGCCACTTGTGGGGCACCCCGTGCTCCTGAGTGTTCTTGAGAAGTGTGGGAAGACTACTAAAGCTGCCTTTGAAATCAGTTTAGATGGCGGGGAACAGGAACCCAGGGAAGCTAAATTCACTTACAAGTCAGCCAGAGTAGCACTAAAGTAATTTTCTTTGTGTAAATCCAATTTTCGGGTAATGCATGAGCTAGATTTGAAGCAGGGAGCTGAGACACAGATTTCCTGTGTTGTCCAGCTCTTGCAGATCTCAGCCGATAACAAAGCTATTATCTGGGCAGAAATGGAAGCTCAAATCCTGTCAGATGGCAGCACTGACAAAAATTACAACCAAATGTATTTTTACACTGATGTGCTCTCCTAAATCTGGTTCCTAAAAACAAAACATTCTCTTATAGGAGGAGTTTAGTAAAAATACAAGAATGCTGCTGCTGAGGAAATCTCCAGGAGATGCCAGGGACTGACAACAGAGGATTTCTGACAAAAGAAAGACAAGGATTTGGAACAAGTTTCTGAAAAGCATCATTGCCCTCTCCTCCCCTCCCCTCCCCTCCCCTCCCCTCCCCTCCCCTCCCCTCCCCTCCCCTCCCCTCCTCTCCTCTCCCCTCTCCTTCTCTCTTCTTCCTTCCTTCCTTCCTTCCTTCCTTCCTTCCTTCCTTCCTTCCTTCCTTCCTTCCTTCCTTCCTTCCTATTTTTTTTTTCCTGAGTTTCATAGCAGGCATTTTGGAGGAAAGAATTTGGGTTAGAAACTCAGAAATTACTTGGGCTCACAAATATATGGTATGAAAAAATATTTTTTAATGGTTTAAAGTGAAAGGTCTTTATCCCATTCCTCCTAAGGTATTCCCTTAATCCTTATCTATTCTTGGCCCCTCCAGATCTACTCTTTATTCTGTTTCCAAGATACATGGGCTTGTGAGAGTATTAAAACTTAATTTCTCATCTGGCAAAATGAGGGACACCAAAGCTTAGCCCTCACGAGGAGAGTGAAGGAATATGTATGTAGCCAGTGAACACACAGTGTGCCTCAGACCTACACGTGCTTTAAATAATTACTTTCAATGCTTAAAATTTAATGAATTCCTTCAAGTCTTTTTTTCCCCAAACTGATAGCATGCGTTAATAACCTCCTGAAACTGAAGTTAATGAAGCCCTGCCCTCCTCCCCATGAAACTTTACAGTGAATCACTCTGAATGTCCACCCCAAAGAAGCACATTTGCAAATAGCACAGGGACTCTGCCGAGTCTTTAGGCCTGCCCAGATCAAAGAGACTAATGATTTGCTAATTGCAGCCTATATTTTAAATGCCATTCAGAGATATTATTTGATGGGAGCAGATGAAAACAGGTTTCAAGTATGCACACAAGTGGTCTATAGGGTTATACCCAGTCTGAGTCTTATCTGTCAGCAGGGCCAGAGTAAGACCCCTGGAGGTCAAGAGCCCCTAAAGGACAACATATGCCATGCTCATCTCACCCCCCTACCCCCACATAATGAATAAAAGGAAGGAAGGAAGGAAGGAAGGAAGGAAGGAAGGAAGGAAGGAAGGAAGGAAGGAAGGAAGGAAAGAAGGAAGGAAGGAAGGAAGGTTTAACAAAGCTCTACTTTCTCCCATGATGACCATTGCAACGTTTTAAAAATATCACATTTTCCCCCAACGATTGTCTTTAATGCTTCTGTACTGCAGTTTCCCTAAGGAAGCACTTAGTTTGCCTATTGGGAAATCTGGGACCAACTGCAGAGATTCTGCATGGGAAGAAGTCTCCCTCTTTAGAAATTACTTTCTTTTGACACCACGCATTCCCAAAGCTTACAGTTTGTTCGTTCCTCGAATATAGTGATAGTCCAAGCAATCTTTGCATGTCTGGTGTCTACTACAGTACTTGGCACACAGCAGGTATTGCAAAATATTGTCAACTGAATGGAATAATCTAGTTTGTTGCATTTTCTAGCAGGAAGTGAAAGTTATGTAGAACTCTTTAGGTTGAAAATTGTCTAAAATGTTTAGGTCTGTTTTCTATTTGACTGTGACATCTTTGAAAGGCAGGAAATAGTGTCTTATCGTCAATATTGGGAACTTTCCTGTACCCTTCCTTCCACTGTGCTTAGTATAATGTATGGCATAAAGCAAAGGGTAAAATTTTGTCACTGTATTCAGGGACATTGCTTCTTGCCGTGGTAAGTGGCTCAATGAACACGACAGAATCATCTTTTGCTGGCTGTGGGTCTTACAGAACCTCCGGCTGAGTTTCTGCATTAGCAATAAGAACCAGAAGACATGAGCGCCAATACCAAATTGATCACGGGGCACCATGCAACCCTGAGTAAAGAACTTAATCTCTTAGTGACAGCGTTGTATCATTTTAGGTGGGGATAATGCTGCCTTTGTGTATTTTACAGGGGTCTTCTACAGCTCAAAGGAGGACCTGGGAGTGCTCCATAAGCACTGCGTACAAAATCATTAGGGTAGGGAGTGGAGTTCAGGACTTGAGTCAAAAAGATGGGACCTGAGTCTAAACTCTGCTCAGAGAATGTGTTGAGCCTACAGAAGTTACTTATTCTCTCTGAACCTCATTTTGTCCACATATAATACCAGGTATAGCAGCCTTTATAAGACTGTGAGGACAAAAGAAACAGGACATGTTGCAAGGGCTAGTAGGTAAACTGTTAACAGAAGCTGTTTTCAGGTGAATGTTGTACATTAAAGTTGATCCATGAGGTCTAAGAGATTGGGCTGCTTCTGTTCTGAGGAAACTCAGAATAACCCTGGGGGCCGTGGTTCTCAAATTAGGGTATCCACATCTAAGAGGGTAGGCTAAAGCTGTAGATTGCCAGGAACCACCCCCAGAGATCTGATTCAAAAGTCCCAAAAGTCTAAGGTGGGACCAGGAATGTGTTAATACATCTTGAACAAGCCACATGTGGGCTGGAGGAAGGTGCCAACCTCCCACACAGAGTAAGGGAAGAGAGTGACCGTAGAGTAGGGATTTATGTCAGAATTATCTGTGGTGCTTTCTCCACATCCCTGCACCCGGGTCAGAGCCTGAGAGATTCTGATTCAGCAGGTTGAAGGTGGGTCCCAGATCCCTTGGCCATGGAAAAAAATACATTTCCCCCAGTTTTTCTGGAGATTTGGATTCAGTCAGACTAGGACTGGTGTCCTAAACACTGTTTTTAATAATTCCCCCAAGAGGTGCTTCTGATGCTGTAAGGGTAATCCATATAAACAGAAGCTTGTGGAAACTAGTTGACAACTTCCTCTTGTCCTTCCCTAAATACAAACTCCAGAATACATGATGTCCCTTGGAGACCTCTTCTCCCTGATTTTTCTCTTCAGGACTGTCATTAGTGACCCACATTCTACTCACTTGCTTTGTTTTAAAATATTGCATGGGCGTGTGTGTTTGGGGGGGGTAGAGCAGAGGCTCACCTGTCCAGGAATTGGGAACCCCCCCCCCAGAGTAATTTCCATTGCCAGCTGCTGTCCATGTCACTTTCCTCTTTATCCAAGTGGGGTGTTGGCATCTGGTTATTTGAAAGTTCTTGAGATTTTGAGATTTTGCTAGACCACAGTGACCTAACACTTATGGGTAAAAAGTGATTAAAAAAACAACAACAAATACAAAAAAACAGATGGCAAAAATGTGATGCGCTAAGCAAACCAAAATTTATACAACTGTTAATATCATTAAACATGTCATTTACTTGCCATGAAAATGATTATGATTAAACACAGGGCCAAACTTTGACCCCCGATGCTGAATATTTAAGGCTGGCTCCCTCAGTACACAGAGGTGGCTACAGAAATATGTTCTTTCTCTACTCTACCTCCACGTGAGGAATCATTATTTTACTTAGTAATATAGTGTGTGAGACGAAATTTGAAAATACCTCAGAGGTAAGGCCCAGTACAATTATATTTATAAGTATGGGTTATTGTAATCAGCTCTCAGTGGAGGGCTGAAGATAGAAATTTAGAAAGTGAATTGATGAAAAGACATCTGTAAAAATCAAGAAAAGCATTTAATTTGCGGGCACTTTACAATGTGTTCTGAAAATTCATTAACAAAGCCAGACTTAAAAAAAAAAGAAAAAAGAAAGGGCCCCTATTTAAAGTTTGGAAAACACGAAAGTGGAATATAATAGGTACCTTACGAAGATGATCTCAGTGATAAAATTGGAAAAGGAAGTGATTATGATTACCCTGTGAAGGCCGTCTGGTGCAAACAAAGGCTTTCTAGTCACCTAAACCGGTTATCATTGCTCCTAATAATTCTCATATTGGCACAGCACTTGACAGAGGGCTTTGTGGTTAAGAGAGCCTAGGCCTCACAACCAGACATCCTAAGTTCAAACGCTGGCTCTGTTCCTTACTGACGATGTGCACTTGAGCCATACCTTTGTGTTTCATTTTCCTCATTGGTAAAATGGGGACATCTACTTTTAAAGGATATTCTAAAATTAAATGAGATAATACATGGAAAGTACTTAACATAATTCCTAGTACATAACATGCATGCTATAATTGGCACCTCTATTATTATTCTTGTATGATCATTCCAACAACCATGGGTGATTGTCCCCGTGTCAGATGAGAAAACTGAAGTTCATTAGGCAACATAATTTGTCAACGGCAGGCTCCTCCTCTGTGGCAGAGCAGGGACTCTGGGAGGATGGACTGACAGAGGGCAAAGCCTTCCAGAATTTTGGCAAATGCACAAAGGCAGGGGGCAGAAAACAAAAAAGGCACATTTAGAAAATAGAAGAAAACAAACTGAAAATAGAAGAAAACACAAGAGAAGAAAACAAATGACTGTAACCGTTCGCCAAGAATTTATGATCCATGAGGGGATAAGGCATGTAGAGCTTCATGCTATGTTGCTTACTTAACACAGGACTGGCACAAAATTCGTGATTTGTCTTTTTTGACTCATCAGCATCCTTCTTGCAAAGTCCCACCACACATAGCTCTAAGTAAAATAAGAACAGTGACAAATGAAAAACAACCTACGGGAGGGCAGCTGGCCATGGTCAAGATGACCCACCACTGGGCCCAGGTGGATCTGAATCCTGGCTCCTGCACTTGCTACAATAGTTTTAGGATCTGGAACAAATTGCATCACCCCTCAGAGCCTTAGTGTTTTCATCTATAACATGGGATTAATAATTCTAAGGATTTGTAAGGAACGTGACAAGACTTACACGCGCTAAGATAGATAAATAGCCTAGCCCAGGGTCTCTGAAGCTCAGTGCTATTGACATGTTAGGCTGGGTAATTCTTGGTTGTGGGGTGTCCTGTGCATTGTAAAGCAGAGGTTAGGCAGCACCCTGGAATCTATCCACTAGATGCTCATAATGCTCCTCCAGTTGTGACAACCACAAATGTCTCTAGACATTATCAAATGTTCCCTGGAAGGACACATCATCACTTCTGGTTGAGAACCATGGGCCTAGTCCAATGCCTGGCACATAACAGGTGCTCAGGTAAGTGTTAATTCTTTCCCTCCTTTTAGATAAAACCTCATTTTTGGGGTGAGGTAAGACCCAACTAATTTAGCATCTGTGTTAATTCAAATAATGGCAGAACTGAAGTCCATCTTTTCAATAAGATACAAAAAATTGGCATTGTCCACAATAATCCAGCAGACCCTGGATTCATTTATTAAAACATGCTATTTATAAGCACTCATGTGAAAGTCATTTACATTAAACTACTGTACTAAATACAAATAATTTTTCTACATTTATCAAAGCCTCAAAACACATCTACTCCCAACCACTTTCAAGCAAATTTAAACTGATAACTGCACTTAAAAGTATTGAAATGGGGCCAGCCTGGTGGCTCAGGCAGTTAGAGCTCCATGCTCCTAACTCTGAAGGCTGCCAGTTCGATTCTCACATGGGCCAGTGGGCTCTCAACCACAAGGTTGCCAGTTGGATTCCTCCAGTCCCGCAAAGGATGGTGGGATCCGCCCCTGCAACTAAGATTGAACACAGCACCTTGAGCTGAGCTGCCGCTGAGCTCCCGGATGGCTCAGTTGGTTGGAATGCATCCTCTCAACCACAAGATTGCTGGTTCGACTCCCGCAAGGGATGGTGGGCTGCGCCCCCTGCAACTAGAAAACAGCAACTGGACCTGGAGCTGAGCTGCGCCCTCCATAACTAAGACTGAAAGGACAACAACTTGACTTGGAAAAAAAAAGCCTGGAAGTACACACTGTTCCCCCAGTAAAGTCCTGTTCCCCTTCCCCAATAAAATCTTTAAAAAAAAAATATTGAAATGGCAACTATATACATGCAATACATACACACAACTATTTCTGACTTTGTCCTTTAATGCAGATTAACCTCCCCTGTTAATAAGCAGGTTAATAAGGGTTTGTTTCACTCATATATCTACAGTGGAAGATATTTTATAATTATTGTATTGAGGTTTTCTAAGTTCTTGTTAACTTTTTAAGCAGGAAATTCTTTTTTTTTAAATTTATTTATTGGGGTGACAATTGTTAATGAAATTACATAATTTTAGGTGTACAATTCTGTATTACATCATCTATAAATCCCATTGTGTGTTCACCACCCAGAGTCAGTTCTCCTTCCATCACCATATATTTGATCCCCTTTACCCTCATCTCCCTCCCCCCACCCCCCTTACCCTCTAGTAACCACTAAACTATTATCTGTGTCTATGAGTTTTTGTTTCTCATTTGTTTGTCTTGTTTTTGGTTTATATACCACATATCAGTGAAATCATAGGGTTCTCTGCTTTTTCTGTCTGACTTACTTCGCTTAGCATTATACTCTCAAGATCCATCCATGTTGTCACAAATGTTCCTATATCATCTTTTCTTAACGCCGAATAGTATTCCATTGTGTATATGTACCACAACTTCTTTATCCATTCATCTATCGAAGGACATTTTGGTTGTTTCCATGTCTTGGCCACCGTAAACAAAGCTGCAATGAACATTGGAGTACACGTGTCTTTATGTATAAATGATTTCAAATTCTTTGGGTAGATACCCAGGAGAGGGATTGCTGGGTCATATGGTAATTCTATTTGAAATTTTTTGAGGAACCTCCACACTGCCTTCCATAGCGGCTGCACCAGTCAAGCAGGAAATTCTTTTGGGTAGCTAACCTAACATCTCCCTGCTGCTGTTTAAGCCTGCTTTCCATTGTCCAAGCTTCAGTGAAAATGAGACCAATGTTCATTCGTAGAGCTTCAATCTTGTATACCTGGAGATTGTAAGAAACATCAGGCCTGGCCTGGGACTTCCTCCTGGACCAGTGATTCTCAAAACGGGGCAACTTTGCATACCAGGGGACATCTGGCAATATCTGGAGACATTCTGGTTTTCATTGCAACTGGGTGTAGAGAAGCTACTGGCATCTAGTGGGCAGAGGACAGAGATCCCACTAAACATCCTATAATATACAAGGCAGCCACCCCACAACAAAGAATTATCTAGCTCCCAATGTCCGTAGTGTCGAGGTCGAGAAATCTTGTTCTAGACCATAACTCTGAGATGACTCTAGTAGATGAACAATGAATAAACCGTTTTTTTAAAAACAGTCAATCAAATCCTGCTTGTCTGGCTTTGAGATACATGTTGCCTTCCTCAGGAAGCCTCTTCTAACCTGACATGGGGAAGCCCCTCTCTGGACCCCATAGGCCTTTGTGCATGCCTCCAACACAGCACTTATGACACCAACACAAGTGTGGTGTGTAATAAAGGACAGATGAATAAATGCACAGCAATGGGTTCCCACAATGGGTCCTTGAGCCCCTTGGGCTTTTGGCGTTCCCCTGACCCTGACCCCCATCAACGTGTTCAATGACATGTCCAATGTACGCTCTGAGGTCCAATGAGGGACTGCTCTTGGTGACAAGAAGAGGGAATGAATGTGAAGGAGCTGGGTTCCCACGTCTCCCTCTTCCCTTGTCTGCACGAGGAGTTGGAGTTTATTTTCCTTCACTGCCTCACATTGACAGGAATATAGATTTGGTTTCATTTAACATTTCGCTTAATTGTCTAAAATGTAAAAACTGAACAAACATATCTGATTCCACACTTTCCACACTCCTTCTTGTGGGGCTGCTAACTAGAGCTGTTAAAACAAACAGGAGCAATGAGGAGGTCAGGGTTCTGCTACTTGTAGTCTGGTTAGCTAGTTACCCCTCAGTCTCCCATTCTCTCCAAACCTCTCCCCAGCCCGACTCTGTGCTTCTTGAGAGCAGGGCGTTCTTTTCCTCATTGCTTGAATATAGGAAATGCCATGGTTATGAATGGGCACCAGCTCTCAACGTGTGACCAATAACGACACAGCACACACAGATTTCCAACAAGTTGATAAGGAGATGACAACTAAACTTAAAGCTGTACTTGATCAAGTTTCAAGATTCTTCACTATTCCTTGATTATGCCACGCATGCTTCTATGAAGAAGCCTTCACACTGGCTGTCCTCTTTGGAATACATGTCTCTCAGATAGTAGACTCATGGCTCACTCCTTCACTTCCTTCGAGCCTTTGCCTAAATGTCACCTTATCAGAAAGGCCTTCCTTAGCCAACCTAAGTCAGTTAGCAGCCCTCTTAATATACCACACTATTCCCTCTTATTCTGCTTTCTATTTCTGCTTAAGCAATCATTCATTTCTGGCACATTCAGTTCCTCCTCACAAGTGTAACCTCCATAACAGACAGAGCAGAATCTTTGCCTATTTCTTTCACTGTTATAGCCTTAATCCCTAGAACAATAGCTGGATCTTAGTAGGTGTTCAGTAAATATCTGTGAATTGCATGCAAGGTTCGTGGCCAATCTTGGCCCAGAGCTTGTACCATGACTACCACCATCTTTTCCCCATCCCACCAGTGTGTGATGGGGCATTTAGCGCATTAGTTAAGCCCTCCTCTCTTAATCAATTCCACATATTCACTGGTTGTTACTTAGTGTTTATCAAAATAGCCTGACTAAGAGCTCCTAAAGACTCCTTAGGTACGAGACCGACCAGATCACGGAAAGCAGAGAGTCCAGTTCCCCATCCTAACTAATGGCACTGTCACCCTCTCCACACCCACAGATACGGCACAGTCTCTTCAAGTCCTGGCTTTTAGGTCTTTATTGGACTCCGGGCATAACTTCAAACTCTTTCCCAGTTTATTTTTTATATTTAGAGCAGATGAACTGTTTTTTTCTCCCCCCCAGAACCATGACAGAAGGTAAAAATAAAGGAACTTTTCTACCCATAAAACTGTAAAATACTCTTATGGTTTCATTTGTGACCCTGAACTTTTTGTTTTTTTCCAAACCCCTTTTATTTTTGTAAAAGAATGCACTTTGCACCGGCATCTGGCTTGTAAAAATAAATACAGCGACGGGTTTTCCCAAATAACTTGGCCTAATCACCGAGTGCTCCTGTAAAGATTTGTCTCCTGAGATATGGCAATCTTACGGAGCAATCTATTCCATGGCCCAGGCACAGAAAGGGCACCAATGTAAGTTGAACTCCAGGTCCCAGAGTGTTTGGATTTAGAATCAGGAATAACTTTGGACTCCATAGAATTAGATATCTTTTTTTTTTTTCTTGTGGAGGGCTAATCTGCCAGTGTTCGCTATACTCTTAAAACAAATTCTTTGTAACTCACATAAGTGTAGGCTTGATCACCTGAGAGCATGCGCTAGCAGAGGCTTTGATATTTTCCCAGCATAATGTTATAACTTTACTTAAAAAAACAGAATGACTGTTCAGAGTATTTGTTTATTAAAATTAAGTGATATGAAATCACTGGAAGTCAACTTATCCATATTAATATTTGGGGATTTTATAAATAAACACTTTTAAGAATCACATCAAAAGATTCCATTGAATTCAATTTAGCCCAATGCACAATGATTACATATCTACTGTGGTCACATTCTAAAACTTTTTTCAAAAATGTTTAAAATATTCAGTTAGCTAAACACCTAATGTATTGCAACGATACACCCACAAACTTACTCAAGCAAAATGAGCATGTGTTGCTTGAAATTTTAATTATTTTACAAATAAGTACAGGAGACCCGCCTTATCCGCAGTTTCACTTTCTATGATTTCAGATACCTGCAGTCGATAGCAGTCCGAACATATTAAATTTCCCCAGCCATCGACATGGTCTGCTCCTGAAACCCAACCACTGACGTCATCATGGCTTGATGATCCAGGATTGCTAGAAGCAGATGGTCCTCTTTCTCACACTTCATCAGGACAATAGTAGCCTAACGCTACAAGGCCTACAGCACTCACCTCTCTTCATCTCATCACGTAGGCATTGTCTCGCCTCACATCATCACAAGAAGAAGGGTGAATACAGTACAATAAGATATTTTGAGGGAGAGAGAGACCCCATTCCCATAACTTTTATTATTGTGATAACTTCTGTTTTATTACTAGTTATTGTTGTTAATCTCTTACTGTGCCCCTAACTTATAATTACACTTTACCATAAGAATGTATATATAGAAAAAACATAGTAGATACAGAGTTTAGAACTATCCACAGTTTCAGGCATCCACTGGGGATTTTAAAACGTATCCCCCTGTAGATAAAGGGAGAATACCATATAGAACTCAACTTATTTCAGGAAAAAAACATTAGTCAATCTGTAAACTTTGAAACAGTAGGTCAGGCAACCAATTTGTTTTTATCATTACTTCTTTATTTATAACCACCGAGGAAATATAAACACTATTTTTGCTTTTACAGTTTTCAGTTAGAATGCTCTGGAGCAGACTGTTCCTTCAGTGAGTGGCCTCTGATGAGTTCCCATGCTCAAATGAGTTTCACCATACTTTTCACGCTACAATAACAATCAGAATAGCAACTGGCGTTGACTGAGCACTTAGCAGCTATTAATGTTTACAGAGGGTTTCCTGTGAGCCAAGCACTGTGCTTTACAACAAACCAGTGCACAGGAATGATTACTAGGATTTAATGCAGATCTAACATGTCAATCTGTGGGGCTTTGACAAAACTCTTAACCATTCTGAGCTTCACTTCCCTCCCTGAGATGGAAGTAGAAACCTCGGCCTGTCTTCTGGAGTTGTGATTGCACACACGTGAAGGAATATTGCTTAGTGGTGACGGTACTCTGACATGTAAGATTACATGTTCATTCCTCTGCAAACTCAGCATATAATTCCAGACGTGTGGAAGCGTTGTGAGAGCAACAACTATGCCTCACTTTCTGCTGTATCTACAGCACTGGGGCCCACCAGTAAACATTTCTTGATTAAGTGGGTAATATATGTGAAGTGCTTTCTGTATGATAAAACATAAGATTCCATTATTATTATGTGTAACATTAATTCTTTTCTGCCACTTATTTCACCCATAACCCTAATATTTATTTCTCATAGTTGTTGGGAAATGATTTATTTATTAGTAATAGAAAATCATTTCAGGCTGACGAAGTCCTGAAGTAAAACAGGGCTTGCTTTAGCTCTGTACCAACATTGCAAAGCATATTCTGCCCCACACAGAGCTGGGATAAAGGTACAAGGCACATAGCACATTCATAAAGAGCAAACCCCTCTGGCTAGACTTTGCAGGACTGGTCTGAAGAATCCCAAAACCTTCAATCGGTCATGCACATAAGCACAGAGCAGTGATCGCTGTAAAGTAACTTGAGCAAGTTACACAAGAGAGTGACAGACAAAGCCTGGCTTGCATCTAACACAGCGCTTCCACTTCCCCACTGTGCTGTTTTTATCTATCTTGGAGTCCTAGTTTGCACGAAGACTCAGTTCACCTGAGAATATGGCATATGGAGGAACAGCGTAGATGGGACAGCTGTCTCTATAAGAGAGACCGAGGAGCCTCCATGACCGGACCTTCGGCTAAGAGAAGGGTCGGGAACACGCCTTTTCTATGTATTCCTGAGAGAGCAAAGAACTTGTGCAGTTTGAATTGCATAAGCTGACCCCCTTCTTCCACTATTTTAGAGGGGGTTGGGAAGGATGCCAGGACTAAGGACAGTTAGCTGGTAGCAGGGCTGCCTCAGGGCAGGGGCATAGCACCTCTAAAAGCCCAAATGCTTGTGATAAGGGTCTTTTTTTGCAGATTCTCACCCCCACCCAGTGCATGCCTCCAGGTCCAGTTAATTGGCAGCTTTCACGTAGTTTCATCACTGCCCTGGGGCCTCCCCAAATTACCTGGAACAAATTTGAAAGGGCTGAAGTTCTCCTAGAGCCAGAGAAATACTGCTTTGTGACAAGGCTGAGGATTAAACATAGGAGTGAGGCAGATGTTTTAAGCCCTACAGATGTTCAGCAATTGTGTATAGACTGACAGAACGCTCCTCTTTGCAAAAACTTGTCCGTCAAGGAGCAATTACTATGCAGCAACTGCCATTCCTTCACATCTCAAATACTTCAAACTGTTCAGCACAGCTCAGCCTCAAGAGGCTCTGAAGTTTGAAGGAGCCAAGAGTTGGGTTTGGAGTCCCACTTCGCACTGAATCAGGACACAGACAATGGGTTTGGAAATTTGGCTTCTTCGAGTCCTGACTCTGCCTTAACCAGCTGTAAATATGTAGTGAATTTACTTCACTTCTCTAGTCCCCATGCCTCAACCCCGGTAAGATGAGACTAATCATACCCAGAACAGAATAATGTTGTTCTAGGTAAAGCATTGTTTTGAGGCTTAAAAAAAGAAAATAATTGTAAGAGTATTTTGAAAAATGCATAAATACAGTCTTACTTGTGGAAGAATAATGGTCCCCAAAGATGCTCATGTCCTAATCCCCCGAACCTTTGAATACGTGAAGTTACCTGGCCAGCGGGAATTAAGGTTGTAGGTGGAATTAAGATCAGTCATCAACTGATCTTAAAATCAGGAGTTTTGTCACCCCAATAAATTTAATTTAAAAAAAAATCAGGAGTTTATCCTGGTTTATCTTGGTGGGTCCAATGTAATCATAAGCAGGCAGAAAAGTCAGTGTTAGTATGATGCCATGTAAGAAAAATTCTACTGGCGATTGCTGGCTTTGAAGATGGAAGGAACAATGAACCAAGGAAGGTGAGCAGCCTCTGAAAGCTAGAAAAGGCAAGGAAAGGGATTGTCCCCTAGAGCCTTTAAAAAGAACCTCGATTTTAGCCCAGTGAGACCCCTTTCAGACTTCTGACCTCTAGGACTGTAAGATCATAAATTCGTATGTATCGTTGTAAGTATCAAGTGTGTGGTAATTTGTTAAATTAGCACTTAGGAAACTAATTTAGCAAATTAGGAAACTAATATACTACCTAAGCATACATAAGACTGTATCACTCTCACCATTGCTGACCTGTGGTCAGTGACACTGTCATTCTTAACATCATCACCATCATCATCAAGGCTGTATTTCAAATATTAGCCTCGGAATAAGATTTCTAGTAATTTATTATTTTGCCCACATTCTCAGAAACCAAACCAGATGGCTGTCTCATGGAATGGGTCACAGAGGGATTTTATCTGAGGAATGCTATCGTATTGTTTCTATGTAAACACTGATAGGATTGTTCATGTTATTTATTTACTTTACAAGCCTTTGTTCCTAATACAAAAGTACATTTCAGAGTGAATTGATTTTAACATATTATTCTTTTTAGAGGTTTGTTTAGAATATCTTTGATAATCCAGCTGAAAGATCTAAGCACTAATCTTGGCTCAACCAATTATAAGCTGTATAATTTATAGTACATCACTTCATTTCTTTGGCTTTGGTCTCTCTGTAAAATATTTGGTGATTGAACTAGATACGCGTTCTTTGGTCTCTTCCAGTTTTAAGAATGTTGAGTTTAATTTCTTATTTTATATAATAGAAGACCAAGACCTAAAAGAAGTAAGTTTTGTACCTAATTTCTAGTAATTCAGACTTTCTTGTTCAGATAAGCTTTTAAAACTAAAGTATAGTATATATATATACAGAAATGTGCACAAACGATAAATACAGAGGTTGGTGAATTTTTACCAAGTGAATACACCCATGTTAACTACCATCTAAACATACAGTACGTTACAACACCCAGAAGTCTTTTTTATGGCAGACTATATTATATGGCAAGAAAGGTGTCTCATTGAACTGAAGGACAGGAATAGAGCCGAGATGTAAACCATCATAGGATGTCTCTACATTTCTTTCTCTGACTCTCTTTCCACTGCTCAATCCATATGGTGAATAAACCTCTTGATTTTATACCTCGACTCTCTCTTGGTCTTCATTCCCAGCTTGGCCCACTCAAGACCTCACTCAAATCATACATTAAAATCATGGCTTCCACAAGCCCAGATTTCTGGAGGTGGTGGGGTGGAGAAATGGTAGGCAATGGTTCTTAGAGAAAGGGGTGCTGTTAGTTAAGTTTGGGGAAAACACCCCTAAAGATGCTCACAATAGACAAAGAGAAGTTTGGAGAGGGGTAGTCTATGGTAATTACTTAAGAACTACAAAGTACCTCATGAAATATGAGTCAGGCTTTACGATCCAAGCTTTTCATGTAACAAGAGGGCTTTATTCACGACAAGCATTAGTTTGCATTTTTTATCCCGTGGTATAATAGAAGGAGTAGCTTTTGAAATCAGATAGGCTTATATTCTAACCCAAGTTCCACCACTTCTGCCTGAGTTTCATTGGACAAGTTACTTAACCTCTCTTTGTCCACTTCCCCCCACCTGTAAAATGGGAATAATAATGCCCACCTCATAAAGTTGCCCTGAGAATTAAGACATGTAAGGATCAAGCATGGCCTAGTACATAGTTTTTTCCCTGCTCCTTACCAGTGTTAAAAGGTGAAGTGGCACAGTAAATTAGAGGCAGAAGTCAGATGGGGTTCAGGGGACACAGAGATTAAATTAGAATCAGAAGCCTTGCAATCTGGTACTGACATCTCTAACTGTGGGGGACTTAGGCAAGTCACTAAAACTCCCTGTGGCTCAGTTTTTTGACAAACAAAAAAGCTGAGTTCAGGACAAGGCTGTATCAGCAGGGCTATAACTGCTTCTAGGAGATGGAGGGTTCCCCATAAGTGCTTAGGTGTTGCTGAGTGTGGGGGAGGATAAATAGGAAAGGAATGCAATTTGGTAGAAATCTCCTACCTTCCCCCTTTTCTTTTATCTGTTTTATAAATTGAAGTTTTGCATCAGATTTGTTTCTTTGGGGAAAAAGTATGCTGCTTAAAAAATTAAAAAGCATCTTGAAAAACACCAGATGACATGCCCTCTCAAGTCTTTCCTGCTCTAAAACATGAGTCTCTGCTAAATGCCTTCCATTGTTGGAGCCGAGCTACCTCCAGAGTCAGAAGCAGCCTGGACATTTTCAGCAACCCATTAAATCGTCTGTCTTGGGACAGCAGGAAAAACAAACTCTACAAAGGGCCGTGGCTAAAACAGAGAGACTCATCCAACTTGTCCAGAAAACAAACCAAACACACCCTCTCAAAACACATTATTAATAAAATATAGGAAATGTCAGCAGGACCATAAAGACGTCTCTTCCAAAGTGGATGAACAACCTGTACTTTGCTTTGATTATGGCTTATAACTCCCCAGTGAACAGAGGACAGCTCAGGAGCACAAAGCTGTCCTACACGGTCACCCTTTCCAAAACAATGGGTCCTGCATGGCAACTGTGAAAACATCTACGTCTTTCATAAGCCCGCCATTGATAGCCATGTCCAAATAGAAGACAGTCACAGGGGCATAACTGATCTGGCCTGTGTGTTTTGTGCTATATTGAGCCAGGTAGGAAGCAGGATGAAAAGGAGATTATGCTCATAAGAAATTTGCTCTTAGAGTAACAACTACCTGAGGAAAAGAAAGTCTCCATTCTTTCTGTAAATGAAGATTACACAGGATTTATATATTGAAATCAGGTATGTCAAAAGGCACCTTAAAGATAATCTAGTCCAGTAGTTTTCAAACTCTGTTGGAATAGATTTTCTAGTAGAAGCTCAAAAATGTGATAGAGTTAAAAACAGTTTAACCAGAACATTTATTCCCATTGAAGTAGGAGTGAGGGGAATTAGTCCTGTTTATTCACTATACTTTCTCTATCATAGCATCCCTCTTGGGAAACATACCCTGAGGTACCTCCATGAATATCTGAGGGCTCCCAGGAACCATTTGAAAATCACTCACCAGTCCAAACTTCTTTATTTATAGGTGATAAAACTGGCACAGAAAGGCCAAGTGATTTGCCCCGAATTCAGGGCACAACAAAAGAGAAGACCAGTGCTAAAGCCAGGCTTCCTGATGACCAGCCCAGAGTTCTTGCCATTGTATTACATGGAGTCATTCTGAAAAGACATTGAAACCACCTGCAACTCACCTCTTGGGAGTCAGACAACCAAATACAAACTGTTTAAAGTCTCAATGAAGTTTTATTTTCTTTGCTTTTCTAAAGGATATTTGGAAGGAAGGGAGGGAGGGAAAAGGAGAAGGAGGGAGGATGGAGGAAAGAGAAAATTAAATTTCAACGTTAAAAGAATGGGCAACTTCCCCACCCTCTACCGACTCACGCTCAAAACTGTATGAATAAGTAATCTGAAAAGGGAGACAATGTGATATCAAAACGGTCATTCATTTACTAAATTCAATGACTTCAATGAGTCTTAAAGGAACTAAATGGTCCAAGGCTCCATCCATCCATTGACTCATCCATCCAACTAGTAGATTCTGTTCAAAGACAACACTTGCTGCTGGGATATAGGAATGAATGACCCCAGACTTCAAGAAACTCAGTTTTGAGGAGGAACGGCGGTTTTGATGCTAAATCTTATGGGGATGCTAAGAGAATGGGGAGGAGAGAGAGACAGAGAAGAAGGAAGAGAAGGGCAGGGGAAGGGAGCAGAGAAAACAAGTGGTTGGGGGTCAGAAGGTAGAACACCAGGTAGGCACTATGCTTGGGAGGGCAGTCCATGAAAAAGAGTATTTCCATGTTCCCAGTGGCCCAGAATGGGACATGTGCCCTGGAATAATCCCAGGACACAGAGGGATCAAAGTTTGTCATTTCCTTTTCCTCCACAGCAGTGACCTCATCAATAAAATGTGATTGCAAATACGCTGAATTTTAATAAGTTAAAAAGAGTTTATTGAGCTTCTCATAGTCTATAATCCTAGCATTATGGTCTCTGGTCAGCTGTTTAGGTGTGTTAATGCAATAAGTGAAGGAAACACATTTCTGGTTTTGTTTTGTGGCTGCGCCCAATCTGTATTTTTGTTCTAGTCAGACCTTTCACAAACTTATACCACCTTGCTAAGGTGTGACTGGCTGGGTATGAAGGAAGCACCACCAGCTCATCTTAATAAGCTCATCTTAACCAGCTCATCTTTTTTATTTTAAAGCATTCATGGGTCAGAAGCAGCAACTATACATGTGTGGAAGCGAACTGCATGTTGCAATGAGTTTAGTGGTTAAGACGTGGGCTTCAGACCTAGACAAACTGTCATTCGAATCCTAGCTGCCTCTAACCATCTATAGGCTCTTTGGAAAAGTATTTAACTTTTCTGAGTCTTAAACGGGAATGATAACAAATGTATCAAATTATTAGGGCTGCTTTGCAGATTGCTTAAATAAATACGTAAGAATGGCCATTATTACAATAGGCCCATATAAGTGTGTGAAGTTAATGTTAGAATCCTTGGATAGAACTGAGCTCTATAAGCTGTGAAATCAGAAAAATGGGAACTGTAATGAAATGGGTGAGCTAAATAGCTTCTCTTCCCCCACCCCTTCACCTTTTTCTAGGCCTGGGAGTAAGACTTCACATTGATTTTTCACTGAGGAAAACCATCCCAGCCGTTTGCTTCTCAACAGGACAACATATTTTTTTCTTTCTTCCTCTGTGTAATCAAGTGCAAACAAAATCCAGATTCTAGTCTGTAACAATGGCCACATGGGGTAGAAACTGATTTCCTCTTGGAAAACACTTCTAGAACAACGAGCTTTTGGGTCATTTCCTTGTACTCTAATGACATCATATTCTCACTTGCTTATTTGTTCATCTTCAATTGTTGCTCTCTGTACATTCAACAACAGTTGAAGGTACTTATGCACTGAGCAAACAGAGCATCAAAGAGTTTTTACTAAGGCAGCTTAGGGTTCATGAGGTATTTGACATAATTAATGTCTCAATGAATCAGCTAAAGTTCATCCTAATGTGACTTTTGAGGTCCTCTGCTCTTTTTAACAGATATCTATGAACATGATTATGTTTCTCCCCAAAGGTCTGTCACATGACCCACTGTGGGTGTTCCCTGAATGAGCCACGAGACACTCTGAACTTGGGATAAATGCCCTTGATGTGGACGCTGAGAGAATAACAGACGCTTTCTCTTCAGTGTGCAGAAGACTTGTTACATTTCCCTCATTCCACTGTAAATATCAAATATTTTCCTGGTCCAAAAACTATAAGTTGTGGCCAGATTTTCACATATTCTTTCCTCATTTATGAAAAGTGTAGGTGCAGACATAGAAATGTATCCCAATTCTTGTTAACATTTTTAAAGATGAAAGATGAGTTCAATGTGTACATTCCAGCCTGTTTATTCTCTGGTTAATGTCCCTCAACAGAGCCTGTCCATACCAATGCTTCTTAAACCACTGGTTTGATTATTTAGCTGTTATTAACAAGGCCAGCTAAAATAGTAACCACTCGCTTAGGAAATAAAATAGTGTACCAAAGGTGAAATGTGCCATAATTTTGAGTACGATAATTTCTTACCACTTTCCGAGTAATACTCCTGAAAAATACCAATAATAATTTTTAGTCACAATGAAAATATATTTTAAAACCTAGTGAAAAATGTTCTAGAAAACCTGTGTCCATAGAAAAACTAGGTTTGTCATTTTTTTTAAGCCCTACTCTTTCAGTTCTGCAGAAAACATTGTACAGATTGGTTCTCTCACAAGATTTATATTCTGCAGTCTGCGTTTCTTTTCAAAGATTTCAAACTAGCTCTTAATGTTTTAAAGTGTACTGTCTTTTGCATATGTGTTCCCCTTATTTCATTTAATTTAAGCCTTGCCTGAGTGATTTTTCTAATTATCAGGTTACTAAGGATCACATTTCTCTAGGCCTGATCTTTCAATAATTTGTATCACTCAGGACTCTTGCTTACAAATGACAGAATCCCAACTTGATCTAGCTTAAGCAGTAGAGGAATATTTATTGGCTCATTAACCAGTGCCTGAGAAGAGTAGGGGTGGAGCTGGCTGAGGGATGACTGGATTCAAGAATCATATAATCCTATCTTTCTCTCATCTCAGCTTCTTAGTTTTATGGCCACTGGTAGGTCCAGATTTATATTGCAATTACACATCTAGAAACCTAAGAGAGCTCTTTTGTCAGCTCCATCTTAGAAAAATTTATGGAAGGATTAGTATTGGCTTGGTTTGTGTCATCTGCCCATTTTTGACCCATTCTCTGGGGTCCGAATGTGAAGCACTCTGGTTGGCACTCCCATAAGACTCACACAGTTGGTGAGAAGAGAAGAATCTCCTCCAAAGTTGGAGGAGCTGTTCTGGATGGACAAAACCTTTGCACCCATAATCCCTTTATAAGAAGGTGTAACACAAATAGAGAGTATTCCGTTCTGTATCATTCCTTACATTGCCTCATGTTCAATAATATTAGGAACAAATAACTGCTGTATATCCTTATGATTATGGAGACTGAATTGAATTGCCCTATATGAAAAAGACTGTGGATTTTAAGTTTGACATACAAATTTTCAATCATGTTATCTCAAAACCACAGCTGGCAAAAATGCAGCTTGGCAAGGTATCACTCTTTCAGCAAGCCTCAGTGAAAGCAGTAGCCTTCCATTAAATAAACACAAGACTCACAGGATACTCAGTCTATTGGCCTACCACTCTCTGATGGTACTTTGAGTCATTATCCACATGCAGAAACCAAACAAAACCTAGTTTACACATGTAACTCATTTGTTATCCAAATTTTCACATTTAAGAATTAATACTAGTTACTTGTTGACAGACTGATTGATAAAAGTTCCAAAAGGATTAGGATTCATTTCTTTCTTTTTCTGTTTTGGTTTTCATTTTAACAAACTCTGTCATGCTGCAGGGCTCTCCTCACTACATTTTTGTGTCTTTAGGTCCAGACCCTGGAAACTGCAGGCAGTTTCAGGGAACACTGCTTTACATCAACATTACCGCTTATCACAAGACAATAATAAATACATTTCTGTGGAGATCGAAGAATGTAAATGAAGATTAAGCCCACATTACTTAAAGTGGAAACTATGCCATCAAAACTGAAAAGTATGGGTCAACCTCTTCCTAGTTTCCTGGACTTCAGGTGGCTCCAGCTGGGTTCTGTTTTTCAGCATTTGGCCCATGCTCTGGCTTTGGCCCACCATTTTTTCTCAGATTGGAAGACAACTGCTAAAGTACGGTGGTAGTTCAGATCCCAATCCATTGTGCTAATACGCATGCTTTTCATAAGCAGTTATCACAAGCAGGTGTGACCCTATCATTTCCCTCCTGACTTTAGCCAGTCTCTGATTTGTCACCTTTCTAGGAACACAGGAATTCCTTTGCAAATTGCTCTATTGAAAAAAGATGCTGCTATGGATTGCATGTTTGTGTCTACCCAAAATTCAATACATTGAAACCCAAACCCCCAATGGGATGGTATTAGGAGGTGGCACTTTAGGGAGGTAATTAGGGTTAGATTAGGTCATGAGGATGGAGCCTTCATAATGGGATTAACAATTTTATAAAAAGAGAAGTAGACAAGGGATATCCACCCCTCTTTGTGTGCATGTACCAAAAGGACCACATGAGGACATAACCAGAAAGAGGGCCCTCACCAAGAACCCAACCATGCTAGCACCTTAATCTTGAACTTCCAGTCTCCAGACTGTTAAAAACAAATGTCTGTTGTGTAAGTCACCCACCTTAACTCAGGCTGATGCCATTTTCAGAGGTTCACAAAATAGAGAGTGCAGCAGGAAGCCAAGATACAAAATGATCTTTGGAATAAGGTCTGAATGATTGGATGAATCAATGGCTCGTAGACTTAAAAAGTGACCCAGGTTGTTGAAGTCACCCTATTTACCCTGCATATTATATAATAGGGTCTTTTGACATTCTTTATGTGTTTCAGGTGGGCAAAGATTTCCTCGCTGCTCAGACTTAAGCACGAGCACATGGTGGAAAGAAATGATACTTATAAGTCGGACCAATGTCAGAATTCCAGCTCTGCTTCTTACTGACTGTGAGAACTTGAGCAAGTTTCTCAGTCTCCATAAGCCACAACTTCATCAACTATAAAAAGGGACTAACAGTTGGGATCTTTCAGCGGTAAGGAGACAGTTAGCAAATGTAAGTATAACATTTAGCAAATGCTCAATAATTGATACTGCAATTGTTAAGCCTCAAATAAAGCCTAAATGATCTTAAGATCAGAGTAATAAGAATTTCTGTGGCAGAGAAAGAGCCAGATGCACTTTAATGGGCTGTGTTGGATGGAATGTGAAAAAGAGAGGCATTAGATAAAGGCCCTGCCCTCACAGGGCTGATTTTCTAGTTGGGGGAACAAAAGGAACACACATGCATGAAATGACAACAGAACAATACTCAACAGCAAAATAAAAAACCAAACCAGAGATGACAACTGTACGTGTGAAAGTAGTTTAGAAGAGAGAGTGGGTATTGAAAGCCAGGGTAATACCCGCTACAATACAGACCCTGAAATGGCAGAGATGCTGTCAGCTTTGTTTGTTGCTCTGTCTCCAACATCTAAACCAGTGCCTGGCTTTTAGTGGGTGGTGAATAACATCTACTGATTGAACAGGTAAACAAATTGTTTGAAAACTAGTGGGAAAGCTCTGGGCTTGGACTGTGAAGACCTGGGTTTGGATCCCTGCTTAATAGCTCTATAACACTGGATAACTGTCTTAACTTCTCTGAAGCCCAGTTTCCTTCTCTGTAAAATAGCTATATAATCGCTGCCCACCGCATGGGGTTTTTGTATGAATAATACATTTTCTGTGAAAAGCACGGATCCACAACAGGAACTTGACAAATGGCAGTAAAAGTATCAAGAACTGGAACCTTAAGGATGGGTACACATTTAGACAAGTGGAAAGAAGTAATTTGAATGCCGCATTAAAATTGGGCTCCAAAACCAGTAAGGATGTCCACGGACTAACAGGATGGAAGGCTATTTTTCTTTCCCACCATGGTAACCAACGGCACATGCTCCATTGCTGTTAACAAGATCAATAAACTTGCCACATTCAGAAATCGACAATTAACCCCTTTTACAACACTTAAAGTCACAGGCCTCTCTATTTTATACGGCCGAACAGGCTGCTGAGCACATGGTTTTTATTATTGCCTTCCCCTCCCCCCTTTAAAAAAAACCCTACTACTAATAATTTAACACCTTATAGAACCTGTCCCTCTCTTAATGATTTTGCAGGGAAGCTCTGTGCACTGCAGCTGTCTTTGCAAGGGCCACCTCCAGGTCCATGCTGCTTGGGGAAACTATATTATCTTTAGTCCTGCTTACCTTTCTAAATGTTTTATGGTTTACAGCTGTGGTGAAAAGCATTTTGGGGTCGGCAGAGATTTATTCCTCTTTTTAATGTTTTTACTAGGCTGAATAAACACATTCTCGAGGAATGAAACCTCTGGCCATGTTGGGAATATGGAAAGCTGGGCTCCACTCAGTAATGGCAGCTCTTTAGTGACTGACACTTACTTATAACAACGAGTGCCATTGTGGGCTCCGAATAGGACCGTGGTCAGAAGCCTCAGTGGATTCCACAGCACCCACCCCACAAGCCTCACTGTCACAACCCTACCTGAAATCGCCTTCCTCGTTGTGAGATCCCATTAACACCTGTAGGGAAATGCTGCATTTTTAAGTGCTCTGGAGAGTCTGGAAGGTTAAGAATGCATAACTGATACTATTTTGGGGGCGCTTTTACATCCAGCCTACGCTCATTTAAATATTTTTGGTAAATGCGTTTAGATAAAGCAAGTCTTTCTCCCAAATTCAAACGAACCCTTACTTTTTAAGAGGTTTGTAAAACTTCAGCAAAATGATTTCTTAAAAAGGAAAAAAAAATTATTTCCTTCAGCTTGCTCATTCCGTTGATTTTGGCTAAGGCTGCTCGTAGAATTACTACTATGCTATGAGAAAGATTATTCATATAGTGATTTGGAGCTGGGCAGAATCAGAAAGTGTTATAAATCTCTTCCCATGACATTCCTGCAAACTTTGCCAGCTTTGGAATAAAATAGACTTGGACGCCGACAGGCAGCACCTGCACAGCCCACTACAAGGCAGAAGCTGGCTTATCATCTGTCCTTTCCGCGGTGTCTCCACGTTATGCTTCAAAGTAAAAGGGATAAAGAGCTTTGTCTTGCTTCAGGACTTTGGGGGTAACGAGCAAACATAAGTCATCCTTGAAGACATATCGTTTTGCAGCTTCGGAGAAACTGACATGCCTGGCGCATTTCTTTGCTTTTCAATGCTTTTCTCTTCCTCAGCTCAGTATCAGGGTCTCTCCATGAACTGGCTCTGAAGTCACATCTGGCTTATGCTAGTGAGAGCCGCACGGATCCTGCCATTCAAGTGACTCCAGGCTGCTGTGCTGGACTCGATTCTAAATGTACAGTCACACTCCTAAGCAATCACAAGTTTGCAGAGATGATGCTGCTGAAACAATTATTTCAATAGGAATGATACTTGGGAGTGAAGCACTTTCATACTTAGTGAATTTTATCCTGTAGGGATGTCAATAACAAAAGGTTCCTTTAGAGCTGTAGGAGTTGAGGATCCAGGACACAGCTCTAAACTGCAAATCCAGACTTTGATTACATAGGGCTTTTGATCGAGAGTACCAACATTTCATCTCTGGTCATACTATCTCTGACATAGAGCATGGAGATTCTCGGTTATTCTTCTCATCTTTATCACCCACTGTTACGATAAACAAAATACAATACCACCCAAACAAAGCAAATGGGTATTTAGGCACTAGCTCTAAAGGTATTGAGAGCTATGCGTATTGAGTAGCTACGCATAGCTACCCATTTTCTATGCGTGTTGGCATAATAAGAATAGTAGACTTCACGATACCAGTCCCTTTCTCTGAACACACGGGGTGCATTAGAGCTGGGAAAACTCAAACTGTAAGATTAATGTCAATACTTATTTGTCCTTTCTGGCCAATTAGAGTCACAGTCTTTGGACCCATACTTTTACAGAGACCCAAATTCACGCATATAAGGCAAGAATTTCCATCTCATCACATTTCTTAAGGGATAGTTTAGTGTGCACACCAGCTATTGCTGACCTTATCCTTTCTGGGTAAACATATTCCCCAACTCGTTCCCTGAATTTCAGAGGCTGTCCTTGTCATTTTCCTAATTGGAATACATGCTGAGTATGAAGTTTCTCATTGTCACCCATTCTTCTCATCTATCTCTCTGTCATTCCAACCATGTTCTCTTTCTTCCCTCCAAGTTTTAGAGAAGAGGTTTCTTTCTTTTTATTGAAATCTAATGCTCTACTGGGTTCAGTAGCTTTTCTCTTCCCACTGCCTTCTGAATTTTAATTTCACAATGGTTGTTTTCCTCTTTATTATCTTCAAAGCCCTCTTCTAGAAATGGTAAAATCTTCCTACACACACACACACACACACACACACACACACACACACACACACACACTATTCTTGACTTCTTTTAGCCCAATTTCCCTCCTGCCATTCACAAACATTTTAAACATGAAGTCTACTGTCATTATCTCCACTGATTTTCCACTATGTTTCTTCCTGATTACTGTAAATTCGGCCCCTATTCCCATGCTTTCTCCGAAATGATCTCTCAGTGGCCAAACACAATTTCAGTCTCTAAATGCAAGACCTTAGGCCCCACTCAGGTTTTTCTCTCAGACACTTGATCTGTTTATAACCTCCTCCTAAAAAGCTCTCTCTCCTCCATGGTTTCTATGACCTTGTGCTTTCCTGGTTTTCCTCCTATTTCTCCAATAATTTCCCCCTCCTATACTGACATTCCTTTCTCCTGTACCCCTCCCAATTATAACAGTCAATTAATGCTCAAATTTTGGTCCTCCATTCCTCCTCTGATGATGCTATTGGGAGGCCATTGGCATCCAATTATCCCTCAATCCTGACGATCTTTAAGAGCATCCTATTTTCTTTCCAGCATGATTCTATTTGGATGTGCAGCCATCTCCTGTATCAGTTCCAGTCCTCTGGAAGCAGATGCTAAGACAGAGTTAAAAGTATAAGAAACGTATTGGGGATGATGTTTGTGGATGAAAAGGGGCAAAAGAGTGAAGCAGGCAGGGAGAGGCTTGAGACTGTGATGTAGACCGGATATCTGGGAAGAGAGGGGGAAGGAAGAAGGATTGGGAAGGAAGGGCACCAAACTGCAGTGCAGCTCTGCGCGTCCGGGCCCGCCAGGCGAGAGGCCCCAGGGCAGTGACTGCCATCAGGAGACCCACGGGACAGAAGGCCTCAGCCCTGTTACCTCTTTGGGGCATCGTCACTGGTTGATTGGGAGCTGCCCAGGGAGAGCATGACATTGGCTAGCTCGCTATGGCAGATCTCCAGCATACTGCAGTTACAGGCGGTCAGCTAACTGCATTTCCTATAGCAGGCTGTCTCTTGAAGGGACATCTCAAACACAATCCGTGCAAAACGAAAGTTAACTTTTCTTCCATCCATCCCCCCACCCCAAAATGGGCTTCCCTTTTCCATCGTCCCACCTCTGCCTTTGGTATCGGCATTCTTCCATCTTTCAAGTTAGATAATTTCATGTCATCTTTGACTTTTCCAATATTCTTATCTCTTACATCCAGTTTGTATTTCTTGGAATTCTTTTAAAATGCTTCTCAGCTTTATCATTTCATCTCTCTTCTCAGTTGCCACCGTGCTACTCCATATAGATAATTATCTCATATCGATTACTACCGTTAGCTTACTCTCTTCCCTAGCCTGTCTTCCTCACTCTCTAAATGTTGTGGTTTCCCAGGATTCAGTCCGTGACTCTTGTCTCGTCTCACACTACAGGCTTTGCTTCTGTGATCCTGTCAATGAATTGACCTCTATTAAAATATCCATGACTTCAAAATGTTTATCTCCAGCCCCAGTTTTGTTCAGATGCTCTGCTCTTAAAGGGAAAAAAACGAATGTATACCCTAGAATTAAATTATTTTGTTAAAAATGTTATATATGTGCTAAGTACCAAAAACTAAGTATAAACTTTTGGTAATAGTTTGGTTTCTGTACAGACTTTTTTCTACAGATTTTATATAGTTGAAATCATATTATACCTACATGTGCTATATTGTGCTTGTCATTTTTGACATTAGAAAACAAGCATTTTTCTTAGTTAGCAAAACTCTTCAGGAACATCTTTTCATGGGTACATAATATTTTATTCTGTAGATGGGTCAAAATTAATCTATTTTATACTGATGTCTAATGTTAATAAAGCAATAAACAACTTCAAGTAAGATTTTGTCAGAATTTAAGAGTATTTTTCTCAGAATAAATTTCTAGAAATGGGAAGGCAGATATCTTCATTTCAAAGAAGAGAAAACCTAGGTTCTAGAAGTTTGAATAATTTCCCTGAGGCCACCCAGCCTGTAAAAGGTAAAAGATGAGAAGGGAAGTCTCGGCCCTAGGTTATTTCCATTGGGTTGGGTTACCCATGCTGGGCTAATTTATGATCTAATTCCCTGAAAACTTCAGCCTGACTTGACATTCAAAGGTATGGGTACATGTAGCATGAGTGGTCTGAGACCTCTCAAAGTGTCAGAAGATTAGGCGTAATCTATTCAGGTATGATTTTCTCAGGGTTTATTTGGGCTGAAGTCGCATTTGCATTAGCACCACTGCCGTGATCTTTTCCTGGCTTGGAAAGGCTGTCGGGGTCCTTCATGACTGAGTTTCAATACCCAGTCTTTTAAAGATGGTCCAAGCTCTTACACAAAATCAGGTGCAATGCAGCTGTATTTGTAGCTTGTTCTCCACTTGTACCCTTGGCCCAGAGCTGCTGCAGTTAGAAGATATTTGATGCTGTTACTCTGAAAGTCATGGAATGGCCGACTTTATACAGGGAGAGATCTGTTTCTTGTTTGGATTCCAACCAAGAAGTGACTTCTCGGGCCAAAGGGAAAGTTAAAGATGTCCCTCTTATTGCTATGACATGAAGAAAGGGAGGCCTGAGCTGTGCATTTCACAGAGGCAGAGCATTCAGCCATGCACTCTTAAATCAGAAAGTAAAAGTAGGATCTAGGGTTTTATAGAATGTATTGATAGCAGCTGATTTAGAGAAAGACTTAAAAATAGACCAGAGTTTCTCAATCTCAGCACTATTGACATTTTAAGTTGGATAATTCTTTGTTGTACTGGTATAGGGGCTTCTCTGTCCTCTACCCACCAGGTGCCAGCAGCACCCCTTTCCAGTCATGACAATCAAAACTGTCTCTGGATATTGTCAAGTGCCCTCTGAGGGTCAAAATCACCCACAGTTGACAACCACTAAAAAAGGCTAATAGTTCCCCCAAAAGAAAGCAGTTAATCCCAATGCAGGGGGCAAATGAAAAGAAAGTTATCAACATGGAAGATGTATATAAAACACCTTGTGAGAAGAGGATTCCAAATCGGATAACAGAAGATCCTCCTTTAGTCACCCCAGCTAAGGGTCTTCTGCAGATCTGAAATGAAATGGAACAGGCCTGAAATACAAAGAAACCCTCTTTATAGTGAGCATAGGTATTATATACATATCATGCTTGCTAACTAGATAGTATCCGTAGATAGCCCTCAAGCTAGAGCACGGTTTTTGTCAATCTTAACAAAAATCCTCCTGGAATTAACACAAATTCCAAGACTGTTTCTACAGTTATTGAACTGCATAAACCCCATTGAACATTGTAATCAGGATTCTCATGCTCAGAAAGCAGGACAACCTCAAGAATACTGAGACTGGCTTCCCTCTATTTTGATACTCCACATGTTACGCATCCATAAAAGCTTAGTATTAAAAGGCATCTAAGGAGCCATCTAATTAAGTTTACCAAATTTCCCACACAGCATCGTTGACAGATGACTGAAACCCTTCACAAGGCAGATTATTCCATTGTTGGACCGCACTACTTCCTTATAAGATTTTATTTTGGGGGGTGGACTCTGTCTCCTAGCAATGACCACTTGTTGGACCTGGTTCTAGATTCTGAAACAACATGGAATTAATCCACTTCCTCATTCAGATGTCTGAAGTAGACCCTGACGTCATCTATTAAGTCTTCCCTTCATCATCTCTTGTCCACTCCAATCCACCATTCCCACTACATTTAACTGTTTTTCACATGCAATCACCTTTCTCCCCACCAGTCACTCTCTTCTTCATCCTTTGAATACTTTTTCCATCCTCAGGATCCAAAGGGTATCATCAGCATCTCACAATTATACTCAGCAATGATGCCAAAACTTCACCCCTTTCATCAAGGACCCTAAAATACTCATTGACTTCTCACTCTCCTCATAAGAATTATTTTTAACCTCACAGACAGAACAGGCATCGGGCAGGTACAACTCTCAAGATCACATCCTTTCCTTTTGCCTCCACCTACCCGGGATCCCTTCCCAACACCTGTTCTTACAGACTTACCTATGTCTTTCGGTCTCTTCTTGTCTTCCTCCAATCTGAGGAGGGTGCAGACCTGTCACCACCAATTATTCTTTCTGTCCTGTGTTTTAGTTTCTCCTTCTCATTGTTCCCTTCTCAGAGCCCACCCATATGTGTAGGTTTTCCCTCTCAAAAACCAACTAAGAAACATAGCCATCCCTCTTTCCAACTAGAGCACTATAGTACTAAGTCTCCTTTCACCACATCTTAGCAATGCTAAGAATCATCTGTATTCAAAGGTTATTCCACTTATTTCTTACTTCACTGTATGTAATCAGCATCTTCATACCAGGACACTCTTCAGATACTCTCTTCACTGCAATATGCCAAGAGATCTGCAAGTCTCCAAATAGACTATTTTACTTTCTGTGCTGGAATGATTGTCCACCCCACCCCTTGTCCAGTTGGCAAACTCCTATTCTTTTTAAAAGACCCTCAGATGACATATCCTTTGCATACATAGCCTTCCCTAAAGAGATAGGAAGATGATCAGACCATCAGATTATCAGTTTTATAAGTGTGTTTTAAGAATCAAATAAGATAACATATGTCAAGTACTTACACAGTGAGGGGCTGAATAAATGCTTAATAAATTGTAGCTATTATTATTATTATTATTATTATTATTAGCCCCTTCAGCAGGCTCTGTTTCTCTTTCCCTAAATGTCCATTGTTGTTTCCAGGATATTATGTTGTACCTGTTTAAGCAGGTGACAATTTCTCCCCCGATCCACCAGATTCTAAGGGCAGGAATGCCATGTTTCCAGCTATATATCTCTAACATTGAGCATAATGGCTGGCACCTAGTAGGAAAACTCAATTAATATATGATGAATGAGTGAATGACAATTCAGTTGCCTGAGTACAAGGCAATTATTGGTTTTTATAATTAACAAGAATATACTGGTTCTATGCAGATGGTTCTGGTTTTTTTTTTTTTTTTTTTTTTTACCAGTGATATCACATTTCAAACCTCCAATTTACCTCCGTGAAATATGGAATGGATTAGAATGCCAAAGGGAGAGTCAATGTTCCCTGCCACTGGTTCCCCAGTGGGGAGAACCACCATGCCTGGTCACGGGGGCACAGTGATCCCTTGGCTTGGGTTGGCACTATCTGTCCTTGGTGGGCCAGGGTTGCCTGGAGCAGCCAGCCTCCACGGGTTCAGCTGTGGGCCAGCCGCAGAAAACGGAACAAAAGCGGCATTGATGCCACCACTCACAAAGCAAGCCCTTGGGCAAGGATCAGAAGCCCTGCCTGTCAGCTTCTCTTTTCCCAGACAGCACTCAGCTCCACCTCTGCCTCCAGGAACTGGGATAATGTAGCCACCGAGGTACAGGGAGAAAAGGTATGTTATGCCAGGTGTGAAAGCACTCAAAAGAATGTTGCTTGGCAGCTATGAAATGGAAATGAATTTTAGTGGATATTTCATTCTGATGACAGTGTTGATAATTGTTTTATTTAAGTAAAGCAACACTAGTCAAAGCCAAAGAGCTGACCTCCAAACTTTTCACCACGGATCTTTTTTAAATTTGACATCTCCCTGCCCCAAAGACCCATGTTTGAAATGTTTTTGTCTAATACATAAATTTGCAGTTTTTATGAAAAAAATATTTACATACTGAACTCTTCCTGTGTGCCAGCTCCTTTGACTCTATCCTATTTGTTTTGCATAGTGTGTCCTTTAGCCCTTAAAATAAGCCTGTGAGGAGTGTATATTATTTTTAATTTATAAATGAAGAAACTGAGGCTCAGATGGCTTAAGTAACTTGTTGAGGACCACACACCTCATAAATGCCCTTATTAGTAGTGAATCAGCTTTCTGAGGTCACACAGTTTTTTAAATGATCTCAGCGAACTACTAGATAATTAAGTAAAAAGTAACCGTTCCTTTACGGTTATTAAAATAATGAATATTTTTGTAAAATATAAAAGTAGTTAACCCAAATTTATTAAACTGTAGCATATAAAGAAATCAAAATACTACTGTCAAAGCTTCTAATTAGCATGAAAATGAGAATGTTTTTCACTTCATTGATCTAATTGTGGCAAACAAATAAATTTGTGGCTCTAGTTGTCTTTGTGATGTTTTAAAAAATTAATAATATAGTTACTAGTAGGACTTTTGAAAAATCATAGATACCATGTTTCCCCGAAAATAAGACCGGGTCTTATATTAATTTTTGCTCCAAAAGACGCATTATGTTCAGGTTAGACCTTATTTTCAGGTCATCCTGAAAAATCATGCGAGGTTTTATCTTCCGGTTAGGTCTTATTTTCGGGGAACACGGTAGTTCACAGACTTTGTTACTCACTCCAAGTGTCCCTGGGGTCTGACATTTCCAGAATGGTGCCACTTTTCTAGGGTATTTTTCTTCGCTGTTTACCCTTCAGAAACTATTTCTCCATGTACTGTATCAATGCTGAATGTCATTTTTTGTTCTTGGTGCCTTTTGCTAAACTTAGACAAGATTCTGTCAATTGGGAAGGCATGTAAAGAGCTTTCCTTTGACCGGAATGCGTATCTGGAGCCGAGTCCATTTTAGGATTTCCTCAAGCTGTTTGCACGATATCTGAAGGTGCAGATCATAAAGATGTCAAAGGAATTTTAAGGCCTGGGGAAAAAATGAAAAGCTCACCTTTGCCCTTCGCTTTGTGTGTACGACAGCCAGGGCATCTGCAGGCCAGGCTTACCGGTAATTCCAGGTGTCCACAGGAGGGTCCGATTTCAAAGTACTCATGGACCCTTACTCGAAGGACCCAAATAAGAGGTTGAGGCTTTGATGTGCAACAGGAAGACAGCCTCAAATTGTTTTGCAGAGTCCATCCTACTCTAAGAAACAAGATTCAGGAGACCAGGGGAGTAAGTTCCAGCTAAATGGTAGTGGGATTCCCCTGGCTCTGTCAGCAAGAGGGCAGGGAGACTGTGCTGACACTCACTTTCACAATAAAAGCACCTGAAAGATGAGGCATGGATGATCACACCAGAGGGAATTCACTGATGGAAAAATAATGATAATCATATCTTCCTAGGGCAATCCATCAGACCAGCATAACCCACAATTTGTCAGGGGTCTTTGCTAACGCGGGTGTCACTCATTCTCTTTACTTTCTAAAACAGCGCAGGCCAAATCATAACCTGAGCTCAAAGAAGCAGTGCACTGAGACTAGAACTCTTAGAACCCAATGTATAAAGGTAGGAGGTGCAACGTGATTTGTAAGTGTTAAGATAAAGGGGGGACACGTTGATGAATTCCAGTGATTTTAGTCTGGAGAATACATACATCAGTAATGAGAAGTAGGGAGATTATGTTACTATATGGAAAATGTCTAAGGTACTATAGTAAGTGAAAAAAAGATGGAAGCAATTGTACATACGTAGTTATTGCAATCATATGGAAGATGTATGGGGAAAATGACTGACGCCTGTCAGTCATTAATAACATTTAGCAATGTGTATATGTGCCAGGTACTCTATAAAGCATGAATTATCCCATTCAATCCTTACCAAAAAACTCTGTGAGGAAGCTTCTATCCACATCTCACACAGATGGATAAGAAAACCGAGGCTGATAGAAGTTACAGGAACTTGCCCACGATCACATTTGTGGATAACGGACAGATCTGGAAGCAGATACTCGTAACCTCTGTATTAGAAAATTGCGGCTGTGTTGCAGGTTGTGGAGTTATGTGTACATTTTCCCCCCTTTTAATCTATTCTCCAAATTCTGGGGTGTGATTATATTAAATTTAAAAAAATTTAAGATGTGCATTAAGAAACCAGAACTCGTAACCTCCACTTCCCAAGTACGTTCAGGTAATAGACTCCGATCTCTAGATGGGAATTTGAGCTCTGATAAGGCCTAATGTTTGATTAAGCACAGGAATGGAAATGTTACCCCAGATCAGATTCAGCAAACATTTTTTAAGCCCCGGTGATTGGGAGGATTATAAGAGGTAAGGTGCGTCAGGTGCTTAGCACTGTGCCTGGGGGACATGAGTAAGCAATCCACGGCTATTACCTACTACGATTAACATGTGCCGTGTAATGTTCTAAATGCTCCTATAGCTTATCCTCACGTACACCACTTTCTACTTCTTATTCGTCATTGATCTTCCTTTTAACCAAGTCTCCCAGTGCCCTGTGCAGAGCACTGCATCCACTGGGTCTCACCTAATCCTCTCCAGCCTTTAGCACTCAGTTCAAGTTCAGCCTCTGCCACAAAGCCCACCCACGCACATCCATTACTCCCTCTCTTGACTTCCTGCAGAACATATTTTCTAACTCATTTAACTAGACTCCACATTGGCTAATTCTTTAAATAGTTAATATACCTAAGACTGGACTCTGTAAGGTTGGTGGTTCTTAGGAGTAAGATAATTTTTCTTTTCTGTTTCTTTTTTATCCCTTCGGAGAACCTAATCCAATATAAGTTCCTTTAATTTTGTATTAATCGGGACTCTAGTTGCCAATGACAGAAAACCTAACTCCACCGGGCAGAGGCTGAAAACAAACAAACAGACCAAAAAATGGGGGCGGGGTAGAGGAAAGAGGTGTTTAAAGGCTTACGTAACTGACAAGTCCAGTAGCCTGGGGAATGACTGAAGTCTTAAAGACAGCAACTGAGCTGGCTTGGTCTCGTGGTCACCCCAATGTGGGTACGGGGCCAGCGCCACCCAGCCTGAGAGTGGACATGAGGCAGTTTTCCCCAAAGGAGAAGCAAGCTATTCTTGTCAAAAGGATGAATGGACACTGGGCCAGCAAGAACAGCAGATATCCCTTACCTTATTGAATCAAATTCCTCAGCACTTTAATAATGATAATAATAACGATAATAACTGTTCTTCACTGGTCAGGCACCAGATTGTAACCCCAGTAGGAGCTGCCAGGCATCCACAAGCTCTTATTAACCTGATCTCAACTGAAGTGAGCCAGGCCTGGGGGCAGAGCTACAAAGGAGAGCTTACAAATCTCTGACACAGCATTTTAATACCACAGGGGATTTTTTTCCTTTCCCACAAATTGTATTAACCCTTCGGGAACAGGGGGGAAACCCAGTGTAGAGCTCATTAGTGGCTTTCCTTCAGAGCTCTTCAAAGAGGCCCCATCATTTGCCAACGTGATTTTTCTTAATATTGTGCAGACGGCAGGCTAATCCATCTTCAAATGATCTAATTGCATCTAACTTTCTCTTAAGAAACACTGCATGGAGTTGCAAAGTCTTAATTGCGGGGTGTATGCCGAATGTCTCCAAGATTACAGAGGCAAGCACTCAAACCAAAGCTGGGGAATTTCCAGTGGAAACTTGCAGGGGCAGAAAATGGAAGCAAAGTGGCAAACTGGAAAGCTTCATAAAGCTCAGTTCTTGGATCCCAGTGTTCATAACATTGAATAAATACTTCAGCTTACTGCTTAAGCATTTTGGTGTTCACAGAGGTTCCCCTTATGCCATGAAAGCCTCACGCTTCCTTCCTTCTATTTGCGATGGAGGAAATGGGTAAAACAAAGGGGCACATGGAAAGGAAAGGGGCAGGCAGAGGAGTAGCTGTGATCTTCTGGCTGGCTGGGCAAGAATAAGGACCCCAAGTGGCCAATATTTTCTTAGAGGTTTCCCTGGCCTTCCTCTTTCTTAGCTCAGCAACCTTTATATACCACTCAAAGGGCCTAATGAAATAAAACAGATTTACATAAAGGAGGTAAGCAAGCCAAGTGGGAGCAGAGTGAGGAAGGGGGAGGCTGGAGATGGAGCCAGGAATTGCAACGCTTCCTGTGTTGGGGAGGTTGGGGCGGTGGTAAGAGTACACGTGCAGGTGAGGTTAGTGCACATTCCAAAGGCTCTCTTTAATTTAACACATCTTTTAAATCCTCTTTTACTTATCTTGTTTATTCATCACAACTAGTCTAAGGGGGTTCAATTGTTTTCTGAATTTACATTAGGGAGAACCCAGGCTCCCCGTGGAGGTCTCTGCTACATCTGGTGCCTGGCAAAGCTGGGATCCAAACTTCTGGCTCCAAGGTGGGCATCTTTTACCAAGCCCCTCCCTCAGACACTCCATGAGGTTGTTGGTGGTGGTAGACAGCTGGGTCAAGGTCACAAGGAGGCTGCCAGCCCCCCCTGAAGTGCCCGCCATGCGTAGGTACAGATAACCCAGCTCTCCCATTCCCTGGCAGGCCTGGGGGAACTATCATTTTTACTAGGATGAAGTCATATATTAAACAATAACATGGTTTCTGTCAACATCAGTCTTTCAGGCCTCTGTTCTGCCCTCCCCCACAAACATATTTATATTGGCCCTGGCTAACAATATCCCACTTTCCATTTGCAATCCCTTATGTCTCATCTGGTACACAATACGCAGAAAATCAGGTTGTAAAGGAGCTGGCAGTAAACCTACGGCACTTTATTAATTCCACTTTCGGGTCCCTAGTGACAGTGAGAACTGGGAGGGCCTATTCGGGTACCAGGGCCCTTCTTTTCTGGAGATTGGCCCATATTCCCCTTCTACCCAGGGCCACAAAAGGAGTCTGGTGGACCCTTTATATAAGACAACTCTATAAGAAGAAGCCGCAGAAAGCAGGCCCCTAATAATAGCACTAACAGCAAACTTCCCTCGAGGGCTTGTTATGTGCCAGGCACTGTGTTAAGTGAATTACACACATTATCACACCTAATCCTCACAGTCCTTTGAGGAGATGCTATTCTGACCACAGAAGAGAAAAACCCCCAAACCCCACAGGTTATTCTATCACCCCAGAAGATCCTCTGCTCTAAGCCAGGCAAGCACTGGTGTGTTCCTTTACTCACTCATTGATTGTTTAGGTATTAATCAAGTGCCCTCTTTGTGCCAGAGATAGTGGACACAAAGATGAATGGTCCTGCTCAGAGAATTAAACCATGGATCAGCATAGTGTGAAATAGGGAAGCACAAATGTGTCAGGAGAGTGGAGGAAGGGAATTCTGCCCAGGCTGGGCTCTGGCACCCTCTCCTCTCCTAGCACAAGGCCAACTGTTTCATCCCACAGGACTCCACTTCTCCACCACCTGCTGAAGGCCGAATGTTCTAGTTGAATAGACAATGGTAGACTTAAAACTCTATCCAATGACAATCACAGATCTATCCATGTTATGCTCTTTGCAGTTCCCACTCATCCCTAATAATGGAAAAACCTAGATAAGGATGAGACTCCTAGTAGCCTTCGTCAAAGAGCTACCACGGTTTTTGAGTATGTGCAGGTGGGGGGGGGGGGACAGGCCATGAGTTAAATACCAGCTCTGTTTGGCATTTCATATACTTTTTCCCCATATGATTTCATTTATTCTGCTTACGTTTAGTGATTTAGTCTTTCACACTTGCCTCTTCTCCAGGCCATCTCAGTTCTTCTCACTTCTTTACACCTTACTTATTCCCATCCTAGCCCAAGTCACCTAATTTTTCCATATGGACAAGTACGACAGCATCCTTCCTAGTGTTCCAGCTTCTGCTCATACCCACCCCCGACACTCAGCTTCCACACAGTTGCCAGAGTGCCCTTCTGATTGCAAATTAGAACATGGCACTTGTTTAGCTAAAACCCTCCCACAGCATTCATTACTTTTGGATTTTGATGCACCAGGAGATTTGGCTCTTGCTCCCCTTTCCAACCTCATGTCATTCCTTCCACCCCTTACTCACCCAGTTTCAGCCACGTTGGCCTTCTTTTCCTTCCATGATTGTGCCAAACCCATATCCACTTCAGGGCCTTTTACTGTTCTTTCGACTAGAATAGCCTGTCTTCCCCCAGCTCTTCACAAGCCTGGCTCATTCCATTCCTCAGATGTCAACTAACTCCTTGCAAGAAAACTTTTGCTCATCAAGCTTTTAAAAGCACCCCTTTCCTACCCCCAGACCACTACATATCACCTGTTCTTCTTCCTGTTATATTTATCTGTTTCTCTCTTTACTGTCTATTTCTCCCACTACAGCCAAGTTCCACAAGGATAAAGAACTTACATGGCGCTGTTCACTAATGTATTCCCAAAGCCTTGGCCGAGCACATAGTAGTTGCTCAATTAGTTTTTGCTGAATTAGCAAATAACTAGTTCAATATTCGCAAATGAAAGCTCCCAAGGACTCCTAAGGTGGACATCTCAGAACAGTCTCATTTGAATGAGCTCAAGAAACAGAAGCTTAAAGAGGCCTGGAATTCAAACCCAGGTCTGCATGGCTCCTATGCCAAGCCTCTTGTTACTATGCCAGGAAGTCTCTTACGGTCATCAAAACACAAGGAAGATACGGACCATTACATGGATGAACCTTGAAAACATTAAGCTAAGTGAAAGAAGCCAGACACAAAGGTCCCATAGTCCATGATTTCATTTATATAAAATGTCCAGAAGAGGCAAATCCATAGCGACGGAAAGCAGATCAGTGATTGTCTGGGGGCCGCGGGTCAGGAGGCGATGGGGAGGGACTGCCTAAGGAGGACAGAGTTTCCTTCTGGGATGATGAAATGTTCTGCAATTAGATAGTGGTGACAGTCACACAACATTGTGAATGTACTAAATGCCACTGAACTGGACACTTAAAATTGTTAAAATGGTCAGTTTTGTGTTCTGTATAGTTTACCACGGGGGGGGGGGGGTCAAAGGGGAGAAGCAAAAGCAAGGAAAGTTTCTTAGGGGAGCCAGGTACCCACAGCCGTTAGGAGGCTGCGCCACGGACCCACCAGAAGCTGTGGTCTGCCCGTTCCCCTGCTATGCTGGCTTCAGACATGGGAGCTGTGCTCCTTCTTCCCACTGTCCCGACCCGCTGCTGGATCTGCCTGCTAGCTGGTGGACGGCTTCAAAATCTACCATAATCTAAAAGGATAACATTTTACTTTGCAACTCTGTGGTGTTTGTTTCACTTTGCAAGTTACCCCTCCTCTTTAATCAGGATGATCACACAATTACAAATATATAGTATATATTATCCAAGAGGAAACGTAGCCGGCTGAATGCTGCTTTGAAATACTGACAGCCCCTCCCATTTTTTGAATTTCTATTTTTAGCCCTAAACTGATTCAAACCAATACTATTCTGGAGAATTTGTGAGTCCTGCAGTGTTTTAACCAAGGAAAGTCTTTCTGAAACAGAACTGGGGGAGGGGGCTGGGTGTGAGACGTGGGGTTGGGGTGGAGCTCTGGGCGGGAAGATGCCTCACACAGCTTCCCGACCCCAAAGCCAGGACCTCATCCAGCTCCCAAATTTAACAGAATGCTTCTCATTTTGCCCTCAAACATCAAATCTCCCCGTGCTCTAACCATCAGAGTGCTCTTTCAGGAATAGAAATCCTGACTGCTTGATTCCCTCCCTGCCCCATGAATTCACTGAAATAGGAACACTGGATACCACTGGTAGGAGGAGCTTTCAGGATTGTCTGGAACGAAGCCACTAGGTGGATGTTCACTGGCTGAGTCCCAGGTGCAGAGTAGGCTCACTGAGGGGCCATGGTTGCTCCAAGCCCAGAACACTGGGAAATCAATGAGCAAATGGCCTATGAGCAACTTCGGTCAATTAGTACGTCAAGAAATGCCTACTCAGTGCCAGTCACTTTGTCAAATACATTGTGTCATTTTAATGGAACAAACTGTTATTCCACTCCCACTATGCACCAGGAACTGCTATGCGCAGAGAATAAAGAATGAACAAGATGGAGAAGACAGCTGCTGTCCCTGCGCTTATGATCTATCTAGATTCTAGAGCTGTGCTGTCTGCTATGGTAACCATGACACACTGGTGGGCTGCTGCAATTGAGAAAAGGAATTTTAAATTTAATTTAATTCATTTAAACTAAAAATGGAAGCAGTGTAAAATATTTTTTTCTGTTAAACACCACTTTATTGTTCTGGTAGGACTGCATTTTACTGTAACTGCTGCATTGCCTAAGATTTTCACCTTTTATTATACTGCATGTGTCAAGTGAGTGCATTGTTTCCAGTCTGACATATTAACACATCACCCATCTAGAAGGTGTAAAACAGACTGATTCAGTTCCAATGATTTATTTTTTTTCCATATACCATGGAATACTGTAAAGTGCTTATTTGAAATGATTTATGCAGACAGTATGAGTTATGGTGAAACCTCTGTAAATCGTCATTGGTAATTAAACTGAAATACTATGATTTTCCTTCTAGTATATCTAATTCACTTTTCTAGTTTAAAAAAAAATAAGTATCGATGCATTTTTAAATTTAAAATGAAGGCGTATAACTGATGCAGAATTGATGGAGATTTAGAAGACAGCACTGTGAGGCCTGGCACAGAAGACCACTTAGTAAGTGTTCCCACAGTTAGCAAATTCTGTCCTCAGTGTCCCAAGAAGCAAGTTTTCTGGACGTCTTCTGTCCTTCGTTTTAGCCTCCAAGCATTCGTAAACAGGGAGGTCTAGACTCAGAACACTCTTCTACACAATTAAGGAGAACTTGGGATAAAAAATAACACAGGCATGATCATTTATCAGTTTCCATCTTTCTAGACAGGAAAGTACAACACCAGGCTATCCTGTCAAACCTATCGGAAGGCTGTAAGATCAAAAGACACCAGAAAAAGTGTTCTAAAAATGATAAACAGTCATGCAAATATAAGAGGTCTTATCCTTGTCTCTTTTCACAATCTCTCTTAGGAATTTCATCCCCTTCAAAGCTTTGGTCATCAACCTGGGCAAAATGATCACATATGCCCCTTTACTCCTGACCGCTGTCCCATGCTCAGTGCCACAACCCCAAATATCCACTGGATGGTTTCATCTGAAGGCAGGGACAGCAACTCTGAATACAATATCTGACTTAATTTCCTTCTAGCCTGCTTCCACCCCAGCTTTCTAGCGGCCTGGAAATCAGTCTGGGGTACGGGTGCTGGTGCTGGGCCTGTGTGCTCCTCAGCTTCGTTCGCTGCCCTTCCCCTGCTCTGCTCAGTACCCACCAGGGAGATGACCTTTCCAGGTTGCTATTCTCAGGCCTCCTGTGTCAGGCACCTTCTTACACATTTCCCAAATAGGAGGCACTGGCTGGCCTTTGGAAGTGGGAGGAAGGGGGAAGGCCACTTGTTTCTCCCACTTCTTTCAGTCTTGGGTGATAAGTGACAACACCTTCTCATGGCTCCAGCGCCCACAGAATAGGCTCGCCATCATTCCTGCCTCCCCAATGAGCCCACTCTTAGGCTGGGGTAAAACCAGCCCTTCTGTTTGTCTGTCCTGTCCAGGAATGGTGGCGGTTTCTACCTGCTGCTGACCTTTGAGCAGCATCACCTTCCCTGCTTGAGCTTCTCATCAATGGCATGACCTGTGTCACCAATTCCCTATAGTAATTTCCCTGGGTTAAATATTCAGAGTTGGTGCTGCTTTCCTGCTTGGGTTCTGATGGTACAGTAGGCAGGTGATTATCCAGGCTCAGAGTTTCTGCTGCTTCAAGTCCTCTGGTATCGACAATATTTTAGAACTGGGCAGTCTACTGCAAATCCTCCTCAGGTAAGAAGGGCGATGGGAGAGGGTGCTTCTCAAATCATGGTGCATGCACATGAAATTACTTGGGGTGATTTGATACTATACCATATTTGGGCATCACCCTAAAAACTTTGTCTGGGGAGGAGCCTGGGTATGGGCTATTTTTAAAACTCCCAGTGTGATTCTAATGTATAGCTTGAGTTGAGAAGCACAGTCCGGGAGATAATGGGACCCGGGCTGCTGCTTTCGGGGCATACATGAATATGAATGTGTGTATGTGTGTGTGTGTGTGTGAGTTTGAGAGAGAGGGAGAAGCAAAGAGAAATTGTCAACACTGACATTGATGCCAAAGAGAGAAGAAGAAACCTGAAAATTAGGCTGAAAAAAAATCAAATGCTAATTATTTATGCAAAGGGTAGCTGAGCATTATGCTCAGCTACCCTTTACCATGGTCAAGATTATTCATAACATTTCATTAACTGTGTTTGCTGTAAGATTTGGTTGTTTCCCTTAGAAAGCTCTACGAGTATATGAATCAGTAATGAACCTGTATTTACAAGTCACACATGCAAACCAGTGTCCTTATTTTCCCATAAGCCTTCAGGGCCTGAGTCAGGTAGCAGGATCATCTGATCAGTGCTTTAAAACTCTCATGGGAAGACATCAGAGCACTGTATCCGACACCACCTCTCACTGCCTCCCGCTGTGGTCACCTTGCTCAACTTCAAACACAGGCAATCAGCCCACAAAGCAAGAGCCTAATGAAGAAATACGGGAGGAAAATGCTGCTCTATTTAATAGGAGGAAAGCAGAGCCTGCTACTGACCAGCAAAATGGATAGCTCTTTTCCCTTCACCATAGGGCACAATACCATGCCCATCAGAATCTGGCGGTCACGATGGTGGGAGTTTCCCACGTGGCCGTTCTCTGTAAGATCATTCTCACTGATGGATCTTACTCTACAACATCATGCTCAGAATGTGCAGGATGGAAGCACATGACAGAGAAAGAGAGCCCAAGGGCAAACTGCACAAAATTCAGAACTTGAGGAGGTCTCACTATAATAAAGGAAATAGCAAACTGAGTTTCAATGAGGCATAAAATTTAGAGTTAGAAGTCTTAGATGACAACGAATTTAAGTTCCTCGATTTGCAATGAAGAAACTGGGATCTAAAGAAGGTAAGCAATATGTCCAGCATCTCTGGCTAGTGAATGACAGAGAAAGACTAGAGCCCAGACAGGTATCTTGTCTCTAAACCCTTGCTTCCCAAAGTATGTGGACTACCAGCACCAGCACCTACTGGGTGCATGTGAGAAATGCAGAGTCTCAGGCCCACTGCAGACTGAGTCTTTCCTAATTTGCATTTTAACAACATATCCAGTGACTTATACCCACATTGCCATGTGAGAAGCAGCGCTGCAAACCACACTCTGACTCCTCTGGGGCTTTCTGTTCACCCACAGCCAGAGTTGGGGTTGAGCTTGTCTCCATTTCTTGAAAAGCACTTGCTCAGTAACTTACAGCAGACGCTGACGTTAAAACTTACATACACAGAAAGGGAAAGTGTAAATGATGTAGAATGAGGACTTTTGGATTGGTTTTGTTGCCTGGTACCCACATGTATGACTTTAAAACAGCTTCTAAGAATCAGAGGCCTGGAACGTAGAAGCTTGATCAAAATGTGTTGAGCAAATGAATAAAACCTTGTCATATGTGGAGAAAAGATTTTAGGACAGAGACTCTCGAGGTTCACTTTAACACACATTTGTTGAGCATCCACAATGTGCTAGGTGAGGAGATACATTCATGACTAACACATAGGCTGAGAAGCTCTTGGCCTGGAGGACAAGCTTTCAGCATGTGTGTTCCTAGAAAGCAAGGACTTATCTTCCCTCTTCTCTCTTTAAATGTGTCCTGCACACAAAGATACGCTTTGCCAATATTCACAAGGATCGTTTTAATTGGAAGCTTTCCACACTCTATTCATTCAGCGGGAATTGTTGAGTGACGGGAGGATTGGAATACAAGAGCTTGGCTTCTCAACCTTCTGTACTTTTGGATCTATCCCCTACTGGGATCGGGAAATCCTTCTTATCTAATCTCTCCACATTCCCTCCATCTGCCCCTTCTCTGCTGAGTGCTGAGTCTCAGGAGGTTTCATGAAGACACAGAGGTTAGCTGCTATACTGAAGCAATGGCCTCCTGTGTCCCGGCCCAGCTGCTGAGTGACTTCTTGGTCTCCCCTAGGCAAGGCACCTCTGCCCTTGAACGGCCGGAGTATCTGTGTTGAAAGTTATCCTTGAGTTTATCTTGAGTTGAAAATTACATTATCACTTCCTGGGCTGGGCCAGCACCCAGCTACACTTCTTCACTGTGGCTGAGGCTTGGAAGCAGATAAGAGAAGGAAAGAATTCATCAAAAGCTGGTCACTTTGCCTTTCTGCAGGAAGGGACTTTAGCCAAAGGCCAAAGAGAGAAAAGGAAATAAAGGCTTCAAAGTCTCTTGTTGGGATTTACAGCAGGGAATGTTGTCTAGAAGGACTCTGGCTGGAAAGGAGGTATAGACTCTTTGCTCAAACAGCAATGACGACATCGACGATGACGATGATGATGACATCAGTCCACATTATTAAGCTCCTAATATGTGCCAGGCACAACGCTAGCTACTGTAAGCACTTCATATTATTATTTCATTTAATCTTCACAACAACCCTATGAGAGCGATATGTTTTTCCCCATGCCCTTTTTACAGACTGAGCCTGGAGGAAACCTCAGACGATGAAGAAAAAAGAAAGAAATGCAGCTGAAATTCGTTGAACTATATTATACAACAGGCCCTATCCTATAATTTTTCACATGTCACAAGATAGGGGAGATAGTTGAGTCAATCAGCCAAAAAATGTTATCTCATTCATTTGAGGAATCTTGATTGAGTTCTTCCAGGTGTTAGGTACTTTATATTCATTGTTTCCTTACTGTGACTGACAATCCTACGAGCCAGGCACCGTTACCACCATCTCATAGAAGACGACAGTTAGATGTTGCTTTCTTTCCCTTTTCTTTTCGTTTTCCGTGACTATGTAATGAATGCTGTCTATATTCCAGGACTGGAGATGGAGTGGTACATGAAGCTGAGTGTACCCGGACCTCGTGAAGCTGATGTTGCAGGCAAGTAAACAAATGAATAAAAAAGAAAATGTTAGGTAATGATAAGTATCCTGATATACATGAAGCAGGTGACATGATAGAAAATGACTGGGAGCTGCTTTAGATTCAGGGCTCATTTCTGATGAGGTGACATTTTAGGTGAGAAATGAAGGAGTGAATCATGCAAAGATCTCAGACAAAACCCTCCAGACAGAGAGAACTGCTAGCACAAAAATCCTAAAGCCTGCAGAACAAGCCTCGGGTATCCGAGGAACAGAAGCACAGCCAGTGTGGCTGGAGTTGAATGATCAAGGTGAGAGGAGGACAAGGGGAGGTCACAGAGCTAGGTAGCAAGCCTTATAGGAAAGCCTGGGGAAGGAATTGAAAATCCTTTCCAAATGAGAAGTCCTGGAGGGTCTATTAGAACAGAAGTATTTTTAAAGGCCCACTCTGATTTCTGTGGTGAGAAGTGTCCTATAGGAGAAAAAAGGTGGAAGAAGGTATATCAGTACTAAGGCTGATATAGAATTTCAAAGATAAGATAGTGGCTTAAAGGTAGGTGGTAGGGGAGAAAGAGAAGAGTGGGTGGCTGGTCGAAAGTACTTGCTGACACTTTGGATGACCTGCTTTTGTTTTTTTGTTTTTTACGGCCTCTAGCATATTGAGTAAGCAGTTTGAGGGCAAAGCTCCGTCTTTGTAGTTTCCACAGAGCTTGACCAAGAGCCTGCCGTTACTGAAGGTGATTAATAAAAATCTGTTGAACTGAATCGATGTTTAGTGTTTGTTGGATTGGATCTGTTTGCCTATCAGAAAAGCTCAAGATATATACGAAGAGGCGGCCTGAAATAAACATGAGTAATATAATATTGGTACTCTCCAGGCCTCACTATGATCAAATTAATCAATTTAATGATCCCAAAAGATTAAAACTGAAGAAGTCCGATATGAACTAGGTCCAATTGAAAGCCATTTAACCTTTATGAGCCTCTCTGAGAATATGGAGGTCAAAACATCTTCCCTGGAGAGCTGTTTCGAAGAGAGGTGATGTATGTAAAGAATCCCAACCCATTTCCTTGTTTTGGGGAAAAGGTTGAACAGAGGGAGGCTGTCATAAAGAACAATGCCTTTGGGCTTCACAGGCCTTCCAAGACAGCACCTCCTCAGTGCTTAGTTAGATTGAGCCTCCTTGGAGGTGGGAAATGTGCAATGCCAGAGTAAGGACCTCCAAAAATCTGTTTCTGTAGAAGCAATGAGAATACTGGCAAAAAGTCATAAAAAATCAACATTTTCAAAACTAGAAATTAGCCAAAGGTTTGCAACACTCCAAGGAACATTTATTCAACAATAACAACAACAAATGCCGAAATTTGGTAATAGCCGAGTTCTGTGGAATTTTAACTTGTCCTCGTCTTATCTCCTTCTCCTGAATTCTGCAGTAACCTTAAAGATAGCAGCCTCCCCTCCAAAGCAGCTGTAAAAACTAGCAGCCTAGCAGTCGCTAGAAGAGACAGAGGGGCTGGAGCACCTCAAAAGCCCCATCTCCAAGTATTGGCACAATGTGACCTGGCTAGCAGCAATCTGGAAAAGTCCCATTCACATGGTTTGTCTTTATTTGACTGGACTCAGCTTCTCAGCAAGAAAAGCCCTAGCCTCAGGACATTTGCTGGAAAACAACCATAGTTGCCTGGGGTGGCAATACCAGTTGGGGAAAATGAGAGCCCAGCCAAAAATCTCAAAGTCTCAAAGGATCTAAGGAATGAGATGTTCATAGAGTGCTTTGTAAAACTCCAACATATTACTGGGGATATAGAAAAACATGTTCAGGAGACGTCATCAAAATGGCTGCGTGAGGTGAGCCTCTGTAAATCTCCCCTGGAATCTACAACTAATCGAACAACAATAACTCCACAGCAGACAGGCAAGATGAAGAGGCCCACTACTGAATTCACCTAAAGGTGGGAGAATCGCGCAAGCGGGGGAGGAGGGAAGGGAGAATTGTGGAGACAGAGCCGCTGGGGCGCAGGACGCAGACCTAGCTCAGTGCTCCGAGCTCGCTGCATCCCGGATCTACCGCAGCTGCGGGAGAGGGAAGAACTCCGACTGCTAGGGCTCCGCTTATGGCCCACAGGGCTGAGGGGGCAGCATGTAACACGGCTGAACCCAACGCTCACGGCAGAGACCTCGGAGCAAAGACTGAGGGAAGAAGGCTGAAAACGGTGGTTTAAGCCCTCACTGCCGAGCGGAGAACGGAAGCCTTAGGCACTGAGACTGGCTGCTCCCTCCCTACCCTCCCAGAGCTCACCCTGCCCCACCTGCCCAGTGCTAGAAGCAGAACAGTAGCAGTGTCAGATCAAAAGAACAGAATATTTGCTGTTCTGAGAACTGTGGACCACAGACACAGATTTGCAGCCCAACTAATTCCAGCAAAGGGGAGGGAGCTGTGGAAGTGGGACAAGCTGTGGTGGTGATCGCAGCCATTGCTCTGGGCCACCTCTCACAACTCACCCCGCCCCTGGCCCCACCTATATGGGCGGATCCCTGGAGAAGTAAACAGAACTACTGAAATCTGAATCTGAATCTGGTGCATAAAGAGCTCTGGAACTTCAAAAGCTCTATGCATCCCCACAGGGACCTGGCGCCCTATGACCCAGGCGAACTGTTAACAGAGGAAAAGCCCATCTCCCAGGGAATCCCCCCATTGTGTGAGAAGTTGGAGTAGTGCAGAGAAAACATAGGACTACTGTGTGAGAAAGAAAAAAAAAGGCTGCAGAAGGAGAGAAAATAAAACATTCTACCAACAAGTACTGGAAAACAAAAGAAAGACCTATTCCTATCAACCTGTTGCAGAAGCCACTCCTGTAGATGTCTAGGAAGAGAAATAATAAATCAGTAATTGCCATGAATAACCAAGGCATCAAGACAGCTCAGAAAGAAAGTGAAAAGTCTCCAGAAAAAAAACTTAAAGATATGGAAATATGTGACGTAAATGACAGAGAATTCAAGATTGCAGTTCTGAAAAAAACTCAACGAGATGCAAGAAAACACAGAAAGGCAATTTAATGAACTCAGAAACGCAATCAAAGAACAACATGAGCATTTTACGAAAGAGATTGAAATTTTAAAAAAGAACCAAAGCGAATTTCTGGAGATTAAGAAGTCAATAGAAGAAATTAAGAATGAAATAACCAGCTTAGGTAGTAGTGTTGACCAGATGGAGGAAACAAACAGTGACATCGAAGATAAAACCTGAAAATTACACAGATGGAAGAAGAGAGAGACTTGAGACTGAAAAGAAATGAAAGAACTCTACAAGAACTTTCTGACTCTATCAGAAAGAGCAATATAAGAATAATGGGCATACCAGAAGGAGAAGAAAGAGAGAAGGGAACAGAGAATATATTCAAACAAATTGTTGATGAGAACTTCCCAAACTTGTGGACAGAACTAGATCCTCGAATCCAAGAAGCAAATAGAACACCTAATTACCTCAATCCCAAAAGGCCTTCTCCAAGGCACATTGTATTGAAGCTGTCTAAAATCAACGACAAAGAAAGAATCCTCAAGGCAGCCAGGGAAAAGAAGACAGTAACCTACAAAGGAAAGCCCTTAGATTATCATCAGATTTTTCAGCAGAAACTCTACAAGCCAGGAGGGAGTGGAACCAAATATTCAAACTATTGAAAGAGAGAAATTATGAGCCAAGAATAATATACCCAGCAAAGATATCCTTTACATATGAAGGAGGAATAAAGACCTTTCCAGACATACAGAAGCTGAGGGAATTTTCTAATACACGACCCTGCACTACAAGAAATACGAAAGGAGGCTATTCGACCACCATCAACAGGGACAATTTGTGGCAACCGAAACATAAAATGGGGGGAGAGTAAAGGCCTGAACCGGAATATGGGAATGGAGAAAGTAAGCGTGCTGAAGAAAATGGAATACTCTAAATATCAAACTTTCTTTTACATAAACTTAAGGGTAACCACTCAAAAAAAATTCCAGAACTGAAATATATACTGTAATAAAAGAAGAAACAGAGGGAAACATCATAGACTACCACCACACAGAAATAATAGACAACAACAAAAAGGCAAAGAAACAATGGAGACACAGGCTTACCAGAAAACTAAAGATAGAATGACAGGAAATCCTCATGTATCAATAATAACCCTAAATGTAAATGGACTGAACTCACCAATAAAAAGGCAAAGAGTCGCAGATTGGATCAAAAAACTAAACCCAACCATATGCTGTCTCCAAGAGACACATCTCAGCTACAAGGACAAGCATAGACTCAAAGTGAAGGGCGGAAATTGACACTCCAAGCAAATGGTACCCAGAGAAAATCAGGTGTAGCCATAATGATATCAGATGAAACAGACTTCAGGGTGAAAAAGATAACAAGAGACAAAGATGGACATTTCATAATGGCAAAGGGGACTATACAACAAGAAGACATAAGTCATCAATATTTATGCCCCCAATCAGGGAGCACCAAAATATACCAAGCAACTACTAACAGAACTAAAGAGAGAAATTGACCAAAACACAATTATACTAGGGGACTTAAATACATCATTGACAGCTATAGATAGATCATCCAAACAGAAAATAAATAACGAAATAGCAGCCCTAACTGACACATTAGATGAAATGGATATAATTGACATATATAGAGCACTTCATCTTAAAACATCAGACTATACATTCTTTTCTAGTGTACATGGAACATTATCAAGGATAGACCATATATTGGGACATAAAATCAGCCTCAGCAAATTTGAGAAGTCTGAAATCATACCAAGCATATTCTCTGATAACAAGGCTTAGAAATTGGACATCAACTACAAAAAGAAAGCAGGAAAAAACACAAATACATGGAGATTAAACAACATACTTTTAAAGAACGACTGGGTCAAAGAAGAAATTAGAGGAGAGATCAAAAGATACATAGAAACAAATGACAATGAAAATACATCCGACCAAAATTTTTGGGATGCAGCGAAAGCAGTTTTAAGAGGGAAATTTATATCATTACAGGCCTATCTCAAGAAACAAGAAAAATCCCAAATAAATGACCTCATGTTACACCTTAAAGAACTAGAAAAAAAAGAACAAGTGAAACCCAAGGTCAGCAGAAGAAAGGAAATAACAAAAATCAGGGCAGAACTAAATGAAATAGAGAACAAAAAGACAATAGAAAAAAATAATGTGAAAAAGAGCTGGTTCTTTGAAAAGATTAACAAAATTGACAAACCCTTGGCTAGACTCATTAAGATAAAAAGAGAGAAGACACTAATTAACACAATTAGAAATGAAAAAGGGGAAGTTATCACGGACACCACAGAAATACAAAGGATCATACAAGAATACTATGAAGGACTATATGCCACCAAATTCAATAACCTAGAAGAAATGGACAAGTTCTTAGAAACATAATAGCCTTCCAAGGCTGAACCATGAAGAACTGGAAAATCTAAACAGCCGATCACTAGTAACGAAATTAATCAGTCATCCAAAACCTTCCCAAAGGCTAAAGTCCGGGACCAGATGGCTTCACTAGTGAATTCGATCAAACCTTCAAAGAGGATCTAATACCAATCCTGCTTAAACTCTTCCAAAAAATTGAAGAAGAGACAGTACTCCCTAACTCATTTTATGAGGCCAACATTACCCTGATACCAAAACCTGTAAGAACAACACAAAAAAAGAAAACTACAGACCAATATCTCTGATGAATACTGATACAAAAATCCTAAACAAAATTCTAGCAAATCGAATACAACAATGCATTAAAAAGATTATTCATCACGAGCAAGTGAGGTTCATCCCACAGGCACAAGGATAGTTCAACATGCGCAAATCCATCAATGTGATACATCACATAAAAAAAACAAAGGACAAAAATCATATGATTATATCAATTGATGCAGAAAAAGCATTTGACAAGATACAACATCCATTTATGACTAAAACACTTAATAAGATAGGTATAGAAGGAAAATACCTTAACATAATAAAGGCCATCTATGACAAGCCCTCACCTAATCTCATAATTAATGGTGAAAAACTGAAGCCCTTTGCTCTACGTTCAGGAACATGACAGGGCTGTCCCCTATCACCTCTGCTTTTCAACATAGTGTTGGAAGTCCTTGCCAGAGCAATCAGGCAAGAGAAAGAAATAAAAGAAGTTAAATTATCACTCTTTGCAGATGACATGATGCTATAGAAAACCCTAAAGACTCCACCAAAAAGCTGTTAGAAAAAATCAATGAATACAATAAAGTTGCTGGCTACAAAATCAACGTACAAAAGTCCATTGCATTCCTATATACTAACAATGAAACCTCAGAAAGAGAAATACAAAAAACAATTCCCTTTGCAATTGCAGCAAAATAAAATACCTAGGAATAAACTTAACCAAGGATGTGAAGGACCTATATGCTGAAAACTATAAGACATTTTTGAAAGAAATTGAAGAAGACAGAAATGGAAAGACATTCTGTGCTCATGGATTGGAAGAATCAACATAGTTAAAATGGTCATATTACCCAAAGCAATACAGAGATTTAACGCAATCCCCATCAAAATTCCAATGGCATTTTTTAAAGAAATAGAACAAAAAATCATCAGATTTGTTTGGAACAACAAAAGACCCCAAATAGCCAAAGCAATCTTAAGAAAAAAGAACAATACTGGAGGTATCACACTCCCTGACTTTAGCTTGTACTACAGGGCTACAATAATCAAAATAGCATGGTATTGGCAGAAAAACAGACACATAGACCAATGGAACAGAATTGAGAACCCAGAAATAAAACCACATAAATATGGACCGATAATTTTTGACAAAGAAGCTAAAAACATACAATGGAGGAAAGACAGCCTCTTCAACAAATGGTGCTGGGAGAATTGGATAGCCATGTGCAAAAGAATGAAACTGGACTGCTATCTGTCACCATGTACCAAAATTAATTCAAAACGGATCAAAGACTTAAGCATACGTCCTGAGACAATAAACTGCATAGAAGAAAACATAGGTACTAAACTTATGGACCTTGGGTTCAAAGAGCATTTTATGAATTTGACTCCAAAGGCAATGGAAGTAAAAGCTAAATTAAATAAATAGGACTTTAAGAAACTTAAAAGCTTCTGCACAGCAAAAGAAACCATCGACAAAATAAAGAGGCAACCAACTGAATGGGAGAAGATTTTTACAAACAGTGCCTCTGATAAGGGGCTAATATTCAAAATATACCCAGAACTCATGAAACTCAACAACGAAAAAAACAAGCAACGCAATCAAAAAATGGGCAGAGGACCTGAAGAGACATTTCTCCAAAGAGGACATACAAATGGCAAATAAACATATGAAAAAATGCTTAACATCACTAATCATCAGAGAAATGCAAATAAAAACCACAATGAGATATCACCTCACCCCAGTCAGAATGGCTATCATCAACAAGACAAATAGTAACAAATGTTGGAGAGGCTGTGGAGAAAAAGGAACCCTCATACACTGTTGGTGGAAATGCAGATTGTTGCAGCTGCTATGGAAGGCAGTGTGGAGGTTCCTCAAAAAATTACGAATAGAATTACCATATGACCCAGCAATCCCTCTCCTGGATATCTACCCAAAAAATCTGAAAACATTTATCCATAAAGGCACATGTGCTCCAAGGTTCATTGCAGCTTTGTTTACGGTGGCCAAGACATGGAAACAACCAAAATGTCCTTCGATAGATGAATGGATAAAGAAGTTGCGGTATATATACACAATGGAATACTATTCAGCGGTAAGAAAAGATGATATAGGAACATTTGTGACAATATGGATGGATCTTGAGAGTATAATGCTAAGCGAAATAAGTCAGACAGAAAAAGCAGAGAACCCTATGATTTCACTGATATGTGGTATGTGGTATATAAACCAAAAACAACAAAAGAACAAGACAAACAAATGAGAAACAAAAACTCATAGACACAGACAATAGTTTAGTGGTTACCAGAGAGTAAGAGGGGTGGGGGGAGGGAGATGAGGGTAAGGGGGATCAAATATATGGTGATGGAAAGAGAACTGATTCTCGGTGGTGAACACACAATGGGATTTATAGATGATGTAATACAGAATTATACACCTCAAATCTATGTAGTTTTACTAACAAATGTCACCCCAATAAATTTAAAAAAAAAGGAAAAACATGTTTATATGAGGGGCATCCCCAAAAAAGAGGCGTGCCTGAAAAAGCCGTAACCTATAACTGCTGGCTAACTTTGAGGGCCTTCTCAAGCAGGAAATGAAAGCAAAAATAGTTATAAACTGCTGGAGGGCTGAAGGAATGCCCCGAAGCACACATGGAACCCCAAGACAAAGGCTGAAAGACTTACTGGTTTAAGGAAATCTTTGTTCCATCATTAGCTGGTCACTAAGCTCACTGAGCAGAGATTTCAGCAGCCATACATGACAGGGAACACAAACTTTAGTGAATTCGTTCAGGAAAGTCACTAAACAAACAGCCACAACAGCAACACACAGCAATATCAAAGGGGAGGCAATCTGATTTCCAGAGTTGCCACAATACATTATTTAAATATCAGTTTTCAATAAACAGTAGTTCTTTTAAAAAAAATCAATAAAATTGACAAGACTTTAGCTAGACTACCTAGTCTGACCAGGAAAAAAAGAAAATATCAGTTACTAAAACTAGGAATAAAGGAAGGGACATCATTACTAATATTAAAAGAAATTAAAAGAATGATAAGAAAAACTATGAACAACTTAGGTTATCTAGATGAAATGGAAAAATTCCTAGAAAGATACAAACTACAAAAACTGACTCAGAAAGTAGAAAATGTGAATAGACACCCATAACAGATAAAGAAGTTGAATTAGTAATTTTGAAACTTTCCACAAAGAAAAGTTCAGGCCCAAATGGCTTTACTGGTGAATTTTACCAAACATTTAAAAAATAATACAAAGCCTTCACAAACTCTCCCCAAAAATAGGAGACAAGAGAATACTTCCCAATTTAGTATGAAGCCAGTATTATTCCAGTATCAGAAATAGACAAAGATATCACAAGAGAAGAAAATTACAGACCAATATCTTTTATAAACAGATGCAAAAATCCTCAACAAAATACTAGCAAACTGAACCCAGCAACATATAAAAAAGAATTACACACCATGACAAAGTCAAAATTATTCCAGGAACATGAGCTTGGTTTAACATTAAAAAATCACTGTATCACATACTATTAATATAACAAAGGACAAAAATATCATGATCATCTCAACAGACACAGACAGCATTTGACGAAATCCATCACCCTTTCGTAATATAAAAACACTCAAAATAGGAATAGAAGAGAAAATTTTCAACCCGATAAAGGAGGGTATCTAAGAAAAACCCACAGCTGGCATCATGAAAGCTTTCCCCTTAAGATTAGGAAAAAGACAGGATGCCAGTTCTCACCACTTCTATTTAATATTGTACTGGAGGTTCTAGCCACAGTATTAGGCAAGAAAAAGAAATAAAAGGAATCAAGATTGAAAAGAGAAACAAAACAATCTCTATTTGAAGAGGACATGATCGTGTAGATAAAAAATCCTAAGGAATACACACACACACACACACACACATACACACACACAACTATCAGTGCTAATAAATAAATTCAGCCAGGGTGCAGGATCTACGAAAATTAGTTTTACCCCTATAGAGTAGCAATGAATATCTGAAAATAAAATTAAGAAAATAATTCCATTTACAATAGCATGAAAAAGAATAAAATACTTAGGAATAAATTTAACATAAAAAGGACAATAGAGGCACATTGAAATTTATAAAACATCATTAAAAACATTAAGTAAATGGAAAGACAGCCCATGTTCACGGATTGGAAGATTTAATATTGTCTGTATCGCAATCCTTCCCAAATTGAACTACAAATTCAATGCAATCCCTATCAAAACCTCAGCTGGCCTCTAGGCAGAAATAAACAAGCTGACCCTAAAATCCATATGGAAATGGAAGGGGACCCAAAATAGCCAAAAAAAATCTTGGAAAGGAAGAACCATGTTGGAGAATACGATGGTCAGTTTTATGTGCCAACTTGGCAAGTTCTTCAGTCAAACGCTAGGTATTGTGTGAAGATACTTTGTGGATGTGATGAACATCTACACTCAGCTAATAGTAAGAGGCCATCCTGGATAAAAGAGTGAGCCTGATCCAGTTAGTCAAAAGGCCCTGAGTGCAGAAGTGAGGCTTCCCTGAGGAAGATGAACTTCTACCTATCGAGTGCAGCAGGAGACCCTGGCCGGGAGTGCCTGGCCTGCCCTTCCTGACACTGCCCTATGGGCTTCAGGCTTGGCTAGCCAGCCCACACAACCACACAAGCCAATTCCTTTCAATACATGTCTTTATATATGTATGCATCTGCAAGCCAAAGAATGCTGGCCAATCACCAGAAGAAGCAAATCTTCCTCACAACCCTTAGGAGGCACCAACCCTGCCGACACCTTGATCTTGGCCCTCTGGCCTTCAGAACTGCGAGGCAATAAATTTCTCTGTTAGCCACTCAGTTTGTGGTAATGTTAGGGCAGCCCTAGAAAGCTAATATATTAAACAATGTGTTTTACTCTAAAATTTGCACATACAGAGGATCATGTATGAAGTGTGATCCTGATTTTTATGGTGAAAGTATATTTGGTAATATATTCTACAACAATGATTATCATGTAATCCCATTACTATATGTGGACATGATATATAAAGTTCTTATGTAGTTCATTTGCTAAAATTCTTAGCAAATTTAAGGATGGCTTTAGGAATTTCACTGATCATAGTAGCTGCAAATGGCTCAGGGAAGTGTAGTTTCTCCAAATTAAAGTTAGTTTTAAAAGGTAAGCATTACGAGGACTCAACAAACGGCACTGTGGTCAAAAGAATACACATTATGTAAAAATCTTGTGTAAAACAACATAGAGAGTCATTTTGTTGCAACGAAGGCAATAAAAATTGTTAATGGAACTAATACATAACTTTTTATGAATTATATATAATATTTCTGGCCCATGAACAAAACACCCATGTATAATAACGATTCAAGTAGTCATTTTTGATAGTTGCTGGCTTCCAGTCATATAAAAACCATAACTTTGCATGTATTTTTTTAATTTTGTCATTATGAAGGTATATTTGTCAACGTGGGAGGATAGAACATATTTCATCTAACAGTTTGCTAGCTTGATTTATAACTTTTAAATATTTAGACATGTGGTACGTGGGCCCCCACTTGTACTCATGCCCCAGGCCCTATAATTGTTCGAGGTGGGCCAGGACCCAGCAATGACAGAAGAAAATAAAGCCTGAAGCTATCAATAGAAGCCAAACTACTAATGTCTCAAACTGGCTCCTACTTTAAACTAAATCACCATGCTGTAAGCTGCATATGAAAACCAATGCAGTCCCCAAGGGAATGACAAGTGCCTCAAATGCTTTGCCTTCCTGGGCCATAGTCCCAAGGGACAAGCCCTATCCAATTGAGGGTGGTATAGCCCTGTGGCCTCAAATGGCACTCCGCTCTTACCAAGTTCCACACACCTAATACATTTCACTGTTCATATATTAGGGTTGGGTCATGGACTTGCATGTATCTCCCTGCAATAACTCTGTTATGCACCTTCAAGCAATTTTATAATTGCACTTTACTCCTGCCTTGGAAAAAGTACTGTGCAGCTTGACAAAAGATTTTCACAGCAATCCTCAATGCTGTGATATTTCCTGTGGCTATCATTTTGTTACATTCTACTTGTCCCCATGTAGTGCTTGGTGCTTGTTGGGGGCTATGAGGCTAGGGAAAGGAACTAACATTCTATTAATATTTGGGAGTTATTCTTAAGACAAGGGGAACTCTTGAGACAGGATTAAGTGAAAGGGCAGCTGAGAAAGGAAAAATGTAGGGTATGTCGTTAGTTTCTAAGGGAAAGGGGAAAAAAAAGGTATCAAAATGTCAACTGGCAAAGCCATCATAAGAATGAAGCTTTACTGCCAAAAGCTCCTTGGGATTTCCAATTTCAATTGCATCTTATTGTACCTTTCTCCAAACAAACATGGTAACTATACATCTCGTGCTCTTGCTGACTAACATGATGGGTAATCAGACAGCTAAGATGAAACAGAGGGGCCTGACATCAAAGGATACTTTTAGCTGTGGTTGAGCACCTTTAAGGAACTTCAATACCCTTTCCACAGATAATCAGCTCATGAAAGTGGTATACAACATTCAGTCCCACTTGATCCGCAGTTTCCCTTTCCACAATTTCAGTTACCTTCAATCAATCGGAATCCAGAAATATTAAATCCCAGAAAAGAACTATTCATGAGGTTTAAATTGCACGCCATTCTGTGTAGTGGCATGAAATCTCACGTTATTCCTCTCTGGCCTGCTCATGATCGAATCATCCCTTTGTCCAGTGAATCTACTGTATACGTTCCCCACTCACTGTTCGCTTAATAGCCGTCTCAGTTATCAGCTCGACTATCACGGTATTACAGTGCTTGTATATTCAAGTAACCCCTTATTTTACTTAATAATGGCCCCAAAGCATAAAATTTGGATATGCCAAAAAGACGCTGTAAAGTGTATGTATGCATAGGAAAAAACAACATATGTATATATATATATATATATATATATGGGTTCTGTGATTTCAGGCATCCCGTGGATAAAGGGGGATACAGGGGGCATTATCTTTTTATAAAATTAAAACCCATGTGAGACAGACTGGGCTCATCAGAAAGATGGCAGCAAAGAAAGAATCAAAACTTCAAGAAGAAAGGACATACAAGTGGTCAAAAATAATTTCGATAAGAAAAAAAGGAACTTTCTGATGCAAGAGGCAGAAAGTCAACAGCCCAGTGCTTAACAGTAAAGGCAGATTAGTGAACCACATTAATCATCCTGGGATACAGATTATCAGCCACATTTGAAACGCAGATTAACAGGAACAAATAAGGTACCAGGGGGTGAAGCATTTTTACAGCAAGTAACAAATGTTGTAATCTTTGTTTAAATAAGACTTCAGAAGGATTCCATATCTCAACCAACAGTGAAATCATTAAAAAATAATAATAATAAAAAAATAAAAAAGGTTAACTTCAAGAAATGCAAGGCAGAGTGACGAAGTTCCTGACCTATTTTAAGATCAATCAAGATCAATCGACATTTTCTACCTGGGTAAGTAGCAATTAGCACTTGGGTGATTTTAAAGACTCTTTTACAGTTGCCTTTAAGCGGCTGATGAAATAGCAGAACAGTGTGGCTGAAGACCAATGTTTATTTTTAGCCATTACCTATTTTATTAATGGGATTGTGGGTCACTGGGCCTCCAGGCACACACAAATATATTATAATATCCCACACTGTAATTAGTGGCACGGAGGGGATTAGAGCAAATTAAGTGGCTATTACGTTTGCTATGGGTATGGTCTTGATCAGACATTTTGATGCTCTCGTGGCAGAGCCCAGTGACTTTTATTTCAGTTGTCTACAAAATATGAAATATGTGTTTTTGCAGAGCAAGAGTTTTAATAACTGGGTCTCTTCCACCCCCAAATAAAAATACACATTAAAAAAACCCAAAAAACAAATACCCCAAATGGATGCTCCTAGAGCGAAAGAAGAGAATCCCTTAGCTAGAATAAAGGCTAAACACATTCCAATAGTGTCAGTGAAAGAAACTGGCTCTTGAGACTCCATGAACCAGGGACTCAAAAAGAATCCAAACTTCATTTAACTCTCAATCCAGGCACAGGTCTTTCTGCCCCTCTGTGAGTCAAAACTTCTGCCTCTGAGCTCTTTAAAAGGAATAACAATAAAGTGATCCCATAACTGTTAGCCTGTTCAATGACTAAAGCATCAAACAGGCTTGCAGAAATGTAGAATAAACCCTTTTAAGCTAAAGGCTCGAGTACAGGTATCATTTTTTTTTTGTTTGATGTTACCAAAACCATTGTTGTAAATAATGTTAGATTAATTTTGAAATAGTAAATGTAAGTAGATTTGTGCTTCGATCATTCAAAATCAACATCATCATACTTGGGGTTACTGCCAGTGCTGGTCTCCTGTGAATCTTCATATTAGAGAAAAAGCAAAATGAAATGAGGGCAGGGCAAAATGGAATGAAATGTGGAAACGCCATGTTTTGGCCCATGCAGAAGACCAATGCCTTTGCCTTAGAAACCTTTGGAGAAACACTTAGAAATGACAAGAAAGGAAATAAAAGAACTTACGAGGATCCTGGACTTGCCGTGGGAGGGGGGCCTGAAGAAATGAAAGAAAAACAAAAGAAACAGTTAGTCTGGGTTATTGGACGGTACCGTCAAACTGTTACAGATTAAAGTTCTCAAGGCCTCCTGAGGTGATCTTTATTTTTCTGGGATTTATTATTTTGCTCCAGTTTCCCCCCAACCACGTCTACAAGAAAGTGAGAAGTTGTCCATATCCCACAGTTCAGGGCCTGAAAAATGCTAAGACAAGTGCTAAAAAATGAGTCAGTACAATAGGTATCCTTATGGGATGCAGAGAGTTTCCAATGGGAGGCTGAGTGACTGCACCCTGATACTGACTGTTAACAGCAGGGGTCTTTGATGGCAGCCGGACAGTAAAGGGACATGCATGCTTTCCAACTTCTCTCTCATGGGCATTGTGCTTTAGAACGGGGGCTATGGGTGCAGACAGACCTGGACTCCACTTCTGCTCTGCTGTTTACTAGCGAGGCAACCCTGAGCATGGTATTTAACTGTTGGGCCTTAGTTTACTTATTTGTAAAATGGGTACAATTGTACCAGCATGAGAGATGCTGGGCACACACTACATTCTCAGCATATGCACATTCCCTCCCTCTTCACCCCCATGGAGTCAGAGGGCCCATCCCCAGTAGGAGACTGCTTACCAAACTTGACAAACAAGACTCCAGTAGTAGAAACCACCTTATTGCCGTTGGTCGCCACGCACTGGAAGTAGCCTGTGTCTGTGGTGTCCAGGTTTCTAATCCGCAGCCGAGAGCCATAATTGGTTGCCCGGAAGGAGACCCTCCGGGGTTCCTGGACCACAGGAGCATCATTTTTGAACCAGCGGATGGTGGGAGGCGGATTTCCAGAGACTTTGCAGTGCAGTTCAGCTGTCTGCCCCAGGGACGTGGTGATGTTATTCATGGGTTCATCGAGGGTCAGGTAAGAATCTGTGAGCACAGGGTGAAGGAGGCAGGTGAGAGGGGCAGACAGCTGCAGAGTACCTCCAAGCAAACCAAATCCACTCTAGTGTGCCCGAGAACCACAGAAGGACTGAACACGAATGGTGGAGAGAGGCAAGGCATGAAGTTCACCATTTACCAAGACCCCATGACTATCAATCACCCACCGAGCCTTCTGCTTGGAAAGAAATGTGTTACTCACCATAGCATAAAACCCAAAGTTATCAAATGACTATAGAGTACTCATGGATAAGTGTATTTTGAAAGACAAGACAAAATGAGCTGTTGTGTTTCAGAGTATGTATGAAAAATACATCATCCAAACAACACAATGAAGAAGAAAAAGAAGTAAAATTCACCTAATACTGCCCCACCCCCGAATAACACCACTCTTAACACTCTGGAAAAGATCCTTCCATCTTGTCTAATTTTAATAATAAAGAAAACATAAAAAACTGGAAAAGTAGGAGCAATATATTTATAACCACATGGCACAAGATTAGGAAGAATGTCAGAAATTTTCCTGCCAGTGAGGCAATAGGATTATGAAGGCCAGGTTGCTGGTAACTGAAGCAATGAGGTAATTAATATTTATATAATGTTACTTGTATCATCCATAGCACATTAAAATATATAATCCTAGGCATTCAATTTTTAATTGAGATATAATTTACATTCAAGGAAATGTAATTTCCTAGATTATACACTTAATTATACAGTTCCATGAGTATTGATAAATGCATATACCCATGTAGAAAATCATCAACATCTCAGAAAATCCCCCCAAGATCCTTTGTAGTCAATCCCTGCTTCCACCCATGCTCCCCTCCCCCCCATTTCAGCCACCTATAGCTCTGATTTCTATTATCAAAGACTAATTTTGCCTGGTCCAGAATTTTACATAAATGGAATCATACTGTGTGTACATATTGCATTTGGCTTCCTTTGAAATATATTACCTTAAACATTTTAATAATGAAATAAATTTTATTTAAGCTTATTCTTCAATAATATAACATTTTATACATTATACTGATATTAAATGTGGAATCCAGTTGCTGAGAAAATAATTTATTTTTTTAAAATTAAGTTAAGTATTTCTTTAAAAATTGGTCTGTTGTTCATATATAGAGAGTTTTCTTTCACTTTATTTTTCTGACAATCCATCCTTGAGTAGATCCTCCCTGCCACACCCTCCCGTTGCCCTCTGTCCTTCCCTGAGGCCCAACCTGGGATGACTTGTGAAGCAGCTATCTTCTCTGCAGGACTATAATAAGCCTGTAAAGGCCGGCATCTAGAATGTTCTGATTATCACTGCATCTTCAGTGTGTCCTACTGTCTAGCAGCATTATCCAACTGAACTTACTGTAATGATGGAAATGTTCTATAATTTGCATTATCTCATTCTCGCTACCAGCCACAGGTTGAGCTATTGAGCACGTGAAATGTGGCTAGAGTGGCTAAATAACTGAATTTTTAAATTTCAGTAGCCACATATGGCTAGTAGCTACTGCATTGGACAGCACAGGCAGAACCTAGTAAGTTTGTTGAAAAAATAACCTTATTTTGAAATATCTAACGAGCTAATTTAACCACCCAAACGCCTGTAAAATGCCTTCATAAGCATGCCCCATATGTGATTATTTATGTGATTATGCCCCAGATAAGTGATTATTTGCTTTAATGTTACACTTACACACACACACACACACACACACACACACAAAAGGGGAAAGAGATGTTGTCAAAGCCTGGGCAGTTCTATAGGAGTGTGAGACAACTGTGAATGCATTTATTTTGTGTGTGGTAGAAAACAGATTAAGCCTGACCGTCACTCACATGTTACCATAATGACACTTTTCATCTCATTTAAGCCAATGAATAATTATGCTTCACGACAGAATCATGAGCTTATAAATGATTTTGCTAAGGCCTTGCTTCTTTTCATTTATGTTGTGATCTCTACCTTTGGACAGATTTCTATAATCTATATAAATATATAGATTGAATCCGTGAATATGTTTGCTCACAGATATAAGCACATATGTTCCTAAGAGGTTTAAGGTATACCCAGAAAATAAAAACTAATTGACAGGTGGCTTTATGGAGCTGTTTTCGTAGCTTTATAGCCCCATCTAATACCTAGAGAACGGCTCACTATGCACCCTCTGTAGAAAAGAAATGTAGAAACAGCCATTACATAGTGGTGCCAATATAAGCATAGTGGTTAATACTCTAATGGGCAGATTCTGGAATTTGACTGAGTGGGTTTGAATCCTGGGTCTGCCCCCACCTATCTGTGTGACCTTGGGCTAGTTACTTAATCTCTGGGTACCTCAGTTTAACCAACTGAAACATAGGAATAATAAATAAGATTCTACCTGGCAAAACTGTTAGAGAATTACAATTAAATTGGGTGACTCATGGGAAACACTTAAACTAGTGTTTGGCAAAAAGTAAGCACTCAAAAATGTTAATCAACGTTATGGCTATTATTTTTATAGTAATAACACTTTCTGCATAATGCTTTTCAGGTTATTCAGTGATCCCCTAATGACTGGTGACTTAGGAAAGGTACATTAATTGTCATGATCCCCAGTTGCAGAGGAGGAAATCATGTCTCAGATCAGCTGACTTGCCCCAGCATCTCACAGTAAGCTGCATATTGTGATGGAAGCTTCCAGCACCAACGGCCTTGGATCCTCAGGCTTAGCCAAGCACTTAAAGTGTAGCTGAGCCAGCTGGCCAATATGGCAGACGAACAGGTAGACTATTTAGAATCCTACGAAACTCCAGGGGCTTTACCTTAGTATTTACTTGTACAATAGTGTCTCAAGGGAGAAATTGTTACCACTGTTTTACAAGTGACTAACCCAGGATTGGAGAGGGTAAGTGACTTGCCCAAGGCCACATGGCTGAGCTGAGGTCCAATTCAGAACGCTCTGGTTCCAAAACCTAGCTCTCCCACTCCATGAGACTGCTTTGGCAGCTCGAGCCCCACTGAGGGATGAGAACAGCATTTGAATTTCTTCCCTAAACCGGAACAAGCTGGGGACACACACACATACCCACAGGGCTGTGATCTTCCCCTAACTCCAGCCAGGATCGTCTGGTTACTGGGTCTAAGCTTTACCCATGCATTCTGGCTGGTGTTCCAGTTTCTCTCAGAGGTCAGGTAACTCACCGGACCTGATATACTGAGATCCCTGGTCCCTTGCCTAAACCCTGGTAGGTCCTCCTTGAAGCTACATCCTGCTTCCTGCCCTGTTACTAGGGTGGGTCCAGCTTTGAGTTTGAGGGGGTCTCTATAGTGCCAAGAGGTGCCATCATCTAGGTATTGCACAGCTGGGCTTCCCTCCTCTCAGATTTCGACCTTATTTAAATATCAAAGCCACCTACCTCAAGCCACACTCCTCAAAGGCCAAGGTGACAACTGCTGAGTGCATGCCTCAGGGGTCAACATGACCTGCTGAGTTTTAGTCAAAAACAAAAGTAACTTCTACTTTTTCTCTTTGGTTCCCTAACCTCACCTTCCCCACAGGTAGCTGCTGCTGAAGTCCCAGCAAGCTATGCGGCCAAGCTCACATAACATACAGTATAAAAGGGTGAGCTGGAACTTTAAACTATTTATCTTGCCTCCGATCCTACCACAGGCACCAGTGGTTCAAGTTTTTTTTTGTTCTAGGAACATAAATTAGCCCAAAGCCAGAGAGTTCTATAACGGGTGGGCTTGGGGGGGAGTGGGGTAGGGTAGTATTTCAACTACACTTTGAAGGTATACTTTGAAGGTACACTCAAATTTATTGAAAACAAATTAGTATGGGTTGATCCATTGTATGAAATCAACCCTCAAAGACTCTGGAGTCAGAATGCCTGAATTCATGTCCTGGTTCTACTTACCATCTATGTGATCTCCGGCAAGTGAATTAATCTCTCTGTGTCTCAGGTTTGTTATCTATGAAATTAACATTATAACTGTATCTTCCTCATAGGGCTATTATGAAGATTAAATGAATTAATACATGGAAAATGCTTTGATTAGGGTCTGGCCCAGAGCAAGCTTCATGTGAAAGTTTCTATTATTGTATGAACTACTTTTTTCTTTTCTTTTTCTTCCACACATATTATTCCTTAAAGTAGGGTATGATTTTCCATTCGATTGATTGGTTACCTGGCCAAGTCCAGCCCTGACTTACAGATCAGGAGACCTGAGGGATGAAGCTATTTGTCCAAGATCCTACAACTAACACACTGCAGGTGAGCATGGTTAATTTGTCCAGGAAGCTCTAAGTACTATCCACCTAACAACAAAACTGAGGGTTACAGGGCATCTTGAGATCAGTGTAGTAGCTGGTCCAAGCAGTATGTTTCCAGAGAGAACAAAGGAAATGTAAACAAAACTTACCATTTACTGAACAAAGGAGTCTTGCCACAGACACAAGGAATTTGGTTTTAACTTTTTACTGATAAAGAATAATGTTTAAGTTTCTTTGCCATCTGTAGCGTCTCACTTAGGAGTTAGAACAAGCAAACGTTCTGGTCCTCAGTGTGGCAAAGACTGGAAGCATCAGAACAACATTTGGCATAAACAACAGGAAAGCATTTTGTGATGGGAATAAAATAAAATACAAATGTTTATCTGTATCATTGCTATCAGTCTTGTTAACAAGCCTCTGGCCGTGATCCATTCTCCTCCCAGAATCAGCTGGATCCTTCTATAGCCACTTCATGGACCACACGAGGGTATCCACGCTCTTCTCTACACCCAAAGCATGGCGTGGCCACTGCAGGTTCTGAACTGGTCATTCCTTTCAAGGAGACCCGGGCATCCCAGGGAAGAAGCCCTGTCAGAGGAACTCTGTAAACTGGAATTGATGCCAGTTCTGTCACTACCTACCTGCATGTGTCAGGGTCACCTCACCTCTCTAGGCTTTGGGTTCATGATCTATTACACGGGCCTCTGGGGAATGCTCCTCCTGGAACAGTTTAAGTTTCCACACAGGCAGTCACAGAAGCACTGCTTGGTAGACCGCAGGTACAAAGCTTGCATACCAGACAACCTATTTGGCCTCTACATTTAAATCTGGCTATGCATATTTTTTTCAGTAGCTGGATTCTATACATCTGACAATGTGTACCTGAGCTGTGCAAGCTTTCTCATCCTTTTTCCCTACACCACAAATATTGAGATGGTAGACTGATGAGTGGAAGGTGGGGTACAATCTGACTTTTTGGAGAAAAATTTCCAATTCTGCGGACTCCACCTACAGCTCTGTGTCCCTGAATGAACTATGTCTCCCAGTGGTGGTACCAGTGACGATGACGATGACACAATAATGATGATAATAACTGACACCTAAAGGGTATTTATTACTATGGCAGGTCTTACAAATTATTATTATTATTCTCATTTAAACATCAGACACCTAAGGCACAGAGAGGGTAAGAAAACTGTCCAAGAGCACATGGAAGGAAGCAGAAGTGAGACAACAAATTATTGATTCGATGCAATTCCAATCTAAAACCCAGCAAGTTATTTTGTGAATACTGACAAACTGATTCTAAAGTTTATACGGAGAGACAAGGTACCCAGAATAGCCAACATAATATTAAAGAAGAACGAAGTTGGAGAACCGACACTACTCAACTTCAAGACTTGCTATAAAACTACAGTAGTCAAGACACAGTCGTATTGGTCAAAGAATAAAAAACAGATAAATAGAGCCTAGCAACAGAACAGAGTCCAGAAATAGACCAACGTAAATATAGTCAACTGAATTTTGGCAAAGGAGCAAAGGCAATACAAACAGGCAAAGACAATCTCTTTAACAAATGGTCCTGGAAAAAATGGACATCCATATGCAAAACAAACAAGCAAACAAACAAACAAACACCCTTCACAAAAATTAACTTCAAATGGATCACAGACCTAAATGTAAAATGCAAAATTATAAAACTCCTGGAATGTAGGAGAAGACCTAGCTGACCTTGAGTATGGTGATGACTTTTTAGATACTACACTAAAGACATGATCCATGAAAGAAATATTGATAAGCTAGACTTCATTAAAATTAAAAACTTCTGCTTTGCAAAAAGCAATGTCAAGAGAATGATAAGACAAGCCACAGACTGGGAGAAACATTTGCAAAAGACATATCTGATAAAGGAGTGTTATCCAAGATATACAAAGAACTTAAAAATCAACAATAAGCAAACAACAACCTGATTAAAAAAACAGGCCAAGACCTTAACAGACACCTCATTAAAGAAGATATAAAAATGGCAAATAAGCATATGAGAAGATACTCCACATCATGCATGTATGTCATCTGGGAAATGCAAATTACAACAACGAGATACCACTACACACCTATTAGAATGGCCAAAACCCAGAACACTGACAACACCGAATGCTGACAAAAGACATGGGGCAACAGGAACTCTCACTCACTGCTGGTCAGAATGCAAAACGGCAGTCACTTTGGAAGACAGTTTGGCAGTTTCTTCCAAAAGTAAACATATTCTTGCCATTTGATGCAACACTCTCATTTCTTGGTATCTACCCAAAGGAGCTGAAAACTATTTTCACACAAAACCCTGCACACAGATGTCTGTAGCTTTATTCATTTCACTGCCAAACCTGGAAGCAACCAAGGCGTCCTTCAGTATATGAAAGGGCAAACGATGGTATATCCAGACAATAGAATATTATTCAGCACTAACAGGAAATAAGCTATCAAGCCATGAAAAGACATAAAGGAATCTTAAATGCACATTACTAAGTGAAGCCAATCTGAAAAGACTACAACTATATGACACTCTGGGGAAAAAAAAGGCAAAACTATGGAGATAGTAAAAAAATCAGTGGTTGCCAGGCAGAGCAGAGAGGATTTTAAGGGCAGTGAAAATACTCTGTATGATACTCTAATGCTGGACACGTATCATTTTATATTTGTCTAAACCCACAGAATGTACAACACTAAGATATCGACTCTGGGTGATTATGATGGGTCAATGTACGTTCATCAATTTTAACAGATGTACCACCCTGGTGGGGTATGTTGATAATGGAGGAGGCTATGCGTGTGTGGGAATAAGCGGTATATGGAAAATCTCTGTATCTTCCTCTCAATTTTGGCTGTGAACCTAAAACTGCTCTAAAAAATATTTTAGAAAATTATTTTGACTCCAGAGTCCATGTTCTAGGATATATGTACTCAAACTTTTTAGGTTCAGGAACCCTATACATTCTAAAATATTGGGTACCCCAAAGAAAAATTTTAAAATATTTATTTACTAATATATTGGAAAAGTAAAAATAATCTCATTACTTGTTAACATATATGTTAATGAAACACAACTATTTTACACATACACAAATAATGGGAAAAAAGTGACAATGCTTTATATTGTTGTAAATCTATTATTTGTCTTAAGAGCACACAGCTGGATGCTCTTCTTTCTGCATTCAATCTGTTGAGATAAAGTCATTTTGGTTAAAGTATATGAAAAAACCAAAAAAAAAAAAAACCCTGGCCTCACATGGTTGGAAAAGAGAGGGGTATTTTAATAGCCTTTTTAGATAATTTAGGATACTTTGATACTACACCAAAATTTGACAAATGGCAGTTTGTTAAAGGTTACTGTGTTTCCCCCAAAATAAGACCTAGACAATCAGCTCTAACGTGTCTTTTGGAGCAAAAATTAATATAAGGCCTGGTCTTATTTTACTATAAGGCCTGGTCTTATTTTACTATAAGACCAGGTCTTTATAATATCGTCTCATGTTATACCGGGTATAACATAATATAATACCTGGTCTTATATTAATTTTTGCTCCAAAAGACGCGTTAGAGCTGATTGTCTGGTTAGGTCTTATTTTCGGGGAAACCAGTAGTTGCAATATGGAATCTGAAGCCATATCAAAAAACTTTTCATAATCTGTTACATTAAAATTAATTGGTTTATCTGCACTTTAAAAATCTTTTACCCAAGTCTGACTTTGTAACACCATGCATTGCCCATTTATAAAACATTGGCTCAATGAGTTATGTAGATCTTCCAATGTGGACACATTTAATAATATAGTATAGAAAAATCATAGTCATTAACATCACCACCAAGTTCCTCTATAAAGATTGGGAAGCTGTCAAGTTCATGGTGGTGACTAAAAGTTTTCCAAAATTTTAATTTTTGCTTGGAAACTCAAATTTTATTATTGGCAATACCATCTCATGTTTACTTGACATGACAGGCTTGTTTTGTTCATTTTCAGGAATATTCAAGAATAACTAACCATAGTTTGACTCTCATTCTTTCATGTAAAAAGGTGGCTAGTTCAGCTTACAACCCAAATGCTTTTCTTTGTGACAATCGTAGTACTTGAGCAGTCAGTGGGAGTGCTTATGTATACTTCCCATTTCACCATAGGGAATATTAAAAACATGTACTCCAGGGCCAAGATTTAATCAAGATAATCATTTTTACTATTTCATCAAAGACATTCTAAAGTGCAATTTGGCTTTAAAAAAACCTCAAAAACCTGTAAGTGCACAGTGGTGGAGAATAAGACTTCTAGCACAGACTGTTAGCTTGTTACTACCACTGTCTCGATTCGCGCTAAGGCCCCAGCAGTTTTACCTATCATTGCTTTTTGCACAGTCCAGATGTGTAAACTGTGGTTCAGAGGACTTAAAGACCTATCCCAGACCTGTTCCAGCTAACAAAAGGCAAAGCTAGGATTTGGACTCCCAGCTCGGTGCTCTTTCCATCACACTCCACAGCTGCCCTTCTGTTGTGTAATAGATTTAATATAATTTCAAATCTACTTGTTTATGACTTAAGTGAAATTGTTTTAGTCCACTTGTTTATGACAAAGAAAAAAGTTGCTTTGATATAACTATGAAGTAAGTTGTATCAGTATGTCATCATTCCACATTGCTTTGATATAAGAATGAAGTAAGTGGTGCCAGGATGTCATCATTCTACATCTGTTGTCCTTGATAAGCAGTCAGCAGCCAAGCTTAAAAGGGCCCACTGGGGGCTTATTGATAAGAACATGTGGAGAAGCAACTGTGGCAAGGGGACATTTAGACCATAAATACTGAGCGTTTGTGAGGCCTACTCAAGAGTTTGGGTTTGGGTGAAACCTAAAAACTCTCTGAAGACCCTTGGGGCATTCACTCCTGTCTTGGCAAGGCACTCTATGCAGACAGTGTTGATAAACCTTGCAGAGGCTGGGTGAAAGAGATAAGCCAGCCTACCGACCTGGGTGTCTTTGTTCCCTAGCAACGTGCTGTAGCAACAGGGAACTTTTACTTTTGACCCGGTAGCCAGAAATCAGCTCTTTGGTTGGTCCCTTACTCTCCCCGGTGCCTCCTCGTACAAAAAGGTACACCTCCTATTAAATTTGGACTTTATTCCTTCACCTTCACTGGCCTAAAACAAATAGTGTGATTAATGTCATTTGTTTGGAGTGTTATTTTTCTACTTTACTAAGAGATATTATCCTGTATACTATTGGCTTGTAAAATTATTATAATTCCCACAGCAAACCTGTGCTAAATAAATTGTTGGCAAAGACAACTGTTTCTAAGCATAAGTTTTGCTGCCTCCCACAAAACAAAAACAAAACACCTTCACCGCCCCTCTGGGTCCTGGACTAGTGTGAGGCTCTCAGAAACAGTTTAGTCCGGGCCTTGAGGACCATAAGTTAGAGAGAGGCTTGTGTGGACTGGTTTCCATTTCAGAATAAGCAGCTTGGGATTTGGGGGCAATCCTACGTGATTATGGTAGATCTGGGCAAAAGATTAGGACTTTGAATAAAAAAGAATTTGATATTTTTTACAATGTAGGAAAACGAAATGCCAGTATTCTTTTAGTGCCACCATTTTCTCCACTACCCATAGAAAATGATGATCGTGGCTAACATTTTTTTTGCACATTTATAAGGTGGCAGGCACCTATTCTAAGCACCTTGCACACTTAATTTATTTAATCTTGAAAACAATCCTATGAGTTAGATATTCTTACTACCGTCATTTTAGAGATAAGGAAATGAGACATGGAAAGCTTAAATAATTGCCCAAAGTCACGCAGCTAGAAAGTTGTGGAGCCAGGACCCAGACCCAGACCCAGACCCTTGGACACAAAAGACCATATTATTAGCCAATGCATCATTTCGCAATAAAGTCAGACTATATTCTTTCCTTGTCCCATAACCAGGACTAGAGAATATTCTTGCCCTTTTTATGAGTCCATCCAGCACATGACAATAAATACCCACTGGTACTGAGAACAATGAAATCACTACTAGTTACATATGACGTAACTGGAAGTCATCACAGAGAATGAGCTTTATAAATACAGCACAGGCAGTGTTTATACTGACGCTTAATCAACCTAAAAAGTGAACTGCGAGAAAAAAGAAGTTAGTTTATGAGCTCTCTGGGAATTGAGACTTTATTTCCTCTTTTTTCCCTTTTTGCATTTCCCTCAGTACTCCATGTGTTATTGTGAACTTCGTAGGTATTTAATAAATGCTGGTTGATTAAGTAAATGGAAGGCTCCAGTGTATTTTGGGCAAATGAGCTTTGGTGACACCTCATTTATTATTTACCCGTTTGACAAGACGTCACATCCACAAATCCCTCCCAACATTTATTACTTAATTTTCAAAGCTCCCTCCCACTCTCCTCAGGGAAGGAGGCGGGGCCAAGAGTTATATTCCCATTTTGTCAGGTGAGAGAAACTGAGATATAAAGACTTTAACAGTCCTTTGCCATGGCAACCCAGCCAGTCCACCAGGGAGCCAGTCACAATTAGGCTCAGGTCCTGGGTGTTGGTATCCAGAGGCACAAGCCAAAATCCTAGTCTCCTACAGGACCGATCCCTTTCAGAAGAGGGAGGAGGTTCCCGACATGAAATAAAATGCTTAGCTAAACATAAAGGAAGACTGCCAAACACAGTTAGGTCATCACATTTGACTCTGAGAGAACATTCTGTTCACGCTATCAACCTGCATTCACTTTCAGCACACTTCACCATAAATACTTCTGACTCACTATCTCGGGAAATATTTTTTATCTTAATAAACTCAATGCAAAACGTAATCTAAATCGGCTTGCACATTCTTGAGTCTGAGCCACAAGCTGCATTTAATAAAAATCAGTGGAAATAGCAGGGGACTTCTGAATAACCACAGTTTGTTATCTGACGTGGGGCTGCTGGGAAGTCCCGAACACACGGGGAGCAGATCAGTAAGCTGAAAGTTCAGAGAGAGCCTGAGACCACTGGATGACCCCCACTTGCTGGACCTTAGTTCTCACTGGAGGCAATATATTCATGATAACGGACTGCAGCATGGTCATTAAGAGTATGGCTCTGGAGTTGGACTGCTTGGCTTCCTATCGAAGCATCATCTCTCACTTATTACTTAACATCTCTAAGACTCAGTTTCCTCAACTGCAAAATGGGACTAATAACTGGAAGTACTCAGTAGTGTTGTGTGGAGGTTAAATAAAACAATCCGTCTCTGGCACATCAAAAGCACTCACTCCAGGGAGCTATAATTAGTTACAGCCAGAGATTCTGAACATCACTATCACGTGGGGAATAAAAAACAAAACAAAACAAAATACTGGTACCTGGGTCTTAACCCTAGAGATTCTAATTTAATCAGTCCTGGGTGGAGTTGAGGTATAAGCATCTTTTTTTTCAGATGCTCCTCAAATAATTCTCCTGCATAGACAACAGGAGAATACTGGGCTACAGTCATTATAGTTAACATTTCCTGACCACTGATTCTTGCCTGGCTTCCTGTTGAGCCTAGCTTTTAATGCTCAAAAATCTCTAGGAAGATTCTCCACTACAATCCCCGTGGTACAGAAGAAGAAACCAGGGCGGAGACATTAGGCATGGTCTCTAAGGTCACATGGCTGATAAACAGTGAAACCATATCTCCCAAATTTTGCCTTGAACTCCCAGCATTCAAACCTATGGCCCCAGTCAGGTGCAGAGATGGATTGATGAAGATAAACATTTCCTGGCTGAATAAAGCAGCTGTAAACCAGGGGCATGATGGTTAAATGTCAAAAGAAAAGAGGTGATGCACTGGATTGGGTCCTAGCCCAACACTCACATTTTCTTCAGAATCAAGTACTAATACATCAAGCTGAGCTCAGGCTGATGATCTCTGAGTAGCAAGAGAAGGTTTAAAGAGTGTCCACAGGACCAAAGACAATAATCAATGATGTGACTCCTTTTTCGGGAGGAAACGCACATACATCAGAAATGGTTCTGCAAATGTGCAGTTGGAGCAAAAACCCTCTATAAATCTGGACTAACGGGGACAGACAGCTGCCTTTATAGGCCTTTCCTTACTTAGGAAGCACAGGAAGTACACAAAGCAACTCCAAGGAGTTTAAGAAAACTTTGCAAGTTAGAGCCTTGTTATAACGAATAGATCATTTTTACAAGTAAGGCCAATTGTATGTAAATGGACTCTTAAAAGCTCAGGGAAACTACTTCTTCCTCTTAAGCAGTTAAGATGGACACAGAATGAGTGGCTGGCTTCCATCATGTAGATTGCTTTGAGACCCAGCTATAATTCACAAAGGTAGGAAAAGGGAACACACATGGGTTGAACACGGATTTTTATCAGTCACTTTGCATATGTTACTGCATTATATCCTTTCTAGGACCCTGTGATGTGTGGAGGTTTCTCTGACCCCATCTTAAAGAAGTTACCCAGACTTATAAAGGCTTGAGTATAGCTAGGCTCGTCATGGCTGGGATTGGAACCCAGTTCTAGCCAACACCCTTCTCCTGCCCCCACTCTCCACTTGTCCCCTGTCAACCTTCTATTTTATACCCTACTGTCATTAAGAATACCTTCCCCTATCAACTCACCTGAATCTATCCCGATGACATCTCCTTCTCATGCAAAGATGCTATGATCTTTCCTAGCCCATACTTTTACTCCAGGAACAGGTTATCTACTGGGATCCCTGGCAACTGCCAAAAAGATTACTCTGGAGACTTTTTATCTAGTTATAAACGTTTGGGGACTTTTGTGGTTTATTTGACTACCCAATTCCAATTTAACACTTTTTCAACCATTTTTATTACTTGGAGGCATCATTTTATTACTTCATGTTTATCATGTGTGCATGTTTCATTTAAATTGATTATTACATTTACTCTTTTAATAAATATAAATGTATATTTATTAAAAATACAGCAGTCGCCCCCATCCATGGTTTTGCTTTCCACGGTTTCAGTTACTCATGGTCAACTGTGGTCTGAAAATATAAAATGGAAAAATTCCAGAAATAAACAATTCAAACATTTTAAATTGTGTACCATCCGAGTAGCATGATGAAATCACATGCCATCCCGCTCTGTCCCACCCAGGACTTGACTCATCCCTTTGTCCAGTGTATCCACCCTGTACATGGTATCTGCCTGTTACTTACTTAGTAGCTCTCTCGCTTACAGACTGACTGTTACAGTATCGCAGTGCTTTTGCCCAAGTCACCTTTATTTTACTTAACAGTGTTCCCTAAGCACAAGAGTAGTGATGCTGGCAATTCGGATACGTCAAAGAGAAGCCGTAAAGTGCTTCCTTTTCAGTGACAAGGTATGTAGGTACAGGAAAAAACATAGTAGATACAGGGTTCAATACTATCTGTGATTTCAGGCATCCACATATCAGAATGTATCCCCCAGGGATAAGGGGGATTACTGTACTTAGGAATCATGAGCAGAAACACACCCATCTGAACAATGACTTGATTTTGATAATAATCAAATTCTTGCAAATGAAATTCACAAGGATACAATGTTTCTGGCTTGAATTTTGGTCCCTGCATCTTAGAGAAATCTTTCCAATCTTGTTTCTGACTCCCTTGATCTTCACCCATCCTAACTTTAAAATGTTTTTTTGTTTTTTTAACTAAACCTCTATCTTCAGATGAATGCTAGGATGATAATTAATGGGCCTAAGAATTTTTCAGGTATAGGGTACATCTACATTCCAAGGAGTGACCAGCAGCTTTTCCGAGCCCTGGAAAACCAAATGATAACAGAGAAAGCACCATCTAGTACTTTGCTTCACTATAACTTAGTAAGATTCCAACTTCAAAACAACAAAAAGCAAAGCTTTCAGCTCTCGGGCTTAGGTCCTGCGTGCCACACTGCAACCTGAAAACTGCATTCTCCCCCTTTAGGGTTAAGTTATAAACCTTTGTAAAATGCTGACGGACCTTAGCTACAGCAGGACAGGATGAGTGGGTATGCATAATGAACTTTTAAATGACTGGAGATAGTATCTAGAAGGCCAACCCTGAGATACATTTCTGATTTGGGCTGCGGGCCAACGCAAACAGAACACATCATCAGTCATCTCTGTGATTTCAATACTGTGGATAAGAGACGCCTCAGCGTCAGCATGATGCGTGGTACTCGCCATGGAAGCCTGTGGACGCTTCTGCCTCACGCCAAGGCAATAGCTATGCCTTCAGCCCGGCTAGGAAGCCCTGTGAGAGGAAGAATCCAGTCACATTCAGGGCCTTCAAAGACGAAGTCACTGTGTATTTTCACCACCCTGGCCTGACTCGGTGAGGAAGCAGCTTCTCTAAGACATAACAAATTCTCAAGTGTTTGATGGCGCTAAGTGGAGCCCAGTGGCTTTCAAAATAAAAGTTTGCCCTTCTCGCCAAGGAATTTTCTATAGCAACCACACAGTTACACCATCACAGTTTTCTAAAGTCACCTCTTGATTGAACCGGACCCGAATCCCTTTGTGCGCCAGTCAGCATTCCAGCTCAATTCCACCGAGACCGACATTCCAGTTTCAAGTTTTCCCAGAAGATAAACTTCAGGGAACAAGAAACGGCACACAAACCCTTCTTTCCTCTTGTCTCCATTCATTGTGCAAGATTTGTATTTCAAAATTTAAAAGAATCTGCTGACTTGGCCACACCTCAGACCTCCTGTTAGCAGGGCAGGCAGTGCGCTGGAGAAGTCCCTGACACTTGAATGTTCTCTGTTACGCATGGGTGGTTTTGCCCTTAAATTTTGAACCAAATTCCTCAAAAATTAGGGATTATCTGCTCTACTGCTTTTTCAAGAAAACAGACAAGTCTTAAAGCAATCTGGAAATGAAAACTGAAGTGGATATTATTTTCTTACGTAGCAAGAGGCCACAAACACATGAGACTGTGAACACTGGGGATCTGACCATGCCTTTCGCATTGTTGTAGCACCTTAAACCTAGCACAGGTTGGCTGCATAAAAAGTTTAAGGAATAAATGACCCAATGGATTTAAATGCCTGTACTCAAAGATCTCTCCTCCTGGCTACGAAATCAGACATGTAAAGCAACAGTCGTGATAGAGTGTGAGCTGAGTGTACTTAGGGTGACAGAGGACCCCAGAAGAGGTAAACACAACCCACTTCCTGGGCCTGGGGTGTGAGAGAAGGACTTTCAAAGGAGGTGAAATGTAGCAATCTGAGGGTGTTTTGAAAAGGTGGAAGAGATATGGTCTCTATCCTTCAGGAGCCCCTTAAGATCTTGAAGAAAAAAAGCGATATTCCGGGAATCTAATTTAAAAGTACAAGGCAGAGTGAGAGTAAAAGCTAAGTGTGTGGTCAAGATGTTGAGTGCTGACGGAGTTTTGGAGAGAGATCAAAATGGGCAGGCCAGGGTTACTCTGCAGTGGTGGCAGAGGGGCCATGCGATCCTCTCTGCCTTTTATCAGGCAGAGTAGGCAAGACCCAGAGCAGAGTGGAGGGGGAGAGAAACCCCAGACTTCCTGTCCTCTTGCTGGAATGTGCAAGCATTTGGGGGAGGGAAGGAGTACAGAGGAGTGGGAAACAGAAGAAAAGATAATACTTATTAAACACCTGTGCAAGGACCAGGAAGGTACCTGTCCCATCTCTCCTGGACCTTACAGAATACTGATGAGAAGGAAACTGATAAAATAATCAGAACAAGGGAAGATACAAGAAAAAAAATGCTCAGGAGGGGGTGAGCATGTCCAGCTGTAGAAATCAGGGAAGGCTTGAGAGAGGAAGGAAGTCATGCTTGAGCTGGGCCTTGATGGAGAGCAGAGGCTGAGAGTCAGGTTCTAACAACAGAGAGAGTGAGCCTGGGAGGGAGGGAGGGAGGGAGGGAGGATGGGCAGAGGACAGGAAACTCTCAGTTGCTGGGGAAAGTGGGGACATGCAAGATGCCACCCTTGATGACCCTCCCGACATGTCCCATATACGTGCTGACCATACTTTGTACAGTTGCCACACTTTCCTCAACTCACTGTGATTCTCAGTAGGTGCATTATTGACATTTGAGGCAGCACAATGAACAACAGCACCGCGCATATCCAACCACATCGAGGAGCTCTGAGGCTTCTTTTCATCATGGTTTCCATAATCATCATGTTAACATAATACCTCTAAAATTTGTTTAAAAGAGACTACTTTTGGAGGATGTGTTTATGGGAAGCTCCCAGCCCCTCCTCTTGTACTCAGCTTAAAGTGTGTGTGTGTGTGTGTGTGTGGGGGGTCCTGCTTCAGGAGGTGGAGGTGAAGGAGACAGCATTCCATGGGGAAAGGAAAAGTTTGAGCAAAGGCTCAAAGGCATACGTGTCTAGGGTGGTGAGAGGAGCATGGAATAAATCATCCCCATTTGGGTTATGGATGAACCAGTAGTAGGTGAGAAACCTGGAAAGATATGTTGGGCCAAGACTGAGGAAAGACCTCAAACAGTAATGAGGCACCTTATCTGGCCAGCAAACAGGCAATTTTCACACACTACTGAGCCAGGAAACCTGTGTTGGGGCCAGGTTTCAGAAAGTATGAGCTGACCCAGCAGGGCAAGGAGGATGAAGCTGGTGAGGAGCTGTGATGGGAGGAGGGTTGGCTGGGGTTCTGAGTTTGTATCCTTACTTCTTTCTCCTCAACTATGTATGATCTCAGAAACTCAGGGTAAAGCAGACACAAATTCTGATGATGGTTTTCCATCAGTGATCACCATAAAAGGATTTTCTGAAAAGCTGAAAATCCCCTTCCTCTTTCTTAACTCTTAAAAAATAATGCTTCAAACTACATCTTTATGCCTAAACCGTTTTTTTTTCCCTTTTTGTATTATTTCCTTAAGTTATACTTCTAAAACTGTCTCTCACTCTTTCTTGGCAGGGCCCAAATGTGAGTCTATTCCTCTAGAACAGAGGTGTCCAAACTGCGGCCCGTGGGCCAACTGTGGCCCGCAATCCATTTTTTATTGGCCCGCAGCAAATTCCAAAAATATATTTAGTTTACTTAAATAAACCAGGTGAGGCAATACGTACTTCACCTGGAGTGAGTGGCCCAGCTGTTTGTGTATTTTACCGCATACGGCCCTTGGTGTAAAACGTTGAAAAAGTTTGGACACCCCTGCTCTAGAGTTTAACGCAGAACCCAGGACACAAAAATATGAGAGTAAAATGACACCCTGACCCTACCTGCTTGACCACATGAACTATTAGGCCACAAGTCCATGGTTACTGAACACAATGAGTGATTGTGCGTAGGAGGGGCAAAGTAGTCGGATATGATGTAGCCGTTTTTAGGGCAAGAAGCTAGCAGTTGTCTGAATACCATGGCTCCCAACTTAAACTCAAGCTCCTCGAAGGCCAGGGATGAGGTACTCATTTCCTTTCATGTCTCTCATATGTGAAGCAGAGATGCAGAAACATACCTGAAAATTCATTGACACTCATCTCATCAAAATGTGAAGTTTGTGTCCCCTTTCTTTGCACCTGGCAGGACCTCTGTGACTGTTTTGATGAACAGAATGTTGTAGAAGTGACCCTGAGTGACTTCTGAGGCTGGATTAGAAAAGGCTACATAGCTTCTGCTAGTTTCTCTTGGGCCAGTCCCTCTAATAGCCTTCAGCCACCACGTAAGAAGTCTAGTTCCTCTGAGGTCACCATGTGGAGAGTCCGTAGAGAACGAGAAAGAGATGCCCTTGGAGCCCCAGCTGTTCCAGCCACCGGCTGTTTGAGTCCTCTCAGCCCAGACACCAGACATGTGAATGACGAAGGCTTCAAGAAGACCACATCCCCAGCCGCCATCTGACAGTAACTACACCAGAGACCCTGAGGAAGAACCATGTAGTGGAGCCAAGCTAACTCCCAGAACTAGAAGAGATAATAATAAATGATTGGTTGAAGCCATTACATTTGGAGTGGTTTGTTACCAAGCAAGGGACAATCGATACACAGTTCCCATTTGAGATTCTAGGGAGTGAAATAAATTCTCTAGAACAGTAGACATTTATGGAAAACATATCTTGTGACAAATTCGTGCTAGGAAATAAAAATAATGATTCACATAGAGTCCCTGCTTTCGAGGGGCTCCCAAAGGAGGTAGGATGCAAACATGGATTATTGCAATAGTAGAAAACAGTGCCCCCCGAGAGACGCAGAAAATATATGACGAGAGTATCCTCTGGGGAATTCCTGGAGGAACTTGCTTTGATGATGGGCTAGCAAAGTGGCCTTCAGATAGGGAACGCCATAAAATGAAGTGAAAATAAGCATAACGATCTTTGACCATACCACACAGTTTGTTAAAAACAGAAAGCATATATTCCAGAGCCTGTCATATAGCAGGAACTTGTTCGGATGGATGGATGGATGGATGCATGGATGGATGGATGGAGGGCACTAGGAAGCCAGCCTGGAAAGAGCATTGGCTGGCCTGAGGACAGAAAGGCCAGGGAACAAGTCCTGGCTGTATGACCGTGGCTATATCATTTTCCATCTATAATCTTCAGTTTCCTCTTCTGTCTAATGAGAGGATAGAACTAAGAGATGGCTGAAGTTTATTCCCAACTCAAACCTTTCAGAGGAAGTATGAACATTCATCTAGTTTGTTTACTTGGCCATCTCTGTAATCAAAGAAATACATCCTGGCGAAAGTCAACTTGTCTTTGTTAAGACTCTGATTGCATGTCACAGAAGCTACTTAAGCTGGTTTAAGAAGGCGAGGAGAGGTGGATGAGGTGAATGGGGAATTTAACATAGGATGAAAGGGTTTCTCTTGGAAATCTGGCAAGGAGTCCGGCCAGGATTCAGGAACCAAGATGGGAAAGCTGCTGGGAAACAAGTCAGGACTCTCCCTCCACCTCCAATCTATGGTTCTCTATGTGTCTGCTTAAATCTCCTCTCTTTGCAAACCAGCTTGGATTCTCTACATTCATCATAGACCCCAAGTAAATCTCATGGCATTACCAGCAACTCACACACATTGACAGGCTTTCTCTGAGTCTGAATTCCACATTCCCGGGAAAGAGACTCTGATTGACCCAATCTGGATCAGGTGTCCACCCTTGGCCCAATCAACTCTCCCCAGAAGGACTGCTAAAAGTCCATCATTATTGGTCATGGGAGCAGTTATCAGACAATAGGGGGTTATTGTAAAGCCTCCTTGGAAGATGTCTATTACAAAATCCAAGAAAATGAAATAACCATCATATAGATTACCGATAAAGATGAAAATTCTCTAACTTAAGCTCTGTTTTCATGTACACTAAAATCCTCCCCAGAGCCACTCTAGCAACTAACAAATCTCAGGAAAACAGTTAATTTTTACTCTCATCATGTCCTGCACAATTATCATTGTTTTCTAGTACCTTCAGGATGGTCCTGTGAACCTTATGACAATGCCGGCTCTTGAGGAGACCTCAAACTCTGGTTGCCAGGGCATGCTAGAGAGTCTCCTTTCTAGCCACTTCATCAAAAGGCGTGATTTGAAGAACAAAAATGTCTCCACTGAACTCCCATACCAACTACTGAATGCTACTGAGGATTTGGGTGTCACTTTAGAAGCCGTTCTATTTGTGGATAATCCAGCAAGAGAATCAAGTGAAGCCATTCGGGAGATTCTACAAGAAAGTAGGTACCTCAAGATTAATGCTATTGAATAAAGGAAACGCAGTTATTTTTGACATTTTGACAATCACTTTAGGGTCTGGTTCTTATTAGCCCCATTTTTGCATTTTAAAGGGTTTTCTTTTCTCTCTCCTTTCTTTCTTTCTTCCTTTCACTGAAAACGTCAGGAAATTTGGAACAGAAACTTACAATAAAACACGTCCCCTGACCCTCTGATCTATCAGTCTTTCAAATAAACAAAAATACTTGGAGAAGCCTAAAAGAAGGCATTTCTTGGTAGTTACCCAATATTAGTTACTGTATCGGTCATTACCTTGCAATTGGTTTTTTGAAAATGGAGTAAAACAGAGAGAATAGGAAAATGGAGAAAGAGAGAAAGAACAGGAGATATAGAGAGAGAAAACTTGATAACTCATTTTAGCTATAAATGCTTTAAAATCTTAGAGATGCCAACAGGACACCCTCTTACATACTTTTTCTCCAATCATTCCATTTTGCATTATTCACAAATGAGACACTGAAGAAACACCAATTCTGAAATAAAAATGTGCACACCACCAGTGGAAAAGCAAACAAAAGCAGCTAATGTACTGTGGCTACAAAAATTTTCAAACAAAGTGGCAGTAATTTACTGCCCTTGCTCTTAGCTGGACCCCATGAACATAATCAGAACCCCCAGGACTGATGGGAAAGCATGATTTACAGCAAGTCTCAGGATAATAAAAGAAAATGAAAAAGCAAATTGTGCATGAACATGAAAGCTATATTTCTTCCGCTTTCAGCAACTGAATCAAATTTCCAGCCAGAATTTCAGGGTGAAACTTAGAAGTCCCTCAAGAAACAAACGATGAGCCAATCAGCATCCACACTAGGACAATGAGTCAGCCACCTGAATGACATAATTAATATAGAGAGATGACAGTGATTAGAAAGACGCACACTACACCATCTGTTTGAGTGGTAGTAAAGAGGGAGGCAGATCTGGTTTTGAGTCCTGGCTGTGTCACTTCCTATCAACTGTCTTCGGGGAAATTATTTAACATGTCCAAGCTCTAGTAATACCTGCTGACTCAGACAGACTGTTATATGGATTAAACGAGATAAAGTATATAAAGCACTTTGGAGGGTGTTTAGCACACGCTAGTCCCAATAAATTTTGTTATTAATTATAAATAAAACACTTTGTTAAATGAAGTACTATAATTAAGGCACGTAGAATAGCACCTGGTATATAGTAAGGTCATACATAAGTGTTTGTCAATATTATTACTATGCAGTCAAACTTCTGTTCATCAGAATTTAGACACTGGGTGACTAAATTAATTTATTTTCATGTTAAAAACCTCCTCCAAACCACGTCAGTGTTTAAAGGTGTTGAAAATGCTTCTAAAGTATATTAGCCTACTTTCCAGGGTTAGTGAGTATCATATGCTAAGTATCAATTTAAAACTTTTTACAGTTGATCTCACATGGCTCCAAGAACACAAATTAGAAGCCCTGGGTTCTAGTACCAACTCTTTTATCAGTCAGCTGTGTAACACTGGGCCGCAGTTCACTCATCTGTAAAATAAGGATAAGGAAGGATACCTGTCATGCCTTTCTCATGATAGTTTTAGTAACTATCAAACACAATGATGCAAGTGAAATGATTTTAAAACAAAAAATGCAAGGCAAACAAAAGGTAGTATAAATTTGTTATTATTGTTCTTTAGGACATCATAGTCTGTTTCTAGGGCTGCATACACATAGGCATACAGAAATTCCAGATTGGACAAAAGATGCTTTTTTTTTCAATTGTGGTAAAATACACATCACATAAAATTTACCATTTTAACAATTTTTAAGTGTATACTTCAGTGGCATTAAATACATTCACAATGTGCAACCATCACCACCATTAATCCACAGAACTTCTTTCGTATTCCCAAACTAAAACTTACTACCTATTAAATAAGAACTCCCCATTCTCCCTCCCAGCCCCTGGCAATTACCATTGTACTTTCCATCTCTATCATTTTGACTTCAAGGTACCTCGTATAAGTGGAATCATCCAGGATATTGCTTTTCCAATAAATCCCTTATTTATTTTCTTTCCTTTTCTATCTTTGTCTTTAAAAGTCGAGTGCAGAAAACAATGGCTGTTAATTAAGGATTTCACATTGTGGGTTCCAGATCCTTAAGGTTTGTGACAGGACTATGATTAATAAATAAAGACCCATTGCTCTGATAGCATCCTCCAAGCCCGATGGGACTGATTACTCAGTCTGTTCTCTACTGCAATTTTGGAAGACTTCTTGGAAGCTGCGATATTTTAAGGCTAATGCAATGAGGACCAGGGAACAGCGTCTGGTCCCACCTCTACCACAAAAGTATGGTTTGATATTGAGTAAATCCTTCTTCTCTCTGAGTTATGTGTGTTCAACTTGAGGCCAACTGGGTTAAATGATCCCATAGTAGTGTCAACTTTATATTCGTATGTTTTGATGGCATACCTTGCAAGATACTAAAAAATAACATTCTTTCCCTCTCCCCATCTCCACTCAGGAACAACATATTTTATAAAGTAAAAATGGAAGAAGATATTTTTACTTTATTTTTACTTTGGAAGAAGATATTTTTTTCCTGGGAAAACAAAGTAGGAGCAAATAAACAGTAAAAAAGCAACAACAAAAAATTGAACTGGTTAGAGCTATTCCTGGCAGTTCACTGGTGTTTCCTCTCTCCTCTGACTGGAGGTAACAGAGTAGAAAGGGGTTTTATAGCCCATGCCAGAATGTTATTTGAAACACACACATACCAAGGAGCAAAGGCTTTGCTCAAACTCAAGGCTATGACTTCACAACAGGAAAGAGAGATATTGTGTTAAACAAACCATCCAAATTGAGAAGATAGAGCTACATGATCATTTGAAAATTATCTCTAAGTCAAACCAAAATGTATATCAGCTCCAGGATTCTAAGGCTCCATTGAACACAAAAAGCAATGTAGCCAAATATAAGATGCCATAGACCAAAAGAGTTATGTACTTGGAATGAACAATTATCATTATCATTCATAAACTTCCCAACTTGGATGCATTTTACATGAGGAGACGCTTCTGGTCTGATAAGAGCCTGGCTCTGTGAAGAAGAACAAGATGACCCAAATTCTTAGAGAGGAGACACTTTCACACATGAATCACCCAAGAAAAATGGCAGCTGCTTCAGAACACTGGCTGCCTGCCCCCGAGGCTGATTGGGGTGGGCGGGGGTGCTCAGTCTACAGGGACCCACCTTCAGCATGGATTGTAATCAAAATAGCAAGGCTAAGTACTTCATCCATCTGACTTCTAGAGTCAGGTGATAACTTAGGCGTATTCTCACTTTTTTCCCCAGAGTAGCTCTTGTTTGAAAAATGTAGACTCTATGTGATAGGATCAAGTCAATTTTATTAGTATAGATATTTCCAAAGCTGTGTCCTCCAAACAGCTTTGTACACGTGAACTAACGAGATCAAAAACACATGAAATGTTGGCATGATAATTTGTAGTAATCTTAATAAGAGTTTAAACTGGTATCAGAGACTGAGAATTTCCGAGACATAGGATTTTAGAGATGGAGAGAAACTGAAATACTAGCTACACCAACACCCTCAGCGCATACGATAATGATACAGCATTCCTGAAAAATGGTCAGCAGTCTGCTTCAATATCTTGAGGGAGAGGGAGATTGCTACTTCATGAAGGAATGGGTAAAGGCGATAGACTAACTACATGAAATTACACTAGGTCTTTGGCCTTTTGGTTTTCTCATCTATAAAAGAGGGGAAGTATTTCATAAGGGTATATAGGAGTAGAAATAATGTGGGTAGAGCTGCCATGTTTAGCTCTTGGTTATCAGTGAATGTTAGTTTTCTTTCCCTTTTGGTTTTTTAATTAAAATAGTTTTCACTGTATTGAGGTGAAATCTGCTTCTTCGAAATTTTTACCTGGTGGTCTCAATTCAAATCTCTCAGGGAACATGGAATCATTTTTTCTTTCTTCTGTAAGGCAACACTTCCAACACTTGGAAACAGTCATGAAGTTTTTTTTGTAGCCTTTTTTTCTCCAGCCTAAACCTACCCAATTGCCTCCACTATTCCTTAGAACTAATGAATTATTCAAGTATACCTTTAGAGAGTACCGATAGAATTGAGGATAGACCAATTGGGAGCATCTTCAGGCCGGTTCTAGGTTTTCAAGGAGCCTAACCGTATAATGCAGTCTGGGTAAAATAGGGGCTAAATCAAAATACAAAGTATTATTATTGTGTAGAAGAAAGATCAACTAAATTTGATTGGAAAACCAAAGAAATATTCATGGGAAGTGATGTTTGAATTGGGTATTCAAAAACTGGAAGGATTTTGAAAGACTGAAAGCTTATGCTGGTTGAACAGCATAAACAAAAGAATGACAAAATGAAAATGTATGAAATATTTTAAGGAGGTTGCTATGGGCTGAATTGTGTCCTCCCCAAATTCATGTGTTGAACCCCTAACACCCAATGTGACTATATTTGGAGATAGGGCTTTAGGAGGTAATTAAGGTTAAATGAGATCATATAGGTGAGGCCCTCATCCAAGAGGATTGGTGGGTATATAAGAGGAAGATCTCTTTCTCATTCTTTTTCTCTCTCCCTCCCTCCCTTTCCTTTTCCTTTCCTTTACTCCTCCATTTTCCTCTCCCTCCTTTTTCTCCCCCCCACCCATGTGAGGATGCAGTGAGAAGACAGACATCTGCAAGCAAGGAAGATAGCCTTTACCAGAAACTGATCTCTGTCAGACTTTGATTTGGGATTTGCCATCCTCCAGAACTGTGAAGAAATAAATTTCTGTTGTTTGAGCCACATAGTCAGTGGTATTTGTTACAGCAGCCCTAGCAGACTAAAGGACAATTACAAAGGATAATAAATGAATAAAAACCTAGGAGGAGAGTGGGTGGGTAGACTGACCAACTGGCCAGCATGGGGAAATATAAATAGCCAGGTTTGGAGACAGACCAATGTTCAAATTTCAGTCTTGCTGCTTTATTAGTTGTGTGACCTTAGACTAGTGACTCAACCTTTCTGAGCTCAAATCTCATTTTCTCATTTTGTTTTAAATCATAGAAAGAAATAATATATGTAAGGCACCGTTCACAGTGCCTGGCATATAAAGGTAACGATTATTGGTACCTTTAGGTCACAACAGTTTTTGTTACCAAAGGTAACTATACATATTAACAATTATTATATTATTTTAATTATTAATGATCACAAACCTGATAGTGAGATAAGACATGAGTGATATAGGATGTTCAATGATCTAAATACTTCTTAAAAGGGTCCACTAGCTAAAAGACAATGCACATTCTCTATCCTTAATATTCCAGGATGGCAATTGCATCTCCTAGAATGATAATAATATAAATTAACTGTGAACAAGAAAATATTGTTTGCAGGAGAGCAGCAAGAACTGTGAGAGAAAATGGGCATGCAAGTTGTAGTCTAAGGAAGAGGGGGTTTGGGCCATGGCCAGATGTGTCCTTAAGGTACACCTTGTTTTGAAAACTCCTATGCCTCCTATAATATCCAGCTCAAATATCACCACTTCTGCAAAGCCTTATTCACAACGCCCCCACAACTTCAAGTATGCACTCATTTTTTCTAGTCTGCTTCTCCCACTAGACTGTGAGCATCTTGAGGACAGATGCACCGTATTTGTTTCTATACCACAATGTCTAGCACATAGCTCAGCAAATGCTTGTCAAATGAATTAATGGGACAAAATAGGAATGCTAACTTGAAAAAGTTCAAAGAAACAGAAAGATGCTAAAATAGGTCTGCAGACTTTAAAAACATAATCTGAACAATAAATATTTGTCAGAGAGGCAGTTCTCCACACTGGCAACAAGACAAGATATAATCATGATGTGCGTTCTGTCTACATCCTTTTCCAGCCAACAGTCATATCAATGTCTTAGATGAAGGCCAAATTAATATAAGATACAATGTTAGGAGGTCATGAATATGCTAAACAACAGCATCGAGTAATATGATAAATCAAACATGTTGAAATATAAGAATAGCTACGATAGGAATAGTGAGTACTGACACACAAAATACTGATTACAAACGTATAGAAAGGAGAGATACAGGTAATGGCAAAAATTGTGAGAAACTCACAAGAGATTTAGTTAACTGCAAGTTCATCACGTCAATAATAAGATGATGTTACCCAGAACCTGAGAATTTGGGTTGCAGAAATAAAAGCGCTAAATGAAGGAGGAAATGGCCCAGGTCCATCTGGAGTATTGTATGTTTATTCTAGGCGGCCACTTTTTATGGGGGAAGGAACTGGAAAAGGAGTTAGGAGAAATAATAAAAAGCATGTTGCCTTTTTAGTCAGAGAAAGAGGAGAGTCTATGGGCAATAATATCATAATGATAATGCACTACCACAGTTATGCGTGATCTCCCCCAATCCTCAAAATCACCTCATGAGGTCCAGGTGCCCGTGTACCGGGTTCTCTCCGTGAGAACAGAAACGTCCCCCAGAAATCATCTGTCATCTTATTTCAAAGTTCAAAGCAACACTAGAATTAATGAAGACATATCTGAGTACCAATAAGTTTCATAACAGATTGTTTGAATTAATATGACATTGATTTTGACTCTTGCTTTTTTTCAATGTGCTTACAAATTTATCTTTCTGCCATTAAACTTAAAAAATGAAAATCAACCTTACTTAGTTATCAAGACATAGGAATTAATGACATGCCATTTTTGCTTTTAAATTTGGCAATGACTAATAAAATGACAATACCTAGTGTTGCTGAAGTAGAATGGTGCATTCCCCTACACTGTTGTAGAGACTGTAAATAAGCAGATAGATGTATAATAACATCATGGGCCAAGTATTATCCTAGGTCTTTTAATCACATTTTTTATCACAGTATTATTTATAACAAGAAATTGGAATAATACTAAATTTTTAACAATCGGGGATAGGATAAATATTACAAAACACCTCTGCAATGGAGCATGTTTAATATGGCCAATAAAAGTGATGTCATTAAAAATAGTTCATGACACAGAAAGAGGTTTGTGAGATTGTTAAAAAGCAAATGCTGATTACAAAAGAGAGGGCCCCAGTATGGTTCCATTGCGGTAAATACACGTGCATAAAAAGACTAAAAGAATACTTGTTAGCAGTGACTATATAATTTTGGCTTAGTTTCATTTCCTATATTTTATACAAATATGTTCAGCTTCTGTGTTTTTGAATTTAGTTGTTTTTAAAGGAAGGAAAAGGACAATAAATATACAGGAGACCCCTTACCTCCCTTCAAAAGAGCTGAGCTGCTGAGACCCTTCTTTCTAACAGAAGTCTCCTGAAGACCTTAGTTTTCCTGAAACAAGAGTAAATGAGGCTACTTCAACTGGCCCTGAGGAAAAAGACCCAAACCATTTAGCTGGGTTGTGAAGTGGTCTTTTAAGATTTCCCCTGGCCTTCCCCAAATCTCTCTTTGACAGGATGAGGGCGTCTGAGAACGGGTTTGTTAGGAGGAACGGGCTACAGTGGGCGACCGACTCAATTCAGGGTGCTTCTGTTACTCAGCATCAAAGTGGCACTAATTTCAAGGCCAGCATCTCAAGGTCTGCCCAGGACTTATTTACCTGTTATCTGCGCCCAAAGTTTGATTAGACTGTCATGATCAGCCTGGTTCCCACTGGGAAGTGTTGGCAGAGCTGCTCATCACTAGCAAAAAGACTTTCTCTGAGCTCTTATCTTCAATGTGCTTTCACTATTAAAAGTTTTCCATTTCCTCACCTTTCCCTGTCCCCCACCCCAGCTCAAACATTCCTATTCACTTGAATCAACTTTATTATAAAACAAAGACACAAACAAACAAAAAAACCCACAAATGAAAAACAATAACATTAACAACAACATACAGCATGGTCTTCACACACACATACATTACCAAGATTTCACCGCTTACTTTCATACATAGTTCTTTTCACACACATGCCTGGTCAACGGTTAGAGATGATTTCTGATCACCTCGTGGTTCCCGATGTAACAATAAACTAGGAAAACATATGCAAGCCCCTTTACAGAGTACAACATTATCATATCGGACTCTGATAATGACCTCAGTGGATTTTGTCACTTCTGGGTGACAGCTGAGGGCACTGAAGTTCAGAGAGGTTATATAATTGGCCCAAGGTGACTTTAATATACAGGAGACTTTATTAGTTAGTGGCCATGCCAGGGCTCTTACGTGGGTCAGGGGCTACAGCACTAAGTAAAAACAGTTCAGCATAGAGACGTTAAACCCACTTTGCACACCTCACAGCACTAGCCATACAGAAGAATAGCATGATAAAACACCAATGTGCCGACTGTATTTTGGAGTTTTCATATTTTTATTTAGGTAAAATTCACATAACATGAAGTAAGCCATTTCAAAGTGAATAAATAATTCAGTGGCATTAAGTACATTCACAATGTTATGCAACCACCACTTTTATCTAAAACATATTCCAAAACATATCCATTACCCCAAAAAGAACCCCCATACTCACTAAGTAGTCCTCTCCCCACCCGCTGGCAACCACCAATCTGCTTTCTGTCTCTCTGCATGTAACTATTCTGGGTTTTTCTTTTTTTTTTTTACATGTATGGAACGTGACTTTTTGTACCTGGCTTCCTTCATTCAGCATTTCATTTCTGAGGTTCATCCACATTGTAGCATGTATCACTACTCTATTCCTTTTTACAGCTGAATAATATCCCATTATAAGTCTATAAGACAATCTGTCTGCCTAGTCAGCCAGTAATGGACATTTGGGTTATGTCCACCTTCTGGCTATTGTGGATAGTGGTATAATGAACATGCATGTACATAGATTTGTTTGAATACCTATTTTCGCATATATTTTATCTGACTATAAGAGTATAGGATATTTATTGAAGAAAATGTGGAAATTAGAGGAAAAACACAAATAAAAAAACCACCTAAGGGTAATTAAGAATGCCCTCTTCTAGAGAGGATGTTCTATTACGTTGGTACAAAAGTAACTGCGGTTTAAAAAGTAAAAATAATTGCAAAAACCGCAATTCCTTTTGTACCAACTTAATATAAGCCAAAAAGCTTATAAACCATTCTTTCTTTCCTCCCTATAAACATGAATTCTTATTTTAGAACTAGGTAGTCCTTGAGAATATGGACTGTGTCGTAGGAAAAACGTAGAATTGAATACTGGTGCTGCCATTTAGGAATTGAGTCATTTTACCTCTCTAAGCTTGTTTTCATGGCTATAAAATAGACATGATAGCACTACCTCACAGGGTTTTTATGGCACATTAAATGAGATGGTATTGTGAGTATAGCATCTAGAATAGCACCTAGGACAGAGCAAACATTCAGGAAGTATTAGCTGTAATAGCACTCCCCACACAGGAATTTGGTAACTCCACCAGAAACTGAGATTTATGAGACAGCCATTTTGTTTTCACCCTGTATCTTTAGTACAGTGCCTGGCACTCAGTTGGCATTCAATAAATACCTGTTGAATGGGTAAGTGAATGTGTTGGGGAAAAGATTGAAATTAGAGACCTGGGAAAAATCCCTAGGAAAACAGAGATTCCTGAGTTCAAAAGACAAGCAAAGGCCATGGATAGGAAATTCTTGCAAATCAATGTGAATTCTATACAACCATATTTAAATGGCTGGAGTTAGTCAGGTCTGACTGAAGTCCCACCAAACAATGGAATCATTTGCTGAAAATGGTCAGAATATAAGTTAGTCTTAGTTGCAACACCTGGGGGCAGAACTAGGAGACATGTAGTGTGTTGAACTTCCTAAGTTGCTGGACCAAGCTAAAGCTCAGAGCAGTTTTTAAAGCCAATGAAGCATTTGATAGAATAAACCCAGGCAAAGAGATATTTAGGCATGGGGACTTGACAGGAACTTCCCTGAAGTAATATCACTTGGAACTAAAGAGATGATTAGTGAGCTTCTCGTGGCCCTCCAGGAAATCTTGCCTGGCACAGGAATGCAAAAATTTCCAACCTTTCCTAAAAGCAGTTTCCCCACACTCCACTGCCTCATAATAATGTCTGTAATGGGTTGCAGAGCTCACTGCCTGCCGAAAGCCTTACTGCCTTCCTCCTATTGTGGGTCTTTATCCCAGATAAGCTCAGGAGGGCTAAATGGAGTTGTAGGCATGTAAGCTCTCAGGAAACGGGCCAGAGAAAGTCAAGGGCTGACCCGTATCTCAGACGGCTATTAGCTGGGCCTAGTCAGGGAGGAAGTGAGCCTCCTTTGTTCCATTTGTTTTCACACTTCTTTAAAGCACCTATCACTGCTGCAATTCAACGATTTTTAATATATGTGTGTGAAATTAATTGTTAAAGTCTCTCACTTCCACTAAATTGTAGAGGATCCGAAGGCAGAACCATTTCTGTCTTGTTCATTATTTCATCTTCAGACCCCAGGATAGGCCTTGTCCATGGTAGGCACTCAATAAATGTTTATTGAGTAAATGAATTTAAGGTATTTTATTACAAATTTCAATTCAGTTTGGACAAGGACATGCGTTTGAATTCTGGCTTCATTGCTTTGTGACTGCGGGCAAATGGCTAAAATTGCTCTTAGTAGTTTCCTGATATTGCTATAACAAATAACTACGAACTTGGTGCCTTAAAACAACAGAAATTTATTCTCTCACAATTCTGGAGGGCAAAAGTCAAAAATCAGGCAAGACTATATGCTCTCTGTGGGGAAGCTAGGGGAAAAAACATTACTTGCCTCTTCCAGTTTCTGAGGGCTCCCCTAGAATTTCTGGGGAGTGCTTGCAATCACTCCAATCTCTGCCTCCATCTTCACCTCACTTTCTCCTCTGTGGGTCTGTATGAAATCTCCCTATGCCACTATCTTATAAGGATTCCTTGAGGCATTTAGGGCTCACCTAGATGATCAGGATGAACTTATCTCAAGATTCAATTACATCTGCAAATACTCTAAATAACACAAAGTTCACAGGTTCTGGAGATTAGGATATGGACATATCTTTTGGGGGGCTATCGTTCAGCGCATTACATTTTCCTAAGGCTCATTTTCTTTCTTTTTATCTGTAAAATGGACATGTTATCTCTCATAATTATTATGAAGACTAAGTGTGACAATACATGTAAATCGCTTAACATGGTTCATGGCACATAAGAAACTCTCAATATATGCTAGCTATTAATTAGCGGTTATTATTCCATAAGGCAGAGAAGTATTACTCCCGATGGCCATATAGAAAAGGTGAGGAAGTTAAGCCAACTCATTCAGACATTCTAAAAAGCATGTCAATATCAGTATTAACATCAATCTATCTGTGTCTTACTTAATCAGGACTGAGCTCAGCCATCATACCTATGTCATTATATTCAGAAGACTGTTATTCTCCCCCATTTTACAGATAAACAATACAAACAACAACAAAAAGCTAAAACTCAATTTTTAAGAGCATGAGTTAGCCACAGAGCTTAAGTATAAGCCAAGGACTTCTCACTCAAAGCCCAGTTACTTCCTATATTACCTCAGAAAATTACGGACAAATGGAAAAAATCCGAAGCATCTGTACCTGCTGTGGGGACAAAACCCCAAAAAAGCAGTTTCCAGGCTCTCGGCCTCACATAGAAAGGTGCTGGCTCGGGTAGTAAATGGCCATCAACTGTGATCAGATGCCAGCAGCTGTGGCTAGTTGGCCGTCAGCTGTAACCCGTAAGCCATTGGCCACTAATATAACGGCTGTGGCTACGCTAGCAGAAAGGGAATGGGGGCTAGCAAGAAGATGGTGGCTGGCAAGTGCGGACTGCTATTAGGCAGATTATGTAGATCCTGCTTCCTGTGTCTCCAGCCCAGACGCCAGCGAGAATATATTGGTTTGACTCCCCTACTTATGGCTCCATGGGTGTTCCTTTTTGGCCTTACCGTGTCCTGCGTTCTTGGGCGGGGAGTGGGAGCTGAGACCCTGCACGACAAATGGCGCAGCGAGCAGGGTCCCCTGCGTGACACATGGCGTAGTCGGCAGGATACGGTGCTGGCCAAAGCTTTCCGAAGGGCAGTGGAGCAGTTTGTGCGTATGAAAGCTCAGTCTGAGGAAGACCAGGAGGAGCAGCTGCCGGAGAGCTCGATTCCCGTGGAGGGGTGGAAAGATGTGGATGGTTCCCCAACCAGCAGAGGCCGGAGAAAGCGGAGAAAGCGAAGGTTGTTGCCGCCCTGTGGGCTGGGAACTGCTTGCTGAGGCAACTTGGATGCGGGACTTGTCCCAGGAGGAAATGCATGCTGAGTCCTCCGTGGGAGATGAGGGTGAGGTCAAGGTCGTCCCTCACCCCCAGGACAGCCCTGGCGAATGACTATGGACTATGGGGAATTGCCTTCTATCCCTGATTTAATGGACGCTTGACTGTTTGGGAACATACCACCATGTAGTGGGACTGGCGAGAATGTTTGCTTTTGTGTCTTGACTGGCCGCCATTGATAATATGTAAGCACCTTGATGTGAGCCACTGTTGTTCCAGCACAGTACCCCGAGAGGCCCAGAGAGAGAGTGGCAGTGCCCTGAGAGCCCTGGCTGTGTCCAGGAAGTCTGGCTGTGTCCAGAGAGAGTGGCAGTGCCCTGAGAGGCCCTGGCTGTGTCCAGGAAGTCTGGCTGTGCCCAGAGAGAGTGGCAGTGCCCTGAGGCCCTGGCTGTGTCCAGGAGGTCTGGCTGTGCCCAGAGAGAGTGGCAATGCCCTGAGAGGCCCTGGCTGAGTCCAGGAAGTCTGGCTGTGTCCAGAGAGAGTGGCAGTGCCCTGAGAAACTCTGGCTGTGCCCGGGGAGACAGGTGGTACCCTAAGAAGCCCAGGAAGTCTGGCTGTGACCAGAAGTACTGTGGTGGTGCCCTGAGAAAAGCTGGCTGTGCCCGGGGAAACAGGTGGTACCCTAAGAAGCCCAGGAAGTCTGGCTGTGCCCAGAAGTACTGTGGTGGTCCCCTGAGAAACTCTGGCTGTGCCCGGGGAGACAGGTGGTACCCTAAGAAGCCCAGGATGTCTGGCTATGCCCAGAAGTACTGGTGGTGCCCTGAGAAACCCTGGCTGTACTCAGAGAGCCTGGCTGTGTCCAGGATATTGTATTCACCTCCAGGCTCCTTGCACAGGGCCCCTCGCAGAAGACGCTTGTCGCGTAGATTGTGAGGCGAGACCCTGTAGGGGTGGAGTGTGGGGACAAAACCCCAAAAAAGCAGTTTCCAGGCTCTCGGCCTCACATAGAAAGGTGCTGGCTCGGGTAGTAAATGGCCATCAACTGTGATCAGATGCCAGCAGCTGTGGCTAGTTGGCCGTCAGCTGTAACCCGTAAGCCATTGGCCACTAATATAACGGCTGTGGCTACGCTAGCAGAAAGGGAATGGGGGCTAGCAAGAAGATGGTGGCTGGCAAGTGCGGACTGCTATTAGGCAGATTATGTAGATCCTGCTTCCTGTGTCTCCAGCCCAGACGCCAGCGAGAATATATTGGTTTGACTCCCCTACTTATGGCTCCATGGGTGTTCCTTTTTGGCCTTACCGTGTCCTGCGTTCTTGGGCGGGGAGTGGGAGCTGAGACCCTGCACGACAAATGGCGCAGCGAGCAGGGTCCCCTGCGTGACACCTGCATAAATCACTTCTGAGAATATTGCTGAAACAGTTGACTACATGGCAGATTAGCCTAGAAGAACTCTAAAACAGTGGTTCTCAAACTTCGTTGCACATTAGAATCTCCTGAATACCTTCTAAACCCCTTAAATCACAAACTGTGTTGAACAATGAAATCAGAATGGGGGTAGGGAACAAATCCAGGCATTAGAAATTTTTAAAACTCCCCAGGTGATTCCAATCACAGCTGAGCTTAAGAACTACTACTCTATCAGTGGTTCTCAAACTTTGGTGGGAATCAGAATCACCTGGGAAATTGGTAAAACTACAAAGGCTTAGGGTCTACTCTGCTTCAATAAGCCTGGATCATTCCAGGTGATTCCAATACCCACAAAGTTTTGAGGACAACTCTAACGTACCTTTCAACCTTGATGTTTTGATATTCACTACTCATTTATTTATTCAAATACCTGTGCTAGAGTTGGAACTACAGGGATGCATGCAACTAAGACATAATTCCTGATCTCAGGAAGTGCACAGCCTGGTGAGCTGATCTTGCGGCTCTCAAAGAACTCTCCACCCGGCTCTTCCTGGCTGACACTCTCACTAGGGTGGGATAGCCACGAGGGCTTTGCTTGAAATGAAGAAGATGGAGAATGAATATTTCGTGCATTGGGGAAGAAGGAGAGGGAGAGGAAGAACACACACGAAAGCATCACACAGCAGTGTGGTGAGGCACAACTACTATGTCACCTTCCTCCAGGGTAAGGCATGGCTACCTATGGGGGAAGGTGGGGTCAGGAAAGCCTTCTTCAAAGTGGTCAGTTCCGCACCGGGTCTTTAAGGATGACAAAAGTTTGGGGAGGGTACTTCGCATAGAGGCCTAAAATATGATGGGGAACAAGAAGCAGTTTGGTTCTACAACATAGCGAGCATGAGTGGAGGGGGAGGGACGGTGAAGGCAAGGCAGGAGGCAGATGGCACAGGACTTTGTGTGATCTCTTCTCCCTCCGTTAGCCAAGAAGCCTCTAAGTACAAAAGTCCCTGGGAGTTGTGTGCAAGAGCTGACTAAAGCCAAAGGCCCAGGACTATAAAGTTTCTAGAAGCACCTTGAGGCCAGCTTCAAAGCCATCTCTGAAATGGACGCACCAGGAGATTCCCTCAACAGGCAGGTTTAAATCCAAACTAAAAGACATGCAGCCAAGGAAAAAGATGGCCTGGGAACAATCAAGTAACTTTTCTCTCTGCTGCTTCCTGATTACTTATGAATCTAAGATTGTGCCTTGTTTTTGCCAGGAATTACCGAAAATGGTACCAAGAGAGTAAGACATCGAAGACCCATGATAGGAGGTAGATAAATCTCTATCCCAATTCTAAATGGTAAAAACAGGAGCATAAATGTTTCCAAGTTCGCTCGCTCGATTGCTCCTCTGTCTAGACCAGGCGGTGATTGTTGGGAGGAGGGAGTTCTGTGTTCCTTACACAACCAAGTCGGCCATTTGCAGAACACCCTAGGGCCTCATGCCTCTAAGCCGATTGCCCCACTGACAGCAGCACATTGGGGAGGGGGTGGGAAGACTGGCGTAAGGGACTGATGCCAAGAGCTGGAACTGAGCTGAAAGGACTGCCTGGAAAGACCACTGAGGGGTGAGGCTGACTCCACTCTGAAGCTGGTGCCCCATGGCAAACTCCTTCTCTTTGAGCAGGCTTTGAAGAATCAAGATCGACTCTAAAGGATCATTTCCCTTCTCTTTCTTGAAAGAATTCCACAGCCCTCATCTTGGAGGTTCCTTTCTCCAAAGTGAATAGATTCGTCAAGTGAAGAGGATGAATAAGAGTCCTGGAGAGAACAGCTTGGTTGAAGAAAACTGATTTCCAGGTCACATGCTTTTTTATGCTGGGTTCTGGGCAACCCAGCAGACAGAGCAGAGCTGACCAGAAGCTCCCCTGCTTTCCTATCAAGAAGGTGTTCTTCTTACTACTTCCAGGCCTAGACCAGACTTTTTATTTTTTTAATTGCTATAAAGGAAAAGGAAACTAACTTTGGATGGTCAAGAAAAGCTTACCAGAGGAGATGATAATTGTGTCAAGACCTCAGGGAGGGTAAAAGCAAGAGAAAGAGTATTCTGAGTAGAAAGAACAGCATATCAAAATGCCCTGGCAGGAAAGAGTTTGGTCTGCTGGAGGAACCTAAAGGAAGCTGGTGTGGCTGGTGCATAGCCAGCAGGGGGGAAAAGTGCAAGGCGAAGTTCAAGAGACATAGGCAATGCTGGGTCATTAGGGCCTAGGATTTCCTGACTTGTCCTGTGGTTCTATTGCTGCCTCATGTAACCATTATCAAATTATAATCCCTCTGTTCTTTGGACTTCTAACCTACACAGTTTTTCTCCACAGAAGGAAGATTACTCAAAATATTGCCCTTCTCTGAGAATTCTTGATCAGATTACAATTAGTAATCATAATTCACTTTATATAAAGTACTTTATATGTTTCTAAGTATTAGGCACACACCAAATCAGTTTCAGAAAAATTTCTTTTCATAAAATGTGGTTCCTAGCATTTTGAAGCTGGGATACTTACGAACACTTTTCCTCATGCTGCCAGTAGGAAACACAGGTTAGGGGATGTACCTGAGGTTGATTAGAGCAGCACCTTCGAATGGAAATATGATGCGAGTGACATATCCCATTTTAAATTGTTTAGTAGCCCCATTAAAAAGGATCAGGTAAAATTAATTGTAATACTGTATTTCACTTAATTCAGGAGATGAAAAATTATTTCAACATGTAATCAATATAAAATTATGAAGCTATTTTAAGTCCTTTTTTTCATATAAGCCTTTGAAATCAAGTTTGTGTTTTACATTTATACTGACATAATTTTGGACTGGCCACAGTTCAAGTGCTCAACAACCTCAGGTGGCCTCTGGCTGCCATACTGAACCACAAAGCACTGGAGCCTTGTCATGGGTGAGGCAGCCGGAACAAGGCCTGAAACTGCCCCTTTTACAGATGAGAGCACTGAGGCCCAGAGTTTAACTGACAGGTCACTGACCTGGTGGCGGAACTGAGCTGGGATGAGAATCTAGGTTCCTTGTCAAGTGCTCTTTCCCCAGATCATACTACACTCCCTTTGGGAATAAGAAGTGGGGGGGGGGGGCACAAGAGAGCTACCTGAGTGAGCACCTATCTATGTAGAGACTGTGATGGCACTTCAGATTTTGTTCAGCCCTTATCCAACCCTTTAGAGTTGGTATCCCTTTTCCCATTTTCCACATGAGGGTATAAGGCTCCACGTGCTTTTGTTGTTGATATGGCAGGACAACATTAGGTAACAATGCTATCAATATTCGAAAGATATAGCTTAAGGCCCAAACCTGCTGAATTGGGGCTGTCTTAAATACCACATGGCTACCCCAGCAATTCCACCAGAAAAGTCCCACAACTGGTTACCAGTTTGGAAAATGAAACAAAAGGTGGATGAGCTCTCAGAGACGCCATCCCAGGAGGACTGTTCTTTAGCTTGCCAAGTACCAAGGCTCCTGTTCCAGTCCGTCCCTATCTTACCCTTTCACCCACTGCCACCGCTCTAAATACATGCAATTCGGAGCACAAGGACAGGACTCAGCGACCATATTCAGACTAGCTGTGAACCAAGCTCCAAGCTATAGGCCAGTCAATACCATTTAAATATACTCTTTATGTGCTGCAGACAAATCAAGTAACAGAGAAGGGGGATTAGAGAGGCGGCAACCACTCCTGAACTGGAGAACCTGGTCACAGCTCTTGCCAGTGAAGTTCTCAGGGAAGAGGTGGGCTAAGGGGCTGAGGCCAGCATGTATTTATCTATTGTGACCATGCAAGCAGCTGTCCGATGGCACAAGTGCGACCCGCAGATGTGTTTCTTGTCCAGGAAAACAATCTTAAGTGACAGATACCAATGCCTCCACAAGTGAGCAAAAGAAAGCTCAGAGTCATTGTAACTCCAGAGCTCATGCTTATGAGAACCATGCTGTACAATTCTGTACTATGTGTAAAACTCCAAGCTGGTAGAGGAAGTAACTCTCCATTTAAAAAAGCAAGCCAGGACAAAAATACCCCCAAATCTAGTCTGTCAGCACAGAGAACTATTTGCAGTTGGAAGCAGGCCTCAGTATTTTTTTAAGTAGTAGACTCCCTCCCTTTCGGCTACCTTGGGGTACAATTTCCAGTCCTTTCTCCAAAAGAAACATTTGGCTTTCTGTAGAGAACCTCTGAGACCTCATGTGACTGAAAATGGAAGAAGGGGAAAGAGGCCCTCAGCACACCCCACCCAAAAACCCCCATGGGGAAGCTGAGGTTGGGCCCCTGTAGATCGATTTACTTTAGGAGGTACTTGGTTCTGAAGCATTTGTTTCAGAAATTACCTCCATGCCCCATCAATAGCAGCTTTCAACGGCTCTTCCCGGGTGGTCTTGTCTCTTTTAAATTTCATTTCCTGTTGGAAAGGTAACAGTTTAATGCCACTGACTGGACTCAGTTAACAGAAAACCAGGACTTTAGTGAAGCTGGGGAGCCAGAGTGGGAATGATGGGTGGAACAGAGTAGCCGTGTGAAGAGAAAGGCATTAACGAATACCACGTGATGGATTTTATTTTTACTGCCTCTTTATGTGAGGGCAATTGCCCCATAGGAGGAGGGGCTATAAATGCAAGGGGCACAGCATATCCAGTTGCCATGTTGGATGTGGATTCCTGGACTTGGCCTGGAGGCCTTAGTAAGAATGCTGGCATGGCTACTCACCAGCTGTGCCCCACAGCCAAGTTCTTTAACCTTCATGAGCCTCAGCTGCCTCTCTGTTCTACCACACGAGGTGGTGTGAATTCAAATGATGCATGCAACATGCTTAGCAAGCGCACTGCATCCAGTAGGTATTCACGTACAGTAGCTATGAATTGGCATGTATAGCATTTGAAGCCATATGATTTAACCATCATGTTTTTTGCTACACACCAGGCATTGTGTAATAGTTCCATGCCAATAGATAAGAGAACCCCTTTAAAGAGGCAGCCACAAAATAGATCATTTCAATACAGCATGGTAAGACGTCTGATCAAAATAGACATGGGGTGATATGTCACCCCACATATAAAATATTTTGGGGCATGGTTGATTGCACGGTCAATGGAGTTGATGATAAAATTCATTAATTGTCTGTTTCTCCCTCTAGAAGGCAAGGTCCAACAAAGCAGAAATACTGCGTATCTTATTTAGCACTATGTCCATGAGGAGAACTGTGGGGAAAAGGATGTGAGGGAATGTTTAAAGTAATGCCTAAGTAAAGAAGGAATTAGCCAAGTGTAGGATGGGGTTAAAGATAATCCAGTCAGAAGAAACTGCATGAACAAAGGCATATCCCTAAAGATATATTTGGGGAAATAGAGGCAGGTTGTTGAAAAAAATGGAGTGCAAAGTTGTATGGGGTGTAATGGTGAGGTGAGAGGAGACAGCAAGGGTAAGACCATGAAAAACCTTGTTTACCAAGCTGAGAAGTATGACACTTGTGTGGGTAAACAGTCCTGTGCGGAAGGCCAGAGTGGGCAGCTGCTGACATGGGCTGATATAACAGGATCTGAAACTTCTGCTCCAAACCTAAAATATGTTTTTCTTATGAGCTTACCAAAGTACCTATGGTTTTTTTTCACTATCAAGCCCAAAGTAACAACCATATTAACCCAGAACAGCTGTTACTCCTTATTCTCCAATTAGTTTATCAGATTTGCTAGCCAGATCAATTTTCACAACCATATGAAGTAGTTACTTTTATCATCTCATCTTACAAATGAAAAAGACCAAAGCACAGATAGGTTGAGTGGTTTGGCTAAAGTCACACAGTACATAGATAGTAGAGTCAAGATTCAAACTTAGTCACATTGGCTCCAGAATCCATTGTCTTAACCACCATATTATTTCAAATCTGTCTTCCAGTTCACCATTTCTCTCTTCAGCTTTGTGCTGCCACTTGATGAATTTTTAATTTCTGTAACTCTTACTTGTCAATTCTAGAATTTCTATTTAGTTCTTTTAAAATGTCTACAATTTTGTTGGTCATATTGTCCTGTACGTGCCGTATGGTTTCTGTTCCCTCTTTCACCAGGAAACATTTTAAACATATCCACCCTCTGAAACTGGTCTATTGTCTTTAGTTTCTAAGATATGAACGTCTCCATGTATTTTGTCTGCTGATTCTCACTAAGGGTGGCTTTTTTTCCCTCTCTTGCATACACTGTAATATTAAAAATAAACTTAACATCAGCAGGAGTTTGGTGGTGTTGTTTGGTGGTTTTGAATTTAGACTTTTTGTTTTTGGTGGGAGACTCATGTGCACTGGGGTGTTGAGATATTTTTATGACCTAGTTTGTAGGTTGTCCCCTGACAATGTCTCATAGTTTAGTTCCAGACCAACTTTTTACATTATCTTCTTGATTTGTGGCTTGTACACTATACAAGAAGGATCCCAACTCCATACCACACACAGTGCAGGTTGAGGTTTTGATTTCTCATGCTTGGTCCCAATGGCCCAAGGTGGCTGATAGACTTCTATACGAGATCCTCAGCAGAATATTCTTTATTTCATGCTTGGGCCAGTCATTCCTCACTGACAGCTATCAGAGAATTTGTTTGCTATGGCCCCAGCTTTCATCTCCATAGGGTACTGAAACTCCAGCCCCTAAAAACCACATATACTTTCCATATTTTCATAGGACCTTTTAGGGTTTCCAGGCGGGAATTGCCGCCCATTCTCAGGAATTTTTTTCATTTTCCCATTCCTGAATCCCGAGATATAAACTGTTATCTGTTCTCCAAGATGAATCATTTCCACAAAGTGATGGCCGATACTACCAACCACCTGGGTTCAAGGAGCCGATTTTCCAACCAACTTTTCTCAGGATTCAGGAATGGGAAAGAGAAAATTCCTGAGAATGGGCGGGAATTCCCACCTGGAAACCCTAAGACCTTTTTGTTTAATCTCGTCTCACTAATCATTGCTCCGTTATTGAGCTTTCTCTTCATTTCTGGCACCTGGGGATTTCTCCCTTTTGCATACCAGCCTGGCAATGGATGTTTTTTCCATTGTCTATTTCTCTCTGTGATTGGGGGGAATGTCCCTTGACAACACAATCTATCAAATTGATTGGAAGGCTATGATTATGCCTTTAGACATCAGTCTTTCCCTTTTGGTTCTGAGTTCATGGAGGATAGACACGTTTGTCTGATTCCTGTTTCTATCCTAATTCTTCAGACACAGCCCAGACCACAGTAGGAAGCAATAAAGATTTGATCAATGAATGAATAAATGAATCAATCAGCTTTCTCTTTTATTCTAAAAGGGAATTAAAGACTATATACTAATAATCTTCTAGAGAAAGAAGATACCAAGAATCCCTGGAAAACCATCCATGCTCTCTGGAAGGCCATGCTGAACAAACACAAGAGTTTGAGGCCTGCCTCAGTCCATCCAGCCTTTTGGCTAGTAGGTTCATTACTACTGACACCACTTCTTTCTTTAAGGGCAACCAGCACTAATCACAGTGCTGATCTAGTAGAAATTTAAAGTCTGGCGGGCTAGGTTCTTGACTGATGCCTCCACTACGTTTTTTATCACACATTGATATCCTTCTATAGTCATAACTGGAACTTGATCAATAACATATAGTATGCAATGATGTCAGTTTTTCTGTTGGTGCCATAAGGAGCTGGCCAACTACGTTCACATTCTGGAGAACCTACTGCCTCCTAGGCATTGTGCTTGGTGCTGGAGATGTCGAAGAAGAACATGCAGTCCCTGTTTTAATCCATAATTAGAAAAAGAATGTCCAGATCAAATTTGACAATACATGATCCTAAGTGTCTTTGACTTAGGGTGAAAAGACATGCCGCCTCAGCTTACCACCCTAAAATACCTAAAAAGTATCACCAGCAAAATAGCTTTGCCTATTACTATTTCATAAAGTTCTCTCTCCTCAGAGAGGAAATACAATTCCCAGTGAATAGGATGAACAGATAAAAGAGAGTTGATCATGAAACGCAATTTTTGACAATGACTTTGGAGCTTCTTTTATCACTACAATCCCAGAACCTAGACTCATGCCTGTACTAAAATAGAAACTCAATCAGTTTGTTGAATGTATTTGCACACATACACCTGGACGTGGCCCATCTATCTATGTGGCCCTAGATACAGTATGACTCATCATTCCACATATGTTTATTGAGGATTTCTTACGAACAGGAGTCTCTGCTAGATTTTGTGATGGAGACAGGCAGAAAGAAAAAGAACAAGATAGATATCCTACCTATAAAGAATTTCCAGGTTTAAGGGTGAGATACACAAGTATGTAAATCACCATGATACAACATAGAAAAGGGCTATAGGACTTTCAAAGAAGGACAGGCCACTTCCTGCTGAGGGATCAGATAAGACTGTGGCTAATGCAGACTTTCTGTTTGGACTTGAAGGAAAAGTAATTTGCTGCCCTGTATAAGGGAGAGAATGGGTATTGGCAAGCAAGGAAGGACAATGCACGTGGAAAGAAGGGCTTAGACAAAAGCAGAGAACCAGAAAAGCCCAGGATATATAAAAAGAAATACAAATTTGGCTGGAAATGCCTAAAGGGGCATAAAGGGACTAAGGTGAAACAAGGCTGGAAAGGTAGGATGAGCCAATTGCAGGGGATTTGACTGTGTCCTGATTTACCATTCCAAGACATAGGATCTCTAGATCTCTAGAGTAGCCAGTGCTTAGCATACGGCAGGGCTTAATTAATATTATCCAACAACCTCATAGCTGGAACCTGCTCCCCACGTGCACAGAGGAAGCCACCATCTGTATGCACAGGTAATTACAAACATTCCAGAGACTCTGCCCTGAACCCTGCAAGCACATCAAATATTCTGTAAAAGGTCACCCAGCAAACAGCTCTGATCAATCTGGGCTCAGGCGGAATCAAATCCCCTAAATAAGATCCACTAGAGGCAGTGTCAGGAAGGTCAGAAAAAACCCTATTTCACATCTTGAAGCATTTTCACCATGTGGAACATTTTAGAAGAAGAAGGGAAAGGAAGGGAAAGGAGAGAGAGAGTGAGAGAGAGAGAGAGAAAGAGAAAGAGAGAGAGAGAGACTCCAGAAATAATAGAATTCCAAATCATTAAATGTTAAATGATCACAAAGTGAGCTGGGAATTTATTTTGGCCCCCACCTCCTTCTAGTAATCTAAAAAGCAGTGGATTTCAAAGCAGGCCATGCCAGGATTCAAAATGGAGTTTCACACCTCCCCTCCTCCACCTCCCCAGTGTGTCCCCACTGTGTACCTTTGTCGAGCTCGCTTGAAATGTTCCATGATGAGGTAGGCACTAACTCAGCAGTGACTGACAACTCTGTTTCTGAAAAGAAAAAAGAAGGGAGGGGAGAAAGACAAGGGCAATATTAACCAGAGTAACTTATGGGCTGTTAGAAGCATTACAGGAGATTTCCAAAGACCCTGACTCGGAGAGAGACCACTGCCATTCCATAGCTTATTAAACTGGAATGGCTGCTCGACTTGCCAGGCAGAGGCGCCTGCTCTATAGAGCCTATCCAGATGAACAATCTGTAGGCCAGACCTGAATATTTTAACACACGGGCTTGAAAATTAAAATACAAATATTTCATTAATGCAAAACCAAATATGCAAGAAATGTCTAAACAATATCAAACATAAACTTTTCCATTTGCTGTTAGAAGAAGACTAGTCTTGGATGGATCTATTCAATACCCTTCCCATGAAAACCAAGAATAATGTTGCTCCTGCTGCTGATTTCATTCGTGTTTGTGAATGGATAGCATTTCTATTAACAGAGAAATTCATTTTTCTATACTGAATTTCTATATTGAATTTCTATATTGAATTTATTTCCATATTGAATTTCTATATTGAAATTTTAAGTCGAGGTAAAGGAAAGCTTTATCTAGGTAGTCATTTTTGGTAACTAAACTTATAATTTTTAAAACTACCATATTAACAAAAACATGCAAATCAACAATCTAAAGGGCATCATATACTATGAAGATGTTAAAACTCCTCACTAATATACTGTAATATACAAATAATGTTTTTGAAAATGTAAGCCTTGATCCCACCCAACTAGCACATTTTCACAGGATTGCACTAATCTCCCCTTAGGGGACGTCTACACACACACACACACACACACACACACACACACACACACAGACTGTATTACAAAACTTTAGTGCTATGCAGGATCTCAGAGAGCCCAGAGCCTAGGTTATTAGACATATGGCACCCATACTATCACTACCCTTCCTTCAATCTGGTGCAGACATCATTTATCAATCATGGCATTTGGTCTATTCAACCTGGGATCTGCTTCAGAGTCCTTCAACACAGTACTCTAAGTAGCCACTGAAAGTGGATCTGAGTTGGAATACAAGGTGAGCTTTAGTAAGTGGAAGAATTGGGATTCAAATCCAGATCTGTCAGACTCCACTACCCGCATATCTCCCAGCAGCCCATGCTACCCAGTGCTCAATGTCTGTGCAACCCGAGTGGTTTCACCTTCCCTCTCTCTCACTTCACCTTTTCACCTAGATAAGCATACTTTCTACATTTCCTTCTGTACTGCTGGGGCCTGCCGCACGGCCATAGAAGCCACACGCCATCATCAGTGAGCTTTGCCAAAGGACAGGATGTTTACCCACGGAGACCTTGCCGAGGCCCACTTGTCGCTTGTCTCCTGGGTCTTCGATCAATCTGCCACACATGGCAGAGACAAAAGGGTTGTTTGGTTTGTGCATACCTCCGTGGCTTGCCTCTTTCCCTGTCCAGGTGGAAAAGAAAGCAAGCTGGAAAGAAAGTAGACAAACCACACATACTCGCCCCACCTCTAATGGCCCTAGTCAATTGTAACATCCTGAGCCCCAAAAAAGCACAGATTCTTTTAAGGGGACCCGAAGTCAGATGGGGCAGGATGGCAGGGATCTTGAAGCACAGCGAATTCCAAAATATGAAACCAAAAAGAAAAGTTTCTATTAAACCTGGGATCTGCTTCAGAGTCCTTCAACACAGTACTCTAAGTAGCCACTGAAAGTGGATCTGAGTTGGAATATAAGGTGAGCTTTAGTAAGTGGAAGAATTGGGATTCAAATCCAGATCTGTCGGACTCCACTACCCGCATATCTCCCAGCAGCCCATGCTACCCAAGAAAGAAAAATGCTTAACACAAAACCATGGTAGAAGGTAGGGCGCTTGTTATCAACCACTTGTCCAAGAATGGATATTTCATGCAGGTGATTTCACCAGGAAGAGCTAATTATCTACATTTTGGGACCCTCCGCATATGACTCTAACCGCAACTCCACACTGATCCCCATCCTGCTGCCACCCACTTTGGCTCTTTGAATAATAGTCCCTTGTTTGCACTATTAGGGGCTACTGTGGTTTGCCTTCTAAAAAGGCTCATCAAGCACTCCAACACCTAGACTTCAGGGAGCTTGGGAATAGAAGCATGGCAGCTCCGGCAGCATTTCAGGCACAGAAGCAAAAGGTGGGGAAGTGGTAGGATTAAGACAGATCTGGACAGCATTTACATTCAACATTTTCATAGCTTCATCTTACTGCTGCTCACAGTTAAAATGCCTGCAATATAGGTTTCATTTTATGGTATTAATTTTATAGAAAGTTAGTTGTATTTCACTTGGTTTTTCTAACCTGAGTTTGAATTGCTGATTGGATATAATTTGGGACTGATGACAAATGCTTCTTGGCACTGGTAACAGGGAAACTGTCCCTCACGTGTCCCTGGACAATGATTACCACTTGTTTCTTGGGTTGCAGCAAAGACGATTCCAATTTACAAGCTCATTAGGGATTGTGATGATTCTAAGGAATTTTGTGCTCGGCCTCAAGATCTATTCCTTCAGATAGCCACATGTTCAGCTTCTCAGACAAAATAATAATAAAAACAGATAAATATTTTAAAATATGAGTAATCGCCCCCCGAAAAATATTACCTTCTGATGCCACTTTTTTAAAAATTAAAATTACTAATATTAAACTTTTCACTTACTTTATGTGGGAAAGTTCAATATTAGTACCCCCCCCCTAAAAATCATGGTGTTTAATAAGTTTTTCTTCACAGAAAGGCAGGCTGAGCACATCTCAACATGACGTCCATTGATTCCAGGGTCAGCAGCAGTGTTAAAGAGAGACATGATCGCCAGTGTTGACCCTGTATAATCCCCACTGATGGATTCAGCTCCTCTCCCATTCTCCTCACCATGGCAAAAGGATCAGGAGATATTTCATACCGGGCTGGCAGCCTCTCTTTGTGTAAAATTATTGTGGCAAGAGCAAATCAGTAATGTGCCAACTAGGAGACAGTAGTATATTTAATGGAAATACCCACCTAGATTAAAATACTAATCTCTGTCACTTACTAATTTTGTGACCATGAGCATATTAGTCCTGGAAAATGGGGACAGGAAAGCCATCTCACAGGACAGCAGTAAGGATTAAATTAGATAATAGACCAAAAGAGCCGTGCATGGCACGGGGACAACTCAAGACCATTGTGCCTTCCCCTCTGTCCATAGTGAAGGTAGACAGCATTCATCCTCTCATGGACATAGTACTCCAGTTAGCTGTTCTGTCACTGTCTAGGTTTGAAACAATGCATACGCCAGGCTTTTAGAAAGACTATTTCACATGCCTTCCTAATCCAAGCCAATCTTTTCATTTGGTGAGGTTTTCCTGAATTGGTCACCAGTTCTCAAAGAACATAAGTGTTTTGATGTGATTTTATCCAATTTAGGCAAATCAGGCAAGTCTTAGAAAACTCCAGCTCTTATCTTTCCTGACCTCTGCAGGAGGGCAAACCATTCTTCTCCTGATTTGATCAATAGGAGCTATTATCTTTGCACTGACGATTGACTTTTTGGCACTGATTTTGCAAACCATAAGGTTTTGGTATTTCAGCCTGAACAGTGGGAGTGTTATTTGGAAGGAAGCGGGGGTGGGTGGGTGTGGGGGGAGAAGCTTTGAATCCTCCTCATTGATAAAAGCCTGTGCTCTCCAAAAATATTACTGGTTCATCTCAGCAGTTGGCAGGTAGAGACCCAACGTTCATAAGATGCAGCAACTAAGCACCCAGCCAGGACACATCCTGTATCCTAATCCAGTGATACGCAAGGTTATACAAGCACAGATCCGCATACTCATGCCATCTGTGTCCAACCCACTGGTCACAAAGTGTGAGGGAAAAAGTGGTTACCCCAGTGTCTTTCTTGTAAATGTGCCAAAGCCATTAATTTGTTGAAGAAAAATTAAAAATAACCCAACATTTGTGGTGTTAGGCATCTTCTTATATAGAGGAAATTGTCTAAACAACAACAACAAAGGTGTCCAGGTTTTCTCAATGTCTGAGAGGCTCTGCTTGTGCTTAGAGATCTTCCCAACAATTCTATAAGGTATGCACCATTATTCTCTCCATTTTAAGACTGAAGAACCTGAGGCAAAGATATATGTACTAAGGCACTTGCCTACTTAGCTCATTGGGGTGGGGATGGGGATTGTGATCAAACCCAGGTAGTCTGCAGGCAGAGCCAGTGTCTCAAATTGTGCCCAAATGAGGGGTGGGGTGGGGACTGAAAGGCGTGCTCACTTGCTTTATGGCTTAAGCCCCCTTCAGCCCCACAGGACCCTTGCGCGCTCTAAGCTCTGCAGAAAGTAGTTTGAGAAACAGTTGCAGAGGCCACACCCTTCTCTCCGCAGTGCTTGGTTCCCTAATTCTAAAACCTAAAAAGGGGGTGGGCAACACAAAGGGAGGAGAGAGAATACTTCTTGAGTCACACTTAAATGCCTTTTTTTCCCCTTTGGAAATACTATTCTTCTTCTTTTTTTCAATCCGTTAAATTAATATTTCAGATCACATGTAGTTCTTGCAGTTAAGGGAATTATGCTACACAAAGCATCATGATGACACACATCTCCTTTAAAGTGAATATAAATAGTCTTGAAAACTATCTTACTTAAAAACTATCATACTTGGGCTCTCTTCCATGGAACTCTACAGATTCACTCTCACTCATTCACTCACACATCCATTCAACACACATGTGCATGAGCACTTTCTATGAATAAAAACTGGGATTAAAAAGCTTGACTTGGTCTCTAACAATGTTCAAGAACTTACAGTCTAGCAGGAGAGGAGTACAGGTATACAATTATAAACAGTGTGACAGAGCAGCAATAGAAGCAGACAAAAATGGCCTCCCCAACCCGCGAGTCAGTCCTCCCACCTCATCCCAACTAGGCTAAAAACACCCAGAATACCGAATAAAATATCACAAGAAAAAACATAATGCACAGCTGAGTTGAAAGAAAAGGACATTCTCAGGTGCCAACAAGGAAGAGAATAGTAAGTGGAAACTAACACAGAAGGTGCCTTTAAATATAGGACTTCCGGGCTGGGTACTGCAATTTCAATGCTCCTTTTGAAAATCAAAGACGTGGCCAGAAGGAGATCTGAGTTCTTGCCTGAAGACTTTACTAGAACCTGGGAAAGTCTGTCTGTCATCTGTGGGAAGGGGCTGGACACACTTCCCCCAATGGCCCAGACAAGCTGCTGGGACTCTTGGAGTCTCTCCAGAACTTGGGTAGGGGAGGGGAAACTTCTGGTGTAGGGGAAACTCTGTGTAAAGACCAGAGAGTTCCAATGGACCCTTCACGGAGTTTCTCTCCACGGTTACAACTTACTTAATAATGGTACAACATCAAAACCAGGAATTTGACATTGTTACAATGTGTGTGTATTTCCATGTCATTTCATCACATGTACGTGTGTGATGAAAACACCTCCGCAATCAAGACAGAGAACTATGTCATCACCAAAGATCTCCCTCCTGCCATACCCACCTCTCTCCTCCCAACCGTACCTAACGCCTGGCAACCACTACTCTGTTCTCCATCTCTATGATTTTGTTATTTCAAGAATGTTATATAAACAAACTTATATAATGCCCTTGAGATCGCCCAATTTGCTGTGTGTATCAATGGTCTGTTCTTTTTTAGTGCTGCATTGTATTCCATAATATGGAAGTATCATACTTTGTTCAACCATTCACCTTAGACATTTGGTTGTTTCCATTTTCTGTGTATTAAAATTACAACTGTCAGGAACTCACAGCCTTTGTGCTAAATACTTTATTTCAGTAAGAAGGAAGTTAAATCTAGAAGTTACATGCAAGAATAATAAACAAATAAATTGTAAACCATGTTGGAAATGTTAAATAAGCCTTGACTCCAAACCAAATATGTGATAAATGGTACAAGAGAGGTAAAGAGAGGGTTCCAAGACAGCACTGAGAAAGAGTACATCTTCCAGATTGAGGAATGGGAAACCCAAGGATCAGGGCGTAGAAAAAAATTGTTCCAGTCTTAGAAGAGGCCTGTGTATCAGAAATACTATGGCACATAAGGGAAAGCGCAAATAACCCAATAATGGTCATACTCAATTACATAGTAGTAACTTTTTCCAAGAGGTAAACAAAGAGGAATTTCAAAATCCAGGAATTTCTAGGGTATTATTTTGTGTGTTGTTTTTCCTTAAAGATAAAAAGGAAACATCTCTTCTAGTTATTTGGAAGATAGGATCTCCTTAGGGCCAGTGCAAAGAGAAATTTCAAAGTTGCTCAAACCTTGATAATCTCCAAGAAGTCCAAATGAATGGACCCAAAGTTAGCACTCCCTCATACACCCACGGTGCCACTCAATGGAGGCTCAGGGCAACAAAAGAATTAGTTTATTTCTGGCTTCAGAACAAGTTGTCAAAGACAGAATAAAGCTAAAAAGGAAGCATGTTGAAAATATGCTTAGCTCAGAAACTGGTCTTATCTCCCGACAGAGGTTTTATTTCATTTCCTTTCAGGTGCTGCAGACACCTTAGACTTCCAATGACATCAACAAACTTCACTCTTTTCTTCTGATTTCCACTTGGCTGCTCTTCCTTATGTGCTTTTCCCCTCAAAAGTGCCTCCTGGCAATTTTTCCTTCTTACTCATCCTGCTGTGTCATCTGTCTTTGTCTTCTGGTGTTTGCCATTTAAATTTCCCCTTTGTGTGGCCCACGCACACTTTCATTTCACAAGCTACAATCCATTTTGCAGTAAAAGTCTACTACCCTGTAATTGTCTCGTGCCAATTCAACGTCACCGGTCACTCAAAAGAAACAAGAGAACCAAGAAAGATGCTTTCCTAGCTGCAATTCCATGACAGCCTGGGAGTTTATTCTTGCAAAACAAATGAAGTCTTGGTTAAATGCTATATACAATGGGAATGAAGTTAAGTTGTGCTGGGTGTTGCCTAAAGCCATAGGAACTTTGGTAAACTAGATGGCCAGAAAGGATTCCGTTTAAAACTCCTTACTTTCACCTGGAGTTTATGTGCATTTATTTGTTTGTTCATCCATCCATCCAACAAATATTTATTGAGCATCCACTTTCCTCCAAACTAGATAAGTGCTAACTAGGTACTGGGATGTAATGATGAACAAAATCAAGGTTGTTTCTTACTTCATGGAGCTTCCTCTGTGGTAGGGACACAGACAAGTAAACACAGAATTAAAATATAGTATAAAAAATGCTGTGTATGGTATGGCGGTGGGGGTGAGGATAAAGACACTTAGCGCAGTCTTGTAGGATCAAGCACTGACCAAATATTTTGGTAGTGAACCTTACATGGTTTCTGGAGAGCCAGATATTTAGATGGACACAAGAAGCCTGAATATTCTAATTTCTTTCCTTGAATAAAACAGGCAAGAAGTGAACAAAACGCTGGAGACTCTATAGGGGGGAACTCTTCACCTGCCATAATCACATAACTGACCTCGCCTGCAGAATTTGGCTACTAAACGGAGCCTTCTATTAGAAACAGAGAGTGGCTCTCCTAGGTTTAGTGATTTAGCTGTAGCCCTATCCACTTCCTAAATCAATTAGTCAACCAAGACTGGGTCTTTTGTGCTTTTATCTTCTTAGCAACGTAAATATCTGCCAGGACTAGAGGTTTAGTCTAACCTGTCTAAGAGGTTCTAAGTTTCCATTTTCTTTTACCTTTCGAATTTACACTTGGCCCCGGAAAGAGAAAATATTTGTCTGTTCAACATGGCACTCTGCACAGGTTAAATGACTTCTGCCCCAGTCAGGTCAATGGGAAACAGACTTATTTGATGCACAAATTTCATCTTTTTGAAATAGTATAATGCTGACATCAATAAAATCTTGCTCGTGTTTGAACCTCAAATAGAATACTTCTGTTTCAAACTATGTTTAAGTGACAGCAAAACAACATGCAGTTCAACAGGAAATAAAATAAATCTGCTAACTCAGTGATACTCAGTTTTCTATTGAAAAGACAAAAAAGAAGAAAAAACACTTGGAATTACTCTAATTTTCTACTTTACAGTTTGCACTTAATTCTATGGTCCACATATCCTTTGGCCACCAGTGCGTAAGTGTTCTTCCTTTCATTCTGATTAGACAGTGAACTTCCTGAGGGCAAGGATCACGTCTCACACTTCCTTTGTGTCCTTCCATGGTTTCCACATTATCCTGGAATAAGCTAGATGGGAGGCAGCATAGCAGAGGCATACAAGGTGATGTGTGGACTTCGGAGTTACTCATGTTGAAATCCCAGCGTTGTCACATACTAGCTTAAGACCTTGGGCAAATTACTTCACACCTCGAAACCTCAGTTCCTCATTCATAAAATGGTCATAATAGTAAAGCCCTTGAAGCACTATGAGGAGGATTAACTAGGGAAATACTTGGAGATGTGAGATCAGTGCCCAGCCAGTGGTAACTTTCAGCAAAGTAACAGCTATCACTATCCGGTAAACTTTTCTATTTACCGTAGATACAACTTGAAGGATATTTAATACAGTGTCATCTAGCTAAACAAATACAGATTCTTCAAACCCTATCCCTAAACGATTAAATCTCCCTAGGTGAGTAGCCAGCCTAATACTGGCCCGCTATAAATCACCAGTTCAGGGAAACTCAAGTAATGACATGCCTGCAAAAAAAGGTTTAAAGGAACCGAGACGTTTAATGTCATTTAAGAATTAAGGGGAAAGAGAGTTGGCAGACTAAAACTAAATTCTTGTTTTCATCATCAAATTCCAAAGTGGTCAGCAACCTCAATATTGAGACTGCCCAAAGAATCTTAACCAAGAAAAAAAATGGTTACCTCTTGAATGTCTTTCAAAGACAAATATTTATGTTTAACTTAAAGGTTCCCTTAACTGGTTGACCAATGATGTAGCCAATTAGACTTTTAGGAGGAAAATTATCAACCTGTAAAGAGCAGGGCAGTATTGTCTCAACCAGCATCTGGTACGGGACGTAGGAACTCAATGGCTGGGAATTTTATGTTTAGGGAGCTCTCCACCAAATGGGCAAATTGGGCACACTCTAAAAATGTGCAGTCATCCTATTCTAGGCATAGAAGGAGAGAGAAACAAAACCCTTTTCAGTTTTGATTCTCAGCCACGTACAGCACTGACAAAGAGAAGCCCACGTTGGATGCAGTTGAAAAAGCAATTAAGATTCCAAGCACCTTACAGTAATACAAGTACCTTGTATTTAGGTAGCACTTTTCCTTTCAAGAAAGTCTGTACACAGAACAGACATTAGCTCATGACTCCACATGTGAAGGATCAAGGCCCGAGATAATCATAGCCTGGTTGGAGTTGAAGAAACCCAGACTCGGCCTGAGACTTGCCTGAGGTCCCCTGGTATGTCATCAGCTGCCAGGAGGACGTAACCACGATCTTTCTCACCCCAACCTGGCTCCACGCTGGCTCTCTAGTACACTGATGATGAAGCCTCTTCCCCAATTTTAAGGTGTTTTTTTTAATATATATATATATATATATAATCCCTTCTAGCACACTGTTAATCCAATCAGTTAAAAGTTCCAAAGAGTGAGGAGTAAAATGTTTTACAAAGAACTGTTTTCAGAAAAAAAATCTATTGAAAGTATAATTTGTACCTTCTGGCTGTCCCTAGACACCAAATGTTTAAGTTAATGGGATTGTGAGACTCCTGGATTAGTGGAAATTATTTTAATCAGAGAGGTACGTTTAGGAGGATTACTGTTATCCTACAAGATGGTAAGATGGTTTTGCTCCAGCCATATTAGCCTGGGCGTGTAGGATCAAGATGGCTGGCAATTTTCAAATACTTAATTTACCTCAAATTGCTCCAGTTTCAAATGCATTGCCCGTCTGGACTGGGTTTCCTGTACCATGTCATTATTGATAGCCTGGGGAGATCAATAATTGAAATTTAATAGAGGGAAACATTAAGCAGAGCATAGGTTGGGACCAGAATCCCTTCCCAGAGCCTCTTAGTTTAATCTCTCCCTCTTCTGAGATCTCAAAGTGTTTTATCTATTTCTCTCTCAAGACACTACACTTTGTAAGATGACCTAGAATTGCTGCAGTGTACTTCTTTACTAAGATTATACCATGTTTCCCCGAAAATAAGACCTAGCCGGACAATCAGCTCTAATGCATTTTTTGGAGCAAAATTAATATAAGACCCAGTCTTATTTTACTATAAGACCAGGTCTAATATAATACAACATAACATAATACCGGGTCTTATGTTAATTTTTGCTCCAAAAGACGCGTTAGAGCTGATTGTCCGGCTAGGCCTTATTTTCGGGGAAGCATGGTATGATTCTTGAAGCTAAAGATGAGGTCTTATATCTACATTACTCACAGCATCAACTGTTGCTGATCAACACAGTAGGCACTCAACAAGTGTTTTCTGAATGCATAGGTGATATAATAGTAACTGTAGTCTCCATGTATTATCATGCTTATTCGTGTAAGATTGCAAAATGGCTGTAATTCATTCCTCCCTGAACCCACAACCTTTTGTAGTTCTTCCCAGAAGAGATGGAGTCTACCTCCTCAACTTGAATCTGGGCTGGCCTTTGTGACTTGCTTTGGCTAACAGAATGTGCCAAGACTGGCTTGACCTATATCAGAACGAGGAACCACCCTGCCAACACACTGACTCATGAGATAAATAAATGCTTGTTGTTTTTGGTCACTAAGTTTTGTGGTCGTTCATTATATAGCATTATTAGTGGGTAATAGATACGCATTTAACAGATGAGAACACTAAGGCTCAATGAGGTTCAAAACAAGCCTAACACCACATAGTGGAAAAGCCAGTATTTGAATCTAGTCTTTCTGATCTCAGAGCCCACAGTCTTTCCCCGAAATATATTACCCAAATTTCAAACGTTCTTGTGTATTCAGACATAAGTTTGAGAAATTAAAGGAAGAAACAAATGGGGGAGGAGCTTCCTCTTACTGCTGTGAAGCACAATGAAGAACTGCCTCCTAGAGTGAGCCACCCCAGGGTCGGGTGTTGGTACCTCATTGATCATATTTAAGAGATTCAAGCAATTATCTGGAAGAAATGATATTCCCACATCCATAAACACAAAGCTCAACTAAGAGCAACTGCTATTCAAAGTTGGTGATTTGGTCATTCCCTCGTGCAATATACTTTTTATTCATTGTCTTATCAGAGAGACAAATAATCTTGCATGTAGTTAATTTTGTGACTATCCTCTTCCACCACCAATCTGTAAGACTAGTTTGGTTTTCAAACCTGATGGAAACCATTTGAGTTGGTTGTCAGGTACTGATATCTGCATCTGAAATGTAGGTCTACCTGCAGCCTTTAAGCAGCTTTGGTATTTGTGGCTGTAGGCATGGGAAATTTTCACAGCAATGCAAGACCATGCTTTGGATTCGGTAGCGAGCCCCTCTGATGCAAAAAGGGAGGGCTCTTCCTCCTCACAGAACTGTCAAACAGCAGCATTTCAGGAGGTCTTCCTAGTCAACTGCAGTGAACAGGAACGACCAATGCTACCGTGCACATGATGGATGGGGCAGCCTGTTCACTCATGTATGTCACCTACCAAGATGGGCTACTTGATCTCTGGCTGATAAGAGAACGTTCTTAATAGCTGCTTTTCTTAGAGAAGGTGTATATCTTTCCCACATGGAATGCGGTCATCCATTTTCAGTCAGAGGTGACCAAGGTATTTGGGGAAATTTGTTGCAACTGGTGGAACCGTTTGGGAGAGAGAAGCAACCAAACTGGTTCTGTTTTGCTGCTTTTCCCTTGAATTGAGAGTCGAGGTCCCATATTGCGATTCATCCACTAGAAGTCTGCAGGCCTTCCCCATAATCTTTCTCTGCAGCCCTCATTTTTCCTGACCTTCTGCCTCAAGGTCCCCAACCAGCAAGTGTATCCTCAGCACATGGGAGAAATTTATTTAGCAATCATGGAGTGGAAAAACGTTTTCAAAGTTTGACACAAAATCTAAAAGCCATAAAAAGAAATATGATAATTTGATTGCATTAAAAATATTCTACAAGGGGGATGGTAGAATGGCACAGTTAGTTAGAGCTCGAGCTCTGAACAACAGGGTTGCTGGTTCGATTCCCATGTGGGCCAGTGAGCTGCGCCCTCCACACCTAGATTGAAGACAACGAGCTGCCACTGAGCTGCCGGAGGGGTGACCAGATGACTCAGTTGGTTAGAGTTGCGAGCTCTGAACAACAAGGTTGCCGGTTCGATTCCCGCATGGAATGGTGGGCTGCACCCCCTGCAACTAAAGATTGAAAAAGGTGACTGGACTTGGAGCTGATGGGCCCTGGAGAAATACACTGTCCCCCAATATTCCCCAATTAAAAAATTATAAAAAAAATTCTACAAGTGAAAAATCAAAAATAATATTAAAACACAAATGAGAAACCAGGAAAAAAAAATTATTGTAACTCAAAAAGTAAAGGGCTAGCTGCCATAATATAGTAAGCTAATGCTCCTACAAATAAACAAGAAAAAAAACAAACAAACCCAGAATACAATAGATAAGTGGGCAAAGGAAATAAATAGACAATTTACACAAAAGAAAATATATGTGGTTCTTAAATACATGAAAACATGCTAAGCTTACTGATAATACAGGAAATGTAAATTAAAATGTCAACGAGATGTCATTTTTCCCAGTCAGATTAGAAATTTAAAAACAGCTTGATAATACTATATTGAGGGGGATATGAGGAAACAGGGACCTTTATATAGGTAAGAGCATAAATTGGTAAAATTTGGCAATACTTATGAAAATTTTAAATGCAAATACCCTGTAAACAGCAATTCCACTTATTGGAATTTATCTCACAGATGTCCTTAAACATGTACGAAGTGATATTTATATAAGATTTTTAATGCAGTATTGTTTATAACAGGAAAAGATTGGAAACAACCTACTTGTCTAACAACAAGGAGACTGGTTAAATAAATTAGGGCCTACCCAAGATTTATAATGGAACACATGCAACTGTTAAAAAGAATGAAGCAGCTCTGTATATACTGATTTGGAAAAAAAAATCGTCAAAATATATCCCTAAAATAAGAAAAAAAGCAAAGTACTGTACATGTACATAGAAAACTATGTTTTATTTGTGTAAAAGCAAAAAAAAATAATGTTTACATGTTCTTATGTTTGTGGGCATATATAATACATAGTTATATATAATATATATATGCATACATATACTGTATATATATACATATATATATATATATTCTTATCTGTATAGTTATGCGCTGCTGAATCTCAGTGATACACTCTAAGAAATGCCGTGTTAGGAGATTTTGTCATTGTGTGAACATCAGAGAGGGCACTTACACATACCTAGATGTACACACCTCGGCCAAATGGTACAGCCTATTGCTCCTAGGCTACAAGCCTGTATGAGGCTGCTGCTGGCGTCACACGGCATACTGTGTTACAGCAAACTTTTCTGTTTTAGTAAGTAGAAAGAGTACACTCTAAAATAATGATAAGACGCATAGGATAGTAAACATATAAAGTAGTAACAGTCATTGATTATTATTACAAAGTATTATATACTGATCTATACTTTTACTCAGCTGGCAATGCAGTAGGTTTATTTATACCAGAGTCAGCACACACATGTGAATAACGTGTTGTGCTATGCCCTTACAATGCCACTAGGCGACAGGAATTTTTCAGCTCCATTATAATCTTTTTTTGTCCTATTATAATCTTATGGGATCACCATCATATATGTGGTCCATCATTGACCAAACTTTGTTGGTCGTATGTGGTACATGACTATATAAATATTCTTTTACATATAACACACACATATGTGTATGTGTATGTACATATAGCTATAAAAGGGATACACAAAAATTGGGAAGTGTCTACATCTGAGGAGGAAAACTGGGGGGGGGGGAGGGAACCTTCAAGTCAGGGGTGAAAAGGAGACTTACTTTTTATTATATATCCTTTTGTACTTAAAATTTTTTATACCATGTGCAAAATGTGAGTATCTGTCTGTTTGTTTAAGAGTACTCAATGATTTCTCTTTCATACAATGAGTGCTTCTCTCAAGGTATGCCCAGTACGTTATGGGACCCCAGAGGAAGAGCACCACATCAGAGTGGTGGGAAAGTAATAGACGTGATCATCAAAGGTCACCAAGGGATGCTGACCCTGGGATTGAATCTTGAAGGACAAGTGGACATTAGCTAGGCAGACAAAAGGGTCTCCTGTACAGGCAGTCAAGCAAATTACTACAAACAGTAGTTCATTACATATTGCTGCATGTGCATGTTTACTTTTTTGGAGTACTCATCTTTATATCCTCCAGTGCCAGGCACTTATTAGGTACCTAATATTTGCTGAATCTCACTGATTGGTAGGCAGAAAGGGACATGGGTCAAAAGATGCAGTATCTGCCTTAATGGCTCACACAGTAAGGAGGGGTAGCTGTGATGGCAGTAAGCCGGGGGAAGAGGCAATACACGAGGAGAAGGACTTCAGCAAATCCGACAGTAACTAGCAGAACAATCACGAGTAACATTTCAAATATCAGTGATCATTCACAAAGCACCTTTATACACGTTTCCACAAACATTTACTGAAGCATTACTATCCACATTTTAGTTATGGCAAAACCAAGGATTGGAGAGTGATATGCCAAAAGCCATTGCTAAAAAGGGGCCAGTTAAGACTTGAGCCCATGGTTCTGTCCCCTAATCTGCAGTGGTCTCTACTTAAACCATCATTAATTAAATCTTTTTCCTACGATGTGTGTATATATTCCATCTCTTCAAACACACATACCCTGAGCAGAAGTCGGCATGACATAATTAACCTAGTACAAGGATGATGGTTCCATTCTCTGGCATTTAATGTGTCATCATCTAGTACTTATATTACCAACTCTGTTTGACACCTACAAGGGCTGTGCTTTTTTTAAAGGTTCAGAAAACCAAAGAAAGAAGAAAAGAAAGGAAGGAAGGAAGGAAGGAAGGAAGGAAGGAAGGAAGGAAGGAAGGAAGGAAGGAAGGAAGGAAGGAAGGAAAGAAGGAAGGAAGAAAGAAAAAGAAAATAAAAAAAGGAAAAGAAATTATCCCCAAAAGTTACAATTTTAAAACATAAAATCAGGGAATTTTGGTCACACTGGGCACACATCACTATTTACATTCTCCTTTTCTATTGTCATATCATGTTCTCCATTCTGTAGTGTGAAATGTGAGAGGCAGAGTTAGTCAAGCAAGAAAGGTGACACAGAGGAGGGAAGGGTCATCACATTTCATGACAACCATGTTGATGATGGTAGACTGGCTTCCCTAACACACTTAGAGGTTAATGGCTACCGATAATCCCCCTTAGGGTATTCCTTCTTTGTGCAAAGACACCCCTAGGCCTTCCTTTCTTGACCTCAAAGAAACCCAAAGGCATTCACTCTTGATATCTGCAAACTTCCTCAGGTAGCAGAGCTCAATGGGTATAGCAACTAAATCACAAACAATGAAATCTGCTGTATGAATAAATCAACCACAGCCCAAATTAGACATGGGAGACAATGGTGACCACAGGGGTGAAGAAGAGCTGCTTCTCCCTGTCATTCACTGGTGACTGGCTGATTTTCTACACTGTGAGGTGTAACATGCCTGTGATCAGATGCTTCTCACCAGGCATGGATGGCACCATTCCAAATGCATATGTGGCAAACAGGCAAACTAAGAAGTGACCACATTGCCTTGACTCTGCAAAATAAGGCCTGATTTAGCTGCATGTCAGCAGTCTGGCAACCCTAAATATTTGAAAAATGGCTGCGAACTATAGATAAATATTTTTCAATGTTGTGAGGGGTTAAAGTGGAAGTCACAAAACCCAAGCTCACGTGTATCAATTGCAAGTGAACCTACCAGTTTTTTACTAAAGACAGGGTTTTTAGTTTACACATAGTTTTAATTGCTTTCAACGACAGTAGTGCCTCATGTTAGGAGGATTCTGGGTACTCTATTAAAATGCCAAGAAAATGAGTTATTCCCCCTCCCCCTTCAGCTTTTTTTTGTTTTGTTTTGAAAGGAAAAGAATCTGGCTTTTACCTTTTTATTTTATGTAAACATATGACATGTGCTTAGGAGGATGATACATGAGTAACTAGGTTTTCAAACATACAATTGAGTTGCTAGGAGAGAATGCTATTCAAATATTTTATCCTCAACCAAAAATACAACTTCCCTTCTCTGGAAAAGAGGTGTGGGATTTTGTTTTGAAGGGTACAAAAGTTCATAATAAAACCAAAAAGTCTTTTTGGATGTCAAAGAGCTCAAAAAGCAAAGGCATTTAGATGAGTTAGGCGTGTAAACCAGAAACATGCAGAATACTTTCAACTACTTTGGAACTTTCAAAAACAGCACCAGTATTTGCAAGGCCCTCCATTCATCCTTCCTAAGGGCAAGTTTGGAAACTGGCAATTTAACTTGGCATTGGAGAACCAATGAATTACACAGGGTGGGGTGGGCTGAAGCAAGCTCTCCCTAGACTTTCATGTCTGAAGACCCAAGTACAAAGTGCTCCTTGGAGTTTCAGCCAAAATACCTATATACCCAGCCTTCTCTTCCTGGGCAGTCTTCAGGTGTTCACTTCAACAATTGAAAAGGCCTATCTCAACGAAGCATGTGACTATGTCAGAACACACAGCTCCACATCTAAGAGTACAACTCCATTTTATTTCACAAGTACAGCCCTTGTGCCCTCTGGCTGCTGGGAGACTATGAGGAAGGTATGGAAGCTGGGACTACCTGCTCCCTCTTAAGGAGCTGATAGCTAAGAAGAGAAAAACCAAGTGGAGAAAATTTCAAATGATGCAAGACTGATCCTAAAGTGAATAAAAGAAGTGCTGTAGACATCAGGCATTCTGAGCAATGAGGAAAAAATGTTGGGGAAGAACGAGGGGCAGCTTACTATTTAACTCATTCACCAATATCCACATGTCCATTCTTCCATATAAGTGTCACTGTGAGGGAGTAAAACCAAAAGAATGAGAGAGATAATGAAATTTCCAGTCACTCTATCCTACCAGACAAACTTCAGTCCAGAATCAGTTGAAACACTCGATGAGCGACCGAGAAACCACATCATTAAGAAACAGTTGAGGGAACCCAGAATGTTTGGTCAAAGTAAGAGAAGACTCGTGAATGACTAATGGCTGTTTTCAAATATCAGAGAGATGATATGTGGAAGGAAGATAGGATTTATTCTGTGAGGTTATAAACAGCAGAATCAAGACTGATGAATTGAAGGCAACCGTTAAACACAACGTACAGAAATTACACCAAGGCAGGTTTTAATTGAAAATAAAAAAGATATTTAACACTGAGAGCGGTCCCAAAAGAGAATGGACTAATCAAAGACCACGAAAAATCTAAAAGCAAATATTCAGTGATAGCTTCCTATTTTCAGACACTGAACTACATAGCTTATACACAAACTGTCTCATTTCATCCTCATAATTTTATTATAATTATCACCATCATCGCCTTTATTATTCACACTTTACAAAAAAATAAACTGAGGCACAGAGAGATTAAATAATTCATCCAAACTCACACAATGAGTATGTGGCTGAGCCAAGTTTCAAAAACAAAGTCCATGTTCTTACAATTATATCACACTGTTTAAAAAAGAGTGTAAAAACTAATAAGAGTAGGTGAGGGTGTAGAAAATTTAGAATGCTTGTGCATTGCTACTGGGAATGTAAACAGGTACAGCCACTGTGGAAAATGGTACGGCAGTTTCTCAAAGAAGTTAAACATAGAATTAGCATATGATCCAGCAATTCTACTTCTGGGTATATATCTCAAAGATAAAAGCAGGGGCTCACACGCATATTTGTACACATGCTGTGTTCATAGCAGTATTCTCCACAATAGCTAAAAGGTGGAGTCAACCAAAGTGCTCATTTTCAGAAGAATGGATAAACAAAATGTGGTGTATACATACAATGGAATCTTATTAAGCTTTACAAAAGAAGAAAATTCTGACGCATGCTATAATAAGGATAAACTGTTAAGACATTATGTTAAGCAAAATAAGCGAGTCACTAAAGGACACATACGATATGATTCCAATTATATGAGCTACCTAGAGCAGTCAATTTCATAGAGACGGAAAGTAGAACGGTGGCTGCCAGAAACTGAGTGGGAGAAAGTAATGGGGCATTATTGTTTAACGTATACAGAGTTTTAGTTTAGAAAGATAAAAACGTTCTGGAGATGGATGGTGATGATGGTGATAAAAACAGTGAGACTGAACTTAGTGCCACTGATCTGTATGCTTAAAGATGATTAAAATGGTTAATTTTATGTTATGTATAGTTAACCACTATATTTTTTAAAAGAGCGAGCTGTCCATGGCTAGAGTGTTCAAGCAGAGACTAGATGTCCATATGTCAGACATACTGAGAAAGGGATTATTATTCCTGGGACTGGATTAAATGAACTCTGAGATCCCTTCCAACTCTAAAATTCTATGACAAGATAAGCACTTCATCAATTACAGAAGTGAAAAAAAATGTTTTATTTTTCCATAAAAATACAGACTACCTTTTATCCTGGAGTTTCCAAGCCTGGACCCTGAGACAGCTGGGTCCTGGAGTTGATTTACAATCAGATTCTCTCATTGTTTGTAAAGCATATTACCAGAAAACCATTTCCAGCTCCATTTTAATGAGGACCAATTTGTAATTTTTTTGGAAACCCTTGACTTCCATTGTTATAGAAAAGATACAAGAAAAGAAAACGTAGGTCTTGCAGTTCAAGAATTAATGAAGGCCCTGAAACAATTATGCCTTAAATATACAGAGGTCTCCTTAATGTAAATAGACTGTATTTCACAGCAAATCTTCTTAGAACAAGGGATCCATTTCAGCATGACAGAGTGGGCAATGTAACAGGGCTATAGTCTGCACTCAATTTGAGATTTTACTTCCGTTGACGTTGACTAATGTACAAATAGCCTGGCTTAAAGGATCTGGGAAACACTAGGTCACAGTGTGAAATATATGCTAATATAGCACAATTTATATAAAAATAGAGGAATGTAAATAGCTAACTGAAGCCAGAGGTAGTCGCTCCAGCCAAGTGGGGACTGAGGAACATTGAAAATGCAAAGAGAATGTTGTTCTGGTTAAAACCTCCAGGAACATGACCCTCAGGTTTTCTTCCAGTTTAAAAGCAATGATAAATTAAAACCGAATTTCTGCTGCTATCTGAAAGCATGTGTGTGTCTCTGCATTACTGGTCAGGACATGACACGTTAAATAATCAAAATTAAAAGTCGGTATGATACAAAGAGTAACATTAAATAACTTGTCCAAACTCACACAACCAGTCCCTACAGTTGAGAAACTAAAAGAATAGTGGGGAGAACCTGAGAGCCCACATACCTTTTAAAAAAGGCAGTACGCTACTTTGGCAGGCAGTATGACAAAGTGGAATAAACATGGTTAAGAACAACTGTTCTTTATTTAGCGCTTATGGGTCAGGCATAAGAATTTCACACTTATTATCTTATTTAATCCTCACGATGTGGGTTAAAGACCAGTACAACAGGGGATGCAATTCAGTCACTAATAAATTCCACTGAAATCATTCCACAGCAAAACCATGGCTGACTCGTCTATTTGCCCTTTCCCAGACTCAGGCAGCCTCTTGTACCTCCTACAGCTTATGACTGCTTGGATCTGTGTAACAGCGTTCAAGGGAATAAAACAGCAAAGGCAGAAACAACAGAAAAGCCATTGAGGGATTCTGGGTAATTGAGGCAGAAAACCCAGAATTTAAGACCTAAAGATGAAGTTGAAAATTACATACAATTTATTAGATGGTGTGGGTTTGGTTCTTGTCGGCTGCTGTCCATCTTCCGTGCCATAATCCACCCACCAAATGGCCACATTTGTCTAAGATCCCCCTGGTTAGAACCTTCACTGGCCATCTATTGCCAGTTTAAAGACCTCAACCGAGCATGCAAAGTCCCTTATAATCTTGTTTCCCATTATTCCAGCCATGCTCAATTACAGCTCACCAGTCCAAACACATTCTTCCCTTTCAGCCCCTGACTCTTTGTACTGGAACACCCATTTCCATTCATTGTTTAATATTCAGGTTAGGATAGGGATCATATCTGTCCAGTGTCTCATTTACTGCTGTAATCTCAGTGCCAGGACTACAAATGGTGCTGAATAAATGTTGACTGAACGTAGTAATGAGAGAAATACAGAAAGACATAAATGAAATAAAGGAGGGAGGGAGAGAGAAAGCAAATTCTCTTCTCTTGTCTTACATCCTTCCAAGCACACATCATCCCCTCCTCTGAGCTATACAGAACCTTTATACACCCCTTTATTCTGTTTTTCAAGTTTACCTATTTCTATTAATACATTTTTTCCCACCTAGATGCTCAGCGTCCTAAGGGCAGGGGCGATATCTGTCTAGACAGCCAATGCTTAGCTCAGTGCCTGGCAGTAAATAAGAAAATATTGAATAAATCTTTGGAAGGTCTTATAAATCCCACTTTAAGGAACCATTTAGGTACCAGTCATTTGGAGGTCCCAGCCAACATTTGCATTGGGTTCCTGTGATTCAAGTTCGATAGACTAGATAAACAAATATCTGACAAAATAGGGTCCAAGTAAAGACTTTTTCTGTTTTGGTGAGCCAATCTAGATTTATGCACCAAAGCTCTTACTCCTTAGAAAAGCTAAAATGGTCTTCACTCAGAAGCTGTTTATACACACTTTTCACAAGCTCAGTTATCAGATTTCCCAGTCCAGAGTTGACTAGACACAACAAATTGAGAGCAGGAAAGGAGATGGAGGTAGATAACTAGAAAGTACTTTGAGGAAAAAGAGAGGACACCCAAGGACTCAAAAAAAAAAAAAATTTACAGCTTGGGGCAATTAGTCCAGAGTTCAACAGACTGTGGGTATGTACCCTGTGGCAGCACCATTCAAGAACTCACAATGATGACCATGCATTATTGTGGAAAGGTAGCTCTCTTAAGGAAGACAGAGGTATGTGGGCAATCCATTAGGAGTATTTCCATTAAACAGCAAACCATTTGGCATTTAATGGGGAATGCTTCAATTAGTTGGAAAATTCACGTAGGTGAAACAGTTAATGAGCTAACAATGTCAGATATTAGGCATGTTCCTATAGAAACCAAAGAGACTTCCTACTGTGTATCTGTCCATTTCCAGCTATCCAACACATGGAAAAGGACCAAAAGAAACATCAGCATGAAAATACACTTTAAGTCTGGGGCCTAAATGCAATTCCAGGAGGGGCTGCATCCCCAAACCAACTCCTGAAGGCTGCAGGAGCCCTCACTGGCCTTCTGCACAGGAACTGTGATGCAAAGTCAACATGAAGTCAACAGAAGCAGCTAGCTCCAACACCCTAATGACAATTACAGGACCAGTATCCAAGATAGAATTAGCCAGGAGCAGTTCTCTGTCTGAGCTACACGGCAATCACTATGCACTTAATTTAGTCCTATTCCATGTGGTACCCTTTTAACGACAGACAAATAGCAAGTTTTAAATGTGACTGGTATGGGGGAAATATTTAGAGGGGGAGGGGCCAGCAGTATAGAGGCCCCAGAGCTGTCTCTCACTGACCAGATGCCTTCCTTCCATTCCCACCCCCCTCACAGTTTGAGGTTGCCAGGACAATCTGCAGAGATATCTTGGAAGAAAATATTCCCGATACCCCTCTCTCCTAGTATTCGGCCACTTTCATTCATTCCACCTTGTTTGGAGCTCATTTTGTCCCAGGCACTAAACTAGGCAATTCGACATAAATGATCTCATTTCTAGGGCAAATTTGAAAATAGCATGTTTCAACTTGGTCTTCCTGTGGCAAATTTGGGAATGGCATATTTCAATTTGGCACACAGCAAGAGAGCCTATTAATAAATAGACAGAGGCCTGTTTAGAAAATCTTATCTCTGCCTTGCTAAGAGAAAAGGAGGGAACTAATGTTTGGCAATCGCCTACTGGGAGCCCCTCAGGTGGGGTACTTTGCCTCCCCTTTGTATCTTATTTAATCTTTACAACAACCTGGCAAGGAAGCATTATATAGTAGATGACGTAAATTGTGGCTCTAAGAAATTAATCTTGGCTCAAAATCATGCAGCTAGTTGATGTCAGAGCCAGGGTGCAGACGTGAGTCTGGTGGACCTTGAAGGCCAAACTTTAGTCCATTCTACTATAATATTAAAAAATCAGGATGTTTTCCTTTTGGACAATGGGGAGCTAAACGATGTTTTCAAGTGGTGGTCTGTTGTAATATCATCCTAAATCAACCGAGTTGTAAATCTTGATGGATTGCTAAGTACCAGCCCACAAGCCTGACCTACTGAATCTTTCTAAAACCGTAAAATCTGGTTCAAAGCAGCTTCAAAAATAGCCCTAACTCGGGAGTGTAATCACAGGTTAGCTTCAGAACCCTGAAAAAGAGTGGAAAGACCAACCTCCACTTTTTTAGCCATCACTTCTAGAGGGGTCTTCCTTTCCTTGGTTGCCCCTTTCTCAGCAGTGTGGGCAGAGCGCAGGGCACTGGACAGTCCTCCCCATCCTCAAGATCAATCAATTAGATCTAGAGGCAGAGGACTTGCTACGAGCTGCCAGGCTTTGGTAGTTTGGGGAAGTAGTAAAGAATAAAGAACTTTCAGAGAGAAATTCAGGTTATCGCACAGTGTCCTCTGGACCTCAGTTTCTTTATCTGTACAATGGGGGAGTGATATAATAAAATCTCTTGCTGACTTTTGTTATGATAATTAAAGATAATTTATATATAGTATGGAGCACAATGCCTGACATATGGGAGGCTCTTAATTACTACAACTGGATATTTTAAACATTCTCTTCTACTGTTGTTCGTGAATATTTTATGTGCTTAATAAATCATAATAGTATGAGGTAACTTTTATTGAGTGTTTACTATGTGCCAGTCACCGTTCCAATTACTTTTTTAATCATCACAAAGTTCTTACAAGGTAGGTACTATTATCCCATTTTACCAGTAAGAACACTAAGGCACAACCTAAGTGTCCTTTGATAGATGATTGGATAAAGAAGACGTGGCACATATACACAATGGAATACTACTCTGCCATAAGAAAGGATGAAATAATGCCATTTGCGAAAAGATGGATGAATGATGAAAGTACCATGCTAAGAGAAATAAGTCAGACAGAAAAGGATAAGAACCATATAAGTTCACTCATATGTGGGATATAAAAAGGGAAGCAACAAATGAACAAATAAACTCAGAGTCACAGACAACAGAAGGGTGGTTACTAAAGAAGTAGAGGATTTGGGGGAAGATGAAGAGGGTAAAGGGGATCAAATATATGGTGTAGGAGGGAGACAGTACTATGGATGGTGAGCACACAATGCTATATACAGATGGTGTAGAATAGAATTGCACACTTGAAACTTATATAATGATATTAACCAATATCACCCCAATAAATACAATTAAAACTCAATACATACATACATATTTTTTTAAAAAAAGAAAGAACGCTAAAGGACAGATTAAATAAGTTGCCCAGGTTATATACCTAGTTAACCAGGGACTCTGTTTGGATAGCCAATGAGCTTCACACTACTCCACTGGTGTTAATTAGGGTTGTTATTTGGTATTATTATTATAGCTCCTTTTAGCACCAATGGGATTCAGATTCAAATCCTTGAAAGCAGCTCTTCAGCATATTCTCATTTATCAAAATCATATATTTTAAACTCCGAGAGTCTGTGAAAAGGACATTCAATTCTCTGGCACTTAATGCAGTCTCTTCAGTTTAACTTCCTGGCTATTTAAAGACTTCTTGAGCTTGCTCCAAGTTTACTGAGCCTACTTAGAAAACAAAACCTTCCTAATGGCTTTGGTTTTGTGGGCTTCGTAAACATTCTTCAAATGATAAAAGGATCACATGTGGTGTTATCTTATTGAATAATGGTCTGGTGTGTCTTCTCCTAAATGAAATGTTTGAATAGTGTTTTTGTAGGCCAGTGATACATTAGAATAATATCATATATTTATATAGTGCTTTGCAATTTTCAAAGTGCTTTCCCAATTACTGTCTCATTTGATCCTCACCGCAGGCTTGCAAAGCAAGCAGGGTAACTGTTATTACCATCCCCATTTTATAGGCAATGTGGTCAAGCAAAAAGTATCCTGGGCTTTGAAGGAAAACAGAATAGGGTTCTGTTCCCTGCTCCTCGAGATTCTAGCTGTGTAACCTTGAACTAGTTTTCCTAACCTTTCTAAGCTTCAGTTTCTTCCTCTGCCAACTGGGGATAATAATGTACAAGGTTATAGGGAAGATCAAATGAGATCGTCCATGCAAAGCTATTAGAACAGGGCCAGCCACCTATTATTTCATTATTATTATAAATTATTTCATTATTTATCTTTATTTTTAGTATTATTTGCTCCCAGGACCAAACATCATTAAAAAGAGAGAAGCCAAAAGTGAGGCAGCAAGAGCAAAGTACTGAAAACAAATTGGGCAAAGTGGGCTTCATTCTCTTTTAGGCACTGGTTGCCAAGGAACGAAATGTGCCGCTCCAACTGGGTAGACCATGTTGGAAGAGCACCAGAGTAAGGGAAATGAATATGGACTTGCTTTGACAGTCTCAGAGCCCCCACTTCTGTGCCAGGTACTCCTGCTCTCCAGGAGCAAACCTGAAGCCCTAGGCCAAGCCTACCTCCCCTGCCTTCCACCTGTCTTTCTGCAGGCAGAGACTAGGCTGAGCCTTCCAGCCCCGCCAAGGGATGCCAGACACCAGGCTCTCAAGCCATCACGAGGGAGCCCTGCCTCAGCCCCATCTGGCAGGATCTACATCCTGATCGTATAATTGGATGAACTCCCTTCTTATCTGAGGGTCCTTTCAGAAGACAACAGAGGATCACTCTCCAGGCAAGGAGGGCAGAGAACAATCCCAACAAGAAAACTCTGCCTTTGAGACAAGCGTCAATCTCAGCTTCAGGGAGGTTTCGCTTTAACCTTCTCCAGACATCCAAGCCCACCCCACGTCCCAGGACAGACAAGACTACAGAAGCTGGGGCAGAACCTCTGCGAGGAAGAAGTAGCGGCTGGGAGGCTATGGGACCCGAGTCCTCTTCTGGCTCCATTCTGGGCTTAGCCAGCAGCTTAACCTGTTTGACTTCAGTCTCTCCATTAGAATGGTCTTCTCATCAGTGAAAAAAAAGATTGCCATGAGGATGAAATGAGACCACGGAGGTCAGCCTTTAGCACCGTGTCTCCTATAGAGTAGATGAATTATCGATGGTGGTAGATTTTATAATTACTGCCACTCCTATTGTTGTTATTAATTACACTGAACGGATTCAGGTTTCTCTGATCTGGCAGCATGAGTGATCTAGACGAGTGTGTATTTTTTCTTCTAATAAGTCCAAGAATCACAAGCCTTGTCTGTCATTCCCATAATTGGCTTCTCCTAGAAACCTAGCCTAGGGAGCTCTCCAGTGGAGGGAATTGTTTGTGGGCAAACAGCACTCTGGCCCCAGAGACAAGCACCCTTTGAGGGGCGAGTGCTCCTTGGCCGCTTACACAGATCCCCAGAGTGGCTAAGGCTATCCCCGCTTCCTACCCTTCCACAGTCAGGCAGCTGAAGCCATCCATCCCTCTGGCAAAACCCAAACCCCATTTTCTAAGCTTAACATAAACCAAGTGAGATGTCTGTTGACAGATGGAAAAGGGCAAGAGGCTGAAAGCGACCTTGGAGATACGAGCAGAGGTCAGGTCTGCCCAGGCCCAACCTGACAATCACCTCACCCCCAAAATGATGCAATTTACAGAAGCTTTGGCTAACAATACTATGTTTCCCCGAAAATAAAACCTAGCTGGACCATCACCTCTAATGTGTCTTTTGGAGCAAAAATTAATATAAGACCCAGTATTATATATTATATCATATTATTATATTATATTATACCCGGCCTTATATTATATAAAACCCGGTCTTATAGTAAAATAAGACTGGGTCATATATTAATTTTTGCTCCAAAAGACACAGTAGAGCTGATAGTCTGGCTAGGTCTTATTTTCGGGGAAACACGTTAGGCATAAGGCCAATGGTAGTACTTTTCCAACTCTGAAAGTGGGACGTTAGTATTTGGAGCAGTTCCTTCCTGGTCACCAGGCAGGAGCACAGAAATGAACGGCAGTGATGTGAGTTCACACAGGTCTTAAATCGCTGCATTGTACGGGTCAAATGTCTCATGGAGGTGGGGTCATGGCCGTATAACTGAAAGGAAGGAAGGGTCTGCATTAAGGATGTCCCCAGCCTCTCATTTCCTTAAGCAATCTCCCACAACCTTCAACCCCCTCAAACCTTAGCTGCCTCATCCTTATAACAGAGAAATTAATACCAACTGTATTTTTTTCTTTTTGTGAAACTGTTGGACCTTTGATGCAGGGGGTTGAGTTAATCTCTCTCTTCATTTATGGCACATTATCAACACTGGTCCATGAAAAACTCCCTTATTTATTTTTCTGTTTATTTCCTTTCATCCACATTCCTCTCTCATCATACACAGCCAACCTACAATATTTGATGTATAATACATGGTTTTGTTCCCAAATACTCTTGCAAACGTGCATTGTTGTTTTGTGTATGTATTTTTTAGTAACTGGAATTGTGTTTTAGATCTGTTTCGTACCTTTTTGACCCAGCATTATACTGTCAGATTCGTCCATGTCATTATGAACGTATCTACTTCATTACTTTTAACTGCTGCATACTATTTATGCTAGTTTTTGTCCTTTGCCAGTTCAGTCATTCTGGGCCATTCAGCCGTTCTTTGCCTAGTTCTATGGCCCCAAGGCTGATCTCTACAGATACATGACCTAGAGTCCCAGGCCCACTAGCTGCTGGTTAAGTTTGACCAATGGGTCAAGAAGACTGAGGGCAGGACGAAAGTAGTCAGATGTATATGCCTGTTCCCATCATCTACTCTGTCCCTTGTCTTACTGAGAATTGGACAGTAGGTCTATTGTTTAAGGTCACAGCCAGCTTCTGCTGGGATGCCTCCTTTCTATGGCTCCAGTCTCACTACTCCAATTACGTCATTCTCTCCCGTCATCCTTTGCACCTAAGGGCGATAAGGTTTTCCATACTTGCTAGTCCCTGGGTGACTAGCAAGTCACCTGTGGATCTCTTAACTTTGTCCAACATTGTAAGTAGTACCTTCATTAAATTCTCTTCAGTTGAACTCTTTTGAGCACACCATGTCTATCCTGTTGGGGCATTTACTGAGACAGTACCCCAGGGTCTGCCTCTATTCAATTGCATCCAATATCGCAGGAATGGTGCGATGGTTAATTTCACATGTCAACTTAGGTGGCCCACAGTGCACACCTGTTTCTGTGAGGGTGTTTGGATGAGATTAACATTTAAATTGGTGCACTTTGAGTCAAGATTGCCTTCCATACTATGGGCAAGCCTCATTCCATCAGTTGGAGGACTGAACAGAACAAAAGACTGACTCTTTTGAGAAAGTGAGAATTTGGCCAGCTGAAAACCTTTCAACTTGAACTGCAACATTGCGTCTTCCTTGGTCTCCAGCCTACCAGCCCACGCTGCAGGTTTTAGACTAGTCAGCTTCCTTAATCACATGAGTCAAGCCCTTAAACTAAATTTCTTTATATATATATATATATTTACCGGTATATATATATACATACACACACATACATATGTGTGTATATATTCTGTGTGTGTGTGTGTGTGTGTATGTCATTCTGGTGGTACTTTCGGGAAGCCAGCATTGACTATCTCTGGGAAGCATGTCTTATTTCCTCTTCCCCTCCCTCAATGCAGAAATAAAAGAGGTGGCATGGGATTAAAGTCAACACTCCTCCGTTCTACTCTTAGCTGGGCTAACCATAACCTCTGGTGTAGATCTACTATAGAGGGACGAATAACTTCTCCAGGCCTCAGTTTTCTCATCTGTACATGAGGGACACAGATGCTGATCCCTAAGTGCTCGCAATGCTAAACGGAGTGAAAATCTGCTCAGGGCAATCATCAGCATCCACACTAGCAGTGTCTCAGGGGACTGGACTTGAACACTCTTCTGAAGATCTAAGATATGGAAAAGGAAATGTAAATATTTTCCTTCTACGAAAGAGGTAAACATTGTGGTCGATTGTGCCTCTAGTGTCCTAGAGGGAGGGACAAGCAAGGTAGAACCACATGGCGACGATGGTGGCGGTGATGAAGAATGCCATAGCCTTTGCCACGTGCTTGACACTCTTCTGAGCTCTTATGAACTCATTGGATTCTTAGGACAATTCTATGTGGTCATTACTATTAGCATCTACATTTCACTGAAGAGAAAAGTGAGGAAAGAGGCAGTTCTCCAAAGCTGCACAATGGCCACTGACTTACTAGTTTCAATTTCTTACACCCCAGTGAAGGTCCTAATGAAAATGAAAACCAAATGATTGACAAAGTAAGAGGAAAAAAGAAGACACTGAGAAACCACGGATCTACATTCTCCTCATGCTAGAAATTTCTCCCAAGTGGTGAAAAGTTAATGATGGTGTTATAGTACCATAGTTTGACAATCGTGTGTATCTGGTTAACGAGATGATGTTGCCATGGGACTAGAGAGAAGTGCGTGTCATGTTTATTAAGTCAAATTGTGGCTCTCTGTTACTTCTCTGAAGTAATATTGGATTCTGACTTTTAAAGCAGGCTACTTTTTCCTCTCTGAGTATATACAGCCTCCTGAAATCACTAATTTCATGCTTAAACAGTGTTAGAGCAGCAGAAAATAGAATCAAAGGGCATTAGAAAATCTGCATCCAAGCCCCAATTCAATCTTTTCCTGGCTGTTCCCTCAGGCCCATCATTTTTAACTTTCCTTCATTTCTGTTTCCTCATGGGAACATGAGAGGATTAGACAAGGTCACGCAACCAGCAGTCACACTCCATGACATTACCTTTGTCAACTCTACCACTACTGCATTACAGGATTACCTAGTTTTCCTATGTGTTGTTATCTAATTTATAAATGCACATCTTGGCTCTCCAAAGGACTGTTAAGTCCTTAAGTGCAAAAGCTCTATTATATACTTTGTTTTTGAAACCGTATCAAACACTTTTTTTTTTCAAATTCCACAGCACTATTAGCCTCGTGGATGATTAAAAAGTTTCCAAATGAATAAATGTACCCTTGCAAGTTATGATTTACGCTTCAGCCAATTAAACATTATCTGTTTCAGCAATTCTCAGCATGAATTTTGGAAGATGGCAAGAGGCTGGACGTGGGCTGAAACGATGCAGCCTCTTTCCCGATCCCATTCATAGTTCCCTAATACTGAGAAGTCTTCACCCACCAAGGAAATGCCTGCTGGAATACTGCCCCCGCAGATTATATGGCATCAACCCCAGACAGGATCGTGGGATCTCAAAGCCAGGGAGAAATTACATAACGCACAGAAATTTGCTTTGGCACAATGTGGGGACACTGTGGCACCGCTTCGTGTGTGTTCAGCAATTTCAGCATCCCATGATTTTTCTATTTTATACTTCCGGGCATGAAATAGAAAGAATTCTCCATAACTACTCAACTGGTAGACAGCTGATCCAAAAAAAGTTCAATTCAGAGCACTTACCCAGGCAGCTAATTATGCCATCTTAGTTATTAATTCACTTTTTAAAGACTGAAGATCTACTTTAAAAATCCAGATTTCATTGCTATTTCTGAGGCAGGAAGAAATAGAGAGAGAATTTATGGATCACTATTCTAATGCTAGCATGATACCATTAACAAGATATACAATATTGTCAAACTATCATCCCGTAAACACATAATTAACTTTTTTACATTTGGGAGACATTTCTAGCTTGTGAGGAATCCAGACTCCTTGCTCCAGTGTCTTCTTTTTTCCACTTCCTTCTGCCAGCCATTTGATTTTACTGTTCGTTCCCACCGCCAAAGGAATGTGAGAAAATGAAACCAAGAAGTCGGGCCACTAGAGAGCAGTTCTGCCAAATCACCTAGGCTAAAATGATACTTAATCTGTGCTCTGACTGTTCTCCATTTGTTATAGACCATAAACAAATAGCTCTGATGCCAATAGAATGTCGGGGTTGGGAGAAATCACGGAAGCCTGCTAGTGCAAACCCACTTACAGATTATAAAACTGAGGCACTGTAAGACAAAATGTCTTGTTGGAGTTCTCATAGATAGCCAGAGGCAGAGCTGGCACTAGAACACAAATCTTTAGTCTCCCAGTTCAGTGCTCTCCCCCTAAACTATTTAGTGAGTGTGGTGAAGACATAGCTCAGAAAAAGACATGAGAAAATAAGAGCGTACATTTCCAACTCATTTTTAGGAAGATTCAAGTAATGTCCACATTAAAGACTTATATTCAATTAACATTTTAGGAAGAATTCAAGTAATATTCATATTCAATAATTTTTCTTGACTACCTATTTTGTGCTCTTTTATTTATAGTTTTTCATATACTCTTCAGCATAGCTCAGTACAGTTGGTTTTAATATTCCCCTGTTACTTAGGATGAAGCTAAGGTTCAGAGAAGAAAAGAGATTTGCTCAAAGGCACACAGCTAATAAAGGTGTAATTCTAGATTTAAATCCAAGACCTCTGGCTCAGTAAAGAGCTATTTTTACTCACCTCAGTGCTTCATAAACTTCAATGATTCATATTCTACCTTCACAGTTTTGTTTACCAGAACTATTACTTACTTAATATTTCCTGTTAAATTGTTTCACTATTTTTACTCAAAGAAATTTAGTCTTTACTTAAGATATAATATCCATGAAATTGTGAGATTAGTGGGTTAATTAAACACATGGGTTTTATATATAAGTGAAACATAAAACTTTGAAAGTTAAAAATATGTTCACGTATGTGGTATTCAAAAGTTCAGTTACAAACAGTGCCATCTATTTCACACTTTGAAAAAGAGGTACCACATCGCCACACTGTCAGGAGTAAATCCATAGCACTTAGAACACGTATGGCTCGGTGCTCATCGTTATCATATGATCAGAGTCAAAGCTTCCTAATCTTCACACGCGTGACACTCTCCTGACATACTCGGTAAAATGTATATTCCAGACCTCATTCCTGGATCTGGGATGAAGCCCAGGAATTGACATTTTTAACAAACATCCAGCATGTTTATTGCTGATGCTTGTCAAATGGTATTTCAAGACAGGCTGTGCCATATTGGGAATTATATGACTGCCGAAGCAGGAGTCTCTTAGCATAAGCACCTCCATTAACACTTTAAACAAGTATCAGTATTACTTTGCAGTCATCAAATCACAAAGCTGAAGTGACTCCACGGGTTCTTTTAGCTTGGACCCTATTTCTACAAAGTGCTCCGGCCACAGAAAATTCCACACTGGTTCTCATCGATTCTGTTTTCAGATGTCATCCTTTGGTAGCTCCTATACAAATCTCTCTTTTCCCCCTGGGACTGAGTAGAGGTAACCAGGGGGTAGAAGTTCACCCTTTGCAGGGACCATATTATCATGGGTGGAACTTCCCAAAGCGGCAAAGTCATAAATATGCTCTGGGCAGCCCAGGGGGAGCGTTTGATCTTCTGCCCAGTGATCTCTGCTTGTCATCTGCTCAGCCTCATACATCACAATAAAGACAAGGAGCTAAATTAGAGAGTAAGATCCAGTGTTGGGGACCTCTGGGGAGAATACAGGACAGCCATCACCACTTAACAGGCCAAAAGGGCAGGGGGCGAGGAGCTGGAGGGATTGCTGCAAAGCCAGGCGGGCCTGCAGGTGAGCAAAACCTGCATCAGGATAATGAGGAAGGAGAAGGCAAGGGACCTGGCCCTTCCTCAGCGCTGGCTCCCTGCCCCAGAAGTGTGGGCACTGTGGGCTGCATGGTCAGCTTGATACTCAGAATATCAAGGCAGTAGTGGTCACCACCAGCCGTGTGTCATTCAGCTCTTCAGTCTTTTTAAAAAATTAATTTAGTTGCCAACACTAAATACAAGGAAATTGTACAAGTCCGTCTAGATTTCCAGTTTTTCTGAAAAGAAGTTGAAAACCTGGCCCACATTCCAATGCGGCAACCATTGGCTGGAGTTCAGTAGTGGTCACTTCAATTAGACAGAGTATTGATGTCCATTTAGACAGAGCAAGAGTCCATATCACTCTTCAGTGGATTACATCCAAACTTCTTAACTCGGCCACCTGCCTGTCCTGTTGGCATTTGAGCTTGTGAGCCCTATGAAACCCACTTTACTAAGTAAAATACACAGGAGTGCCCAACACAGACTTGGGAATTGGGGGAAGATTTCCTGGAGGAAGTAACAGCTGACCCAAGATCTAAAGTTTGGAGTGGAGTACCAAACACCACTCTTCGGTCCAGAGAAGTGAGAGAAGGGATGGAGGAAGTGTTCAGATTTAAGTACAAAAGGGGCAGGCAGCGAGATGGAGAAGTCAGCAGGGCCATGCTAAACAGACTAAGGTCTTCTGCTGAGGGCAGTGGGGAGCCAGGCAGGGGTGCTATGCAGAGGAACGATATAATCAGAGCTACATCAAGAAAGATTAATTGCCTGGAATGTGAAGAAATGATTGGGGGCAGGGACGTCTGAAGAAAAGCAGCAGGAGATAGGGTAAAGAGAAGGGGAGCAAATTGAATGATATTTCCCTCAGAGGTGAAATGGACAGAACTGGACAGTTCATTAGACGTGGACAGCAGGAAAGGAGACGGAAGAGTAGAGATTTATGGTTTGGATACTGAATGGATAACAGGGCTATTCAGACAGAGACAGGAAACACAGGAGAGGGGCCAGTTTGGGTGGAGTGAGGGGAGAAGATGACACCAAACTCAGTTTTGGATAAGCTGAGTTTTAGATGATTCTTAGACTCCGGAGAGGAGCTACCAGTTTGCTCAATGATTCAGTAGCTCAGAAGAGCAGCCCCGTCTGGGCACAGAGATGGGGAGTCATCAATAGGTAGTCCCTGGAGTGAGAGCAGGGGATGAAACTCTCAAGTGAGATTGTAGAATGTGCAAGAAGACCAAACGTGGGATCAAACCACGAGGAATAGCAGAAATTAATGGAAAGGGAAAGAAAACAAGAGTTGCCAAAGAAGTGAAATAACGTGTCTGTATCTCCCTCTGCCCCTGAGGGCATCAAACTTTGTGAGCACAGGTCCTTCATCTTGTTCATTATTTTATTCCCAGCCCCTGGCACAGAGCCTGGCACAAAGCAGCAACTCAGTAACTATTTCTCGAATGAATGAACAAATTGTCTAAGGTCACACAACCAGAAAGTGGCACAACACAGTAAGTCTGTATGACTCTAATCAGGATTTCTGCCCCTGGGGGCTGAGAGAATCCGAGATTTGGAGTAAAGTGATATGGAAGGTTCTCTGTTGGCTCTGTAATTCTAGGATTCCAAGTATTCTCTTGTTTAACACTCCTTGTCACAAAATACTTAATGGGAAAGTATTCATTGATTTTATTACTTCCGGGTCGGCACCACCTTCTGTAAACACTAAAATCTGTGTTGAGTGAATTCCTGCAGACGTGGATATACTACATGGGCTATGCTGCCCTCGTCACCAGCAGAACGATTTACAGGGTGACCCTTCTCTTTCCACCTGTAACCGCAGGGCAGTGGACATGGACCCCAGCCAGGCAGTTCACCAGATGCTACAATTAGGACCTTTCAGAGGAGGTCCTGCTACCAGGCACGAAATTTGTGGGTGTGTACAATAAACTCAAGGGGTAGGATAGTTCAGTTCTTCTCACTCTTTCCTGACATGGCATTTCCCATGCAGCAGAGAAATGGTTACTGATGTTCTTAGTGTTCATTACAGGAATATCTGTATTTCAGATTAAGGTTTACCTAAATATCTAACTACTTAAACATATAAATAAATTTGTAAATATTTTGATATTTAGGTAAGGTTCCATATTTAGATGAGGTTTCTATATTTTAGATTTCTCAAAAGAAAAATATTCGTTGTTTAAAAAACTTAGAAAGAGATGTTTTAATAAGAAAATAAAAGCACTGCATAATCCCACTATCCAAAAAATAATCATTATCATTTGAGGTTATTTCCTCTCCTTTCCTACACACTGTTTTAAATAGCTGAGATTGAACAAAACATCTTTGTACCTTGCTTCTTACTATAACTTCTATTTTATGAATATAAAAAATTTATATAACTATCCCCTTATCGCGGAGCACTTATTTTGTATCTGGTTTTTCAGTACTATCAGATTGTCATTAATAACTGTCCATAAATTATGTATGTTCTAGGCCATTTCTCTAGAACAGATTCCTAAAAGTGAATTACTAGGTCAATTGTAACTTCATTATCATCTAACTTCTTTGATCTGACAGAAAAAACTACCTGTAAATTATAAACAGATGCAGAAATACATGTAGACATATACATATACAGTCATACATACATATATCCTACTAATTTCTAAAGGCCTAGAGGGTACAAAATGTAATAAGGAATTTATGCATCAACTGTAAGAGGAATTTTCTAAACAGATACCTCCCTCATTCATTTCCCAGGATTAAAAATAAATAAATAAAAAACCTTGTATAAAATTACATCTCACCTTCATGTGAATGGTTACTCATAACATGTTATACAGCACACCACCAACTATGAGAACCCAAACGCCCCAGGGGATTATGAAGTGTTGGAGCTAGGAAAGACTCAGGACCTCTTCTAGTCCAAACCCCCCCTCCCATTGTTGGAATGAGGAAGCTGAGGCCCAGAGAGAAAAACTGATTTTATCATTCACGTTACTGATAAAGTCACACCAATAGGAAATTAGGACAAGGAAAGTCACATTAGGCCAGTTCCAGGCTTATTGAATGAACCTCTCGCATGTACCAGCTACTGTATGAAGTGCTAGAAACCCAGAGGTGAATACGACAGTATTGATGACGCTGGTAGAAGACGGAAAGAGGAGAACTGACAGGAGTTATTGTTAAAGGGAATGGTATTTATCTTCTACTGTAGGACAGTATCTTTACTCTGTCACCTTCCAGCTTACACAGGAATTGTTTTTTCTCAACTTGGGTTCTAATGATATTATTTCTCAAGAAGACATGGACTCTTCTTATACTAATTCCCGAGATTGGATATAGGCTATAAAGAATTATATCCATCAGGTTTCATAAAATAATAAACTGACCACGACAAACACAATCGCTAACATTTATTGAGTGGTTACTATGTGCCAAGCACTATTCTAACTTCACTTAGAGTAATTCATTTCGGTTGAGCTTCTACTAAAGCACAGCAAGTCCTCTTAGGAACTAATTTGAGAAAATTCCAAACTTGATGCGGCCAAAGAACTAAATTCTGCAGAGTTTCGAGAATCCAGGCTGGTGAAGCAGCAGCTGATCACAGTAAAATGTAACCGTGTAAATGGGACAAAGGTCATTGAAAAGCAAGATGTGAAGGCCTCCTGGAATGGTGTTATCTGGCACCAGGAATGGATCTGAATTAAGAACCTCTCTGACAATAGCGGTTCAATGCTTGATCATTAGGCAGTTAAGGAGATTAATCTCACAGTATGCAATGCCAATTCTCTCAGTTGAAATGGAAACTAAAATTTGACCAACTTAAAACAATGCTATTTTACTTGGGAGGTTTTCAGAGGCAGACAAATAGAAAAAGCAACTAATTGCAAAAGAGGAAAAAAAGAGGCTCTAAGTTAGGAGTGTTTGGTTGAGATGGGCCAGAAGTGTCACTTAGAGGCCAGAGTGGGATTGAGGGTATGGTTTTGGGGCATGACACTCACAAAGACACTTTCAGCCTTCTCTTAGCTTCTTCCCATCTAAACACTCGCCTCAGACTAGGTAAGTTTTTGAAGCCCTCAGACCGATCATGGTTGCATACCAGACTACCTACCAGGAAATTTTACAAACCTAGGCATTTGTTTATCCCTCTGCAACACTCCAAGACTTCAGGGTAGAACAAGTTGTTCTGATGAAAAGCCACGGTAGTGACTCTGTCAACATGCTGAACTAGGGTGTGCCCTGCAGGCCACGGGAGAGCTACACGCACGAGGCCCAGCAGGCATATCTTGGCACGCACAGCTGATGTTCAATGAAGGGGATTCTAGCTGTCGCTTCCACAGTTCTGGGTAACTGAACCAACTGACTGGTGCCTCCAATCGTTCAGCATTTTATGTCTGTCTACTTGTTTGACAACTTCCACAGGAGCTAACTGATTTGTGCCACACCTAAGACCTTACATGATAGAGCATGAAGAGCATAATGATTACTGGTCGTAGGTGACAGGTATTTAGCCTTTACACTGTGTCACGCAGTGCACTCAAGCTCTACCGACAATATAGGATTTAGTCCCCATAGCAATCCTATGAGGGGTTCCTCTCAGTAATAGTCATATCCCCACTTTAAAGAGGAATAAACTGAGGCTGAGAGGTGGGGTGACTTACCGCAGGTCACACAGTTGGTTAAGTAGGAAAAGTGGAATTCGAATTCAGGTTTGTCTAACTCCAAGCCCTTGTCATTCACGGCTACCACCACTGCCTTGCATACTCATACTCGTATTTAGTTCTTCTAGAGCTCAGGCTTAATTTGTTATTTGGTCAACTAATTTCAAACCCAATAAAAAGGGATGATCCTCTTTAATATGCAAATGATCTCATGAAAATTGAGTACCTAGACACAGGAAATACAACTCTGGATGCTATGGACTGAATATTTGTGTTCCCCCAAAATTCGTATGTTAAACCCTAATACCCAGTGTGATGGTATTAGTAGGTGGGGCCGTGGGGGTGACTGGGATTAGTGCCCTTATAAAGGAGACCCAAGAGAGCTAGCTCATCCCTTCCAAAATGTGAGGTTACGGAGAAAAGACAGTCATGAGGAAGCAGGCTCTCCCCAGACACCAAACCTGCCAGCACCTTAATCTTGGACTTCCAGCCACTAGAACTATGAGAAATAAAATTTTGTTGTTTGTAAGCCACCTAGTTTATGGTATTTTGTTATAGCAGACTGAACAGATGAAGACGCTGAGACTATACTGAATGAGGTAATGACTGTACAGTACTATAAAATAATCTCTCTAAACACTTCTAATTCTCAGAGGCCGTGACATGCAACTATGGAAGCACCGAGGGGAGCGGCTTCACATTGCCTTTACGGGCTTTTGAAAACTCAGAGTTCGAGTTTGGTTTCTCTTCTTTGAACAAAAATATTACAAATTGTGGTTAGTTTGCTCAGATAGGTTTAACAAGTTGGGTGTTTTCCTAAACAAATGTAATGTCTGGGAAAATGTTAAATGTAGGAACACTGTTATTGAAGTTTCCAATGACAACATTATTTATGATACTAAGCAGTCAGCCCTGGCCACTCTTGCCACAAGCAAGTTCTAAGAAAGTCTAACCTTTCCTGTCCAGCCTCACTGGAGACAGAGTATAAGTGTACACATTTAAAGTCACCGAAAGAGGCAGGAGAGTTCAGTAGGGCGCTTTGGAGTGATGCAGACCTGGGATTTTTTAACTTCTCCTCACCTCAGTTTCTTCATCCGTTAAATACGAATGATAATACTTCATGGAGTTGTTAGAATGAAATAACTGATGGTATGTAAAGTGCGTGGCATATGGAAAAATGCTCAATAAATAGTAGCAATTAATACTAGATAACTTTCTATTTCCTTGTACCGTTTGGGGCATAAGGACCTGTGGAAATTTGAACACAAAGTTAAGACCTAGGAGAACCCTGAATGAATACCTTCCCTAGATTTTCAACTGTGAACCTCTTCATGCCTAGTCGAGAAACTCATCTCCTGTTTTAAAAAAGTTGCCAAATCTTCAGGCCATGCCTATAGCCCATACAGTCAGGTGCTCAGACACAGTAGGTGGAATGTGCGAGTACACATCCAGAAACCAAGAATTACAACAGAAATAAGTCGACCGTATTAATGACACCACATGGGTGAACAATCGAAATGGGTGCCCCACTGCTGAGGGTGTGGGGTTTCTCTGAATAGCCCAACTAATTCGTACACACTGATGCAATTCACAAGTTGATGTACATCACCTCAGAATTAAGAGGGGAAGGAAATTCTTCCTTCAGAACTCTCTAAGGTCTACTGGAAGTTCCTTATGGGACAAGGAATGTGATTTATTTATTTTGTATTCCTCTGCTCCTGGCACGGTACCAGACATACAATAAGACTTTCATGAGTTATTTCATGAAGAACGAATGGAATGAATAAATCGAATTCAGAGTGCTATGGCAGTTTTTACAGAAGGGACCCAGATTCCATCTATGTTACTGTGTCACCGTCCTTAGGCAGATGGATGCTGTCACTTCAGGCATGAATCTGCATTCTAGACAATAGGAAGGGGGGAAAAAGGAGAGTGGAGGGGAAGGAGCTGAGGGTGCTTCTTCCTCGTCTACAAGATTTTCTTGAAGTTCAGTCGCACTAGTACTTGGATTTCATTGGCTAAAACTTAGCCGCATGACCACATCTAGCTGTAAAGGTGACTGAGAAATGCAGGTTTTGAGCTAGGAGGCAACATACGCAGTCACAGATCTGAATTCTATTTCTAAAATAGAAATGAATATTGGGAAGCAACTACCACTCTGATACATGCAATATGTAGGTTAGTATAATTTGATAATTAATTAAAGCCCTCATTAAACAAACATTATTAAAACTTTACTAGGTACCAGATACTGATCTAGGAATTAAAGGTATAAAGGTAACATACGGCATCTATTATTGAGAAACTCACTGTCTAGTATACATGGTACCATCTCCTACTCAGTCAACCAAGGTGATTAAGCCCCAATATTTCTCAAATCCATTGCCTCTCTCTATCCTATACTACATCTGAGTTTTGGCCTTCACCTGGTTTTATTTAGTTAACCATTGTATCTGGTCTAATGAACAGCTTCTGAATTTTCTATTTCTCCTCAAAGGCACCCTTAAAGCTTCCTGCTTAAAATCCATCACATGTCCCATCACATCCAGATAGAACCTGCACTCTTTCACTTGCCATATATTGTGTGGCCACACTGACCTGTCCGAGCACCACTTCCCACCACCCCGGCCCTGGATTTTCCCATAGGTAGCACAGAGCTAGTTTGGGATCACAGCCTATGTATGTCACGATGCTCTCACCTCCAGGCCTTTGCTCATGCTTGGTCCCAGCGTCCATGCAGTACTCTGATTGATACTTGGTCATGATCTGTGACACAGTTAAACCATCACCAACTCTGAGGAGTCTCGTTTGCTCCCCACCATCTCCTTCCTTCTTCTGGAGCTAGGGGAGAATGCTGCCCTCTTCTGCTCCCTTAGCAGCCCCAGTGCATACATTGCCATGTACTTATGTCTCCACATTGCATTGAACTTTTTGTTACTTTTCCTTCCTAGATGATGTCTTTCATCTTGGTATTCCCAGTGCTTGGAATACTAGAAGCATCCATCTCTTCCTTCTTTCATGCAAGATGACCTCTACTAACAAGTTAGATGAATCTCCTACTCTCACAGAAGGAGACCTTGTCATCTTAAAAGGGCCTAATATAAGTTACAAGGAAAGAATGAATGAAACAAAGGAGGGAAGGATGGAGAGAGAAAGCGGGACGACAGAAAAGAAAGAGGAAGAAATCAAATGGTAATTCAGACTTCCTGTGCATCAAATTGCTTAGTCTCCTGACAGTCCCTAAAATATTTGAAAGCTGCTCTCATAGTCATGTTAATTCTTCCCTTTTCCTAATCTAAAAAGTATTTTTAGACTTTTTTCCCAACACATTCTCTAATACCACTCCTACGCTCACCTCTTCATTTAGAAACTGCCTTACTTTCCAAACTTGGTTCTCCAAATAATAAACATTTCTCCTAGAAGATCTAATCCTTTTTGGATTTTTTAGAAAAATGAAACTACAGCATATCAGTAATCGGCAATAAGCTGAAAGGCTGGGAGTTCAAAGGTTTAAACCAGTGTTTGGAGGGGCTCTATCACACAGGACCCTTTTAAGGAGCCTTGACAGGAATGCTAATTACTTAAGCAAAGTCATGCATAACACACACACTAAGTGTCTGGCCAAACTTGAACAACAAATGTAACTTGAGGTCTCCAGCTCATCTTTCTGCTAAACAGAGCTCCAGGATTCAAACAGGATTAGTGCCACAGACCTTTCCTATTCAAAAATAAACCATTAAAGAAAGCCCAGTATTTTATGCAACTGGCTGATGAGGTCTCGTGAGTCCCTTCAGCTGCACAAACTAAGACCTTCCTGACCACAGCCTCTATTAGGAAGTTAAATATAGCAGCAACTCCAGGCATGCTTGATGCTTTGATGGAGTAAAAAGATAACCTTCATCATGATATGGCAGCGCGAAGGTCTCTATCATGGAAATTCTTACTTCCTCTCTCTGACTCTGGGTCTAAGTCCTGAATACTGTCATTCATTTATTCAACAAACAGTAACAAGGATTCTTCTAGACAGAAGAGGCCGAGTGGTAAATCCACTGTCCTGCTCTCCAGGATCTCAGTGTCTAGAGGGAGAAGACAGGCTCATACATTAACACTGATGATAAACTGTGACAGCCAGCAGAGCACGGAGGGACTCTGTGAGCTCAGAGGGGAGGATATTAATGCTAAAAAATTAGAAAAGGCTTCTCGCAGGAGTGATGCGTGAACCAGGTCTTTTAAAATGAGCAGAGCATGCTGGGCATGGGGCTGGATGAGGGGTGAGGGGATGAAGAGGACACTTCAGTCAGATGCTTGTGCAAGTATCTGACTTACTAAAAGATACAGTGAATCCAAGGAAGGCGATTGAGGGCATTTGGAGGGTAAGAATTGCCAATCGTAAAGAGGGTAATGGGAGCTGAAGTTGGAATGGTAAACTACTGACTCCTAGCTCCTAGGTGCATATTGATTCAGATAGCAAATGCACTGCCTAACTGCCCAGCAAAGAGAGCACACGGAACATGTAAGTTTTGAAGAGGAGGTAGTGGAAAACAAACTGTGAACTTGTGATATGCTTCTACATGATGGCCAAGTTCCCTGATCAGTCAGGAAGCACCCATTTATGATGAAATCCTGAGGAGGAAAGAAAGCAGAACTGCAGGTAATAGGAGAGGGCAAAGAGATAGACTTAAGCTGCTTCACATCTCAGCTCTGAGCGGCAACTACATTCTGTCTATGTCAGCACTTGGCGAAACGAGAAATCCAAACCATGGATCAAACCACATGAGACAGAGACTGCTAGCTGCCTACCCCGTATCAACTCTTTTTATTCCTTCCTAACAGAACCCCAGTGCAGGAAGGTGTGGCCATGTGATCAAGTTTTGGCCAATGAGATATAAAGATCAGTGTTACGTGGGATGTCATGAAAGCTCCTAAAAAGGGAGAGAGCTGACACATGCTTCGTTTGTCCTTTACCCTTCTACTTTTTCCTGCCCGGAATGTGATGTGATGGATGAAGTTCCCGCAGGCATCTTATGATCCTGAGGATGGAAACTGTGTGTTGTAGATGTAGCATATTTAGAGAGAAGCAGCTGAAAGATAGGAGCCTCATGACTTCATGGAGCTGTCGTACGAGCCTTGGACCGCAACCTACTTCCAGACTTCCTTCATATAAGAGAATAAAACTTCAAATTGTGAAAGCAGCTATATTCATGTTTATCCTAACTGATCAGCCATATAATTCTACTCTCCTTCCTTTTCTCTGGGCAAAGAAGGAGAAATGCTATCCTTTTTGAAAAAATGTGCTTCTCTTACTTGGAACTTAGAAAATGCACATAAGAAACACATTTGAACACTCATATGCCATTGCTGCCTTTGCTCCTTTCCCTGAAACCACAATTCCATGTTTCTGTTGTCAAAATTGTCAATCAAAGGATTACAAGTGTAGAGGGATTACAAGTGTAGCGGTACCCATGGGCCAGGCCAACAGAGCACATCAGGAGGTCCTGGGAGTACGGGAGCTGCCCTTCTGCCTCCTCTTCCCAAGTAAGTATTAAGTGAACAAATCTTTGTACACTCACAGGCCTAGGGCCCAGATGACCTCCAAAATCAGGCTTGGTTGCCTTTCTAGTTGAGAGAGCCCCTGAGCCCATTTCATTATTGTTGAAATTGGAATAGCAAGAAGCGAGGCTGCTGTGAGGAAGGGTGTAAGCCCACAACACAATGCCATGCACATAGTAGGCATGCAGCGAGTAGTGACTATAATCAGCTACTTAAACTCTGTATGTCTCATTGTTTCAGAGCCTCGAATGCCCAGCTGTTCATTTAAATCAGATATGGCAGAGGGAAAGGGAAGTAGAGTGTGAAGGAAGGAGCGTGAGAAGACCACACAATTCCCCATTTTATTCCAGGTCGGTTAAGGATGTAAGCTATGCTAACTTTTCTTCTAGTCCTAAGGGAAAGATGGAATTTTGGCATTTTTAGATTCCCTCCAAAAGAAGAAAAAGAAAGAAACACAAAAACAGGAAGCCAGCTGAATTTGTTTCTACTACTTTGATTTACTCCCCCCTTTCAGGTCATAATCACTGTTTTCAAATTAATATTTTAACTGTCTCTCCCAAGAAAAAGGAGGGATAACTTATCTGTTTTTAAAAAGAAAATAAGTCCAAAGGGCAAAGAATCTGCCCCCATTGAAATAATTCTTTTTAGAAAAGCTATAAATAAGATTTCTGATTCAAAATTGAGATAAGATTATCTGAGGGAGATGGGAAAAGAAGAAAGAAAAAAAATTTATGCCTACATTAGTAAACTCCCTGAAAGGTTTAGTTCCTTTCAGTTAAGAGGATGTTTTTTTCTTTAAAAGCCTCCTCCCAATTACAAAAAAAAAAAAAGTAAAATTAATATCTGTAAACCCCTGCAGACATGTGAACTTAATTTCACTTAACCTGGCTGGCCTCTGGGGTTCCACCCTCTTCTGAGGTCCTTCTGACTGCCAAATCTCTCCAGTGTGATCTACACCCATTGTTTCCACTTGTCCAAACCTTACCCCTCTTGCAGTCCAGTCTTTGCCTACCCTCACCCCCCAACATCACCACTGAGAACATTCCCCAGTGAGTTCCTAATCACCAATCCAATTCCCTTGAACTCTGCACAGGATCTGACACAGTTGTCCACTATTTCATCCCACCACGTACACCAGTCTGCTTTGCTTGCTGGTCTATCCTCCATGTTTCTCATTAACTTCTTAGTTCCCTCCATTGCTATAATAATGTCTTACTAAAGTACAAATCATTACTCCAGTCTCACTCTATTTCTTCATGATCTCACTCATCCTCAAGTCTTTAATACTGCCTGTGGCAGAGACTGCTAGCTACCCTGAACACTTCTTCCAAAATAATAGAATTGTAGCCAGGAATCTGGCTTCCTAGGAGAAAGACTACATTTCCCAGCATCCCTTGCAGCTAGCTGTGATTATATGACCAAATTTGGCCAATGAATGGAATGTGAGAAGTGGGTATGCCTGCCCTTTACTTCCATTTCCCCTTCCCTCTATATATAATGCAGACATGCTGGTAAAGCCATCTTGTCCCATGGGAATGAGGACTACAAATTAGTAAAAGTGGAGCTACAAGATAAGAGCTCTGAATGGCGTTTGCTCTGACTTCTCTTTTGTATAAGCCACTGTTATTTGGGGTCTTTGTTTTAGCAACCAAGTTTATATTCACTAGCACTCTGTCACAGTGATGATTATACTAAACCCATTTGCTTAGCTCAGGTCTCACTCCTGAGACCCACTGTATCTCCTCAAATCTAGAGACTATCTCCATTTAGCTACTACCTCAGATTCAACTTTAACTGTGACTTCGCCCCCAGTCCACTTTCTTCCCCGTTACCTCTTTTCCCCCAAATAGTTACATATTCTCTATGCTGAAAAACCTTCATCTCATCTTTGAATCTACCCTCTTCTTCTGGTCCCCAGTTATATTTAAGGTGCTCTTCAAAACCTTTCAAAATTATTCCCTGCTCTATAGTCCCCATTCTTACGCTAATGAAGACCTTTGTTGTGGTGAATCTGTGCTGCCATGCAACCACTTCCTGCCTCCAATGTCTCCCATCTACTGCAACTCAGTAGGAGCCCCATTTATTAAGCCCTTAGTAAGTGTCAAGCCCTGGGTTGGGCAATGTATACACATTATCTAATCACAACAACCACTAAGATAGATATTTTATAGATAAGGAAACTAAGCTTCTAGGAGATTAAATAAAACCTGTCCAAGGTCACACAGCTAGTAAATGGTAGAAACAGAGTTTGAACTCAAGAACATCCAAGTTCCATTTTGCCACTTGGCATATCAGAGCATTCAATAAACAGTCACTGAATGAATGAATGAATGAATGACTGCTTCCCCACATTTATTCTTGTCAACCTTCTAAAATCACAGCTTTCAATATGTAATTTACATTCTCCCAAGACAGAGCCAAGGGTTAAGCCCACATAATTTTCATTGCTCCTCCCAACCCCTTACTATCCCCAAATAGGAAGTCATTCAAGAAAAAACTGTGTGGTTGCTATGCAATGTAGCTTTCAGGCAGGACCTCAAATCTTTACCACCACCCTTCCTCTAAAGCCACCTTCAGGTAAACATACAATCTAGGTAAAAACTTTTGCTTGCTAGCTCTAAGATAAATCCTCTGCCCCTTCCCATCACCCCTATCTCCAACCAGAGAGCTACGCCCAAAACATTCTTAGAAATTTGGGAGTCACCACTGCTCTACTTATGGCATCCAGGAATTCATATCACAAATATCAAATTTCCTGCCCTAGCTTCCAGGTTTTCTGTAATATAGGCAAATCTTGCCTTTGCAACCTCACCCCCAGCACCCTCACACATCCAGCTCTGGTCAGTAGTCACCTGTCACCTGACCCAGATACAGGTCTTCTTTTCACAGTTCCACACCCCTGCTGTGGTTCCTGCTCCTGCTGTGGTTCTTACTTGACCTTCTTTTAATGCTGTGCTCTACTTACCCTACTGGATCCTTCCTGGCCAGAAGCTCCATTGTGACAGGGACATTGGGATTTTTTGGAAGTCAGCTCTGAAGCCCTAGAAAGCCAATGTTCTCTCCTTCCCTAGGCTTCTAAAGCACTGGCTGTCCAAAGGCTGCCCAGTACTCTTAAAATGAAATCCAAATTCCTTACCTGGGACCTCCATTACCTAGCTCCACTTTCTTCTAGGACCTTCCTCAAAAAGACCCGGCATGTTCCTGTTTGGGGGCCTTTGTACTTGTTCCACTGCCTAGAATATTCTTCCCCCATATTTCCCATTCTCTTACCTTCTCTAGATCTCAGTTCAAATGGGAACGTGGAGAGAGGCCTTTCCTACCCACCCCCTATAAAACAGCAAACGCTGCTGCCTCCCTTCCTCCCACACACACTCTAAATGCCCCTTGGCCTACTTTTCACTATAACCACTTGACACATTATGTATGTATTTCTTTATTTTCTGTTCCTCTCCACTAGAATCGAAGCTCCACTGTGACAGGGACACTGGGATTTTTTTGGTTGTCTGTGCCTATTACTCAATGAATTAATGTTGAATAAATGAATAAATGAACCAATGTATGAACAAGTGAATGAATGAATGAATCTAGCACCCCACTCTACCTTGAGCATAGCTCTCTATACTAATTTTCTTTTTTTCTTTAGGTTCTTCCAAGTTCATCCCTACTTCAGCACTTTTACACTTCACATTCCCAGGGGAAGATCTAGCTTTTTGTGGTCCCTGAAGCTTATATAACCAGGGGTGGGTAGGTGGGCAGAGTGGGTCTTTACGAAAAATTGCAAGGGTAAAGTAGCTAAGGTCCCTCTCAGGACCTTGGAGAGGCTGTGTAAGGTAGAGCCAAGAATATTGCCTTCAGTAGCTTCCTGAGAAATCCTCCACACATTCTCTTCGCCTGGGCCACTTCCTGTTCTTCAGAGGCACGTGCCTTGCCAACCAGTCCCCCATTCAAAGTTGCCCTCCCCTCAGAGAAGAACTCTCCCCGGACCCCCTCTATTACCCTATTATATTTTCTTCACGTCCCTTATCATTCACTGACATGATTTCTATTTTCTTATATGATCTTTCTTAATATTTCATCTACTTGTTTATGTCTATCTTTACCACAAGAATGTCAGCCCGAGAGACTCTGTCTAGTTCAACAGTGCATGGTGCCTGGAACTAGTATGTTTGCCACAGACCTAAGCTCTAAAGAGATTTGCTGCATAATAAAACGAGCACAACAGCCATCCTCCACATTCTCTGAGACCCCAAACGACAGATAGGATCAGGGCAAAAAAACGTGGTAGTTAACTGTCCTCTTTTCCATGGCTTCTTGTGACCTCTGAGAAGGTGGAGCATGACAATCACTAATGACAAAGACAGCAAACTGCTTATTGGCTCTCACTGGGTTCCTTCTATTTCTAACTCAAAACATTCGGCAGAATACTCAGAGAGACCTTCTTACTCAGAAAGGAGGACGCAAAGGTTGGAGCTTTTATTGCACATGTTATCTTTGGAGATGTTAGGACTTTCTAGTAAATCCAATGTGGTTTATTGCTTGTTTGTTTGATGAAAGGCTTTTGGTTGTATCTTCATCATCCTTCCCCATGATGAGTGGTGATCTCCCCCAAGTAAGTTCATAGCTTTGATCAAGTTTCAGTGCCATTTTCTGCTAACTTCAGTCGGTTTTAGAATGGTTTCACCAGTCAGGGCATCCCTTATCATTGTCTTGGAAAGTGTAGAATGGCCCACTGTTTTGCAAATCTGGCTGTCCTCAAATTCATCTGTCATGCTTGCCACTCCCATGGAGCCTTGCCCTAGATCTTAATCAGACTCTCCAGAAGATGCCAGGGCATTCTGTGTCTTTAAGAAGCACCTCAGATGATTCTGATGGTCAGCCAAGTTTGGAAACTGCTACAAGCATTCCGAGAGATTCAGATAATAAAGAGACTCAGATAATAAAGATGGCATCTTCAAGGTATTTACAAGACAAAGCTCAAAACAACTGGACCAACTCAGGAAAAACAAGTATGTTTATAAATGTCATCTAATGAAAAATGAAAACATCCACCACCACCAATCCCCAATATACACATGACCAATTTTCCTTGATCTGCAATAGTTAGGAGATGAGCTGGACTGCAGCATTCCAAAAGGAGAAAATTACTAAGGTCCTCAAATTTCCAGGTTATATTCCCTTTGAGAAACTTAAGCACTTCTGGAAATAATGTGAAATCTTTCTAGTTGTGGTAGAATCAGACAGGCCCCTGAAGGAGTAAATCACTAAGCCCCGAGAACCTAGAGAATTCTAGCAGTACCTAAGGTTCCAGGCACATTCTGAGAATGCTGTCTGTCCCACAGTGGAGTGCAGCAGAAAGACAATAAAAAAACAGCACCATAATTAGAAAACCTCCTCTGTGAGCTTAGGCAAGCTGCTTCACTATGCCTCAGTTTCTTCTTATGCCTACTTATAAAAATTTATAAAATAGGCATAAAACCAGGCTGGTTCACAGAATTAAACAAGTTCACATGTGTATACTAGACACTATTCAACTGTGTCTATTCTTCTCCTCACCTATCCAAAGCCAGACTCAAATCTTTCCTCTTTGCTGGAATCTTCCCCCCATTACCTTAGCTCAGGCAAAACCCTTCATTTCTCTGTGGGGATGGAGTGGGCAAAAGGAGGCAGTGCATCAGTAACAGGTAAAGAGCAATATGTCATCAGCGAAAAATGCTTCATGAAACTGAATTTGCATCTGATTTCATTTACTTTGGCTTTCCCTTTTCCCTTCTTCTCCATGCTTCTGACTTATCATAATCCCTTTCTCAACAGAAGCTCTCACTCCTACCTTCATTATGTGGAAAGGTTCATGAAATCTCACCACTTACCCTGCCATCTGTACAGTACATTGAGCTCTGCATTGTTGTTAGTGAAGGATAATTCATTACTCACACTGAGCAATAATATTGAACATACTATGTGATATCATGTGATGGCAATCACCTATTCATTATATATGTTCACCCATGTCTCCCAACGTCATCCCACCTTCCATATTGAGCGCCACTAGGCATTAGGTCTAGAAGGAATGTGGTGGTGAGCAAATCAGACAAAAATATCTGCCTTCAAGGAGCTTATACACTCTGGAAGTATCAGATTTCCCATATTACCAATAGCCACTACTCATCAAGAAAAGAAACTCTCTTCCTTCACTTGGACTTAGTGGTTAAATGTAGTAATCTCCAAACCTGTGTTACCCATAAAAAATAGTTGATCATGATCCTCCATTATAGGCATATTTGTTTATTCAGAACTTACATACATGTAGTTCTGTATGATTATACTACATTTTATAAAACACATACATAAAATAGAAATGTGTAAAGACTGAGATAAAAACAACTATAAATTCCAATACTTCCTTTTATTTTCTTTCTTTTTCCTTTTTTTTTTTTTTTTTTGGTGTCCCAGTGGCTCATCTGGCACACGTCTAGACATGATTTTCAAGTTCCAGCTTAACCATTTACTACCCGTGTGATCTTGGCAAGTTTTCTAACCATTCTGCACTTCAGTTTTCTCTGTAAAATGGAGATAACAGCAATACCTATCTTGTAGTGTTATTGAGAGGGTGAAAACTAGATGATTTAGGTAAAGTACTTATTCCTGGCATATTATAAACATTCATAAGGATAACAAGTGTTATCACTATATTATTATTATTATTATTATTTCTAAGTGGTTTCTGTTCACAAGCATTTTGGGAGACAGATAGTATGTCTCCGAACACAAAACTCTAAAGTGTGGAGAATATGCTTCTTAGCGGTTGGTGTCGGGTATCATGAGGGTCAAGGGTTCAAGACCCAACTGAGGATCATATTCTCCTTTGAAACAGGTGAAGGTAGGACATTACGGTATATAATATTTTCGTTCCCATTGTAAATCTTCTTGTTTTGAGCCCCAAGAAGGTTTTCCAGCTGATACCAGTTCACACAGGTCTCAGCTGTCACCTCCCGCATGCCATCCCGTCTCCTTCACGGGCAATCCACCTTGGTCCGTGGGGAGCCTGCAGTGCAGCTCACTGGTACATGCATTACAGCTTATTAAAGGACATGGAAAAGTGCTCAGGCCCCAGTGCAGATCCAAGAGTAGTTTTCAAATTCCCCTGTTTGGATGGGAATGCTTTAAAACTGAAGTATGTTTTCCTTGGCAGAGGTACCCCCCATTAGATGCAATTTCTTCCTGACATTTCAGGAATTGTTTTATGTCTGTGTTCTCTATAAGGACTGTCCGTGGAAGTCAGAACGGAAATTACAGTTCTAAGAATGCTCACATTAGCATACCGGGTAACACACAAGCCCCAAGCTAAATATCTCCATCCTGGCCAGCCTGCCAGTGCGATGATTAACAAGTTGGGCTGCCACACAGGGGACGTACTGGGAGCGCTCCCGGGACTGTTGCTCCCCCGGGCCAACGTGGACAACGTGTGTTTAGTCTATCACGGTATTTACTCAGGACGCCTATCATCGTGGAACCCAGACAGCCGTCTGAGAGAACACTGCCTGCATCCCTGCAGGGCACGGGGTCGGGCAAGGTGGATCTATTTTTTCACAAGATTCCTTTCCCAGCCTAACTCAGCCCCCACTGCCAGGAAAGATTTGGTAGGTTGGTAAGTGATGGTGGCCTCAAACAAGCCTGATCCCCAAAAGTAAGGTTTCAGGAGGGTGAAAGAGCTGGTGAAGCCTAACTGCCGCCTTTGGGAACCAGACATATGTTGGTACCCACCACCTCAACCCTTGCCACACTCACGCCTGGCATTAGGGTACTCTTTCAATTGGGGAGTCCTTCTGTCTTGGATCAAATATTCCTTGAAGAAGCAAGGTCTGCCTGTCACAGATATACAGAGCCCTGATGAGAAAGAAAGAAAGAAAAAGAGAGAGAGAGAGAGAGAGAGAGAGAGAGAGAGAGAGAGAGAGAGAGAGAGAGAGAGAAACAAAGAAACAAAGAAAGAACGGGTGACATAACTTAGATTCTAAAGATTTGGGATCAAATCCTACCTCTGGCACTTAATAGCCATAATAGTCACCTCACTGCTCTGAGCCTGTTGTCCCCTCTATGCAGAGGACATTATAATATCTCTCTTCCAAGATTGCTTTAGAAATTAAGTGAGAATAATACAAGTCAATATGCTCAATTACTACATGTTGAAGTTTGAATATACATTTGATTTTGTGCCACTGTCAAACAAAGTTAGAGGCAATATAGCACAAATTAAACAGACAAAAATAGATTTAAACAGACACTGGGGGAAAGAACTTGGAAAAAATTTTAGAAACAGTTATACCTGGAAGATGTTCTCTTCCTGCCCAAACCTTCTAGCTCCCATGGCAACAAAGCAGAGAGAAGGAACCAGCAGGTATCTGAATAGGAGGCATATAAGAGAGCAAGTCCTGGAAGAGAAACCATGAGACTCGAGCACCTGCTCACAGCCACACACCAGCAAACAGAAGCAACACCTAGCCCAGGCTAAAGACATGTAACAGAAGATGACTCTGGGCTGTGACGGCCAAACTCTCAATGGGTGCAGAAAGAGGCTGAGAACTCTGTGTAGCTGAAGCAAACCTACTTAGAACAGCACAACACAGAGAGGAGCAGTAGAAAGCATGGGAAGAAAGGAATTTGGGCAGAACAAGAGGGAGATGATTTTGCTCACCACATTTGACCTAGGCGATTCCCAGTTTTCTAGAGCAGAAAAACTGAAATTATCATCACCGTGTTGTAGCTAGAGCTATCTATTAACTATAATTTCTTGTGTTTATGCTAAGGAACCCCTTTAGTAAACTGTATGTAATTCAATCGACAATGTGGGTTGTATTTGTTTCATAAATTCTGTATGAGGTATGAAACATAACGTATCATGTATAAGGTCTACATTTCAGGGATTAGAATGGAGACGAGAAAGCAAGGCTCCAAGTCACCTAAAAAAGGGCCAAATACGTTTAGAACTAGGACAGCTCTGGTGGGTATATGTACTGCAGCAAATAACAGTGTAGGTGAGAGGCAGACAGGGGAGGTGGACCTGAGCAAAAGTAGACTCAATCTGAGCTAGAGAGAATAAACATCAAAGAGTGAGTAGCGAGCCTGCTTCCCTGAAATAATTCCATCTATTTATCTCTGGTTTTCAAACTACAAGTCAGCACTCATTAGAAGATCATTAAATCAATTCTCCACCAGCATAAAAAGGAAAAAATGAAACAGAGTAGTCTAAACTGCAGTGGATTAGAAAAGAAGAAAAAATATTCGATTGCATCATTCATAGAAAGAGAAAGCATTGTTCCATGAAGATTATGTGTACAGTAGCAACACTCCCCCACCACCAGTGGTTTCATTTCCCACGATTTCGATTTCGGTTACCCACGGCAACCGCGGTCCAAAAATATATTCCCCCAACCATCCGACATCTTCTGCTCCTGAAATCCAACCCTCTCTCTACATCGTCATAACTTGACGATCCAGAATCACCCAAAGCAGATGATCGTCCTTGTGATATGTTGTCAAAAAGTCAATAATAGCCTAATGCTACGTCACCATGCTGACATCGTTAACCTCATTTCAGCTCCACTTAGGCACTGTATCATCACGCATCATCAGAAGACAGGTGAGAGATATTTTGAGAGACCACATTCACACAACTTTTTATTACAATATACTGTTATAATTGTTCTATTTTATTATTAGTTATTAATCTCTTACTGTACCTAGTTTATAAATTAAACTTTACCATAGGTATGTATGTATAGGAAAAAACATAGTATATACAGGGTTCAGTACTCTCTGAAGTTTAAGGTCGAGGAACCTCCACTGGGGGACTTGGAACCGCAGATAAGGGCAACTACTGTGTTTCCCCCAAAATAAGACCTAGCCAGACAATCAGCTCTAATGTGTCTTTTGGAGCAAAAATTAATATAAGACTCGGTCTTATTTTACTATAAGACTAGGTCTTTATGATATGATATGATATGATATATGATATAAGACCGGGTATAATATTAATATAATATAATTAATACAATATAATATAATACCAGGTCTTACATAAATTTTTGCTCCAAAAGATGCATTAGAGCTGATTGTCTGGCTAGGTCTTATTTTGGGGGAAACATAGTACTATACATGGGACCGAGTGTATTTATGTGTTACTGAGTGTGTATTTTAGGATGTGATTTTTTGGGAGGCAATGGGTCACAGTCAAAAAGTTCAAAATCCACTGTCTCATAGGCCCTTACTAGGTCTCTATGTGACACCATTCGAAAACTGCATGGCATCATACTAATGCGGGTGGTTTTATTCTTTTCTTACGACTTGCATTCTCAGGCTTTCTAATATATTATCTCCTTGATTTTCAACACTTTTCAAACATGATTGCACAAGGAATCTCCTGGGATATAAAAATTACCAATGCTCAGGTTCCAGGGATTCTGATCTAATCGGTCTGGGTGGGGGCCTAGCAAATGGTATTTTTTTACAACCTCCCCAGGTAGTTCTAATGTGCAGCTGAGGTTGAGAGCCACTGGATTAGGTCATTTTACCCTTACAACATCCCTGAGGGAAAAGCAGAGAAGAGATGATTATCCCTACTTTACAGATGAGAGAAATTCAGGTCCAAGGCAATTGGGAGATTTAGCCAAGGCTGTATCCATGTGTCAGCGTCAGAGCTGGGTGAGAAGCCAAGTCTCCTATCTCTGGGTCCAGAGTGTCCTCTTCCCAGTGTCCCCCACTCACCATTTCATCCAACATCTTTCTGTTTAAAACAAGTCTACCGATGAGAAGACAAACAGAATTTTAGAATTTCTTTGCACAATCATTCTCGGAAATGCGTCAACAAATACAAGCCCCCTCCTTACTGGAATAATGAAATAGACCACTTAAGTAAATCAAGCCATTTGATGGAGGCCAAGAGAGCTATTGATACTAGTTTGCCTGTCTCCAAGGAACAAAATACTGAAAGGCAAGGGCTTAAAATGAATGAAAATGTATCCAATGCACAATCAAATGAAAATGTTGTGGGCCCATGGCCAGGGATTATCTGCCAATTGGATCTCTTTCAGCGCCCTAAATTTAACCAGCTGGGAGTCTTTTTTTTCTCCCTCCCTTTTTTGTAAGTATCATCTTCTTCAACCTTCTGAAAGGAAGAGATTTCCTTTTAATGGGAAATCTGTATTTCATCATTAAGATGGAACATAATGTGCTTGGGATAGCCAATCTCCTGGGAAGTAGGTTCTTTGTGTATTATATGCTTGGCACAAAAGAAAGACTCAAATTCCAGCAAGTTTATTTCAGGCATGATAGACTGGAAGTACATAATATCTCTGGAACTTAAAGTATACTCTTACCTCCATTCCTAACATATTAATAATACTTTACATTTGTAGATCACTCATTGCTTTTACAAATCAGAATAATTTCTAAATTTCCAACCTGTTCTAAAAGGCAATGAGTAAATGAAAGTGAGGCTATGTTTTGTGTGTGTGTGTGTGTGTGTGTGTGTGTGTGTGTGTATCAAGGGAGAGAAAGAGGAGAAAGAGATTAGAATAGTCAACTCAGGCATTTACAGTGTTTATGGTTGAATGGGATTATAAACTTTCTTTATTTTCTTTTTGTTTGTGTTATCACAGCTTTTCTGTAACAAATGCTTCAGCACTTTGGAATTTTAAAAGAAAGTTTTATTTTAACTGAAAAATAATCATCGTAAATCACAAGCAAAAAATAGAAATGACTCTACCTATAATCAAATGACAAGGTCAAGGTTCTCTGCAAATGTGACCGATCGGTCAGTTCAAGGCCAGTTAACCACAGGGCTCCAACTCCATCCTGAAGAGGCAGAGCTCACCTGGGTGGCTGCATTGCCAGTGCCAGCAATTATCCAAATGAAAGTCTTTCCTTTCCTTCCCTGAGGGAGAATGGCTTTCCAGGACAGACTTAGAGACCTCACTGGGGAGGGGGGAGGGAGACCAGTACCTATGTGCACCTCTTAAAGACGAAGGCTGTGGAGCCCAGGGGACTGCCTTGAGCCCCATCCATGCAAAGACCATCTACGCAACCTAGGAGGGGCAATTTGGGATTAGGTTCTGGTGCCCTGACCCAGGTTTGATCTCCACTGGGCAGAAGCTCAAGGCTGTTACAGAGGAGCTACCACCCTCAGACTTCGAAGAATTTTCAGGAAGGGAAAAATCCTGTGGCAGCATCATTCACTAAGCATGAAAAAATCTGACCAAGAAGATAATGGTTGGGCTCTGGAGTTGCATATAAAGCAGCCATGAGATCCCTTCTCTGGCTGAGTCATGGCTGACAGGGAAAAGGAATCCAGGAATGGATATGTCACCTGTTCACCATCTATTCACTCAACAAATATTTTCTGAGTAGCCCATAGGCATGGCAGTTACATACAGGCACTTTGTGGACTGCTGCAGGAAAGAGAAAGAGGTGAACAACAGCCCCACTTGCGAAACTATGCCTCAAGCATAGGACTATGGCCCTCCCAAGAAAGGGTGCCTTTTCTTCATAGGAAGATCTTGTCAGCTGACCAAGTCTTGTGCGTGCAGAGCTGCACCTGGCCAGAGGAAGTGGAGTGCCTTTTGTAAATTTCACAAACGTGTGACAGTGCCTGGCAATGGCCGTGCTCCTGGGGCCATGCATCGTGCTAGGCAATAAAGATACAAAAATGGAAATGGTGTCTCTTTGCCCTCAAGAAAATCAATCTAAGTGGAGACACAAAGCCAGTAAGTGCAGTAAGGCATGAAAAATACGGCATGTGAAAACCATAATAGAAGCAAAAGAGAAAGAATGCCTGTTGAAAAGCAACACTCGTGCTATCTACAGTGAAATGTTCAGAAAGACAAAGAAGAAGAAAAGGCAGAAGAGAACCGTGACCATTTATTGCATACCTCCCCTGCACTAAGATTTTCCTTACCAGACATAGAAGCTGAGGCTCAGAGAACCGGAGAGTAGCTAGTAAAGGCAGAGTGAGGATTCTAAGTCAGGTCTATCTATTTCCAGAGTCGTTCCACTTTCTAAAACTCTAAAACTCAGTTCCCCACTACACATTCTACAGACATTTATTAGGCCTGTGTCAGGCTGTGCCAGGAAGGCTGCTGGGCACAGGAGATGCAGATTTCAAAAGCAGTAGAAAGTTCTAGGTGAGAGCCTAAACTGAGAGTAGACTGCCTGGATTTGAATCTTAGAACCACGGCTAGCCTGTACACATGTCTGTGAAATTTAGAAAAAAGGCACTCCCTTTGGCAAGGTGCTGCTCTGGGTTTGAATCCTAGCTCTGCCTCCTCTTCTTGACTCAGTTTTCTCCTCTGTAAAATGAAGATAACAGTACCTACCAACAGGGTTGGGCAAAGATTAAATGAAATAATGCATGTAAAGTAATTGGAATGGTGTCAGACACACAGAAAGTGCTATACAAGCTAGAGAATACAAGTGTTAGGTGACATTATTATTTATTATTATTGTTGTTTTTTTATTATTATTAATGGTAGTGTAGTAGCATCATTATCTCACAGTTTAGTGAAGGAGGGGGTATGTTATAAACACAAGTAACTGGTATATAAAGCAGAAGGGGTCAAAGGCTCAAGATGACTACAACGCCCTGGAAGTGAGGGTTTAGATTAAAATATCAGTAAATATGTCTACTCTTTGCAGTTGGAAAGCTCTTTGCAGTTGGAAAGAAATATCAGTAAATATGTCTGCTCTTTGCAGTTGGAAAGACTTTCATATACACACCCCTAAAGCAAAAAGAACCTTCCACAAGGAAACGGAGGATTAGAGATCCTAAATGACTGAGATAGCTAAGCAGCGGCAGATGGCTATATTCTACTCTTTGCTGTATCACAGTACTTTTTTAGAACTTGCATTTTGAAATTACTTCAAATTTACACACTGATTTCAAGAATAATTTGGAGAACTCCTTCATACCTTTTTTAATGCAATTTGTCAATTTTCAACATTTCACCCCAGCTGCTATATCATTCTGTGTGTACTTATTTTTTCTGAACCACTCAAGAGTATTAGCCTATATCATGTCCCTTCACCCCTTAATACTTCAGTATATTTTTTTAAGAATAAAAATATCTCTAGAAGATGAATGAATTCTTGAGATCTAATGTACTGCATAGTGATTGTGGTCAACAAACTGTATTATGTATATACTTCACAGTTGCTAGGAGATACATCTGAAATGTTCTCACCACATAAAAGAAATGGTAATTACCTGACATGATAGAGGTGTTAGCTGACATTGGTAACCACACTGCAAAATATGAATGTAACTGTACATATACAATATATAAATGTAATCAACACTCTGTAGCTTATACAGTGTTATATGTCAATTATATCTCAAAAATAAGAATATTCCAAAATAAATGATCAAATTCTGTAACTTTAATATTACTATAAACTTTCATCTATTCCAGAGGCCATATTTCAGTTTGTCAATTGTCTCAATAAGCGATTATTTTCCCTGTAGCACAAAACCCAGCCCAGGATCGCTTATTAATTTAGTGGTCATGTCTCTTTAGCCATCCTTACCTTGGGCATTTCCTCAGCCTTTGTCATTCATAACCCTGGCCTGTCAATAAAACAGGCCAGTTATTTTACAGAATGTTCCTTGCTTGGGTTTGTCTGCTATTTCCTTGTGATTAAATTCAGGTTATGCAATCCTGTGTGCTGCTGTACCCTTCTCAGTGCAATCACGCCTGGACCTGGACATCTGGATGCCTCATGATGTCTGTCTGCTTCTCAGTGGTAATATTAGCCTGATCATCTGGTCAAGTGTTGTCCATTTTCTCCACGTATAGTTACCATTTGCCCACTAATAACAAATAAGCAATATGTGGGGAGACGCTTTCAGACCATACAAGTATCCTGTTCCTTTTCAAACCTTTCCCACCCAACCAGATTTAACATCCATTTGATGATTCTTGCCAAACAATCCTAGGGTTGCAAAATGGTGACTTTCCAAATCTATCACTTCCTCCACATTTATCAGTTGGCAGTACACTGTAAGGAAGAGCCCTTCCTTTTCCCCCACATAGCTAAGTAGCTAGCTAGCTACTAGTTATCTATCTATCTATCTATCTGTCTATCTACCTATCCATCCATCCATTCATCCATCACAAGCAGACTCATAGATTCCTGTTGTTCAATGGGTTATAATACATTAGTGTCCTTACTTATTTCATCACTCAGATTGGCCTAGATTTGGCCAGCTAAAGACCCTTCAAGCTGGTTCTCGTAACTTCTTGACATCATCAATAACGTTTGCTTACTTTCTGGCACAAAAAAAATGTTCCAGGCTTAATTTGTACCTTCCCTGCCCCAACAATGGAATCGACCTTTTTTCTGAACCATCCCTGTTTCTTTATAGTAGAGAATGGTATAGTATATCCTGACACTTCTATTCTTAGTCTGGCATATAGTCATTGGATGGATGGATGGATAGATGGATGGATGGATGGATGGATGGATGGATGGATGGATGGATGGATGGATACCTGCCTTCCCTCTAGGGTTTATGAATCACTGCAGAGCCAGAAAATTGTCAAATGACTTCCTGAAAGGTAGACCTATCAGAACAGAGCCTTTAACCCACTCCCATCTGCAGGATACTTGAGTCCAATTCCTAACCTCTTCTCTTCCCACTCATACATTCACCTTTCACAATAAAATGAGTGCAGAAACCCATTGGATCGTCCTTGGCAATTCTGAAAACACTGGGGGGACATGAATCTCTCTAAGCTCAGGAATCCCTGTAGACCTATTACTGGTGCAAGGTTTACAAAAGGGAGCTGAATCCACTAACTCACAACATATAGGGAAGGGAATGAGAAATGGAGCCAACAGTTAGTACTAGATCCTCCAAAAACAGTATTTCTAATCTTTACAGCTCTCTTCCATTCTAGGTATTCTCACCTCTACTTTCATACGTGCAGCTCAGAGAGGTATAATGTTCCCTGTTCAAGATCACATAGCCGGTGAGCTGCAGAATCATAATCCAAAACCAGGACCAGCTAATTCCAAAGCATGTGCTTTAGAATCCATCATAGAAGCTCACTTGGTAGATTTTTCCTTCCACTTGTATCTTTTACTTTTAACCTATATTGTTTTCCTGAATAATAATTTTCCTGATATTCTGAAAAATTTATGTCTGGAGATTTTATTTCATTAAAATAGAATGTAGAATGTGTTCCTCCAAGTTGTTTGCTTGAACTTTGTTTTTCTGGATTTCATGGGGAAATAACGTTCCCTCCTTTGTTATCCACCTGATATATACTACCTTCATAAAAATAACAACAACAAAAAAATCTATCCACCAATATTCCCTAACTTGACTACACATTGAAATCACCTAAGGTCATTTAAAATGCTGATGCTTCTGCCCCCAGATATCTAATTTAATTGTTTTGAAGCTGAGCTGGGCATCGGGACTTTTAAAAGATGATTCTAATATGCAGCAAAGTTAGAGAACCACTGCCAGACACAATGAAAATAAAATGGGAAAGACAATCACTTCCCTCTTCAAGGAATAACGTGGCATGCTGGAAATCAACCTGATCTTTCTTCCTTCAGACAATGACCCGGGTATTTTAGGAAATGAAATTGAACCCAAAAGTTATTCCTTAATGAAATTCTAAACGTTAAAATGAAAATTAACAACAAACAAAAACTTGAAACCTAGCTTAGTGAAAGATGTGATTAAAATTATGGGCTATTGAGATTTCATGTTCCTATCAGTATTCACGGCTAGGTATCATGAAGGCACTGAGCATCCAGTGGAGAGCAAGTCGACACACTCGGGGCCTCAAGTAGTATAAACAATGGTCGGTGCTGGGGAAAGTCACTAAGGGGGGTGCCAGGGGCTGTAGGAGCATCAAACCAGGTATTTGCCCTGTGGGGTAACATGGAAGGGTTCCCTGAGGAGGTAAAATCCCAGCTGAGCCCGGGAGGAGAAGGAGTTAAGGTTTGGGAGGAGACATTAGTAGAAGTTGCTGGTGGTTAGTCTTTAAGCAGAAGAGCATTGCGGCGGACCAGATGTGAGCCTTCTGGATGTTTGAACAGCACCATGTCTGTCTAAATGGGCTCCAGGGTCACCGGAACTACTACCTAACCACCGGAAGAAGCAACGTCAAAATTCACAGACTTAACAGATTCCTCCTTTGTAATCTGTGTCATATGAACATTAAAAACACGCCACAAGAATCTAAGTAGTACCAAGTACAATTTCTTCTTAATTAATTTCTACTTTTCCAGAAGCCATACATGTGTAGAAAAACAATTCTTGGCTTAGTCATCTATCCTAGAGAATGCTAATCTTCCAGCATTTGAAGTAAGGGTATTTTAAAAAATAATCACTGTCCCCCCAAAGCATGTACTCTATTCTTAAATACAACAATGATTGCTTTTTAAGGGGGGAAAAAAATCAGAAGGCAGCTGAATCTAAGGCATCTACTTTTTCACTTTAGAATACCCTCTTTCTTTCTTAGCTTTGATAATAAGTCAAGGCAGGAAACTAATAGATTATAAACGCTTTGTGATAATGTCTTCGGAACCAATCGATTTTTTTCACTTATTTCTAGACAATACTATGTCAGCTGAAAAACACTGGTAGAAAGTTTTCCATAGCAACTCATGACACAAAAGACATCCAATCGGAAGGCTAAAGGCATGAATCCTTTCTCCATGATAGTCACTCACATTTCTTTGGATTGTCACTTTCGATCAGCAGGTAATGCCACTGGAATTCCAGTTAGTACTTAAATGGATTTTCCTATTTTATTCCTGGCTGATCTCCCTTGCACCCTCTCAGAAAGGTCAGCAACATCCAACGGGTTTGTAATCGTCGTCTTCGTAATTTACAGGATTTTTTTTTTTAACATTTGAAACCTCAGCTACCTCATAAATAACTCCTTTTATCACAAGTGTGGATGTTCCCGTAATGCTACCTGCAACATCTCAAACGTTTCAAAAGTTATCTAATGTGCTAGACAGAAACTGCTTTTGACCTCTGGGTTAACCAAAGTTAACCAACAAATCTGATTGCTTTAAAGGTTCCCGTCTGCTCCAGCTGCTGTTTCAAGCTGTAAATCACTGCCACTCAGGGGAGTGACAAGACAGGGTATCAAGACCATTTCTGACACTGTACAGTTTATGATTAAATATGGTCTTGGCTTCCTTTCTCAGTTATCATGTGGACACTATATATAATCCTGAGAAGAGGCTTTCTCAGTAACCTAACTATAGAATGAAAACAACACGTGGTAAATGATTAGAGTGTTTTAACCACTTTGGGGCGTTTTAGTTAGAGAGAATTGATTTTTCTCTAGCTCTGTACACCTCGGCCCAATCTGTGCCATCCTCTACAATGAACCTGACCCCTTCCCTGTATCCCTCAGTGAGCCACGACTTCCCATCGGCTGTGCCTTCTGCTGGCAAAGCTTTCACTCGCCTTCCTCTCCAGGGGGAACTTCTGCTCACTCACCTCCCAGACCCAGCTCAAGGGGAACCTTCTCTGGAAAACCATGCCTGACATCCGAGTCAGAAGTGAGCCTCAGTCATCTGTTGCCAAAAGCACCTTGGACACCTCTGCCTGAACACACAGCTCATTATATTCTCACGATTTACTGACATCTCTGCTTTAATCTCTGCACAGTGCAGCATCCTGGTTTCAAGCACCGTCATTAAAAAAGCAAAATCCCAGCTGATTTATGTGTTCTCTTTGATGACTTGGACAAGTTGCTTACTATCAGGGAACGTTCCTCCCCATAGCTAATAAAAGAGGTGAAAAAAAGACCTACTTCAAGCAGGCATTCTGAGATGCTCAAATGAGAAAAGAGGCAGCAAGTGACTGGCACAAATGCCATATGAACGGCAGTTGCTGTGGCTTCTCCTCCTCTTCCTCCATCATTATCAGCAGCAGTATGAAGTTCTAGGGTCCCATCAGGGCCCATGCCATCTATTCATCATTCTACTTTCCTCTCCTAGAACTATGAGGTTATGGGTACGCAACTCTATGTGCTCAATGTTTAAGACAAATAAGGTTTTACTAGTAGTCAGCAGGGCCTGGAGCTCGGAAGCTGCAGAACTGCCTTAGGGCGTCTGATGCTAGCAAATGATTTCCTGGACGAGTAATGCTAAGTCAGTGTTACTCAGTGCCTAAGCATGAAGTTCCCTCCATTCTGTTTCCCTCACCAAAGGCTGAAAATCAACTCTTGCTGTCACGGAACACAGACAACAGTTTTGGTTCCTTTGCTGGTGGTTGGAAGGGGGTGGTGGATTTCTAAAGCATATTTTACATTTTAACAAAAAACAAACAGGTTACTCTTAAACATTTGGTTTAAGAAAATTCTCCCAGATCGCACAGAGTTGGAGATGGATGGCAGATTGCTCAGTTCTTGCCAAGTCAAAATGTAAAAGAATCATGACAAAGTGTTTCTTGGCTCCCTTGTTTTTCCTTTGAAAAAATAATTTACAATGTGGGATGGGTTAACTCCCCTTTACATCGACTAAATCCTCAGAAAATCTGTGGCAGGCTCTGTCTGAAAGGCCAATTTGACCCCGTGGGCCTGACTCTAACTAGATTTTCTCAGCCCCAGATATTAGACACAGGCTGTCCGTCACTCAAGACCCTGACATCCCAAAAGCAAAAATTTTTAAATAAACTTTTTAAAAAAGGAAACCCTGCCAAAGCCAACCCAAATGTTTTCTTTCTGTGAAATTTAAATATGTGTTAAATTGGATGCTGCCCAGCCATTCTTCTAAATCTAAGTCATAGGGTAAGAATGCAGTAAACAACGTTATCTGTCAGAATCGTCCCCTAAGATCCATTCAGGAAATAAGTAAAGTTCAAGGTAGAATGCGGCCTTCTGGTCAATAACACCTAACATTTGTTTATAAGTTTACTAGAACTAGATACTGTGGTGAAAACTGTGGAAGTCTGATATCATTTCGACTTCACACAACAAGGCCCTGAGTGTCATCAGCATTAGTGTCATCAGCACCATGCCCATTACACAGATGAGCAAACTGGGCCTTGGCCAAGGTCACACAGTGAATGGCTGGGTTGACTTCAAACCAGGAGGGTATGGTTGAGAGCCAGGACCCTCACTGCAGAGCTCCAGGGTCCCTTGCTTCACAGCAGCCACCTGGTTCCATATCACTGCAGGTCACCCATGGGCTCTTGAGCTTGTTCTCATCATTAAATCCCTTAGGTTTGCTATCACTGCCTCTTGCTCTCTCTAAGCTCAAACTGAATTCTGCACCTGCAAAGGAGCAGCTGAATGGAGGCCGAACTGAGACAAAGCCCAGTTCCCAAGCACTGGGGCTCTCTAATCAGCCCTCACTCTCATCTCTCCATTTCCTCACTCATGACCACTCATTGTACGTAGGCCGTACATCCCCCATGTCCAGCCATTAAGATGTGGACCATATCTGTTCAGTTCAGGCAGATGCATGTCTCACCTGAAATAGGTAGGCTCAACACCCTCATCTGCATGGCGGGTGGGAAGACATGATTTGGAATCTGCTCCGGGTACAGATTCTAACCCTACCACTTAGGTTGGTGACCTTGGCTTTCTCACTGAACATCTCAGAGCCCTAAATTATTCATTTAAAAACAGGCATAATAAAGTTGTTCAAGATTGTTGTAATTAAACAACACATAAAGTACTTGGTGGTAGCTGGTGTTCAATAAATGTTAGCATCTTTGCCCATTAAAAGTCAGGATCTTTGAATGGCCTCTTAACCCTTCCATGATCTAGCTAGCTAAAAATCTCTGAAAGAGAGCAAGGCAACCAGATTCATTCATTCAACAAATACTTACTGAGCACCTATTATGTGCCAGGCATCTGAACGAGGGTTTGAAACCCACACCAGGTTACCAAGTCTCATTTCTAGGAAAGTAAAGGAACACTGATTAGGCTCCTGCCTAGTTCCAGGCACTTATATGGAAAATCTCATCCACCCTCACTACCATCTGAGGCCAATGTTATTAACTCTCTTTTACATGTAAGGAAGTGAGACTCACTCTGAAAGGCCCACAGCTGGGAGAGGCAGCACGAGTCTCCACTATGAGGACCCCTTCTCAGGACTCTCGGTGATTTCCCATCATCTCATCCTTTGACAGTGTTTAATTTAGGAAAAAAATTAAAGGGAGAATCAGTTCTTCTAATTTTCAACACAAGTCAATTAAGTCTGGCACAACCCTTGACTCAACAGCTGGTCTTGCCACTGGGCAGGGAAAAGGCATCTTTCAGGTCTGCTGGCAATTACTACAGAGATTCAGAGGTAAAGGGCTTCAGGGCAAGTGGGCAAAGAAGGCTCAAAAACTGTCACCCCCTACTCCACCAGCTCTCTGTGGCCCCACACCTGCCCTTCTGTCATCCAGGTCTAGTCTTCAAGCTTCAGGTAGAAGTCGAAGGAACGAGTACCCAACAGATGGGCAGATTTCCCAGAAGCATCTGGAACACAGCCATGCACAGCCCTTCCTCCACTACAAGAGCCACAGAGTCAGCGGGACACAGGGGCAAATCCTGCCTGACCTCCAAACTCACCTTTCTCCACAATTCTCCACAACCTCTGAGCAGGGCTGTCATATTGCGTGTGATTTACTTTAAAGCCCTGCAGTACTGATAGTGAGATGTACACATATGTTTCTAAGTTAAATTTAATCCACCCCTGAGGGATGGATGATAACATTTACACAGCCTAAACAGGGTCCGATATTCTAGGGGGAATGGTTAATATCTCAAGTACCCTCCTTAGGAATGCACACTGAGGGGTGGTTAAAGTATGAAAAATAGAAATGCAAGCCCTTCATATATTGTCGTATACATCTGAGCAGACGTCACTAAGGAATACTAATTCATTAATAAGGGGCATGAGAGAGAATGTTTCATTGGTAAAATAAGCAACGTTCAAGAAATAGGATTGAAAACAAATGAAAATAAAAATAGGATTGCCTTACTCTATTCTAGCATGAAGAGCACATGGAGGTAGCACCTAGATCCAGAATTCCATAAGGTCTTGTGTCCCCAACACAGGATGGCTATCACCCAATGCAGCTAGAAAACTGGCCAGCTCGGACATCGGAATATTATTATGCTTGCCTCATCCTCAACTGTTTATGCAAGGAGGCTCAGTGGGCCTGTGGGACAGAGAGAAGGGATTTCCCAGAGCCTAAAGGAAAGAGATTTATGACAACGTTGATGCTTGCTGGCTAATAAATGCTGTTCCTTGTGAAAAATTAGCCTATGACTTGCTTTCATTGTAACTCACATAAGTTTCTGGAAAGGAGACACACTTCCCAAACCCACCAAAAGAACCTGACCCTTGTTGAATGGATATATTGAGTTAGGTCCGTTTCCAGCAGTGTCCAATATGCCAGAATCCCTGCCTTTCAAGAGAGAGAAAAGAGGAGGACCCATGAAAAATTAGAAAACTCTCTCTAAAGTCTTACAGTGAGAGTCAGTTGAGTGCGGCTGTTAAAAAGGCCAGGTTTTGGATCAGGTTGCTGGGTTTGAATTCCAGTACGAGTTCCCAAACTTCTTTATGCATCTTGCCTCCTCACGTGTAAAATTGCAACACTAATTATGCTTCCTCATAAGGCAGTTAGGATGACCAAGTGAGCTACTGAAGGAAAAGCACACAGGACTAAAGGAAACCCTCAGTGAACATTAGCTATCATTGGTGGCAGGGAGGGGCGGACTGAGAATGGCTTTTCAAAAGGCACGCAGTGTTAGCTCTCATTTTATTATTTACCATTTACATGTATTTATCACTTCATTTAACAAAATGAAGTGCTCAAGTTCTAGAGGTTAGAGCTCTAAATAAGAACTACACAATATCCCCACAGACTGCTTCCCATGGTCTCTTCCCTCAAGGAACTCCCAGTCTAATGTGTGAGTGAGACAAGCAGACAATCACAATCTCCATAAGGTGTTACGGACCCAACGAAAAGAAGAACAGAAACCCACTAACTCTGCAAGGAGAATTCTGGGAAGGCTTTCTAGAGGAGGTGGCATTTGAGATGGGTTTTAAAGAAAGAATGGGATCTGGCCAGGGTATAGACACTCATATATAGGTGTATATTTCTCAGCTTGCTTCTGACATGGACACATTTCCCCAGGTTAGGACCCATGACTCTCTCTTATCACACCAGCAATCCCAATCCTCCACAGGATAGATGCCCAATATTGAGTGCTTACTGGCAGACTTAGGAGGCACAAATTATATTAAACAAGAAAGAGAAAGAAAGAGAAAACACATGGTGAGGCATGGGAGGGTAGGGGGAGAGGGGGAGGGATGGCAGGAGAGGGTGGAAACCCTACATCCCTGAGGCAGGAAGTGTCAATCCCGCCTATTTGTGTGTTTGCGGGTACAAACTGTAATGGGTCTTTTTAAAAGTATCCTTTTCATCTGGGATGCCCCAGCTGTGTTAAATTTCCAAACCCTTCCCTCTGACTTTTATGAGCTTCAGCATCTAACAGGGGCCAATCTCAGGCACACTGTGTCCTTTCATTGTTAGGGCAGTGGACTGCACAGCCCGGATTCCAGACACTTTTTTGAGTGTCGTCTCAAGGTGTCTCTTAAAGACCTCTGAGGAGAGAACACGAGGGACAATATGAGATCCAACTGCAGTTTAATTGTCACTGTGCACTTACTAAGTGCCAGACACTGTTCTAAATGCTTTACCTGCATTAACCTGCTTATTCCTTAAAACAAGTCTATGAGGTGAACGCCATTCGAACCGCTATTTTACAGATGAGAACAGAGAGGTGAGTCATGCAATCACAAAGTCACATAGCTAGTAAGTGGTACAACTAGTATTCAACCACCACACCATGTAACCTAGGAGAGATGAGCAGCAAGTCTTTCTAGGAGCAAGCATGTAAGCAAGTATTACCACCACATTAGTGAAAGGTGTGCCATGTGTATAATTTGGGATTTCTGTGGGTGTATCTGCTCTTCTTCCTCGAAGAGCCACATTAGCCTTTTGCGTCTGTAAATTAGACACTTCTGCCTTGCCTGCTGCAAAACGACTAAGTTGCTAATAAAAGCAATGCCTCTCACTGTGACTGGTGCCAACCCCAGTCTCTAAGTGCCAATGGCCTGTTGGATTTTCCCATCGACTTTTCTGGATGGCTCTACGCAGACAAACCACCCAGACTGCTGCAAATGTTACTTGGAAAAGAGCACGTGCCAGGAGCAACAGGAAAAGAGGGGCCCACCCTCATTGCAGATGGAGCTTTCCTAAGTAAATCCATCCTCCAAAGTAAGTTAATTATTCTTACCAGTGATTCTTACGAAGTTTGCAATTGCCAAGTACTTCAAGATCAATTTCATGAGCATGTCCTCGACTGGCTCTATAAGATTGTGTTGGCCATTTTACAGAGAGTTTTGGTGACTTGCACGAGGGTGGGGATGCAGGTACTCAGAGGCAGCCTCAAGGTTCAAAACCACTCTGCTCCAGTGTGCCAAATCATTTGGCTGGCTGGCAAAAAAAAAAAAAAAAAAAAAAAAAAGGACCTACTTGGATTTTCGTTTCTCACTTGCCAGGAGATCTCAAAGGACTATGGATGTTGAGACATTTTGTTAGGATGGAAAGTGCCATCAGTCAACTTTTTAACTGCTAAAAATCCAGAACGGGCCAAGTGGTTGAGGAAATATCAACAAGATGAATGTGCTGAACCTGAATTTCCTCATGATCACAAAGGAGTAAATAAGTACAACGAAAATTGTCTAAATGAGTGTGGGGCTTAGAAGTCATGACAACATGGGCCTAATCTACCCCTTATGAGTGACACGAACTGGACAAATAGCCCTAATTCACTGAGCCTCCACTTCCTCACCTACAGTGAAGACATTAACATCCCTCTAAGGCCACTGCTAGTACATAGGGGCTACTTTATAAATAGAAGTGAGAAAACCATGCACTCTAGGTGGAGGGATTCAAAATAAAGCATTCCTTTGCTGACCCCGCCTGCACAAATTCCCTATTAAAGTGTAAGCTCAGTGAAGGTAGCGCCTCGGCCTCATGTTAGCTGCTGTCAGCCGAAAGTCCGGCACACAGCAAACTCTTGTTGAATAACTGAATAAACACATGGAAACCTATGGAGGCAGTGGGCTGAGGAAGATGGCCTCTTACCATTCCCCGACTGCTTTGAAGAGGGGCTGACTCCTCCATTCGTTGATGTTCATTGGACCTGTCTATGACCACCGGATCCCAAGCCTTAGGTTAAAGACAAGTATTGAAAGACTTCCTCTTCTTTTTTAAACTTGTTTATATTTATTTTAAATTTATAATAAAGGTAACATTTATTCGTTCAATCAATAAATGTTTGCTGAGTGCTTCATATATGCCAGGCAATTTTTTTCTAGGAACTAGATATGGAATCAGGAGCAGAGTCGTGGACTTTACCTTCTCACATGGGGGAGATAAACTACAAACAAATAAACAAATGAACAAGAAATTTTCAGGTAGCAATGAGTACATGAAGGAAATTAAAAGAGTAATGTGTTAGGAAGTAATTGGAGGAAAGGACATTGTGACTTTCTATTGAGAAGTTAGGAGTCCTCTCCAAATGATAAGACATTTCCAGCCATACAAAGATCTTGGGGAACAGCATTCCAGGTACTAGGGGCAAATAGTAAGTGCAAAGGTCCACAGGCCACTGGGCTTGGCACATCCATGGAACAGAAAGGTTCCCATGACCGAAGTACAATTTGCGAGGGGACAAAGAGCATGTGATGAAGGTGGGGCAGTGGGCAGGGACCAGACCAGGTAACAACGTGTAGCGTAAGGGGTACAGATTGATTCTACATGCACTGGGTAACCACTGAGGGTTTTAAGGAAGCGAATGAATGATCCCGTTTGTATTTTAATAAAATCGCTCTGGATGCTCAACGAGGCATATAAGCAGATCAGGTAAGAGACCATTGAAGTAATTTAGGCTAGAGCTAAGGCTGGCTTGAACTAAGGTGATAGCTGGGCATGAAAATCACACTCAAGGCATATTTAAAGATAAAGTGACAGAATGTGTTGATGGATTGTGAGAGAAGAAAAAAAAAATCAAAGATGACGTAATCCAGAAGAAAGTAAGCTACAACAGCACTTTTTGATTGTGTATCAATCATGGATCTGGCATCACTGGCTCAGTTGACCCTTACAACGTTGACGAGGTGGTACTATCATTATCCCCACTTAAAAGATGAAAAAATTGAGGTTCAGTGAGATTAAGTAATTAGCTCAAACTAACAAGACTTTGAGCCTCCGCTGATGATTCGTGCAGTTCAAGACTCCACAGGGTCTGGGATCCTGTTCCAGTGGCAGCTGCAGGAAGCCCTTTCAGGGATCCAAACACTCTGGGAATAAATTAAGCACTCTGGGAACTAAGCGGGACTAACGCCCCATGATGGGAAATCCAAGGGCAGTGTCACGTGCAATCTGTTTTACATCAGTTGCCCAGGGTTATTTCAGCCCTGTGATCTCACAGGCCCTGTGGTATGACAGGATGTGACAGGGCCAACTGAAGAGACCCTACCAGCAGCAGAGCAAGCTGGCACTTGTTTTCATCATCACTGTCATCATCATCATTAGTTTCAAGTAGCTCTTATCCACTGAGAGCCATTGCCAATTTCGAAACCCGGAGGGTCAACGACAGTGGTTAATCCATGGGATATGGTGGTATATGGAAAAAGGGCATCAGTGTTGGAGCCCGAAAGACCAGGACTGAAGTCTAGGCTGACCCACTTGGGAGGCGCTAGACTTTGCAAGATTTTCATAAGTCTCTAGCGTCTTCTCCAAAACATGGATAACAAAACCACCAACTTCACAGGGCTACGTAAAGGATTACATGGACAATCTGTACTGAAAGCACATGAAAACTGCTCAATAAAAGCCCCATTATCATCCTCCTCAAATACTAAATAGAACAAGCCATTGCCTTCAGTTGCAGCCCTCCTGTATTCCTAGGAGAGGTGAGCTATAGAACTATTTATGAAAGTCTGTGAATTTAAAATTCAGAGAATTCTGCAATAGTTCTCCAATTCTGTTACAAAGAGATAGATGTTTAATCCCAAATTCTTGGCTTCATTCTAAACTCACGACTTCTGCCTCTGGAATAAGATGCACAAGGTGAGCTGCTAACGAGACACCGGAGCTTGCGAACGTGACAGTATTGTGAAAGCGAAGCAATCACAGCTTTAGAGTTACGAAGTTGAAAAGGTTTCTCTTTCACTACAAAGAACATAACGAAACCCCAGGCAAATGAGCTCATCTGGGAAACTGCAATAGTACCTTCTCCTAGGAGTGTTGGGAAGATTGAGTAAAACAACTCACATAAAATGTTCACTAAATGTTACCTCCCCCCCGCTTCCCCCTCTCCCCAGCTCACTGTAGGGAAGGAGAAGCAGTGATAGTCTGGAGTGATAGTCAAGTACAGGCTGAGATGGTCTGCTGTCGAATCAGAAGGTCTACACATCTCATAAATACAGAATGAATAGGCTAAGAGTCATTAAAAACAAAACGAAATCAAAACCCCAAAGGGATAGAAACCACAGTAAGAGCTCATGAGACACGCTGTCTTTCCTGACTACTTCTGAGGACTCTGTAAGTTTGAATTGTAAAACTGCATATTTGTAGTGCTCCATTGGTTTTTCCATGAGTTTTTGCACTTCCTACCTCATCTACAAATGTCCACAGCCCTGGGATGGGCAGGGCAGATGTTATCAGTCTGTTTTGTAGGTGAGAAAAGCAAGAACCAGAAAGGCTAAGTGATGTTAAATAGGGTCACACAGTGAGTCTGTAAGGAAGCTCTGAGGAGAAAGCAGACTTCCTGGCCTCCAGTGCACCACCTTCTCCACCACACCTTGTAAATCACGTCCCTAAGAAGGACAACTTGGATTGCTCCTTTAACTTTAATGTGTTTCAAAAGTTAGAAACTGAGCTCTTGAGCCTTAAGGGTCCAATCTCTTAGATTCCTGCAGGTGCATGTGGTAATGACAACGACAATATAATCATGCTAAGTACTCTGTTAGGGTCTGAGGCCAAAGCCAGGCCTGCTGCCTCTTCTCGTGTGAAAGTCACAAATACGTTCTTGCCTTCACGTCTCTTGTGTTTCCTCTGCCATTTACTCCGGTCCCTAAAATCTTTCTAAAGAGGTCACTTGGATGGGCAGCATCACTATCCCCTAGGTGCTTGTTAGAAATGCAGAATCGCAGGTCCCACCATACAGCTTCCTACCACAGGTGCATTTTAACACGATTCCCAGGTGGTTCGTATGCACAATAAAATTTAAATAAGCACTGCTCTCAAAAACACAAAATGTATTCAATAAACAGTTGACGCAGAATGTGGAAGGCTGATACGATACCCATACTGAGAGTTAGGATGTTATTACTGAGTTGCTTCAACCTTCAATTGTCTATTCATTAATTTCACCAATATTTAATCATGGTGCCTAGAACATACTAGTCACTAAGTAAATATTTGTGAAAACTGATTGATGATTAATTCTTTAATCTGTTAGTGCATAAAATGTCTGCCCATCTTCCTTTTCCCCTACTGTTCCTCTATTCCGGAGAACTAAATAAATTAGTACATGTGAAGGACTTAGGACAGTGCCTGTCACACAGAAAGCGGTCAAGTATCAAACATTGTTATCAGCCGACCATGAGGTAGCTGCATTCGTAACTGGCTACCTTGGCTTTGAGAAGGAATACATAACACGGACCACCTTGGAGCTCGGTGGGAATGCCACTTAAAGGAATACAAACTCATCTTAAGAAACAGACACTCTGAAGCATACTTTGTAATACAGAGAAAAATTGTTCCAGTGGATTCCAGGAAAATGATTAAGTGTCCAGGAGAGGTGGGCTGACAGATTATCAGTGTTGGTATGTAAACTATGTTAGGCATAGTAGTGAAAAGCAAAGTACTTCCTCATATCTGAATCTGCCTCTAGTCTTACTTTTGATATGAAGATAAGAGCCTCTGAGGTAATGAGTCAGAGTGGTGGAGAATGGCTTGATGGACAACAATACTGGATCCAGGCAGACAGACACTTCTGGTTCGAAGGTAGCCTCACATGTTAATGAGCCTTCACTTGCTAACCAAGTCTCCTCCCTTGTGCCTTGTTCTTTCCCACTGTACTGACTTGGCTCTTGTCATTAACCCTTACTTATAAGAGGCTTTCCAACTTCTGTCTACTTCTCATCCTTTAAAAACCTGCTCAAATCCACCCCTCCATTTAATTTTTCTTCTGAACTTCCCCAGTTACACTAAAACTTCCACGAGGATAGCGACTGCTCCTTACACTTCTTTGAGCTCTCCCGCAATGCCTACCATTGTCCCTTGCACTGAACAGGGGCTCCCTGTTTATGGATCAACCCAGCTCTTTTTACACACAGATAAAAGAAAGACAAGAGATTTCAGACGGATTTCCCATCGCTTGTAATAAAATAACTGCATGTCGATAACATTTAATAAAGTCAGTTTTCCATCTTTTAAGCTGCATTTATTTTGCCTCTGCTACACTTATATTAGGTAGTTTTCTCATTCCTATTATCCTTAGAACATAAGATGGCCTTTCTCCAAGGCAAAGCTTTAAATTATCTATAGCTGTGCATTGCTAATATTTGGTGAAGACTCAGTAACTGCGAAGGCTATGCTAAATGGCTTTAGGTGCATTAATCATCAAAACCACACGATGATGTTGGCACTATTATAAGCCTCAACTGAAAGAAGAAACCAACTCTGGGAGGGTCATTTACTCAAGGTCACAGAGCTAAGAAGTAGTGGGGCCTATGGAACCCCTATCTTGTCTTCCATAAGCACTTAGGCACTTACCCATAATGCTCTTCTCTCTCCGCTTAAGTTTGCTTTATCTTTCAGAAACACTGAAAAGGTTATCTAATAAATTGATACTGGTTTGTTATCTAATGTACAAAAAAAAAAAAAAGCCAATTCAATGAACGCTGCTCACAGGAAAATTCTACCTATAGTGCAGTTCAGCTCAGGCTATAAAACACACTCTCCAAGCTGATTTTTGGCACAAAATGTCAAGGACAAAATAAATTTTTTGCTGATTAAAAGAAAAAACTTTCTGGGGCAGCTATTAAATTTTACAGCTGAAGAAAGGGGGCATTCATCAGTGTTGGCTCTTTTTGGTCCTTAATCATAATGCCTAAGCTCCTATTAGTTTTAGAAAAACAAAAAGTAATTTTTTCTCAATGTGTCAATAGAATGCAGTCCTTCCCCAAACAATGTTAAATTAAAATGAGCCATTGAAAAAAAACGCTTGAAGAGAACCAGTGCTACCCTTTGACCCTGTGCCTTGAACCATCATTTCCAAGATATTTCAAAGCATTTTTGTCCTGTTATTTACTCTCTAGATATTTCTGTCTTTTGTAGGAAGTGTCAGTTTCAAAAAAAATCATCAACATATACATTAACATGAGTTAATATTGACCTTCCAGGACCAACTGGTTTTATGTCCTTGGCAAAGTTATCTGTTTTAACATGAATGGTTAAAGATACTTCTTCATGCTGGCCTCTGTCGTCTCCTGTCTGGATAGAGGTTGGGGCACCTACAGAACAAAGCCAAGTTGGCCTTTGATGGCACTGTTTGTTAACCGCTCTGCAGATGACGAGATCCTCCACGGAGCCCTGCGCTCACTGTGAAACTGTTCCACACACTCAGCCTTGAGCCTCACTACTTGTGTGGGCAGCATTTGGCCCGCTCTCTATTTACACAAATTCCCTAACGGTCTCTGGCACCACTGACGTCTCAGAGGGAGGCACAGTACATAGAGTGTTTCACATGAAAATCTTTAAACAAAAGGAATTACAGAAAATCCCTGTTTAATAGTAAGTTTTTACCAAGCTCCTAAATTCTCGAGAGCATGTGAAATATTAACTTTCCCCAAATGGGAGCACAGAGCTTGCCTTGTTTCAATTCATCCTGTTGGGTCACAAATGTTCAAGAGAGTAGCATGCCTCGTTCTTAAGAAGCGACTGAGATTCCTTTAAAATAGTGGTTAAAAAAGCAGAAGGTCTGCAGTCGGACGAACTTGTGTTCCAATTCTGGTTTTGATACTCTCAAGTCTCAGACACTTAGTCTACATACAAATTGGGGTTAATAGTGGTAAACTCCCTCATTGGACGGTTGTGAGAGTGACGTAGTATAATATAATGCATCTCTCATAATAAGCATTCTATGTGTAGTGGTGGTTATTGACAGGTAGCCACCCTTCCATTATCCTGACTCATGGAGGGACCCTTCGACAGAAAGCACAAAATGGTGAATCTGTAACACAAATTTTTAAAACCTCTTCCTGCTTCAGTTTCCCAAATTCAACCTGAGTCTGGCTTGGCTTACCACAGGTGCCTAGGCAACCGAGTCAAGGTTAACAACAGGTCAGCCACAAGGGGGCACAAACAACAGTCAGAGAGCCAAGAATGGTGGTGATTCCCGGCTTTGGAGCAATAGCCCTCTCCCTGGGGCCAGCTTTCTCATCCTCTTTGCCCAGCAGCAGGCTGGGAAAGCAGTACGAAGGGATTTTTCTCCTCACCCTGAGTCACCACCCCATCAGGCCTAGAAACTCCCAGATAATCCCCAAATAGCCATTTTGCTTGCCCACATCACTGAGCCACCAAAGATCCTGCCATTATGCCCTGTGGCTTTCCACACAACAACGCTGCTTCCACCAGGAGCAGGTGCAAACTCTTTAACAGCCCCACCACTTTCCCCTCCATCAACCACAGCCATTTCCCGTGGCCAGGGCTCTCCCCATGTGGTCTGGAGTTCCATCTGCCACATCTCTATTTTCCTGGATAGCCAGTCCCAATTTCACATTATATACTCCTCTGGATAAGGTAAAATGTTGATTGGATAAGTAAACATGATACAATTTTTCACTATTTTCCATCAGTTTCCATGAAGCATAGACCATATAATCAAATATGGATCTAACAATAAGGGATTACTTAAATAAAGTTGTAAATTAAATAAATTTAATGAATATTTAATCCTGTTTATAACATTATGTGAAAGTATATTATTTTACAGGACAGAGAAAAAAATCAGGAAAAGTACACACCAAAAATTTTAAAGTGTTTTTTCTTTGATTGTAGGATTATAACAGCCTTCTATATTTTTCTTTCTTTTTGCTTGTTTGTATTTTCTAATATAGCTATAATACATTCAATAATTCGTTCACTAAACAAATACTGATTGAGTTCCTACCACATGTCAGGCTGGTGCTGGCTGCCAGAATTACTATGAAGAACAAAGCAGATTTACCTTCAGGGAACACACAGTCCAGTGAAGGGAGACATTAATCAAGTAATCACACAAATATATAATTATAAACTGGGACAAGAGCCACGAAGGAAAAGTATAGGGCACCAAGACCAAATGTAATGGGGAACTGGTCTCTTCCGGTGTGGGGGTGGACTCAGGGAAAGCATCCCTAAAGAAGTGCTACATAATGCTGATCTATGGAAACAACTGAAGGGACAAAGACACTCCTGGCCAACTGTCTTCCGTCTCTCTACTCTGTCAGCAGTCAAGGAGTCTAAGCTGAAGACCTGGTAGAAGCAGAACTGGCTGAGGGGAACTTCAGGAGGGGCGATCTTTGCGCTGGCCAGAGCAATCATTTTGTCTCTAGGGACTGTTTGGGAACAAAGCGTACAGTCAGTATACGGGCAAAGGCAAACTACACTGGCACAATGTTCAAAACTCTATTTTATCTTAAAACCTGTAACCAGTGCTTCAGAGAACAAATGGCAGGTATATTTACATTAAACATGAAACTCATTCAATCCTGTATTTGTGAGGCACTGGGCCTTTTATTCCCGACTTCGCTAGGGTTTTGTAGTCTGTTGTCTCTTATTACCATGTTATTAGGCTTTTCCTCAATCCCTATCATTCCCCCACCCCGACTTCTTTCATATTTTCTCCACAAGTATGTGCCCCTTGGTTTTCCACCGAGATGAGCCCTTGTTGAGAAGTGCCTGGCCCAGGGAATGCTCTTTTTCTCCCCTTCCCTACCACAACGGTAGCCAGATCAGAAGGATCATTTTGCAGTTATTGTTCACGCTAAGAGGAAGATTATGAAAACCTACCAGGGCAGTCTTTTCTTTAAATAGACTCAGGTACAGACAATACTGCAGGGGAAGAAAAATAGGGTAGACATTTAACTTTCAGTTGTAAGCTTTGGAGGCAGCATAACTAGCAGGTTCTGGAGTTTAGGTATGCATTGGGGATAAAACAACTAGACCATTCTAGAGTGTCTAATAAGGGAGGGATGCCAGGAACAGAATAAAGATTCCCGGAGGGCACTGCAGTGGCCCAGGGGTTAGTCTACATGTGTAATCCTAGAGAGAGATCCCACACTGTTTCTTAGCGTGACATACGGGCCTTTGGGGGGGGGGGGCGGGATTCTCCCTTGGGCAGGACTGACCCATACATTGCAAAATATTTAGCATATTTGGTTTAGGTGGCACTAAGTGCCAATAATAGCACATCCCTTCACATACAGCCAACACATCCCACCCCCTGCCAATCATTGTGACAAAAATGTTTCTAAGCTCAGGGAGGCAGTACCACTGCGTGAGAAGCACTGTAAGAGTAGCTATTCCTACTTGCTGGCTAGCAATCATCTTCTGTCATGTAAGACCGGGGGTGCAGTGGTTTGGAGGGGGTTTTATGAGCTCTAAGTCCTCAATAATAACAAGAAGTGACTAAGAATCTCATTCTTATGCCCCCCACACACACACTTTCCACTCCCCCAAGCCTTATTGATGTAGTTTCTTCCACTCTCTACTCTCTTACCTCTGCTATAAAAATTCTACCCATTCCTCAAGGTGCAGGTAAGATGAACCCTCTCCACAAAGCCTCTTTCTCTCCCTGAAGAGTAACTCAGCTATCCAAACACTTTACATGCACCTATCTAGAACCCCCCCAAACTGGAAGCTTTGATGGCAAAGACCATGTCTCCTCATGTCTGAGTTCCCCCGCAGGCCCAGCAAATATGCAGTCATGGGTCAAGTAAGACCACGCAGAGTCAGAACTAGGTTTCAATTCCAACTTCGACACTTACTATTTAAACGACCTTGGGTAGGCCACTCCTCTCTGAGACTCAGTTTCCTCATTGTTAAAAAGAAGATGACCATAACACCTACCTAATCCTGTTGTGAGGATTTAATGAGAAAATGCCAAACACGACGCATGCAATAAAGGGTAGCAATGACGACACCAGCACAGGCTTTACAGTTAACAGATAACCCCTGCAGATGTTATCTCATGTGATCCTGTGCCAGTTTCCTCCAGAGGCTCTCCATCTGCTTCCCCATGCTGTGACTGGCAATTCTACGAGTGCTCATGAGCCAAGTCACATGGAAGCAACATAGAAGAGGGATGGATTCTGCCTTGAGAAAGTATGGAGCAGGGATAAAGAAAAAGAAGCCGGGCAGATTTCAACCAATTTTTTTTACAAGGCTTACGCTTTACTAATCACTTCTGAACTCGTTCTTGAAGGAGGATTTGGAGTTTGCTAAGCAGAGAAGAGAAGTCTGAGGGTCAGTGCGCACAAAAACATTTGGTGCTTAGACAGGTGAATAGAACAATGTGGAAAGGATCAGACTATAAAAAGCCTTGAGAGTTACCAAAGGGATTCTGGGCTGTCTTCCTACCTCAACTTACATGTTCTCAGCTTTGCCTCACGCTAGGGTGCTCGCTCTTCTCCTTCTTACTCTCCCTCCTCTTTCTCTCCCCTCCCTCCTCTGAAAGGTCCATGAGCTGGGATGTTGGGGATGGCCACAGCCTGAACTCAGCAGTACCCGGGAGCATGCTTCCTCTCTCTCCTCCTGCCCACCCTCTCCTCCAGGAAGCAAAACCACATAATAAACCAGGGCAGGTTTTTCCTTCCAGCTGTACTTGATATTGGGTGCCTGAAGTCATCACAGCCTTGTGGGTCTGTACCTGAAATTTCACATATGTGTCACAACTCAAAAGCCCATTTCTACTAATAAAACATTTCCCCACTATCCTTCCCCTTCCTGAATACTCTGGTCCATTTCAGGGTTCTGGCTATTCATCCGCAACTGAAAAGGAAACAGTGAGAGCTAGTGATGTCTAATCATATATATATATATATATATACATATATATATATATATATATATATATATATATATATCTTAAAGCTTGTTTCAAAATACCTAAAACACCTAACATAGCTTTTAAAACCTAGCCATTACTTCTGCACACCTAACCTACACTAAGCAGGGGGCCTCTGATACTTATTTATTCTCAGAACAAACAACCAGAGCCTTCCCTTGAACTTGAGGCTGCTTGGTAACAGAAGACCCCCGGGGAGAGGCTGGTATTTACAGGGTGGCCCTGTGAGGGCAGCGTTTTGAAGTACAGACAATAAAGTGCTCATCGTGTGTGAAACACCATTAAAACGTGTCCATATGAACCACCTTGGCCGTGCCATCCTCCTGAGTTTATTATTGTCTTTTCCCCGCTCTTATTCAAACAGCCCGGACAGCTTGTTTATGAAGGGCTCTGGAGCGGCCCCTCGCAGGAAGAAAGGCGATGACAGAATCACAGGGTGTTGTGGCCACACTGAGGCCAGCTAAGAAAATCTCAGGGGGAGGCAGTGAAACAGGCCAGGAATTGGCTTTCAGTCTAAAACAAGCCTGCCCAGAAAGGTGGATCTGTCTGCTTGCTGAGTAGTTGCTCAATAAATACACACCGAATGAATAATGAAAGAACCATCGAAATCTTCACCCAAAGCCCAGTCAAAGGTATCAACAAGACAGGAGCCAAACTTTCCAAAACACACAGTGTACCCCTAATTCCATTCCTCCTCCTCCCAAGAAATGTGTTTTATTTCTGACATTGAGTACAGAGATTACACTGAGAACGTCTGTAAAATATATTTAAGATTTGCTCTCTGAAAAAAAAAAAGTTGCAATACAGGAGAAAATCCTATAACCCAAAGGGGGATGTATATTGTATGCACATACACAGTTTTTCTTTTATAAATGAGATCATGATGGAGATACAGCCTTATGACCTACATTTACACACTGTGCTCTTTATCAAGCATAGAAAAATCCAGAAACTAAATTTTCTTCACTTCTTACCAGAAGTAAAACCACACTGCATTCCTGAAGGTGAAGACTTTTTTTTTCTTTTTTTTACTAGAAATACAACAGTTTTAAAAGAGAGGGGAAAGGAATGAAAATAAATGGCCCAGCCAAGTAAAAATAAGGAAGATGTGGTGTTACTATTGGCAACCTCAACAGAGTTTGCCCATTTCTTATCTGAAGGGCTTCTCCTCACCCCTGAGGTTAATTTGTTTTGTTAATCTCAGAACTAAGATAAAGGATATCTGTGTATCCCCATGACTGCCAGAGATTTCTCCTCCTCTGCCCTTAGTGGCGGCATTCCAACTCAAAAGAACAGAGAGAAAAGTATGAGTATCGGAGGAGAACTACCCACATCATTCCCTGCCTTATAACGGTCAATGGCCTTCCCCAAACTAAAAAGAGGCAATCCAGCTCCATAAGCAGTAGCGTGAAGGATACATTTTCAGCCTCATGTCCCACTAACCCTCCTCTCCCATCCCTTGAAATGGAATAATATGCCAGCCCCAAACAACGTCATGTCATTGCTCTCTTGGTCTCTTTGCCTTTGTAGATGTGATCGGCCCTTCCTAGATGGTTTGTCTCTTGCCGAACTCCTGCTCATCATGCTTCAAGACCCCCAGCCTAAATGGCAACAGGCCTGGCTTTCTCCAATTCCCACAAAGACCCCTGGGCTCCCATAGCGCATTGTGAGTGCTGTATGTAGAGGAGTTTCTCCTTGCATTATAATCTTTATCTTCACCACTAGATGCTGAGTGCCTCCGGGTAGCCATCAGGACCATATTTTAATTCACCTCTGTAGACTCCCACAGTACCCCCACGTAAATGATATGCAGCAGAAGTTTAACAAATGTTTGCCGAATGATTTTTTAAAAGTTCCGTCTCATCCTCAGCTTGAACAGGAATTCCTCACCCAGGCCCTTCAGCATATCCCTTCTACAGGTCAAAATGCTTTTATTATTTTGAGATTATGCTCCCTCTATCCCCACTTTGTTGAGAGAGTTTGGATAACATAAATATATGTTGGATTTTGTCAAATGCTTTTTCTGCATCTACTGAGATGATCGTATGGTTTTTATCCTTCATTTTATTAATGGGGTATATATCACACTGAACAATTTTTGGATGTTGAACCATCTGTGCAGCCCAGGAATAAATCCCACTTGATCATGGTGTATGACCCTTAAATGTACTGTTGAATTCAGTTTGCTAATATTTGTTGAAAATCTTTCTATCTATGTTCATCAGAGATATTAGCCTGTACATTTTTTTGGTGGTATCTTTATTTGGTTTTGGTAGCAGGGAATGCTGGCCTCATAAAATGAATTTGGAAGTGCTCTCTACTCTTCTATTTTTTGAAAGAGTTTGAGAAGGATTGGTATTAATTCTTTGAATATTTGGTAGAATTCACCAGGGAGGCTGCCTGCTCAGACTTTTGTTTGTTGGGAGGTTTTTGATTACTAATTCAATCACCTTACAAGTCATTGGTCTGTTCAGATTTTCTATTTCTTCAGGATGCAATCTCGGTAGGTTGTATGTTTCTGAGAATTTATCCATTTCTTATAGGTTCTCATATTTGTTGGCATATAATTGTTCATAGAAATCTCTTACAATCCTTAGTATTTGTGTGGTATCAGTCGTACCATCTACTCTTTCATTTCTGATTTCTTTTTTTCTTGGTGATTCTAGCTAAAGGTTGGACTTTATCTAATTTTGTTTTTATTTTCAGAGAACCAGCTCTTAGTTTCATTGATGTTTTCTATTGTCTTCTTATTATCTATTTCATTTATTTCCACTCTGTTCTTTATTATTTCCTTCCTTCTACTAACTTTGGGTTTTGTTTGTTCTTCTTTTTCTAGTTCTTTAAGGTGTACTGTTAGGTTGTTTGAGATTTTTCTTGTTTCAAAGTGCTCCTTTTAATGTTTTATGACTTAAACTTTTCATTCATTCAGTTTTTCTTTTACTCTTTTCCCTAGAACAGCAGCAGCCTTAGTGTTTTCACTAGTCCAAACAAAATAAAGACACAATACTATAATTAACAGTATCTACTTAAAGACGTGTCATTTGTACACCTAAAAGAAGAATCCTACAAGATAGTTACTGTTATCTCTATTGTATAGATGAGAAAAGTCAGGGAGGGCAGGTAGGCCACAGCACAGGAGTGAGCAATCAAGTCTGAGTTCAAACCCAGGTCTGTGTAGCTCTAGAGGTCATGCCATAGGCTTCCTCAGTTAAATAAAATAAAAAATAAAAAAAAGAGGCCACAGGTTTTGAAACACAATAGTGAAAGAGAGGCTCAAAGTATCTCTCATTTGATTTCTGTCTCCTCAGACATCTAAAGGCACCAGTCCATGTAATGAGCAAATAATCCCCCTATAGTCCCAAAGTTGTAAGACACACACACACACACACACGCACATGCACACACACACACACACACACACACACACAGTAACAATGGCTTACACAAGAGCTTTATTTTCCTCTGACACAAAAACCTAGAAGCATGTAGCCAGAGCTGGTGTGATGGCTCGGCTCCACACAGGCATCCCCAACTCACTGCTCACCATTCCTAGATGGGGCTCTTGCTCTCTTGGTCCAAAAAGGCAGCCCCTGCATCCAAGGCAGAAAGAAGAAAGAAAGACAGAGAAGATGGTGCAAAGAGCATCTACTAGCTGTCTTTCAAGGAAGCTCCCAGAAGCTACCTCATAACAATTCAACTTACAGCCCACTGGCACAGTCATACCCAGCTGCAAAGGGAGGCCAGTCAAAACCAGGTGCTCTCTCATCCCCGAAAGAAGAGGAGAACAAATATTGGGAGAAAACTAACAACCTCTGCCACAAATAGGAAATTAAGGAAGAGTAGAAGTGTGTTCTGGAACTACCTCTCCTCTTACCAGCGGAGATGTGACATTGGACAATAGGGGAGGAAAGAAGAGAAGGTAAATTAACATTTAACAGAAGCCTACTATGTGTCTGTCACGCTACTAGACACTTGGGGATGCACTGGGAACAAGACAAACATAGTCCCTGTCCTTAAGTAGTTCATAGCTAGGTAAGGGGTATAAGAGAAATTAGAACCCAACCTACGTGCATTGGTTTCCTAGGGCTGCCATAATAAATCATCATAAACTTGGTGGCTTAACACAACAGAAATTTATTCTCTCACAATTCTGGATGCCATAAGTCTAAAGTCAAGGCATCAGCTGGTCCACACTTCTTCCCAAGTTTCAGAAGGAGAATCCTTCCTTGCCTGTTCCAGCACTGGGTAGCCCCAGTCATTCTTTGGCTTATGGCTGCAACACTCCAATTTCTGCCTCTGTCTTCTCCTCTTCTGTCTCTCATAAGGACACTTGTTATTGATTTTTTGGGGTCCACCCAGGTAATTCAAGATGATCTCATCTTGTGACCTTTAATTTAATTATGTCTGCAAAGACCCTTTTTCCAAATAAGATCACATTCACAAGTTCTGGATTAGGACAAGGAAAGCCACCATTCGACCCATTATAACTAATCTATTAGTAAGCTAATAGATTAAAATCATTGTCTACTGTGGTATCCAGGTGTCATTAAGCACCATCATTCATAATCGCTATGGATAGATACTAAGTGTAATTAATTATTTTATTCAAAACAAGTATTATCAAACCTATGATTATGCATTATGAAGGATAACTACCATAGGGAAAAGTCCAAAGGCACAACCACTGATCTCACACTTGCAAGATCCTTTTTCTAAGTAAAGTCCCATTCACATATTCCAGGATGTGAACACATCTTTTTTAGGGGCCACTATTCAAGCCACTACACTACAAGAGCCTTGCACAGGATGAATGCCCTTATCATTCTGAAATTCTGGGTAAGTCTGCTTCTACAAGCATTTGTGCAGTGGCCTGAGTGGAAGGTACTGTACTAGACACTCTGGGGGTTATATGGATGAGTCAGAAAGAGTCTAGACCTTCATTAGGAATCTAATGGAAGGTATCAGACAAGAACACAAATGGCCATCCAAGAGCAGAGCCAGGAGAAAAGTCCCAATGCAAGGCTATGAGGCCACAAGAGGTTAGTTATCCGTTCAGGAATCAGGAAAAGCTTCATGAAGAGGACAGGCCCAAAAGTCCGGACCAGATTTCAAGAAGCAAGACTGGAACTCAGAATTCTGAGTCCATAGTCTACTGCCTCATCTCTTTCCACGCCCCTGAGACTCAGGGACACAAGCCTCCCTTCCTGACTCCTGCCTTCACTGCTCTCTCTCCTCTGTTCCTGCCTAACTAAGCCAAAGAGCCCTTTCTGTGAATCCAGGCAATGAGCTCTGTCTGAAAACAATACACTGTGTAAACAAACACACTGTCTTGTTCACCAGTTGTTCACATATAAATTGTGTTGCTAGCATTTGCCCTTTGAAATATGTACATCTTGTGCAATTGGCCATGATTTACTCATCCAACTGAAAAATTCACCATCCACCTCATCATTCAAGCAGTTTAGGCAGTACCAATTAGATGTCAGCACTGTTGGAGAACACAAAGATGTACAAGACAGAATCCCGGCCCTCGAGAAAAAAAAAAAAGGAGTGAACATTGCTTAACAGATTAAGTGCACTAAATTATGTAAAAGAGTAAGTATCTTATTAAGAGAACTTGAATCAGCACATAAGAGGCCGTGTCCCCCTCACTCTTCCACACACTTTCAAACCAGGACGCACAGTGTGAAAGTTCTTTCATATTAGAGAACAGACTTTTTTTTCTTTCTTTTTTTCTTTTCTTCTCTTTTCTTCTCTTTCTTTGTTTCTCTTTTTTTTTTTTTCTTTTCAGCATGGCAAACACTCTTCAAGATTGTTGAAACACTTTGAATACTTAAAAATAAGCCCAGGAAGTGAGACTTTAGAGAATAAACAACTACAGATCACTTTCTAGCATTTCCAACATATTTATTCCATTTTCTTCCCGGTTTCATGCAGCAGTTCCTCACACTGGTTGAATCAAGAAAAAGGAAAGAAAAGAAAACTGGAATAAAGTTGACCCAGATGTGTACAGCGCCTCGCTCTGGGAAAATGTGCACAGACTTCAAGACTTCACACACTTGAAAGGCAGCAGAAGAAAGAGGCTGGATGGGCAGAGGTTTGCGTCTGAGAGTTTAACTGCAGCAAGGTCAAGTTAAGGTTAAAAGGGCTACGATAACCTGTATCGCACCTAAATAACCCAGCCGTGACTTTCAGACCACTGTGGGGATAATGGGGTAGAGAGAGGCATGGAGTGGCTTCAAGGGGTCCTTTAACCCACCTATCACCAAATGGTATCCGAAGACAACTTCAGTATAGTGCTACTTTTCTTCAAGTACATACAGATGCTGTTGTCATTAATAAAGTCCACATTCACTAAATGCGACTGAATTTTGGTATTTTTTTCATAAGCACTTACTGAACAGAGTGCTATTATAAATGTAATGGCCATCATTTCAACTCAATTTCCTAGGTAGAAAAAAAACAGAATCTGAGAAAAAAATATATATGCTAAAGTTTTTTTGTTGTTGTTGTTGTTTTTTTGGGGGGGAGGGAGGGTGTTGGGAAGAGGGTGCAATCCCAGAATGGAAAGCAGGAGGGAGAAAGGGAGGTCAGGTAGGAAGGAAATAAAGCAGATACAAGGTGACGCGTTAGTTATCAAGCTGTCCCAACCTCACAAGAAACTGGGGCTGCTGGATCACCAGGATGAGGATGTAGAGAAATCTCCACGGTTCAGCACAATCTCCCCCTCTCCTGCCTCCCCTTGGCTGAGGTGGATCTGTGAGCCTTAAATCCCCTGCCTTTCTGGGCTGTATTAGCCAGCTCCTGGGGAAAGCTCCCGGAGAAGGCAGTGCCCACCCCCAGGCACACAGCTTCCTGTGAATCCAGGCATGCTGAGAGAAGCCAGGGACTCTGTGGTATGGGTTGGGTCAGGCCTGGGTGAGGGCACTGCAGCATGAGCTTTGCAGGCTCAGCTGTGGGCTTGCCCTGGGGAATGAGGTGGCAGCACTGACAGCTAGCTCACCACACAGAGGCAGGCAGGTGAGCCATTCTGGGGAGGTGCATAATCTGGGCCTTTCCCATACACCTATCTACGAGAAACCTATATTGTAATATTGGGTTTTTTGGTTACGAAAGATGAGATCTTACATACTGTGTGCAAATGAAGGATGTTTTGTTGAAAAAACATTCATACACCCATCAATATATAAATGTGAAAATAATTCTAGAAAGTTATTACATCAAAATGTTAACAGGGGTGATCACTGAAGTATCCCTACTTTTTATTATCCTCTTTGTTGCTCATCTGTATTTAACCTATGTAATACAATAATAAACTTCTGCTTACTTACAAAAGGAAAATCGGTCCTCATAGAAAACAACGTTGGGAATCACAAGCCTAAGCTCGTGAGTCATGAAGAAATCAGCATTTCTGTATCCTATTTCCAATTGTGACCTCATCCCTTTCTTTGCCTCTCCTCCTCACTTATAAACAAAGGGCTCCAACACTTTATAAAGGAGCCTATTTCAGTGGGAGAAACATATGTTTTTGCAGTAAAAAACCTGAGTATGAACCGTGTATCTGTCAATTCTTGGCTACGCGATCTCAGCAAGTCCAGCCCTAGGTTTCCTCATCTGTAATGGGATATAATCCACCTGCCCCATTGTTCGGAGAAGCCAGTATCATAATATAAATCAAAATAGTCTAAAAGCAACAACACATTACCATGCATTAGATATTGTCTTAAGGTAGTAAGATCAGACGAGTATGAGATGCAGGAGAACATGGATTTCGGATTTGGGAGGATTTTTAGGTTCATTATAAGACTAAGGAGCCATAAAAACAGATTTCTTTCTCTTGCTTTGGTACTAACATGAAGAGAACTGCCTGCAGAGACTTAAGTGCCAGTAATCTCCTGGCAAGAACTTACCTTGAACTTTGGCAACTCTGCCCAATGCGAGGCACAGAAATACTCTTGGAGTTTACCAAGATTTAAGACGGACTTCACAGAATCACTGAACTTCAGAACATGAAAGGGCTGCAGCTTAAAAATTCACATTTTGTAGATTAAAAAAACAAACAAACAAAAGCTCAGCCACCTACACAGCACGACTTACCCAAGTAAGTAAGGTTACATATCTGTTTGTGGCAGAGCTCTTTTGTAATCATAAAATAAAAGCTATCGCGTGCATGTTTGCAATGTGCCTGGCATATTAGCTGGTTTCAATTCATTTTTAAAACAACTCTTTGAGGTGAGAATCAATGGCCCCATTTTCAGAGGGGGAAACAGACTCAGGAAGCTTAAGCAACTTGTTTGAAGTTGTACAACACAGCCAACAGCTGATCATCGAAGTCCGGTGCTTTCACCTGCTGGACTCCACCTCCGGGGCATCCCCAAGCCCCTGTCCAACGTGCTGCTACTAAACCATGGTACTGGGAGAGGTACCAACCACCCCCCACCTAGAACATCTCACCCCGATGAGACATTGCCTCATTTCCAGCATAAATGAGACCTAGAGCATCTGAGGGTGAGTGTTATGGAGCGAGAGATTCACAATCTCAGCAGTTTGATGTTTCATTTTGCTTTTGTTTTCGTTTTAAATAACTCTTATTTTTTTGCCTCCCAAATTCCAGCCAAGAAACAACAGCTAAATACTCATTTCTGGGGGAGTCATTTTGGTTGCCTCCTGGTCTTCCCTGAATTCAATTTTTGCAGATTTTCTTTTACGCCTTTGGCTCTGCATCAAGTGACATTGCAGTATTTCCTTTTATGTTGATGTAGGAAATTTTGTGGCTTTTCTTTGGACATATAATAATGATAATAAAGTTTCATGTGTAACCCAAAGAGGGTTTTCTTCTTTGTGCATATGCCTCCGTAGTGAGAAAAATGGAGAATGTTATTTCAGAACCTTAAAATAAAACTAAAGCACATATGTTCTATAAAAAGCATTGTTTGACAAGATCAAGTTACCTCAGGAGAGGGAAGTGATTTCACTAACTGTGCCTCTCCTGAACATCTGAATCTCCCCCGTGACTCTGGCAGAGAGGGTGGGAGTGCAAGGGGTTAAACCCCACCCAGGTGCATCTGGGTAATTACCCTCTGGGCACTGACAAAAGAACTGACTGCAACCTTAGCCTTGGGCAGGCACAGGAGGGGTTAAGGGAACTGACACAGCTGGGTTTGTATTTAAGAGCAATCCATGGAACAGGCTTGAATATCCACAAGCTGTGTGAGATTCTTGGAAAGGCCACTCAAGGCATACATAAAATGTCTTTCACACACACACCACACACACACACACACACAAATCTTGATAGCATATGTGCTCCTGAGGTGAAACCATATGTCTCCAGAATGATCCTGGCTTTCTATAAAAGAGGACACAATGCAGGAGGAGTGATCACTCCTCTAATCAATACTAAAGAGTAGGTCTCCGGTTATCAGGCCTGCATCTGGGAGGCTGAATGCACGCGCAGACAGACAGGCAGTTGACTCTGAAACGCGCACAGAGGTGGATGAATTCTCATCACCAGTTTGTTTTGGTTAGGGACCTAGAAAAAGGCCTGGAAGCAATCCAATGTGCCAAGAGCTGTTCTTCCCCCATCCTACGAGGGTGTTGTATTTTACCTGTGCTTGGAAAGGGTCTATAGGAAATGACAACAAAAATCCAAATTATTGAAAGGTATTCTAACTGGGAAGGTTGGATTACATGTGGCTAGTAATCAGTAATAATTATAATATTCTCTTATCTACATAGTCCCAGTGTTCTCAAGTGCATTATTTTATTTTGATTATTGTGACTTAAATAACAATAGCTTCATTACTTGGGGAATTGGGCTATAAATTATGGTAAAATGTTCTCATTTTTCTTATGAGACTATTTGGCTATTGCTGCAAATTCTGAATCCAGTTCCTTTTTTCTAATTTTAAGTTACACTCTCATCTCCACCCTCTTCTTCCTGAGTGTAACTGAAGCCAAGTCATAACGTCAACAGCTTCTCCATGATGGTGGGAGTCTATTATCACGTATGCTTTGCCAAGGCCCAACTAACAAATCATAAACAGACATCTTGTGACAGCTTTCTGCATCTTCAATTTAACTAGTATTTTTGCATTTTATTATTTTTAGATCTACACTCACTTCTATATACTATATGTCAATTACTACAAAATTGTACACACTGTTTCATTACCATTTGCATTAGAAAGACTAGTTTTGTCTAGATCAAGAGAAACCTTTAAAAATATTAAACCTGCATGACTTCAAAAGCTTTATACACCCTGTCCTACAACTATTCTTATTACCCATTCATTTAAAAATGCACTGTCTGCTTTAGAACTCCTTGAAAATAAGCTTTTTTTATTCACCATTGTTTGCCTCTAACACATGATTGGAATTATTTTTCACCTTTATGATCCATATTTCTCAACCTTACCCATAAAAGTCATGTACGTTTATTAAAGAAAACTTTGAAACTATAGAAGGGAGAATATTTAAAAAGAGGAATATTAAAACTAAATCTCACCACCTAATTTTAAAATCTTAATACCATGGTACATTAAAGTATTTAAGGAGACAGAGCATTTGAAAAAAAAATTTAAAAACATGCAATTTTTTAAAAAATACCTTTAAATTCCTAAAGGTATTTAGGAATAGTTTCTTTCCATATTACTTCTAGACTCTAGCACTTGGAAATGGCTTTAAAGAAACCAGTTGAACTGCACTCTTGGAGCCCTGAGGGTTAAGAATTTGCTGGCCAGTGAATGGCTTCCATCAGGTTTCTGAGCTGCCCTCTGCTCTTCTCTGCACTATGACAGACCCCCCCCCCTCCCCGCTCCACTATTCATTTGCCTCTGAAGTAATGATGGGGCCCAGCAAGGGCTCTTAGCCACAGGAAAGCTGAGATGTGCACAAACAGGAGATAAGACGCCAGGCTGGGTGTGAGATCCCACCAGCCACGCAGAGGAATGGATGAGGCTATGTCTTAGTTGTCTCAGGCTGCTATAGTAAAGTCCCACCGACGGGGCCGGGGGGGGGGGGGGGCTTAAACAACAGAAATTGATTTTCTCCCAATTCTGGAGGCTAGATGTCCGAGACCAAGGTGTCCCCAGAGTGGCTTGCTTAGCGGCCCTTCTCCTTGGCTTGCAGGTGGCTGTCTCTCCACTGTCTTCACATAGTCCTTTCCCTGTGCATCTCCGTATCCCAATCTTCTTCTCTTACAAGGGCACTGGTCATATGGGATTATCATCTTCCTAACGACCTCGTTTTAACTTAATTTCCTCTCCAAAGGCCCTATCTCCAAATACAGTCATATGCTGAGGTGCTGGGGGTAAGGAATTCAGTATATGAATTTTGAGAGGGGACACAATTCAGCCCATCACACTCTGGGATAAAGTTGGTCTGGCTGAATTTTGGGATTGGGGATTAAAGGAACTTAAAGGTCCAAACACAAGATTGCAGAGGACACTCACTGCCAGGTCTGAGAAGCTCCGGGCATGGGACAGTGAGTCAAGAGCATGGCTACTTCCAACTCTGCCACCACCTGACTCTGAGCCTTTGAGTAAGTCCCTGTGTTTCTGTAGGTCTCAGTTTCCTCCTCTATAACATGTGAGCACCGGGTCCATTTAAAATGAATTGCCAGGCGATCTCTAAATTCTCTAGGAACCTTATAAACCAGGAAAAGCACACAACACTCGGGTTTTACTTCCTGCATAATCACAGACCTATCACACTCCTCCCCAGAGATTCACATTCTTTAGCCGTACATTCATGCCTGCCCCTGCGGGGCTCCCCTGAACTGATGCCCCTGAACTGGCCCCTCTTCACTGCCATTCCACTAGTCTACTGGCTATTCCCCCTCTCCCCTATCAGTGTCAAGAAAAACCCTTCCCTTCTCTGCCATGTTATCCACTCTTAAAACCCTGCTCACATGCAGCCTCCTCCATAAAACCTGTCCTAAGCAGCTGTGGTCTCTCCCTGCATTGTTTCACTTTCCCTCTCCTACTGTTCACTTGTCATTCTCCCTAGCCTCACCATTAGCTCATTTCTTATAACTATCTACACAGGTCCTCAAGTGCAAAAGAGAATGATAGTACACTACCTTTTCTGAATAGGGGTGAAACAAGAAAACACACAAGTCTGCACCTTGGTGCAAAAAAGAATACAGGAAGTTTAAACCCGAAACTAATTGAGATGGATTGCCTATGGGGTGGGATGAGTGGGAATGAAGTAGAAATGATGGGAGGGTGGGACTTGGGGAGAAGGACAGTGAGGCGGGACACGTCTCTGCGTATTCCTTTCTGTATAGTTCAGACTTTTAAAGTCATATTAATGTTTCACCCATACACACATATGTAGGTAAACAAATTAGCAAAATCAATAAGGACGAGTACAAATAAAGCTAAAATTAAATACAAACTAAACAAGTGAGTGCAATCAAAATTCAAATGAATGACATGACCAAGAGGCAGAAAGAAAAGGGAAAATGACCTTGGAATCCCAACTCTGACATCAACCAAAGAAAATACACTTTTACCTGGATCTGGTAACTGGACCTGTGGAGACTTAAGAAAAGCAGAGGACAGTGCATAAAAAAAAGTTAGCTAACCACTGATTTAATTCACTTATTTCATAGTTCATGTGCTGGAGATTGTTAAACTTCTACCAATATCCATTTTCCCTTTTCCCATTTTGTATCAGAACCCTGATTTGATTGAGGGCAACAATGTGCTCAGCTGAAAATCTTTTTCCAGCCTCCTTTGCAGCTGCAGGATGGCCATGTGACATAGTTTGGCCAAGGAGACGAACTTGAAAGTAACAGGGCAAGAACCTGCACATGGAGCAGAAGGTGAACAGCCACCTTATGACAAGTTTTTCAGGTCTCTGTAACACAGATGAATGCAGATTCTGACAGTTGAAGCTAGTGACAGAGTCAGATTTAGAATTCACACCCTTAACTTTCATTTCATGGAAAATGTTAGCTATTGTCATTATTTGTTAAATGAACGAAGAAATGATAACATGAGCAAATATTCATGATATATTTAATTTTTAAATTACATTTCAAAATGGATATCTACAGTAAGGTGTCAATTAATATATAACGTATATGAATAAAAATAGACTGGTGGTAGATAATATTAACAGTGGTTTCCTCTTAGATGTGGGATTACAGATTGCTTTCTCTCTCTAGTTTTCTCTATAATTTTTACCATAAGAGAAACAACAATTTCATTGGTATCACTAACACAGGCCACAGTTTCCTAATCCATGGGATGGGGACATCGCTGACTGCTCTCTAAGATGCCCCAAGGCTCTCACTGTCCACAACTTTGCCCTCTGATATAGCTATCAGATTCTCAAGCAAAGAAAATTAAGTCACATACAATTACTTTTCCTTTCCACAATGGTAAGTATGGCCTCTTAGAAATATCTTTCTTCAAACCAAATCAATCAATGGTAAGCATTAAAATTAGTATTAATAAAAAGAGTAAACAGACATGTTTTACAAAGTTAATTTCAGCCATACTATCCTAAATTTGATACTTCTCCCAGCCCTGGATTATGTGGCACAGTTTCTGGAATCTAAAGGGAAGAAATAACACACTCTCTTTAAATTAAAAACAACAACTGCCATATGCTGTCTGTTCTGCCATTTAAGTGATTTTTTTTTCCCTTCTCTAACACTGAGAGCTTCCTCCACCCCTTCACCTCATTTAATATTTAAAACCAAGAGTAACAGTTTATGGTTTTAGCAATTTTACAGTAGCACCAAAACTGCTTTGTTCAATCTTACGTAGAAATTAGAGGAATTTTGTGAAACCCAAGCAAGCAGAAGACAGCATCTGTACAAAAGAGAAAGAACATTTCCTGTCCTCCTCTTGGTGTTAAATTCACTATTAGACTCTGGTCATCTACACGCAGCCAGGTTTCCTGGTACCAAGCTTGGTCATCCACCTGCAAGAGTGCCCTTCAGAACTCGTGGTTATGTCTTTGACAGCAAAGTCATAGAATTGTTGAAAAGACGCTTGGGTGTAAGGCTCCTAACAATGTAGATGGCTGCCAGGCACCATGAACAAGACATTGAACCTCCCATTATCTGAGCCTCAGTTCCCTCATCTATACAACACACATATGGATGTCACCTTTGAAGAACTGCTGCAAACGCTGGTGTGTGAAAGCCCTTGGTAAAATGTATTGCACTCCATAAATGTGCAAATTTCAGAGGCACAAAGGGAGAAATGAGTTAAAGGCACAAAAGGAAACAAAAGGCTAACGATTCCAGTGTGTGTGTACGGCAAAGCTGCAACCATCAGTGCTGGGTTTGTGGTCGGGGATTCTAGGAGGCATCTGAGAGCGGTATACCCACGCCTGTATGTGCAGCTGCCATTAATCACATCCCTGAAAAACTTCTGAATGTGGATCTTTTGGAGAAACTCAATGAGCCAGAAGCGAGAGAGACTGATTAGAGAAGCAAAATAAACACACTGTTCTCCAGCCCTCAGAGGCCACAGGGTCCACACCCCAGATCTGTGTGTTAACAACCTGACCTGAGGAAAAGTGTGCTGGAAGGAGCAGGTCGCGTGTGACTGAGTGCTGTGCCCCTCCTGGCGCTTCTCCATGGGTGGCAGGAGTAATTTATGGACCGTTTCCATAGAGAAGCACAAACTTTCCAGGAGATTTATTAACTTCATTTCCCCAGCAGAGGACAGGGAGATATTTTTGTCCTGTATTAGGGTGGGCAGATCATAAAGTCACAGCAGTTAGGCAGAGGGATCAGGAGAGGCTGAAGCCAAAGAGCAAGATGGCTCTGAGAAGCCGCCCCAGGCCTCCAAGCAGGGGAAACCCTCCTCATCAGTGAGGATGAAGCCACAAAATTTACCTCTCAGAAACCTCCTCTGTGCTTTTTGCTTCTTTCTTCTTTTCTTTCTCTTTACTTCCTTCCTCCCTTTCTCTTCTTCTCTTTCTCCCTCTCACTTTTCTGTCTCCCTTCTTCTCCCACTCACTCCAGCTCCTCTTTTCCTCCTTTTCTCACTCTCCTTCCTCTTTCCTTCCCTCCTCTTTTACACCCCCCTTTCTTCTCTCTCCTTTCTACTGTCCCTTTCTCCTTCCTTCCTTCCTTCTATTCCTTCCCTCTTTTTCTGTCTTCTCTCTTTTTATCTTTCTCTTCTCTCTTTTTCTTTTTTTTCAATAATTATTTATTGAATATCTACCACATTAGCACCAGGTCCCATACTTGGCACACCTCTATTGCAACAGTTGGTTTCTTATCCCCTTATTCTTTTTCTTTCCCTTCTTTCCTTCTTTCCTTCTTTCCTTCTTTTCTTCTTTCCTTCCTTCCTTCCTTCCTTCCTTCCTTCCTTCCTTCCTTCCTTCCTTCCTTCCTTTTCTAATTCTTTCAACAGAAATTTTAAGCATCTATTATGGTGCCAGGTTCTCAATTAAACAACAACAACAACAAACTATTTCTTTATTTTAATTCAGAAAACATTTGTTGAACTGCTCTAGTATGCTGGGAACTAGAGATACAAAATTGAATAAGATACAGCTTTTGCCCCCAAGGAGCCCATAGGTTATGAGAGACCCACATGTGAACAAAAAAACCAATGGCATTTGACCTATAACGCAGAGATGGCCAGCTGTGTGTCCCTTTCAAGATGCAGAGATACGGCTGGGAAGTAGCCAGCAAGGATCTACATTTCTTACCCAACCCCATCCCAGATGTCTAAATGTGTTCAGGTAATAGAGTGAGCTCTGGCCCAAAGTACCCTCCTTGGAACCCTCGACTTTCTCCCTCTCTTCTGTCTGCTGGGGGTTGATGGTACATGGTACATTTAGGTAACCATTAAAGCCCCAGGTTGAGGATAGCAGAACCTCCATCAGCCTGGGTCCTTGAATGACGATATGAGGCAGGGTCCCCCAACCCACTGCAAATTGGTCTCTATGAGCACATGAGCAAGAAATACATTTTTATTGTATTAAACCCCCTGAGTTTTTGAGGATTCTCAGTTATGGCAGCTAGTATTATCTTAACTAATAAATGTGACAGTTCATTGGACAAATATTTGTTAAGTACTTTTAGATGCCAGATGCTATTTAATGGCTACATCAGTGACTAAGAGAAACAAAGATCTCTGCCCTTCTGGAGCTAAGAGTCTGTCTATAGCAGGCACTCAAATATTTACTGAAGGTAAGACTCATTGAGCTTACATTTCAGAAAAAACAGTGGGGAAACAGAGAAACAAATAAAAACTAGTATCAATTTAAAATAGTGAGTGACTTAAAAATCTAGAATAAGAATATTTTTGGAATGCAGCCTCAATTTCACCAAGTAGAAAAGCCTCTTTGCCCCTTTCCCAGTTCATTTGGTGTGAATACTGCCCTCTGCCCCTCATCCCCAGATAGGCAGTTATCTCATAACATAAGTTATCTCGTACTGTCTTATATATTGGGACCTAGTACAATATCAAGCATTTCATAAGCACCCAATAAATGTAGGATAAGACATAGTCTTATGCTTTCAAATTTGTTATGCATACCATTGCATTTTATCAAAGGATATTTTACATTTTCTAAAACAGTACAAAATTAATTAAAAATATTAAAACTGCAGACTTGCTAGAGAGCAGATCTACCCAGAGGAAGGGTCAACCAGCATCACAGACGGACATATGAAAGGGACAAGTGGCAATACCAATAGTAAATGCAGAGAAAGGCAAACTCCTGAGAGCTGAAGTAGCCAGGAAAATTTTATAGAACATTCCACTGATAATAACAGCTCGTCTTCTTAAGACCTTGTAGAGTTTACAAAATATTTCCACACCTGTTACTTCATTCGACATATTTAATAGCACTTTGGGGTAGTTATTATTAACCTCAAGGAGATTAAGAGATTTACCCAAGCTCAACAGCTAATAATTAATAATCAAAACTCGAACTCTCATCCTTGTATTCTGCATATGGAATAAGGCTCCAAGGTGAGGTGCAAATGTGCAAGGCATACTTGAGGGGCTTTGCAGAGAGCAGCACCCCTGGAGCAGAGGGTTAAACACTCAGCATTACCAACTAATAGAAATTTCCGGTTGTCTCATAAAGGAACCAGGGAGGGGCTAGTCAGTGTTTTCCCAGCAAACTGCCAGTCACTTCTTGGGCTTCACCAACATCACCATCTTACCCTGATTACATTATTAGGAAACGGAATCCAGCTCCTTGATTAGATGAGGCAGGAACACTTAAGTTCAACAAATAAATTTAAAATGAATGGGAAAGGGGAGGAAGCATTCTTTAGTACCTATCAAGTGTTAAGGAAATCTTTCAGAGTATAGGAGGGACCCAGTATATATTGGAAGGCTTCAGAGAGCGTGGAGTTCAAGTTATTGAACATAAAATTATACAACACTGGAGGGTTCACGCTCATGTCTCCAGAAACGCCACCACAATCTGAGCACAGCCCTGGCGATCCAGGCACAAAAGAAGTCATTTTAAAATTCCACCTGTTATCAAAACAACTTTGGAAAGTACACATGTGTTATTTATTTGTGTGGTTCTTTTAAGAATATGGTAGAAGTTATTGACTGAATATGATGTAATATGAAATCTGTTTCATAATGCAATTCACTGCTTTGGTTAATCAACCTATTAGGGACATTGTGGATGGAAGTATGCATCACAGCCTCATAAGGAGTTGGGTATGATGACCTCTAAGTCCATCGAGTGACCTTGTGAGCATCTTTACTGAACAGAGGCCATCCAGAACCCAGAGGAGTCACATCTCTTGTCTCATGGATGCCATCTGCAAAGCAATCTCTGGGTATCACTTTCTGAGCAGAAAATATACCCAGTATCAAACAAAATTTTAAATGAAGATAAAATAGAAAGAAAATCATAGTGTGTCTAGAATCGAGATAAAAAGAAAAAAATCTGAAAATTTTCAACAATGGTCAAAAGATCAAGTCTATTTAACAGCTGTCTAAGGGTTCAGGGCCAATGATTTCAACTCCCTGAGCCTCGGATCCCTACGGTAAAATGAAAGGGAGAAGAGACTGACAGAGCACCTCAAAATTCTCTATCAGCTGTAACAGTCTGATTCTAAGGGTGCACTGGGTGCCTAATGAGATGAGTGGATTATCAAATCTGGTCTTCACCTTTTCTACCTGGGAGACTCCACATGCCAGAATCTCAGCCTGACTCCCATCCTGCCTCAACTTCAAACTCCAACTTGGTAAGGAAAAGTGGTCCTCTTTCTAAGATCTAACCATCCTTTGACTCTAGGCTTATTTTCCTGAGTGGATGGTGAGAGTTACCCTTACCCAAAGTTTCAAGTCCCGAAATGCAGCCAACTTAAAGACAAGATTATATCCTGCTACTTACCTAGAAATAAGGAAGGAAAATGTGGACAACTCTTATTTGTATTTTGAAATCTGAGTGATCGGCCTGTGTCCAAAGAAGAACATGAACATATTACAAGAATGCAACACTATTACTGTGTGTTCCCAAAAATAAGACCTGACCAGAAAATAAGCCCTAGCATGATTTTTCAGGATGCCACCCCCTGAACATAAGCCTTAATGCGTCTTTTGGAACACAACTTAACATAAGACCCGGTCTTATTTTCAGGGAAACATGGTAATTCTAAGAATCTTCATCAGCCAACTACTAAGTTGTTGGTTGCCATCTCTACTTTGAGAGATTATGAGATTTTATCTAAAATGCTTTATAACTTTTCTCAAACCCCAGTCAAATCACATGCTTATATAAAATACAATTATGCCATAAGACTTTGTCAGTGTTACGTGTCCTCTAAATATGTTTTATCAAATGTATTCGAAGCTGGCTTAAATAACGTAACTAAAGAGTTTCCTGGACCAAGGGAAAGCAAGTACTGTAGGATTTCCCACACTGCCGTCAAAGATTTGAAGGACCTTAGTCTACTTGGCAACATAAAGAAAATACATTCAAGATGTATCATTCTTCCCAGGGGAAGGGTTTTGACTTTCTGGCCACCCAGAACCCAACCTAATGGCCAACTCCTATGAAAACCTGCTTTTATTCTACAATTTTTAGAAAATTTGTAACTACTATTTCCATCTTTCTCACTTTGCCAACTCATAATCCATGGCCCTGAAGGAGGGATTATACACAGGGCAGTGGTTTCTGTGTATAAACAATGAAGAATCAGATCCTCTTCGCTCTTCCTTCCTTTTTTTCCCCATTTTACCCACTAAGCCCAGAAATATCTCCTGTGCTACAGAAGTCCAATCCTGTACATAATAGGAATACACATCAGGTTCACAAAAATCAATTGTACAATGCAAGAGGCGTGTGATGTGTGAAGGGAATGGGAAAGGTTATGTATATGATGAATGAATGAATGAATGAATGAATGAATGAAGTTACTGCAGAGAACAATACAATGGCATCACCACTACCATCAAATTGCTTTCTCTTATAAACTTTTGGATCATATCTGTTGACTCACTTGAATAGTACCACCCAGCAATTACCAATACTTTGGATGTCAATTAAATAAAAAGACTGTGTCTTCCTTATTTCCTAGAAACATTGAATCCTATAAATCTAGCAAAGACTCCCCCTGCTCCAAAAAAAGGAATCTGTACTCAGTAAAAAAAAAAAAAAAGAAAAGAAAGAAAAAAAAGAAATCTATAAAAACCAAAACTCTCCTCTAGACATCGGAGAGATACATTTGAAATAAACGCAAAAATCAGTCTCTTTTCTATTCACCTGACATGTAGCAGTAACAGGCAAACCAGTGAATAATTATCTTCAAGGCAAATTTCATGCATCCTTCCCCCACCACCCCCACCTCTTCTGTGTGCCCTTCCAGGAGTTAGGTTTTACCATGCCTCCTGCTCTTCTTCCCACACCATGGAAGCAGAGCTTGAGAAATAGGGACCAGATCTGGGAACTCTGAACAGCAAGCCTCTGACATCGCTTGGTAGCAACAAGTACCACAGAAATGTGAGGTTTTACGCCTCACTGCTCTCTCAATACAAAATCCTCCCAGCGACACTGTGCCCAGAAGATGTTTACTGCCTAAACGCAGTCAATCACCCCTCAAAAACACACTCTTCCTGCTGTACACTGTGTCCGCAACTAAGAAGGATAACTGTCTCTTCTATGGCTGACGCCATAAAAATGAAATCCATCTCAAAATACGCCACGCTGCTTTTTGCTTTCTTCTGCCAGTTGGGCCTTGGCAAAGGTACCTGATGAACCCAAACACATCCAGTTTCATAGCTCCTGGGGTGGAGGGACGGTGCCTTTGGGAAACCAGGCTTCCCACAAAGGCAGTCTCTGTGACTGCAGCCACTGGTCTCATCGCTCATCCCCCACCCACCTCCACTGCCCTTCCTGGTTCTGTTTCTAGGAATTACAGGCTGCATAGCCGGGAGGGCCTTATGCCCTACTGTCTCCATTCTGTGAAATGAAGAAAAACGAAAGTTTAGAGAAGTTTGGCAACTTGTCCAAGTTCACAAGGCTCATTAGTGGTGGCAGAACTGGGCCAAACCCAGGACTGCTGGTCCTAGTCCAATATAGACGTGCACAAGCATGGGATTTACAGTAAGAAAAAGAATGCTGGGTTTCAGTCCTAGAGTTGCTGCTCACTGGTTGGTGACCTTGGAGAAATAACGTTTACCTACCTACGCCTTCTCAGGTTTTCTTGTCTATAAAATAGATAATAAATACAAAGGTCAGACAGTTAAGTTCGCGAACTTTCCACCCTGCACTTATACGGTGGAAAGTTCACGAACTTAATTGACCGTAAGGTAAGTGTTCAACTCTGATAATATATTTAGAAGTGCTTACTGGAATATAAAATGTTACGGCTCTTGTTATAAATGATTCTTCATAAACCACAGCAAGTTTCTTTCATTTATTTAAAAACCCGTCAGGCCTCGGGGTCAGATGGAGTCTTACTTATCTTTTCAGACTCAACTCGCTATCATCTCCTCCAAAGCCTCCCCTGCCCTCTCAGGTGTATGAGGGGCACAGCACCCCTGCATGATTCTATCTTAGTCCCTTTATTATGATTCTTTGTGCCTTTCTCCCCATTTGACTGTGACAGTCTTAAGAAAATAAACTATGTCTTAATAATCTTTGCGTTTTTAACACAGCATAATTCTTGACCCAGAAGAAGTGAATTCATTTATTATTTAAAAATAAGAAAAAGAACAAAATCATTAAGGGGAAAGGTAAGTCAAGACTAAAACTATAGGTGACCAAACATTCTTCCTTTGACTTGTAAATCATGAAATAAAATTCCTGGGCAACCACTCACGCCTGCAAGTCTTCCCCCGAGGTGTGTTTCCAGGTAACACCACCTCCATCAGCTCTGAATGCCTCAGACAACGGACTCTTCACCACCAGTTGAAATAATGTTTCCAAAATATTTTCACATATATCACTCTTTGACAGTCTCTGAGGTATTTCTAACTCACCCCAGAAAAGGACAAAGATCTTTATTTTGCTATTTTAAACAGGGCCCTCCTGGTGCTAAGAGATGAGAATATGTATGTTATAAATCGAGCACAGTAGAATTTCTTACCAAGCTGGAACTTGGGACTGCTGAAAATCTGAAGAACCAGCATGGTGAGTTTGATGAATAGTAAGGAAGCAGTGGGATATATAACATGCTCCCAGATCTGACTCATGGTGAACCCATGTGATGTGTCCTATATGTATGTGTCTGTCCTCAAGAGTCATGATGAGCAGTAAGCAGAAAATGTAGTTTTAAAATATCATTAGTCATGGTGATGAGAATAACAAAAGGTGTCATCTTCTGAGCTCTTTAGTATATACTGTATCTTTCGGGGCACATGACGTAACATTTGTATTTGAAAGAGTCCTAGAGAAATACAGCATTCTGGTCGCTGATACTATGGAAGGTAGAGAGACAGACATCAATTAGGGCCCACACCACTTGTTCCCAAATGGGCCACACTGTCTCTCACTTTTTGTATCTTTGTGAATGATTCCCTCTGCCTGGAATTCCTCCACCACTATTCTAAAGGCTCCATTTCCCCCTCCTTGGTGCTTCTTTTAGCAAACTCCTCCTCATCACCTCTGGGAAATCTTCCAGCACCTCCTATCCAGAAGAAACTACTCTTTCTCCTATGATTTATAGTAAATCAAAAATTACCTTGGGTTTAATCATCTTTCTCTTTGTTAGATTTTCCCATCAGACTGTGAGCTTCCTGAGGGCAGGCAATTTATCCTTTTCATCTTTTTATCCTCAATATCTATGGTAAAATTTTATACCTACTACTTCTAGCACCGAGTAGTATAAAATAAATGGTGAGTGAATGAATGAGTGGAATGAAAAGCGTTCCCTTAATGTAAGTAGGATAAATTGGCAAATTAATAGCAAAAAGAAGGAATTCGTGAACAGGACTAGGGAACAGGACTAGGGACATTTTCCTATTTCTCTAAAATATTCTAAAATCTCCAAGGAAAAGGAGCTTGAGAAGTATGTGTAACTTTTATTATTTGCTTGGTATGGACATTAAAGAGTGGATAAATGTTTACATTTTTAATGGGCCAGGTAGAGACCATATAATCTCCCTGAATTCTTTCCATAAAATGAAATTCCCTTAAGTAGGTCATGACAGGGAGATTTATCTCAGTGGTCAGGTCCTCTTGCATTGGAGGCAACTATAAAAGTGTCCTTTTCTGGATGTGGTAAGCCAGGGTGGCTTGGGATGGTCTGGGAAAACACCATCTACACACCAAGCCCCTAGAATTTTAAACATGACTAGACTTTCACATGGTTTATTAGTGTTGTCCATGGATCTCAAAATATTTTTAAATGGGATTTAATACCACACTTACCCGAGAAGAGAAAAGCAAAATCTTTCTCTCGGGGTAGTTTCATTCACATGCAACTAAGAATACTACTGGTCTACTCCAATATCTGAATATTTACTTTAAAATAGGTTACAAATTACCAATAAAGTAATATAGAAAGGTGTGCACACAAGCCTTTTAAATAGAATTCCCATAATACATTTTAAATAAAATTGAATTTTGCAAATCTGGTGTATGCCAAGCTCTTCAGGAATATACTAACTATCTAAAAGTAGCTGTCTATAAGCAAACAGGCACCCTCAGAAACATGCTAGAATACCCAAGACCAGGTCTGCATGTGCTTCCTTCTTCTTTCAGGCTGCCCTGCACTGGCCATTCTGGAAAGCACACAAGCAATGCCATCAACCAGATCAGAGTTGAAATCTTAGCTTACTCATCTCTTACACACATTAACTTTGGTAATTTACTGTAACTCCCTGAGCAGCCATTTCTTGTCAATAAAATGGGGCAAATAATGCCTATAATAGGCAGCCTCCACGATGGGCCCAATGAGGGTGCCATCTCCCGGTTTTTACACCCGGGTATAATCCCCTCCCACGTTTTACCATTTTACGAGGGTCCATCTCTATGATCAATAGCACATGGCAGAAGCAATGGTATGTCACTTCTGAGATGTGATTAGAGACTGTGGCTTCCACTGTGTGCATGCTCTCTCTCATCCCTCACTCTTGGGGAAGCCATGCTGTGAGCAGCCCTACAGAAATGTTCGTGTGTCATTGAGTGAACCTAGAAGCAGAAATCCCAGCTCCAGTCAAGCCTTCAATGGCTGCAGACTCAGCCAATGACTTGAATACAGTCTCATAAACCACTAAGCTAAGCCACTCACGGATTTCTGATCACTAGAAAATGTGTGAGATAATAAATATTTGTTGTTTAAAATTGCTAAACTTTGGGATTCCTTTATTACATATAAATAATATATGTCAAATGCTAAGCATATGCTTGGTACATATTAGGCACTGAAATGGTAGCTATGAAAATTTAAATTACATTATTAGTAATTGTTGCTTTGTTTATTGTGTATTATAAAATACTATAATAGTAATAAATGTATTATCGTAGATTAATACAATGCTTTTCAATGGGAAAGAAACTAGTAGAAGGGTCACTAATCTTAATGCCAGACTGTTTTTCTTATTTCCTGTCATGAGCACCATCTTAATCTTAGCATGACCTCTGCTTAGAAGTTAACATCAGTTAACAAAAGTCCTTCACTCATAGATGTTTGGGGTTAAAGCCTTAGACACACAGAGGCTTTTGACTTGGAATCATGACTGACGGGCTCTGTGGCCTTAAGCAAGTTACTTCACCTCTTGGAGCTTCAGTTTTGCCATGTGTAAAAGAGGGAAAACAATACTTATCTCAGGGTACTGTTCTGAGGATTAAATAATGAAGTAAAGTGTTTAGAAGAGGACCTGGCACATAGTACGTGGTCGGTAAAGAGGTGCTGTTATTCTCTCCCTTTTCTGCATTGTGGTGGGAATTATTATTATTACACTCATTTGAGAGATGAGGTCATCAAGGCGCAGCATGTCAAAGGGTTTGCTCAAGGTAAGAGGGAAATCCACTCCTATCTCCAGGCTTCTGAATTGTGAAAGCACAGTCCTGAATAAAATGTCACCCTTGTTGGATTTATACAGATTTCCGTGAATACATGGTTTGGTTTGTTTTTCATGGCCCTGTGTATAATCTATGGTAATAAAAGTCAGAAAGTAATTGCTGCTGGGTGGGAGGATGAGAGTAGGGACAGGGTATAGGACTGACTGGAAAGAAGCACAAGGAACTTTCTGGAATGACGAAAATGTTCTATCACTTGCTTCGGGTTATAGTGTCACAAATGGACACGACTGCTCAAACAGATGGAACTGAACACTTAAATTCATCTATGTTAATTATACATCAATAAAAATGATTAATAAAATTTAAAAATATATATATTATGTATTCAAACAAAGCTTTCGTCCCCTGTCATGTCCCACACTCTTCTCTTCCTCCTTCCAAATAGTCTTCATGGAAAAAAAGGACAGCAACTCAAAAGTAGACAGGCACAGCCTGCCACCCACACTGCTCCCCCAACCCCAACCAAAAGAAAAACCCAAACCAAACAGGAAACAATAGGGCAAAGGAAGGTGAAGTCCTCAAGGGGTCCTCAGACAACCTCCTCTCTCTCCTTCAGAGGTGGTCTGTGCCCACTCTCCAGAGACAGGCTCCGAGCCACTCACCTGGGCGGTTGCCAACCTACCCAGATGGAGACAGAAGGCCTCAGTCTCCTGTGCTGTCAGTCTAGCCCCTGGAACAAACAAGAAATTCATCTGGAGGGAGGAGGAGGGAGTATGAAAGGGTCAGGTTCGTTCCATCCTTCTTTATACAGAGAAGGAAAACATCATATATACAGGTAACCGTAATAATTCAAAAATTTAAAAAAATTTATTGGGGTGACAATTGTTAGTAAAATTACATTGATTTCAGGTGTACAATTCTGTATTACATCATCTATAAATCCCATTGTGTGTCCACCACCCAGAGTCAGTTCTCCTTCCATCACCATATATTTGATCCTCCTTACTCTAATCTCCCACCCCCGTACCCCGTACCCTCTGGTAACTGTAATAATTCACATTTGCTCAAACTTCAACTCAGGCTCCCATCGCACCTTCCTGGTGCTAGGGGTAGCCCAGATTCCACATTTCGGCTGGATCTATGCCCATGTGGAAGTGAGCGGTTGAGTATGTGACATTTTTTCCTAATTTTATTTCTTTTTTGGAGATGAGAGAAACATGAGCCCTAGAAGAAAAACAGTTTCCTTCTCTAAATCTACAGGGAAATGGAGTTGGCCTTCCATATCCTGCAGGAGAAGACCCAGAGATCCACATACACACCCCACCCACCCCTCAAACTCCCCACCCCGGGTTCATGAGTGCCATGAACTGAAGTGTGGAGATTGGGTGGTCAGCTAGGTTGCCTCAAGAGCTGCATGACTCGTTCTTGTTCAACACTTGCCTCAGCAGAATCACAAATATCTACCTGTCCTAGACCTTCCCGATTCCAGGCAAGTAGTAGTGAAAACAGTGTACATAAAACCCAGAACACCAAGGCCCAAGAACTAGACTGTCAGAGCTAGAAGGAACCTCAGAACCCATCCACCTCTCATTTTCCAAAAGAATGCATCCCACAAAAAAGATAGGCTTTCTAACACACAGGAGGATTCTTCACACCCAGAAGAATCATGTCTGCTCTGTTGCACTGATTCTATATCCACAGGCATCTTGTGTATCTACTCCTGGGAGGAAAATGTTTTTAGGCAGCAAACAAACAGGCTGGAGATGCTAAGGAGAGGGACGAGCAAGAACGGGAACCAAATGACAACATCCTAAGGTGCTGCTCTCCCTCTCTCTTCCCCTCTGCTTGGGCGGCTCCTCTCCAGGTCACAGCATCTGCAGAAACATTTGTCTCCACCTCTGGAAGGAAGCTCTGAACTCATAAAAAAAAAAAGAGGTCAGCTGTGTGCTTACCCGAGGTGGGAGGAGTTGAGGGAAGGTGGTCAAAAGGTACAAACTTCAGATGTGAGATAAGTACTAGGGATGTAATGTACAATACGATGGCTGTAGCTGACACTGCTGTAGGATATACGGGAAAGCTGTTAGGGGAATAAATCCAAAGAGTTCTCCTCACAAGGAGAAAAAATATACTTTTGTTTGTTTTTTCCTTTTATTGTCTTTATATGAGATGATGAATGTTAACTGAATTTATTGCAATTATTTCATAATATATGTAAATCAAACCATTATGCTGTATACCTTAAACTTAAACAGTGATGTAGTCAATTATATCTCAATAAAACTGGAAATATATATATGTATGTGTGTGTGTATATATATATATATATATATATATATATATGTATATATATATATATATATATATATATATATATATATATATAAAGTAAAACAAAAAAAAAAATGTTAAAGGGAAAAAAAGACCCCTGGAATGTGAGTCAAGAGGCCAAGGTTTCAGGTCCTGTCACTAACTAGCTGTGGGACCTTTAGCAGCTTCCTTGACCTCTCTGGTCTTCATTTTCCTCATTGCCAAAGTGAAGGTGTTGGGCTTGATGACCCCTGAGTGGCCTTTCATCCTAGGACTGTAGCATCAGAGCAGGCCAGTGAGAGAAGAGACTGGAGACAAGCTGGTCTTCGTGTGTCCCTCACATCAAACCCAGAAGTGTGACTCCACCAGCCTGACTTCACAAATAGTCACCAGGAACCGTAGGCCGGGATTCTAACTGGGAAGGGGTGAGGCAGAAGACTGCACCAAGCCCAGTAGCACCACCACCCTCTGTGTGGGGAACACCAGAGAGGGGACAGCCAAGGGGTACAAGGCGTCCAGCTCTTTCTGGGGACTGCTGGCCGTTCGTGCGTAATGAATGAGGCCAGCCACTCTGTCTGCACCAAAGCCTCCGAAACGCCTGTAAACTCAGGAAGGGATTACTCTACTTGAGCAAAAACCTGTGATGTGCCTTTCACTGCTTTTCCCCCTACTATCATTAGCCAGTCAAGCATTCTTGGCAACATAAACAGGTGATTAACAGGCAGGTTTGGGAAGAACCTGGGAGCGGGAGCGGGATGGGTGCACAGTGTGCCCAGCTGCAGCTTCCTCCCCGCCCCTCCTCTGAGGGCTGTCACAGGGACAGCACATCCACTTTCCCCTCTCATCCACAAGGCTGTGATCCCTTCGGATAAAGACTTCCCCTAGAGGAGGAGGCAGAGGATCATGATGATGGTGGGAACCTCATTTATTCAGCAACAACAAGATGAACCTGGCATGAGAAATCAGACTCAGAACTGAAGCTGGCAAAACATCTGACGGGGCATTGGCGGCCAGAGACCACATGGGTCACGTAGAGGTGCAAATGGCAGAGAACCCCATTCAGCATCACACTTCCTCGTGTCGTCGGGCCTTTTCTCTGAGGACAGCTCATTTCACCCAGTCATAACACAGGTTTTAACAAAAAGCCCAGAGCTGGGAAATGGGGCTTTTTATGTCTTGTCCTCCAGACTGGAGGTATTTTTATGGGAAGAGGCCTTCTTTTCTGGGCAAATATTTTTATGGGGTGTTTTTGACGTGAGTGGCCCAGAAAGCAAGGGGAGGAGGAGATTTCGTTTTAAAAGAGGATGGGGATTCTAAGACTGGAACGGGGAAGGGCCAGATGAGGGGCAGACAGGCTCTCCTGTCATCACAGCAGATCAAGACACCTGCGCCAAAAAGTCAACTCAATCAAGAGACTCATAGGTTGGGCTAGAATTTACAGATGTTCATTTTCCAGCTTCAGCAGAGACAATACAGTGTTGGGACAATTTTTCTCTAGAATAAAAAAATCTCAGAGTTGGAAGGGCATCTGAGCCCTAACGCTTATCTAATGTCAAATGCCCTTCTACAATATCTCCAGCAGGTGTTAATCCATTATCTGCATTATCACTTCTGGGAAAGGAAACTTATTATCTGCCCTTACTACGTTGGAGAAGATCTTATCATTGGAGGCTCCACCCAGAAACTGAGCTGAAATTTGCTTTTCAGAAGTGTCTACCCATTGCTCATCATTCCATACGACACAAACCTACTACTTCTTAGGTCACCGATAAGCTTCAAAAACTTTCTGAGGACGGTTCCTGTGTTTTCCCTTTCCAGGTTGAGCAATCCCGAAATTACCATGCAAAAGCCCTCCCCATCCTAGCTGTGTTCCTCTGGACACATGCCAGCTGGTTTTTCACCAGGAGTTCACTAGTAGGTGAACAAGCAGGAAAAGGACAGTCTAGACACAGGAGGCCACGTTAAAGGCAAGGCAAGGGGTAGTAGGGTGTGCCTGAGGAAACGCAAACTGTTCTGTGCAACAGAAAGAATGGACAGCTTTGCCAAGGCCAGATCACACGGAGTAGTTTGGACGTTCAAGTACAGGAGGTCAATGAGACAGCTCCAAAGCATAAAGATTCCTTGATAAATATGAATCTGGAAAGAAGGCTCTAGTGTCGCACCCTTTAGAGCTCTGGCCTGTAGCCTGTTCTGTTCCACTTTTATATTACTGACTTGATTAGACAAAGACGACATACATGGTGATAAAATTAGTAGAAGACACAAGGTGTGGATGATTTAATCAAAGCCAGATGCCTCAAACAGCTTGAATGACTCTCACTAGAGGTAACACAATAGGGAAATATGTAAGTTGTACAAGAACAGGATGGAGGAATGTTTGGCCTGGCAATACTCTGTAAAAAGGGTCAGATTTGGGTAGCAAACATCACTGATCCACAGTGTGATGTGGCCACACTGAGAAAATAGTAACAATGGGCATAGAAGGTTTAGCAAGAGGCGTAATAGTCTTCTCTTCTATCATGCTCACACCGCAGAAGCAATGTTCATTTTTGTAAAGAATTTAAAGATACACATCAGCTGGCATGTGTCCAGAGGAAAGCCACCAAGAGGCGGACGTCCGTTGTTTGATAATGTTGGGGTTGCTCAACCTGGAAAGAGAAAATATAAGAACCGTCCTCAAAAATGTTGAAGGTTATTGGTGACACAACAATTTGGTTTATGTCAGAAGGACTAATGAAAACTGGGCAGACATTTCTGAAAAGCAAACTTCAGCTCAGTTTCTGGGTGGAGCCTCCAAGGATAAGCTCTTCTCCAAAGTGGAAAGCGCAAATATTAATAGTAAGTTTCCTCTCCCTGAGGTAACAGTGCAGATAATAGGTGAACACTGGCTGGAGATAGTCATCAAGTCTCAGCTCCAAATTTCGCCTACCCACGAAGCCGTTCTCTGCGCCATAGGCAGAATCATGTGTTCCCAGAGCAACCTCAACTACAGTACCCAACATACTGAGTTGCAACTGCTTGTCACCAAAAGACCTGGGGCCACAAACAGGTAGTAAGCATGTTGTCTGTGGTGTGCTACCCTCTGCTGCCCTCATGGAACACTGTGCTAATCAGTCCGAATCCAGAGGAAGCCTCCAAATTCTTCCCAACACCTAACCCTCTAGATACCAAACAATTGATTAGATCTGACCCTAACATGAAAACCCCGAACTGTTTTATAATTTCCTTAAGGGAAGAAACTATGCCTCATTTATCTTTGTATTGCTCGATTTATAGCAAAGTAGCTGGCATAAAATAGATGCAACAATGCCTGTTGGATGAATGACTTGTTTACCAGAGATCTCGCACAGAGAAAATGAATTTTCCCGTGTATGTCTAAGATCCCCATACACAAAATCATTGTGGTAGGGGCAAGGGCTGGTCCTTTGCATCAACTGTGATTCACATTACAGGATAATAACAACTGACCACTACTTAAGAACTTTCTCCACCTTATTCTGAATAGAGGTCCCTGAGAAGGCTGGCCTGACTGGTCTCGGTATTCATAGCCCTTATTTGATACACATACTAGGCCTGGAACCAATTTGATTGCCTTCCCAGCTTGATGCATCCTACACATCCATTAGCTGATAGTAATTTTAGGAGGTCTGAATGCCAGGGTTGAAAATGGGTCTGCCAAAGTTTTATCTACAAGAAATCTGTATTACGAAGATTGCTTCCGCATGGAACACTCTTCAGAGACAGTCACTTCAACCGAAAGGAAAAATTCCTAAAGAGACTCATTTATTATCACACTCCAGTGTTGTTCAAGATAGCCCCTGGGACAAGTCTAGGGCAGCTATACTTAGGTAAAGGTCAACTTAGGGCCGGCATCATCACCGGCTACTATTAATCATTTAGTAATTAGCCCTTCTTTGTGCATCTCTATCTACAGAGCAGATATTTCAGATCTTAAATTTCATCTAATCTGCAATGTTACTCTTGCAGAGTCACACTGTGCACAGAACAAAACTTGTAAACGAGGAGGGTAAGAAAGTTCACATAAATCAAAGCTGCCTTGCTTTTCATGAATACCTTTCAGAGACCTCTTTAGAAATCCTAGGACCATATTCAAACCACATTCTGAAATTTTGTGAAGGTGCTTTGTAAATTGGAAGTGGTTAGTAGTACTTGGCTAAAGGTGGATGATCAATAAATGTTTATTGGATAGGAGGGAGGGATGATAGGTGGTCTGCAACTTTGTTTATGGAGTAGCTAGAAAACCAGGCATACTATCTCTCGATTCAACTTCCTAGAAACCAGAAAGAACCTAGCATAACCAACAAGAGAACTGACACCTCAAACAAAGCTCAAATTAAATCATCAGTGTATTTACTGGGCTCAAATTCTTTACAGGAAAGGTATCTTCTAAAGACACAATTTAAAAGATTATCGAGGAAGACTTGGATTTAGCCATCAGGTCTCATTATGGTTACTGATTTGGACATACTTGCATATAGCGGGACTTCCACAGACATACATAGGACCACACAGTGCGGTCCTCTCTGCTCAGTGGGGAGCCCAGGGTTTTCCCACCCGGGAAACTGTTACCCCGTTAGCTTCTAAAAATATTACCACTCATCTCAAGCTAGAGAAGGACCCAGGAGAAACATAATTTGGCTATTAGAACTTGCTAGATTTTCTTCTGAGTAAAGGGCTCTAATATTTTCCTGCTTACTAATTTCTTGGCATCATTTAATCAGCAATACTAATAATAACCAAACTTCATGAAGCTCTTACTTTGGACTAGGGACTGTTCTCAGTGTTACACAAGCATCATCACAATTAACCCTTAGTAGAACTTTTGTTGTCATTACCATTATTACCCACATTTCAGCGATGAGCAAATAGGCATCAAGAGGTTAGGTAATTTCTTGAGTCATCCAGGAGACGTGATAGATTCTGAATTCACACCCAGCACCATGTCTTCTCAAAGACCAGAGCCCTCTATGAAAGGAGTATGGTCCATACCAGCTCTGTAAAGGAAATCCTCACTAACCTAACCCTAACTGTTGGGCATCCCTACCCCACCCCACTACTGCAATTAAAAAAAAAAAATCTACTTCAACTTTCCTGTCAACAAAGTAGATAACGCTACCTTGACCTCCTATGCTGATCTCGTATTCTTTCTCCCCACAACTCCTAAGTTAACATTCCCCCAAGTCTGTTCCAAGGGTGCTCCTGTGGTGAATTAAGTTTTAAAAAGGGTGACTTAAACAACGAAACAACACTTCTTTGCTGTAGGACTTCTCAAGGTCATTATTTATTGATGTGCATCATACATCTTCAGGCCAAGATGTCATATGTAGTGTCCTGTAAACTATCTGACTAGAGAACCTTTTCTCCCCGCCCAGACTACCTGGAGGTACCATAGAATACACGTAAAAACAGATCATCTCCCTAGTTGCCTCAAGTTCTCTCTAAATTATACACAGGCTTCAATTTCTATCTCAGAGTCTCACTCCCTCTCACAAACCTTATCCCTTCAGTATCACCACAATAAATCACATCACCCATGATGGGAGCAAGAGTTCATTTTTTTCTTTTTCTTTTTTTTTTTCCCTTTATGTATTCATGTTATAATTTTCTGGGCAATTTTAATTCCAAGAAATAGTTACTACTCCAGACGAGATTCCTTTCACCAGATAATAAGAACTCAGTAATCTGTTTGGGTTTCCTTTCTTGCCTTCCTTATTACCAAGAGGAAATTGAATGAATGAATGAATAATTTTATATATATCTATAAAATAAATAATGCAAGCAAGCTTATGTTCCTGCTCAACTGTACGGCCTGACTCATTCTAAATTTGTGGCTTTGATTTCTCCCTCTGATGGTTTATTTCCTTTTAAATTAAATTATCCTTTCAATGATAAGTTTTAATATTTTAGATTGTCAACGTCTTTAGAGAAGGAATGAATGAAATCACAAATGAAGTTATCTACCAAATGAATGTCGAGGACCTGAGATGCTGCGGGTTTCACATCCAGTGGTGATTGGGCAGACTGCGGTGTCCGCTCTTGTGGAGTTTCTGCAGTCTTGTGGGGGAGACTGATGGGACATAACCCTATGACTATGCAATAGTAACAAATGGTGAGAAACACTTCGTGAGAGAGAGAGTGGGTCAATGAGAATGGTGACTGGCGGTGGGGAGGGCTCTACCTTTAGATGGCATGATAGAAGGATGAAGGATGAAGGCTAGTGCTGACAAACAGAGCAGGCAGAGGCCAAGCCCAGAGTCCCCTCAGCCAAGCCACAGGAAAGATTTCAGTCCTCAGCTTATAAGCAAATGGCAGCCATCAACGAATTTTAAACAATGAATGCTCATGATCAGATTTCTGTTTTTGAAAAAAAATGTGTGTGTGTGTGTGTGTGTGTGTGTGATTCCAGCTACAATGTAGACAACAGATTAGAAGAGGGCAGAGAAAACGTACAGAGACAGTGACGAGGCTACTACAAGCTGCATGGCTTGAGACTGTTAGATGAATAACATTTCTAATCAGCTCCTCTTTGCCAAGGAATGGTCATGTGATGGTGTCTGCAAAGCCAAAGGGAAATGCGGGCACATAAGCAGCTTGAGAATGTGCAGGTATGTTTGGAAATCAAGCACTTGCAAGCCTGCTACATAAGTCCTATAAAATCCTGTGAAGATCCCTTCCTCTCCCTGGTTCCCCACATGTAGTCTCTGCTAGGTAGTCCATGTCAGCAGGGGAAGACAGAGAGAGCATTTGTGAGTCCCTGAGCCTATGCTCTCTGTGCCAAGACAGTGTAAGGAAGCAGAGGCAAAGGGAAAACGGGTGGCAGGGAATTTAGCGAGAAGCCAGAAAGGTCCTTGGAGGCGAGCAGCAGGGAAGCACTCTGCAGCTCAGGAGGCATGGTTCTGTGGTGAAAATCCAGGCTCAAAGGCAAGAAAGGCTTTGCACTCGCCCAAAGGCAGTCTGGAAAGCCATACCTGGGGACAGTCCTACTGCACCTCCACAAGGACAGTCTTTGACTGACATGTTCTTACTAAATTCATCAGAGAGTTTACAGACTTTGACAGCACACATCCAAGGGTCCCACTCTCATTCTTTTAATGTTTCCCTGCCCCCACCCCTGCAAAGTTTCTCATAAAATTCTCCTGAATATAGGAGCTGATAAATTTTCCTCTTTGACTTGGAAGTCTGTATCTTCCCTAAAAATAAATAGACTCTATGTTTTCTCTAGAAATAGTAAAGAAAAATATTGCGGTCTCCTCTGGCCTGCACTAAGAGAAAATGCTATTTACTGAGTCTCCAGCCATGCCATATCAGGAATTCTGCTGTCTTCCACACACTTTCACCCCACATTTAGGGTGAGCAGTCGCTCCTCACCCTAACTCCCTCCAAGGCCAGTTCCCTTGGCGTAACTTCCCAAAAGAAGGAAGGGAAAAACAACTACAAGTTACCACGTCATTTACTCTTTCCACATGCCAGACTGTACACTCCTGCCTCATATACATTGCCACTAAATCATACCAATAACATCAGGTGGCGTGTATTATTATTCCCAGCCTAGTGATGAGGAAACTGAGCTTTAGATGAAGCAATCTGCCCTACTCACACACTGAGTGGCAGAGCCAGAATTGGAATCCACGCTAATCTTAATGGCCAAATTTTCAACCATTTAAATGCCACCCAGAGGAATTTAACTCTCCTCCGAGAGGATTTTTTTTTTCTTTAATTTTGGGCAAACCTATTTACTCTTTAGATGTTAGTGGCTGAATAAGAAAAGGACTAGAAGTCTACACTCTTTTCCCTACATCCAGCACCCAAAGGAAAATGATCCTGCTTCATTAAAAAATCGAAAGCTGGAGGCCTGAACTAGAGAATTCAGCACGAATCCTTGCGTGCACTCATTTTCTAAGAAAATTTTTTCAGAAGAAAAAAAACAATGCTATTTTCATTGCAGAAAAGAGGCATTGCTTTCTTCGCCAGTTAGCTATTTACTTTTTTCTGGCAGCCTCATTGACAAGTAAGAGACAAATACACAGGATTCTCACTGGATGAGCTACGTAGTCCTTCACTTGGTGTATTTTGGCTGTTGCAACGTGACCTCATTTCTGTACAGCCAACCTCAAATAAAGCCTTGAGAGCGCAAAAGGGAGGAAGAAAGAAAAAGAGAAAGAAAAGAAACAAAAGAAAGAGCCGACATAAACACATGTCGTTTCCCCCCTCAACCACCACCCTTCTCTCTCATGGAAACCGGTTCCAATTTGTTTCATCATTGCATTGAGTCATCTGGACTAACACTCAGACCATTTCTCAAATTCACCAAGCCCCTTACACACAGGAAAATGAGGCATTTAAGAAAATTTCCCTCCTCCCCACATAATCTCTTTCTCTTTGGGCAGTTGGATGGAGGAGGCTTGAGAGAGGAGGGGAAGAAATTTTGGAAATCACAGTTGATGAACTGCAAACGTGTGCAAGTGATGCACAGGGTGGGAGGGAGTGAAAAATGAAATTCCTCTGTGAAAATAATGCACATGTCCCAGGGAAATGAGCCACACATTTTTTATAAATCAAGAGACCAGTGCTTTCTTTATGTGTGCGCCAAACAGCATTCCTGGGTAACAGTCCCATATCTCATGAGGTGTGAGCCACTTCACTCCATCTTATTAGAAACATTCAAAACAAGGCAAGTATTTTGAAACCCATAAAATTTATGGAATTCTAAGCACACCAAAGACAGAATGGACGAGGGACTCTTCTGTTTAACTGGTTTTAATTTATATTCACTTTAGCAGTTTAACCCACCTTTAAAATCCAACCAAGATTTGAAAACATTAATAACTATAAACCATTTAAAAAAAAAACAAAAACGGTCTCCCACTTTCTCAACAACTCGAAAACTCACTTGCTTAAAGCTTCTATAACACAAGAAAAATGAATCCCAGAGTCCCTTGAAAACTGGCTATAACCTTTGTCACTCACCTGATTACTTACCCACCACACGGGCCATTTGAAAGGGAAGAGAGGTCTCCAGCTGGTGGGTAGTGCAGTCACCAGCCTAAATAGTCCCTAGAAATTCTCGACAGCAATTAATGAGGAGAGAAGTGATCAAGCAAGCCTATTTATCCTGAAGCCCGAGTCAATTAGAGCCCGGTGGTAAGCCGAACACATTCTTCTGAACAACCAGGCCAAATACCACGATAAACGTATGAGAACACAGTTTTAAGTAACTTAGAAGAATTTCATTTTTCCACTTACCTAAGGTAAGACCCCAAAGGAAAACTCAATTTAAATGTTTACTCTTTTAATTTAGCAGCACTTATACATGGCAGACCATGTAGAGTTTCATTAAAAAAAAAAAAAGTCGAAACAACATAAACCATGGCCACTGCCCTCCAGGATCTTAATTAGGGCTCAAAAATTCACACGATAATATTAGCAAACATTTCCAGAGCACTCACAATGTGCCAAGTATTGTGCATATCATCTCATTTAATCTTCCCAACAATCCCATACAGAAGATACTATTTGCATTCTTTTTTGCCTTTTTGCGGTGAGGAAACCAAAGCTACAAAGGTGAAGTAACTTGCCCAAGAATGCCCAGAGAGTGGCAGAGCTAGGATTGACACATCGCTTGTCTAATTCCAAAGCCTCCCTGAGAAACTTAACCACACTTCAGATAGTAAGACCTGGAGGCTTTCCACAGTAAGTTCAATAAAAGCTAACACAGAGAGCTTAATTTGTTCTAGGCACAGTTGTAAGTCCCTGGCATAAATTCATTCATTTGCTGTTTATAATAACCTGTAATGTAAGTACTATGATTATCCCCAATTTTATAGGTGAGGAAATTGAGGCACAGAGAGGTTGAGCTTCTAGCCCAGGGTGACACCCTTCATAAGTAGTGGAGTCTGAATTCAAACCCAGGCAGTTAGCTCCAGACTATTCTCTTGGCCACTCTACTGTCCATCTACCTAAGCATGGTGACCCGAAGATAACCAACAAATTCTGGTTCCCTTAATAGGATAATAGCAGAGTTCAGGATCATAAGAGAAATGTTCCACTATATTTCGTGTTCATCTGACTATACCTGGGGCATTTCCTTCAGCTATTTTTACAATATTTTAAGAAAAACACTGACAAATTGGAACTTGTCCAGCAAAGAGCAAGAAGGGGAGAAAATAGGGGAACAATGATGTCCTAAGAGTATGGAGGAATTGGAGCTTTGGGGCTATTTGGCCTGGAAAGAATATTTCAAGAGCACACATGTACCATCTTCCTAAAATGTCGAGAGGATTCTAGCCACCCTAAGAAGATGTGGCAGCAGCCCTGGGATCTAAGCAGTTCATCATTCATTTGTTCATCAATTTTTACTGAGTAGCTAGTATGCGTCAAATGAAGGAAATGCTCCCTAGCCTAGTAACTCTTACATTTCGGAAGTGGAAGATCTGCTCACTCCTCAGTAAGATCCAGCAGAGGCAAGAAGAACAGAGAGCAGAGATGATTTCTGCCCTAGTGGGACACTGGACCCATGCCCTCTGAGACGCTGCTCTGATCCATTTATCCTGTCTTGCACTACCAATATCAAAACATTCCATCAAAGTCCTCACAAATTACAAGTCTTAATCATCTTTAAGAGGCCAAATGAAGCAGCCCCCCAAAGAAGAAGAACATTTTCAGTGGGCTTACATTGAGACTCTGACAAGTGAGAACAAAAGTAAACATACCACACTTTGAAAATAAGCTAAAGGACTAGTTGTGTTCTAAAACAAGGAGAGAAAATGCAATTTCTCTCCTCTACTACTTCCTTCTCCTCAAAGTCTTCTTTTGTTGATAAATTTATTAGCATATCTCATTAACAATTATTTTGTGCCTAGGGTATGTGCCATCTTTTTTTTATGGTTTTTACACTGAGCAAGAAACTGGCGCTAGCATCCTGGGACCTCCTGAGTCACAGAACCAGCTCCTAACACCTCAGTCCTGGGCCCAGTTTGCAGCAGCAGCAGGCACTCGCCGTTGGTCCCTTCAGCAAAATGTTTTCCAATTTCTAAGGAGAAGTTTCTCAG